>NC_092336.1:635520833-636235000 GCF_046630445.1 Rutidosis leptorrhynchoides
GAGGTATACGATAACTTATATAGGAGTTCATGTTTTTATGTTGCACCAGATAACTTATTAGTGATGTACCTTGTATGTTATGCTAACAAAATTGTCTTTTACGATTGTTGCAGGAAGGTAAGAAATATGCAATAGAAATTGGTCCGCAATTTTTCGAGACTTCTGCTAAAAAAGCAGAGAACGTACACGAGCTCTTCTATGAAATAGGTAACTACCATGTCTACATCCATGAAGTATGAACCGTCTCATTATATATTGTGCCCAATTTGACTTCAGTTTGGGTGGTATTTTTGAACCCACTTATTATAAAACGTCTTGTGGTTTACTTGCTAATATACAAAGTGTGAGATAAATGTTAGGACACATTTTATATGTGAATGATGTCAAAATTACTTGTTGTTCTGCAGCAAAAGGAGTTGCAAAAGCTGCCCCTTTAACTTCGAGTGGAATGAAGCTAGAAAACGAAACACAAGAGAAAGGTGAAGGTTTGTTCTGCTGCAATACATGAAACATTTGTACACGTATGACATTATCATTTCGTTGTATAATATATATATATATATATATATATATATATATATATATATACACTTACATCATAACTACCTATCTGTTGCTACTTCTTGTTAGCAAACATGGTTGTGATGTGATAATCCGGGTTGTTTATTGAATCGTCAATAATTTCCTAATCGAGTATTTCGACCTTTACAAGCCTTAGTTCATGATAACTCATTTGGATAAGACAAGAAATACAATTTGATTATCAGCAGGAACAATTCAAATCAAAATATTAGAGAGAAAGTTTGTGTTTGTGTGTGGTGTTATGAAAGCAAACAGATAAAAAACAAATTCATAATTCAGTTACATTTGACGGTTGAAATTAGGGGTGGTCAGTATTTGGTTTGAAACCGTGGAACTCGAAAACTAAACCGAAACCAAACCGGGAAAAAACCAAACCGAATTTGAAAAATGGTTTTCGGATCGAGTCAAACCGAAACCGAATTCGAATTCGGTTTTCGGTTCGGTTTTCGGTTTCGAAAATTCTGAAGTAGGTTTAACCGAAAACCGAAATCAAAACCGAATTCAAAATTTTTAAATATTTAATTTGTATATTTATGTTTTTAATGTCATTATAATTTGGGATCCAATCAATAAAATATGTTCTCACTCATATGACGATTTGGTACCTCACATTTTAATTAAGTTACTCAGATTATTATGTTCTTCTTCTTAATAACAGGAGCAGTAAACGTCATAATTAAGCTCTAAATATTAATAATTCATCGAATTCTTTATAATTTAATAGTACGTCATTGTTTTAGTATATAAATAACTAAGGCATCAGTAACGTCACAATTAAACTACCATCGTTCTCAGTTTTTTCATAATATTCGGTTTTAACCGAAAACCGAACCGAATCCGAATTCAGTTTTCGGTTCGGTTTTAAATTTGAATTCGGTTTTCGGTTTTGCCCAAAAAATTTCAAAATCAAATACACCGAACTGAATAAACCGAACAAAACGAAAACCGAACTGATGAACACCCCGAGTTGAATGAAGGGTGTAACCCTTCATTTTGGTGGGAAAATACATGTTGGTATGTTGGCGTAACATACTTTAGGACACAACTTTTCACTATTGGATATAATAACATACCGTTTGGATCCCCGCAAAGGTGCGCGGCCCTTGACCCAACCTATTTCCACGAGAGTAACGAATTAACTCTTATAGACGTGCACTTCACACTCTACAAAACAAATTAATGACAATAGCTAGATAACTCTTGTTTTCAAGTAAATCACAAATGACTAAAATGAATGTTAGACGACACTAAAATTACCAACACTCTTTGTGCAATAAACACACATGGAAGTTTATAGTGTGCACGTGCACACGCATGCTTAACTTCGGTTAGAGTCTTTTTTGTTTATGATAGATGTAAAATTGTAACTTAACCTATAGAATGTCAATGTTCAGTTGCATAAAAGCATCCTAAGAAGATACTCAAAGTACGTACACAATTCAATTCATTTATACTTTAGGTACATACCCTTCATGTACATTTGAAATCGTTGACAGAGTCAACCAATGAAAATTTGTCAGTTTATGTTGATATGGATGTATAAATGGATTAAGGTAGAGCTCGTAGGTTCAGCTCATTTGAGTAATTATGAGCTCTGTTTTATTTCAAACGTGAATATATATGTACCGAGTTAAAAGTATATATGATACCCAACCGGTTCAACTCACTCCTTACAATATTATCTCAATACAAGGGCCATAAATTCATGACCATATATGCACATTCTTCAAAAATTCTGATAATCAACAAGTTTTGATTGATTCAAATTTTTTTGTCTCGAAAACTAAGTTAAAGATGCGTTATAAACGATCCATTACTTTTTTAGAACGTCAAACTCACGCACTCAACATAATTTTACACGAATTAATAACATTCTAAACTGAACTCGAACCCATGACCTCATCAAGTCGGAGAGGCTCCTCAATGTCGCTAGGTCAAATGCTCTTTGATTAAACGATCTAATACTAAGTATTCACGAGATTTATGTAAAAGGCTAACTTCGAAAAGAGAAACTTTATGCTAATTCGTCACTCAAATATCATTCATATCGAAGGAGAAGTAAAAGGACTTAAGGAACAAGAGGTTGAAACTTCAATTTTACTATTCGTATCACTACTCGAAGTCCCAAGAGACCGAACATCTTTGAAACACGTGGCAAACACATCCGCAGGCAGCTTCTTCAAAAATATCTCTTGTTTCTCATCACCACCATTATTCTCAGTTTCTAATCGTGATGGGGAGGTACCTGGCGTCTGAAACGGAGGAGTACTACTCGCATTATCAACACTACTTCTTCCATTTTCATTAACATAAATAGGATTAGAAATGTAAACCAATGATGACCGATTAACCGAATGACTTAACCGACCCTTTTGGATGACCTCTTTATCTTGGTTGCTACTTCTGCCACTTTCTTGAGTTTTCGGAGACGAAGGAAGTTGACTTTATACGTCAGTTCTGGTGACGATGTCAGTGGCAGCGTTTGTAGTTGTGAATAGACGAAGGGAGAATCGGCGGCAGATGAATGGGGAGCAATAAAGTTCAGCTAAGAGAAGTAAAATTAGTACTAAAACAATTGCTAAACAGACTACTAAAACTAGAATTAGCCACATTATCATATTTGATGTGCCATTCATGTTTTTTTTTTTGTATGTGTGTGTGTGTGTGAATAGTGTGTTAGTTTGAAATTGACTTGAACGGCAAACATGTAGTACTATAGTGTTAGGACATGCTAATAATAATTGGGGGTAACTATGGTGAGATGATTGGTGGGTGGTATTTCTAGTGAATGAAGTGAGACAATATGTACGCTTGGGTTGGTGCGAGAATTGAGAGTATTAACTTCTTTTCTGACTCACATACCTTAAAATTGAGGATATATAACACTCCATAAAGAGTATATAAAAAAACTTTATTTCTTAAAGCTATAAATACGCTATATATTTTCAGTTTTTCACTTTTGTTTCAGTGTAACTATATACCCAATAAAATATCAGTGTATGTTGTATACTTTCAAAAAGTGTGCTAATATGAACGCATTGAACTTATTAACCAGATAAAACAAAGATGAGCGAACAAAAATGAAAGTATATAGCCTATATCGAAACAAATCATTTTGTATATAGCGTAAATCGGAACACAAATGAAAGTATATAAATTAGCCATATAAATTAAAAAAATGTTAAAAAATTAATTATACAAGTTGAACGAGTAACCTAAATTAAAACACTTTTTGAAGTTATGTAACCTACACTTATAATTTATTGAGTATATAGTCTACATTGGAATAAAACTAAAAGTATGTAACGTATTTATAGCTTTAAATTATTAAATTGTGACCTAAAGAGTACTATTATGGTTATGGTGGTTTTGTTGTGAATTTAAGTAGTTCATTAAACAAAATGCCAAAAGAGAACCCAACTTGGTGTAAAAAATGGTATAGATCAATGAGTGATATAGCTAACAGAGTTTTTGAGTCAACATTTTAATATTTTGTTTCTAGTGTGTTAACCCTAAAATGTCTCTACAAATTTGTGTTGCATTACGAACCAAGCTACTAAAATGATACAGAAGTATAACATAAACTTCTCAAGAAGTCAACATTAAAATTAAATAAGGGATTGCTAACATTACGAAGCACATCTCGTTTAATGAAGCGATCAAGAACGCTGTTTTGAGGAAGCATATCACTTTTGTTGACAGTTGAGCACGGTTCAGACCTACCCGGCTGATTCTTGCACAATTACCGCAATCAACGTTAGTAACGACCACACTATCAAAGATGTTGTCGAGTGTCGACTGCCAAGGGCAACACATCTAAGATATTTAGACAGGAGAATCAGATCAAAAATATGAATGATCCTGGCAAATGAGAGGATTCGATTCCAAATTTGCCGTTCTAAAAAAAAAAAAGAATATGAATGATCCTGATAAAGAAAGCCCAAAATTATCAAGAAACTTAACTTAGTTAATATACAATCAGAAAAAAATGAACAATATTATATCTAGCTTGTTATATATTTCAAGTCCAGACTTTACATCATGTCTACGAGTAACTACGTAATTTAATTACATGTAGCTAGCTTTTTTTCTATTATTAGTTTGATTTACTTGCAACAATTAGATTAGATTGCCATGGTTGCACAGCTCACAGTCAGGCCTTTGAGATCCTTAAAGATGACATATACAGTTCATTGTTTAGACTTTAGATATACTGATGATGTCACAATTGACTTAGCATCATGCTAACTCGGTGTTTCTGATTTTCATGTTCTTTTTGTCACATATTTATCTATTGTTATCTTTATTTATCGATATCTTTATTTATCGTCGTAATTAAATTCTATAGTCAAATTCAGAAAGCAGGACTAACAAATTTATTAATCAATTTTTGAAAGATACATAATTAAATTAGTAATTAAAAATAGGGAATCAGTTTATGGGTGGTGATATAACAGGATGGTCGGCAAGGTAAGATTAATCACACCATTTACGACGAACGAGACCTTATCACATTGTGTCATCATTATTATCCCTTTCCTTTTCTTTTCAAAGCTTAATCAAAACTTTATCCAACAGATATACAAATTAACAGAGAATTTTTTACTGAGAGTTCATCAGAAAATAGATTACGAATATACAATCTTTTTAATCACAAAATATATCATTTGAACCATGAAAAATTGTGGTCATCATTTGAATCTCTCATGTAAATCTAAAACCTACACCATTGATTTGATTACATTTATATATACCAGTTAAAAACAAAACAATTATAGGTGAATAAAACAATTTTCAACCTAAAAAGAAGATTAGATTTACAATCAGAGGATAATATCATTTGAACTATGCAATTAATTAATCATCACTTAAACTTCAGTCAGTTCTAATCAAAAATCCAAAATTAGAACTTGTTGCTTTTTAATGAGAAATAATATATATGATTGGCCTCATAGAGAAGATTAGATTTAACAACATAGTAAGATTCAGACATATGCTTGTCTATTATTTTTAATTTAATCATTGGCCAAAACACAAATACAATACAAAATCGTTAATTTTATTTATGGAGTAAAAAATCGAAACAATCAACAAATCGAATTAATAAAGATAGAAGGAAGAAGAAGAAAGAACTAATCGAATTAATAAAAACCATTTGAAAGTGAACCGCAGGCCAGATAAACCCTAGCGGCTGGAATATCT
The DNA here is from genome assembly GCF_046630445.1 of Rutidosis leptorrhynchoides. Lineage (NCBI taxonomy): Eukaryota > Viridiplantae > Streptophyta > Magnoliopsida > Asterales > Asteraceae > Rutidosis > Rutidosis leptorrhynchoides. Next base: position 635,526,618 of record NC_092336.1, read on the forward strand.
AGTAGGGATTTAACACAAGTATTTATAGGGAATGATACGGCCTTGTTTACTTTGGGCTTATTGGGCTTAAGTGCTTGGAATGATTATTCGGTAAGAGGAGTCCCAACGGTGAGGTCCTGGGGGCCGCTCAGCTAAGCGTCTATCTGGGCGCCGATGGCAGCAGGCCGCTCAGGCCTCCGCCCAGTCACTCGCCCAGCCTAGCGCTCTCCGTTTCGTGCTTTTTGAACATGTTGCAGGACATGGTGATTTGGTTTTATAAAAAAACAAAATCTAACAGTTGAGAAAAAAAAAAAAGGGTGTAACTGTTTTTTTTTTTTAATTTCGGCACTGTTTTTTTTATTTCGTACTATTTTTTTATTAATTGTAATGTTTTTTAATTTTAATGAAAATGTAGTTTTATATTTTATGTTTGTTTTTAATTATTTAAATGTTAAGAAAACATAAAAAAAAATATATATATATATATATATATATATATATATATATATATAAAAGAAATGTGTAACTGTTGGGAGTGTTTAGTCCTGGGTTAGTCATCGTTAGTCCTGGGAAGGAAGTGCTGAGGTGACGCTAATGTAGCACACCTGGACTAAGATGGAGGTCTTACTCCATTGGGACCTCTCTAAGCAATTTGAAGTTTACTTTGGACTTACTCCGTATCTTTTTATTAACTTACCTAATGAATTACTCATTAATGTGAAAAGTGGTGTATCCCACCTGGCCTCTCTTTTTTTTTTTTCAGATCTATCATTCTTACCTCTTTTCTCTTTCCTCTACACAAAAAAAGGATCATCTAAGACCATATTAAGACCACGGATAATGATTATGTTGATGTGGAGTGAATGAAGGGTTTCTTTTAGGTTATGTCTGTGACTAGTTGAGTATGGTGATCAATGTTGCAATAGCTCAGTGGTACCCGATACCTTTGAAGCTGAGACCCGCCATGTGAAAGTTTTGCCATAAAATAGGCGCAAGTTCTATCCTTACTCGCGGCAAGAATTTACAACTCTTGTGGCAGTGGGATGATGGTTGCTCCTGTCACATGTGTGGGGACCCGGTGGAAGTACTTTTCCGGCATCCGACTCTTTCGGGGTGGGTCTGGTGGGTTTCCAAAGGATACACTTGGTCGGGGTGTACACAGGGTCGGGGTGTCCCTGCCAAACGTACACCCCTAGTTGAGTATGGTGGTTGTAATGGAGAAGGTTGTTGAGTGCGTTTGTGGGTGATGTGACAAAGTGTAATTGGAGATTGGATTAAAAGCTGATGAAAAAAGTAGAAAAAAAATTAAAATAATACGGAGTAATTATAATGTCACAAACACACCTTTTTGTTGCATTTTACATTGACAAACTCCCTATTACAAACAGTTGTGGGTGACACATATTTAGTGTCAAACTTAATTAGCAAATGAATTCGACCTGTTCCAATTCTAAGAATCTATAAATACTTGTCAAACTTATTCTTCAACAAATATTCTAGTTAACATATCTGAAGCAATGTCACTTGTATCAATCTTATCAACTGACACCTCCTTGAATGCAACGACTTCTCTTATAAAATCTAGCTTAACATTGATATGATTAGACCTCTCACGGTACACTTGGTTTTAAGATTAATGCAATGCACTTTGATCATCATAATTTTCTGAGCAACCTTTCTTCCATAAATATTCACCCACAGCCGCATCTTTCTTTCTCCTAGATCTGCCCTTCGACGGTTTTGTAGCTTCTTCACGGACATCCTCTCCGACCACCGGCATCTCGCCGGTGGTTCGGCTTTTCGCTTTTCGTTCAATAAGGTACACCGCTTTTTCCTTTTTTCTGGCGATGGTTATGGCCCGCTCGTCATCTCCGGTCTCACTTACGGCGACCAGGCGGCGAATTCGTGTTTTCCTTGCACGGATTTTGGGAGCTTTTTGTGTTTTGGGGTGTTTAGTAAGTTGTTTGTAGTTACGGTGGGGTTGGGTTGGCCTCTTGGTCGTCTCCTCTGTCCCTTACTGCTGTTTTCTTCTCTTTTGTGGTTGTAGGCGACGAGTTTCGACAGAACTCTACAACCCTCTTGGTCGGACTTCGGGTTGGTGTGGGTTTGGGGTCGATTTGGTTGGCTACAGGTGTGCATGTTTATGTGTTGAAATCCGGCAGTGTTCGGTGGTTTGGCTGTTGTCGGTGGTTACTAGAGGTGGGTGGCAACTGATGGCGTGTAAGACCCTAAACCCAAGTGTACAAGTGTACCTAAACATCGAATAATCAAACTGTAGCAAACTGGAACTCACTGTCTGAAAATGAGTGTGTGCGCGCAGCGCACCTTCAGGTGTGCGCTCGGCGCACTGTCCCAGCGACAGTTTTCTGATTTTTCTATTTTAAGTTTAATGAAGGGCATATTGGTCTTTTCACTTGAGGGTCGGTTTTAGGCCACAAAAGGCAGATTGGTGGACTCTTTCAAGTCCATAACCTTATCTCCATTCTCTCATCTTCAACCTCAAACCCTAGAGTGAGAAAAAGAGTTTAGAGAGAGAGAGAGCTTCATTTGGAGAAGAGGAAGCTTGAATTGATCGAAGTCACAAGTATTAAAGTTGTTCATCTTGTTTACGGCTACGTTGTGGTAGTATTGGTAAGTTCTAACTCCAAGTTTTCATAGCATGATTAGTGTTCATAATTGGGGTTTTGAAATGGGTGTTCTTGAGTAAACCCACTAGTTGATAATTGGGAGATTGAGCTAGTAAATGGTGTTAATAACCATTGTTGGTGGGTTTTGGGTTGGATGATGAAATTGATTAGTTGATAATCGTGTTCGGGTGTTAAAATCACTAGTTAACTTAGGTTATAAGTGATTAGTGGTGTAAATTTGCAAATGAGTGTTTTGACTTGAGATTTGGTCAAAATGGGTTTTGTGTCATAATGATGCAAGTAAGTGTTTTGTTGATGAAACTTTGAGTAAAATGTAGTGTTAGAACATAATCACTAGTTGATTGCGATTATGAGTGTTTTGGGCGAGATTTGACTTAGTCAAATTGGAAGTAAGTGCTAATGGGTCGAAATTGCACTAAGTATTAAATTGGGTTGGTTTGTAAATCCACCCTAATTGTATTGTTGTTGTGTGATTAATGGAATATGTACTTTCCATTGACGATTTCGGATTTTGGTATTGCATTGTTCAAGGCACCAAGGTGAGTGGAATAATTATATGCATAGGTATATAATGTATCTATTTGTTGTAGCGTGAGATGTGAAGTCTCGAAGTGCTAAGACACCACGTTTCACGTGACGAGTGAAGTGTCGAGGTGTTAAGACGCCACTTGGGGTGAAGCATCGAGGTGTTAAGATGCCACTCTAAGTAAATTGACGAGTGAAGCATCGAGGTGTTAAGATGCCACTCGGGGTGAAGCATCGAGGTGTTAAGATGCCACCTAGGAGTGATGTGTCGAGGTGTTAAGGCGCCACTCCGTAAAATAAAGGGTGAAGCATCGAGGTGTTAAGATGCCACTCAGGGTGAAGTATCGAGGTGTTAAGATGCCACCCGAGGGTTTAGTGATACGAGGTGTTAAGTACACTAACGGATGTTATGAACACCAATGGCCTTTCGCGAGCGCCATTCCCTTGTACGATTGGTTAACCATGGTTATTGTGTTGTAATCGTAAGCATATTATATTATTCGAGTTACATTTATATGCGATTGTTATGCTAGCTTGTGGTATTGGAGGTTACTAGCTTTGTATTTGAGATTATAAGCTAATTGTGTTGCTAGCATGTATGCGGCATATGAGTAAGTGATTGCAAGTAGGTATTTTATATATGTATTTGTATAATTATTGCATTCACTAAGCTTTAGCTTACCCTCTCGTTGTTTATCTTTTTATAGGCTCCGGCTTGGACAAGGGTAAGGGCATTCGGTTGGATTAGAGATCCCGCTTTATTTGTTAGGGGACGCTTTTGGATTTGATAGCTTTTGGAGTTGACCAGAACTTGGGTAGTTTAACCCCCAAACACCATGCTCATAGTGTCGTTTGGAAATTAAACTAATGTGGTCGAAACTCATGTTTTGTATGAAACTCGTAGTTCGGGCTGATGTGGGCCCTGTTTTGTAAAACTTATTTTATTATTGAATCGTGCTAGTTTTTCACATTAGAACATGTTGTGAAAAGCGTTTCATCTATAAATGTCGGGAAGCAAGAGATCTTTTTACGTGAAATGAAAAAAGTGGACAGCGGGCTGCCAGGCCCTGTGCGCGCCGCGCACAGGTGGGGCTGCGCGCCGCGCACCCCATCTGGTCAGCCCCGTTTTAAATTATTTTTTTACGCGTGTTCGATCGTATATGGGTTGGGTTGTTACAAGTGGTATCAGAGCATGGTCTAAGGGATTTAGGTGACTTGAGATAGGTGCCTAGACTTAGACTTTTGTGTGTGCTTATTTGTGCGGGACTTGTAGGATTACGGGTCGGAACGGGAATTCGGTTAGTGTCCTAGTTTATGGGTGGACTAACGTTTATATTAATATGCGGATATTATTAATATATTTTGTGTTTGTGTTGGGTTATATCATCGAGCAAAGCGGTCGTGGTACTAACGAGTAAATACGGCGTGTATGCGTAATAATGATTAGCTACCATTTTACGGGTGCAAATCGTATTTGACAAGTGATGTAAGACGATTGCCGAGCAAGATGGGTCGGGATTGTACGTATGATTGTACTCGTTCGTTGCTTAATCGATTGTATTCTTTAGAATGAAGACGGAAGAGGGATATGGAACGAACGGGCCTATTCATGAGGGGAAGGATGAGTTAACATTAAGGATTGAGGCGGAGTTCGAACGCTATATCTTGATTTTCACCGACAAGGTTAAGCAAGTTCTCCAAGAGTCGTTCGAGGGAATAATGACCGAGATGGTCCGAGACCAAGTGCCTAAGGTCGTGAAGGAAGAGTTAGAAAAGAGGTTTCCTAAACCTCAAGGTGACAGTGACGAAGGATCAACTATGGGGATTAAATCTCATGCTCCAAAATTTGCTGATCACTCTTTGGGTAAGAGAAAGTTCGAATCAAGAGGTGCTCCTAGTAAAAGGGCGAGAAGTACGCCCGAAGGTGTTGAAAAAGTGAAGAAGAAGAGTAAGGGAGGTTATGGGCCTACGTGCTTTAGGTGTGGAGGACGAGGTCATTTGGCACGGGATTGTACGAGTGTACCTTTAAGCACGATCAAGTGCTTTATTTGCCAAAAGAAGGGACACCGAAAGTCGGAGTGTTCCGAATCGTTTGTCGATCGGGTTAGGAGGTTAGAGCGTGACTATCTGATGATCAGTGAAGCGCAAGGGTCCAACGATGATGTTTCAGGTATTTTTGTCTTTGGTACAAATATGCCTTATTATTGTTTATTGTGTGCCGATGGATTCGTGTATGTATTAGAGACTTAAACTTTGTTTTGAGATCTAATTAGTCTGAAGTGAACGTATTTTGTCAAAGGTACTCAAAAGGTTACGGGGTTAGTGAACTCGGTGAGGATTCGATTTGTTGGTGGTTTTGATGATAGTGCACCGGGGTAGCGCTCGAGTCGTTGACTCGTGGAAATTCGCCCTGGGGATGAATGCATGGCGGTAATACGTAGTATTGATATGGGTGAAATTCCTAATGGAAACACCCTATGATGACGTTGTATTGACGGACGAGGGCGTAAGACTTGGTGCAACCAAGCATTTCTTAGTGATGGGGTAAATGATTCTACTAAGCCATGAGAACGGATTTTGGTGTTAGGTTGTGAGCGCATGTTCACTTTTGTAGTGAATTAAGTGACCATGAGGTTCGTAGGGTGGGTGAAACCCTTGAGAGCATGTGTGTATCGTCGGCCGGATGATTTTGTAGTGGTAACGGGTAGAAAGAATTTGATAGTTGGAAAAGTTTACCTTGCGGGTAGCGGTAATTTCGTTCTAAAAGGATATGTGTTATGTTGACATTGTGTCATCGCTTTAGTGGCACAAACGGGTGACGGTAGACGTTAGTTTTTATTATTATCGAATTGAGCTCTTGAGAATTCGGGAAGAGGGACCGACGCCAAGTATGGTGGTGTACGATGGTAAATGGCGAAATCGTTTGACTTGTGATAGGTGATGAGTGATATCCTTAAGGATTAGCTCTTCGTTAACCACCCTTGGTTGTGATTGATGGTAAGCGGTTCCCGGAAAGAACCGTTACTTGTATATTTATGATTTTAATTGCCCGTAGGAATTGTGCACATAGCCGTTTTGTGCACACGGTTGTGAGTAATAGCCGGTTTTTACTCACATGTTGGTATTAATAATGCGGTAGCCGTGTTTCGCTCACATATTGTTGGTAGTGTTGCAATAGCCGTTTTTGCACACTGCGGATATATCACGATAGCTGTTTTTGTACACCCTGAGTTTTGTATTGAATAACCTTCTTATTGTTAGTATTAAAAACTACTGGTTGTATACACCGGTGGTTCGGTCATGAGGACCATGTTGTGTGACTAGTGATACAATAGCCGTGTTCCGATCAAATACATGCGGTAGATGCGTATTAGCCGTGTATGCGCACTAAGAGGAATGTTAGGTGGTAACGGTTACCCGTAAGGATTCACTTTTGTCGGTCTTCATCGGTTGGTTTGTTGATTTCATGTTGGGGACGTGGTTACTATAGCATTGTGCTTGTTAGGGTATACGATAGAGACGATGTCACAGTATGAAATTTTGGTGAGAGGAGTTGGAAAAAAAAATGCGTGATGATTCTATGTATACTAAACTATTGTAGTAGATTTCGGATATTGTGTGTATTGCATGTTCCAGAATGCGTGCAAGTGTGAAATGGTTAAATGGAATAATCTTCGAGTTAACGATTAATTAGCGGTTCGATTTCGATGGTGGTTAGGTGATTGTGTGGCGAGTGTTGTACGCTCTTGACGGCCACTCTTTTCTTTTATGATTTTGGGGGTGTACGCGGTATGCCGTTCGAGAGACATTTTCGTTAATCACGTTCGGGTGCGAGTAGAGTCATGGTGGTTAACTATCTTTATGTATGTAGGTAACCGGGTTAATGGTTAGGACGAAGTGGGAAAGGTGTAAGCCGTGGTGTTTCAAGCGTCTCCTTAGTGTTGAGTTGAAAGATAAATATGCTAGCTATGCGGCCTAGGTGGATAGTGACTAGCGGGGGTCGCTAGGAAGTCATGGGCGTTGAGCCGTAAGGTTCGTTAGATTTGTGTGACCGCGTGTAGTCAGGTGACGTGTGACACCGGGAGCAGACCCCGTAAGGTTCGAGTCTTTGGAGACTCGGTGTTAGTAATTGGAGTCGGATAACACAACGTCAGGTGCCTCCTTATACCTGCTAGTGTAACTTTTGACTCCGATGGTGTGATTACTTTGATTTTGGGTACCGGTGAGAAACCCGAAGTTACAATTGTGGTATATTGTGATGTTTAGCGGGCGTTAACACTTAAATGATTTGAAAGATCGAGGTTCGAATATCTTATAGCGAGTCCTTGGAAGGACTATTGAGTATGACCAACGCCGGAAGGGTAATGTGCGTTGTGGAAAGTCGAAATTTCTGCGGGGTGTTATTATCTCGACGGTGAAAGTAAGGGGTTAAAACCATAAATGGGGGAGTTAAGCACCGGAGAATGTGGGAAAAGTTCCTATGTAGTAGACGTGATGAGCGAATGGGTGTCGCTTATTTAGGAAAGGAAAGCTTTGGTGGTCTTCAAAAAAGTCCCAAGTTGGACTTTGGAATGAATTACGAAGGTATTTAGCGACGTGAGTCGGAATGGCGAGGTTCCCGATAGGGGGATACGAAAGATTTTCGGATAGCGTCGGGATGATTCCCGAATATTCCACGATTGAAAGGCGTAACGACGATGATTGTCGGTGAATTGTGCTACTTTTAGGACGATTGTGGAGTGTATGGTACGAGTTTGGATACTCGGCGTAGGAGCAAACGGTTGTGGTTGTTTTGTCTCGTAGGTTGATTACCCGATATCGTTGAAATGATGGAATGATATGGCTTTTGGAAAAATATTATGAAGTTTTCACGGTGTACTTCCAAGTGAGTGGTGGAAATTTTGATCGAATGGAAGTGTGAAGTACGGTTGTTGTAATATGATGCGTTAGTGTACGAAGGGAGAACCCGGACGGGTGATTGCTACATGTGTAATTCCGCATTGGAGACCGAAATGTTCAAGGTAGAAGTGCTTAACTTCTAGTATTTGGTGCGGATCACGAGGACGTGATCCAATCTAAGTGGGGGAGAGTTGTAAGACCCTAAACCCAAGTGTACAAGTGTACCTAAACATCGACTAATCAAACTGTAGCAAACTAGAACTCACTGTCTGAAAATGAGTGTGTGCGCGCAGCGCACCTTCAGGTGTGCGCTCGGCGCACTGTCCCAGCGATAGTTTTCTGCTTTTTTTATTTTGAGTTTAATGAAGGGCATATTGGTCTTTTCACTTGAGGGTCGGTTTTAGTCCACAAAAGGCAGATTGGTGGACTCTTTCAAGTCCAAAACCTTATCTCCATTCTCTCATCTTCACCCTCAAACCCTAGAGTGAGAAAAAGAGTTTAGAGAGAGAGAGAGCTTCATTTGGAGAAGAAGGAACTTGAATTGATCGAAGTCACAAGTATTAAAGTTGTTCATCTTGTTCACGGCTACGTTGTGATAGTATTGGTAAGTTCTAACTCCAAGTTTTCATAGCATGATTAGTGTTCATAATTGGGGTTTTGAAATGGGTGTTCTTGAGTAAACCCACTAGTTGATAATTGGAAGATTGAGCTAGTAAATGGTGTTAATAACCATTGTTGGTGGGTTTTGGGTTGGATGATGAAATTGATTAGTTGATAATCGTGTTCGGGTGTTAAAATCACTGGTTAACTTAGGTTATAAGTGATTAGTGGTGTAAATTTGCAAATGGGTGTTTTGACTTGAGATTTGGTCAAAATGGGTTTTGTGTCATAATGATGCAAGTAAGTGTTTTGTTGATGAAACTTTGAGTAAAATGTAGTGTTAGAACATAATCACTAGTTGATTGCGATTATGAGTGTTTTGGGCGAGATTTGACTTAGTCATATTGGAAGTAAGTGCTAATGGGTCGAAATTGCACTAAGTATTAAATTGGGTTGGTTTGTAAATCCACCCTAATTGTATTGTTGTTGTGTGATTAATGGAATAGGTACTTTCCATTAACGATTTCAGATTTTGGTATTGCATTGTTCAAGGCACCAAGGTGAGTGGAATAATTATATGCGTAGGTATATAATGTATCTATTTGTTGTAGCGTGAGATGTGAAGTGTCGAAGTGCTAAGACACCACGTTTCACGTGACGAGTGAAGTGTCGAGGTGTTAATGTAGTGACCCGAACTTTTCCATGTTTATATATATTAATTGAGATTGATATTTACATGATTAAATGTTTCCAACATGTTAAGCAATCAAACTTGTTAAGACTTGATTAATTGAAATATGTTTCATATAGACAATTGACCACCCAAGTTGACCGGCGATTCACGAACGTTAAAACTTGTAAAAATGATATGACGATATATATATGGATATACATATGGTTAACATGAGATTATGATAAGTAAGTATCTCCATAACTATATTAACAATGAGTTATATACATATAAACAAGACTACTAACTTAAGGATTTCGAAACGAGACATATATGTAACAATTATCGTTGTAACGACATTTAAATGTATATATATCATATTAAGACATATTAATATATCATAATATCATGATAATATAATAATTTAACATCTCAATAGATATAATAAACAATGGGTTAACAACATTAATTGAGATCGTTAACTTAAAGGTTTCAAAACAACACTTACATGTAACGACTAATGATGACTTAACGACTCAGTTAAAATGTATATACATGTAGTGTATTTAGATGTATTAAAATACTTTTGGAAGACTTCCAGACATATATCAAAACACTCGTACTTAACAAAAATGGTTACAGTTACTTTCCCATTCTTTTCTTTCATCAAGAGTTCTAGTCGTATTCTTACCCGTATTATACACAGCTTCAAAACGTACTTACTATGGGTATATACCAATAGGAACTAGCATGGGATTCCACTCTTGATTATGTCATGTATGACTAATCAATTTTAACTTCTACCATGAGCTAGTCAACTAACTAGAACTCCTTTTAACCCCACTCACCACTCACCAATTACCACTCATCATTCACTCCATTTCACTTCCAATTCTCTTTCTAATTCTCTCTCAACACACACACACACACACACTATTATGAACGTATTTTTCCAGTAGTTAATCATCATCTTCATCAAAAATTACTTCAAGAATCAAGCTATAATCATCATAGGAAGAACACTTCAAGAACACTTCAAAAATCCCTTCAAGTTTACTAATTTACTTCCAAGCTTTCTAATCCATTCCAAGTAATCATCTAAGATCAAGAAACCTTTGTTATATACAGTAGGTTATCTTTCTTATTCAAGGTAATATTCATATTCAAACTTTGATTCAATTTCTATAACTATAAACTATCTTAATTCGAGTAAAAATCTTACTTGAACTTGTTTTTGTGTCATGATCCTACTTCAAGAACTTTCAAGCCATCCAAGATCCTTTGAAGCTAGATCATTTCTTGTCACTTCCAGTAGGTTTACCTAATAAACTTGAGGTATTAATGATGTTCATAACATCATTCGATTCATATATATAAAACTATCTTATTCGAAGGTTTAAACTCGCAATCACTAGAACATAGTTTAGTTAATTCTAAACTTGTTCGCAAACAAAAGTTAATCCTTCTAACTTGACTTTTAAAATTAACTAAACACATGTTCTATATCTATATGATATGCTAACTTAATGATTTAAAACCTGGAAACACGAAAAACACCGTAAAACCGGATTTACGCCGTCGTAGTAACACCGCGGGCTGTTTTGGGTTAGTTAATTAAAAACTATGATAAACTTTGATTTAAAAGTTGTTATTCTGAGAAAATGATTTTTATTATGAACATGAAACTATATCCAAAAATTATGATTAAACTCAAAGTGGAAGTATGTTTTCTAAAATGGTCATCTAGACGTCGTTCTTTCGACTGAAATGACTACCTTTACAAAAACGACTTGTAACTTATTTTTCCGACTATAAACCTATACTTTTTCTATTTAGATTCATAAAATAGAGTTCAATATGAAACATAGCAATTTGATTCACTCAAAACGGATTTAAAATGAAGAAGTTATGGGTAAAACAAGATTGGATAATTTTTCTCATTTTAGCTACGTGAAAATTGGTAAAAAATCTATTCCAACCATAACTTAATCAACTTGTATTGTATATTATGTAATCTTGAGATACCATAGACACGTATACAATGTTTCGACCTATCATGTCGACACATCTATATATATTTCGGAACAACCATAGACACTCTATATGTGAATGTTGGAGTTAGCTATACAGGGTTGAGGTTGATTCCAAAATATATATAGTTTGAGTTGTGATCAATACTGAGATACGTATACACTGGGTAGTGGATTGATTCAAGATAATATTTATCGATTTATTTCTGTACATCTAACTGTGGACAACTAGTTGTAGGTTACTAACGAGGACAGCTGACTTAATAAACTTAAAACATCAAAATATATTAAAAGTGTTGTAAATATATTTTGAACATACTTTGATATATATGTATATATTGTTATAGGTTCGTGAATCAACCAGTGGCCAAGTCTTACTTCCCGACGAAGTAAAAATCTGTGAAAGTGAGTTATAGTCCCACTTTTAAAATCTAGTATTTTTGGGATGAGAATACATGCAGGTTTTATAAATGATTTACAAAATAGACACAAGTACGTGAAACTACATTCTATGGTTGAATTATCGAAATCGAATATGCCCCTTTTTATTAAGTCTGGTAATCTAAGAATTAGGGAACAGACACCCTAATTGACGCGAATCCTAAAGATAGATCTATTGGGCCTAACAAACCCCATCCAAAGTACCGGATGCTTTAGTACTTCGAAATTTATATCATATCCGAAGGGTGTCCCGGAATGATGGGGATATTCTTATATATGCATCTTGTTAATGTCGGTTACCAGGTGTTCACCATATGAATGATTTTTATCTCTATGTATGGGATGTGTATTGAAATATGAAATCTTGTGGTCTATTGCTACGATTTGATATATATAGGTTAAACCTATAACTCACCAACATTTTTGTTGACGTTTTAAGCATGTTTATTCTCAGGTGATTATTAAGAGCTTCCGCTGTCGCATACTTAAATAAGGACGAGATTTGGAGTCCATGCTTGTATGATATTGTGTAAAAACTGCATTCAAGAAACTTATTTTGTTGTAACATATTTGTATTGTAAACCATTATGTAATGGTCGTGTGTAAACAGGATATTTTAGATTATCATTATTTGATAATCTACGTAAAGCTTTTTAAACCTTTATTGATGAAATAAAGGTTATGGTTTGTTTTAAAATGAATGCAGTCTTTGAAAAACGTCTCATATAGAGGTCAAAACCTCGCAACGAAATCAATTAATATGGAACGTTTTTAATCAATAAGAACGGGACATTTCAGTTGGTATCCGAGCGTTGGTCTTAGAGAACCAGAATTTTGCATTAGTGTGTCTTATCAAGTTGTTAGGATGCATTAGTGAGTCTGGACTTCGACCGTGTTTACTTGAAAAATGATTGCTTAACAAATTTTGTTGGAAACTATATATTATTAACATGTGAATATTATGTGATATATTAATCTCTTAACGCGTTTGATATTATGTGATAGATGTCTACCTCTAGAACAAGTCCCATTGACTCACCTAATAACAATGAAGAGTCAAATGTAAATTGGAATGATTCGTGGACTGATTCACAAGTTCCCGAAGAGGAACCGGAAGAAGAGTCGGAACCGGAAGAAGAATCGGAACCGGAAGAAGAATCGGAACCGGATGAAGAAATAGAACCGGTGGAGGAAATAATAAAACGGTTAAGTAAAAGAAAATCCTCAACCAACCGACCAAGGTTAATTATGGTCAATGGTGTTTCCGCCAAGGAAGCAAAATATTGGGAGGATTACCAATTCTCCGATGAATCGGATTCCGACGAGAATTCCGATGATGTTATAGAAATTACCCCAACTGAATTTAAAAAGGCAAAAGAAAATAATAAGGGAAAGGGTATAAAAATAGAGAAATCTAATTCCAACCCCGATGAACTTTATATGTATCGTCAACCCCCGAAGTCCTTAAGTTGTAACAATGACCCGGGAACCTCTAAACCACCAGGTTTTTCTAAACCAATGTGGATAACGACGGCTCGTATTAGGGGAACATCATATATCCCTAGAAACTTGGCAAAACGAGCCAAAATCGAAGAAGAAGAAACAAGAGAGTCGGAATAAGATAGTTGTATTCGTGTGGTGTAATATAAGTAATATAGTGTGCTTATGCTTTATGATATATGTAAAAATTGCTTGTATTAATAAGTATTTTTTTTATGAATCTAACTCTTGTCTATTTTACAGTATAAAAACACAAAATGGATAGACAACCCAATATTTTAAGAGACCTACCCGGAGACATGATTGATGAAATCTTGTCTAGAGTCGGTCAGAATTCTTCGGCACAACTATTTAAGGCGAGATCAGTTTGTAAGACATTCGAAGAACGTTCCAAGAATGCCTTGGTTTATAAAAGCTTTTATAAATGAGTTCATATTATGCTACGAAATACTATTAACTACTCTTAATATTCTGTATGATTAACTTGTTCCATTTGACTATTTTGAAGGAAATGGCACCGACTACTCGACACACCGTGAATATGAATGAAGAGGAATTCCGTACTTTTCTAGCTTCAAACATAGCCGCAGTACAGGCTGCACTACATACCAACAATAACCTTGGATCTAGCAGTACAGAAAATCGTGTAGGATGCACCTATAAAGAATTCACTGCCTGCAAACCTTTGGAATTTGATGGAACCGAAGGACCGATCGGATTGAAACGGTGGACCGAGAAGGTCGAATCGGTGTTTGCCATAAGTAAGTGTACTGAAGAGGACAAAGTAAAGTACGCTACGCATACCTTCACAGGTTCTGCGTTAACATGGTGGAATACCTATCTAGAGCAAGTGGGACAAGACGATGCGTACGCACTACCGTGGTCAGCATTTAAGCACTTGATGAACGAGAAGTACCGTCCCAGAACCGAGGTCAATAAGCTCAAGACAGAACTTAGAGGGTTACGAACCCAAGGATTTGATATTACCACGTACGAAAGACGATTCACAGAATTGTGCCTATTGTGTCCGGGAGCATTCGAAGATGAGGAAGAGAAGATCGACGCGTTTGTGAAAGGATTACCGGAAAGAATCCAAGAGGATATAAGTTCACACGAGCCCACCTCCATACAACAGGCATGTAGAATGGCTCACAAACTAGTGAACCAGATTGAAGAAAGAATTAAAGAACAGACTGCTGAAGAGGCCAATGTGAAGCAAGAAAGTGGGAGGAAAACGGTGATAAGAATCACCAATACAATAACAACAGCAATTACAACAATTATCCCAACAATCGCAAAATCAATCGCAACTACAACAAACGGCCCAACAACAACAACAACAACAACAGCAACTACAACAATCATCCCAACAACAATAATAACCGCAACAACAACAACAATCAGAAGCAGCTATGCCAAAGGTGTGAAAAGTATCACTCGGGGTTCTGCACCAAATTTTGCAACAAGTGTAAAAGAAACGGTCATAGCGCAGCGAAGTGTGAGGTCTACGGACCAGGGGTTAATAGAACGAAAGGAACAAATGGTGTCGGAACGAGTAATGGCGGAGCAAGTAGTGTCGGAGCAAGTTATGCCAATGTAGTTTGTTATAAATGTGGAAAACCGGGCCACATTATTAGAAATTGCCCGAACCAGGAGAACACGAATGGACAAGGCCGCGGAAGAGTTTTCAATATTAATGCGGCAGAGGCACGGGAAGACCCGGAGCTTGTTACGAGTACGTTTCTTATTGACAATAAATCTGCTTACGTTTTATTTGATTCGGGTGCGGATAGAAGCTATATGAGTAGAGATTTTTGTGCTAAATTAAGTTGTCCATTGACGCCTTTGGATAGTAAATTTTTACTCGAATTAGCAAATGGTAAATTAATTTCAGCAGATAATATATGTCGGAATCGAGAAATTAAACTGGTTAGCGAAACATTTAAGATTGACTTGATACCAGTAGAGTTAGGGAGTTTTGATGTGATAATCGGTATGGACTGGTTGAAAGAAGTGAAAGCAGAGATCGTTTGTTACAAAAATGCAATTCGCATTATACGAGAAAAAGGAAAACCCTTAATGGTGTACGGAAAAAGGGCAACACGAAGCTACATCTTATTAGTAATTTGAAGGCACAAAAACTAATAAGAAAAGGTTGCTATGCTGTTCTAGCACATGTCGAGAAAGTACAAACTGAAAAAAAGAGCATCAATGATTTTCCCGTCGCAAAAGAATTTCCCGATGTATTTCCGAAAGAATTACCGGGATTACCCCCACATCGATCCGTTGAATTTCAAATAGATCTTGTACCAGGAGCTGCACCAATAGCTCGTGCTCCTTACAGACTCGCACCCAGCGAGATGAAAGAACTGCAAAGCCAATTACAAGAACTTTTAGAGCATGGTTTCATTCGACCAAGCACATCACCGTGGGGAGCTCCTGTTTTGTTTGTCAAGAAGAAAGATGGTACATTCAGGTTGTGTATCGACTACCGAGAGTTGAACAAACTTACCATCAAGAACCGCTACCCACTACCGAGAATCGACGACTTATTTGATCAACTACAAGGCTCGTCTGTTTATTCAAAGATTGACTTACGTTCCGGTTATCATCAAATGCGGGTGAAAGAAGATGATATTCCAAAGACTGCTTTCAGAACACGTTACGGTCATTACGAGTTTATGGTCATGCCGTTTGGTTTAACTAATGCACCAGCTGTGTTCATGGACCTTATGAACCGAGTGTGTGGACCATACCTTGACAAGTTTGTCATTGTTTTCATTGATGACATACTTATTTACTCAAAGAATGACCAAGAACACGATGAACATTTGAGAAAGGTGTTAGAAGTATTGAGGAAGGAAGAATTGTACGCTAAGTTTTCAAAGTGTGCATTTTGGTTGGAAGAAGTTCAATTCCTCGGTCACATAGTGAACAAAGAAGGTATTAAGGTGGATCCGGCAAAGATAGAAACTGTTGAAAAGTGGGAAACCCCGAAAACTCCGAAACACATACGCCAGTTTTTAGGACTAGCTGGTTACTACAGAAGGTTCATCCAAGACTTTTCCAGAATAGCAAAACCCTTGACTGCATTAACGCATAAAGGGAAGAAATTTGAATGGAATGATGAACAAGAGAAAGAGTTTCAGTTATTGAAGAAAAAGCTAACTACGGCACCTATATTGTCATTGCCTGAAGGGAATGATGATTTTGTGATTTATTGTGATGCATCAAAGCAAGGTCTCGGTTGTGTATTAATGCAATGAACGAAGGTGATTGCTTATGCGTCTAGACAATTGAAGATTCACGAACAAAATTATACGACGCATGATTTGGAATTAGGCGCGGTTGTTTTTGCATTAAAGACTTGGAGGCACTACTTATATGGGGTCAAAAGTATTATATATACCGACCACAAAAGTCTTCAACACATATTTAATCAGAAACAACTGAATATGAGGCAGCGTAGGTGGATTGAATTATTGAATGATTACGACTTTGAGATTCGTTACCACCTGGGAAGGCAAATGTGGTAGCCGATGCCTTGAGCAGGAAGGACAGAGAACCCATTTGAGTAAAATCTATGAATATAATGATTCATAATAACCTTACTACTCAAATAAAGGAGGCGCAACAAGGAGTTTTAAAAGAAGGAAATTTAAAGGAT
This sequence comes from Rutidosis leptorrhynchoides, assembly GCF_046630445.1. Lineage (NCBI taxonomy): Eukaryota > Viridiplantae > Streptophyta > Magnoliopsida > Asterales > Asteraceae > Rutidosis > Rutidosis leptorrhynchoides. The sequence continues at coordinate 635,543,577 of NC_092336.1, forward strand.
GAAATACCCAAAGGATCGGAGCAGCATCTTAATATTCGGGAAGACGGAACCCGGTATAGGGCTGAAAGGATTTGGGTACCAAAATTTGGAGATATGAGAGAAATGGTACTTAGAGAAGCTCATAAAACCAGATACTCATTACATCCTGGAACGGGGAAGATGTACAAGGATCTCAAGAAACATTTTTGGTGGCCGGGTATGAAAGCCGATGTTGCTAAATACGTAGGAGAATGTTTGACGTGTTCTAAGGTCAAAGCTGAGCATCAGAAACCATCAGGTCTACTTCAACAACCCGAAATCCCAGAATGGAAATGGGAAAACATTACCATGGATTTCATCACTAAATTGCCAAGGACTGCAAGTGGTTTTGATACTATTTGGGTAATAGTTGATCGTCTCACCAAATCAGCACACTTCCTGCCAATAAGAGAAGATGACAAGATGGAGAAGTTAGCACGACTGTATTTGAAGGAAGTCGTCTCCAGACATGGAATACCAATCTCTATTATCTCTGATAGGGATGGCAGATTTATTTCAAGATTCTGGCAGACATTACAGCAAGCATTAGGAACTCGTCTAGACATGAGTACTGCCTATCATCCACAAACTGATGGACAGAGTGAAAGGAAGATACAAACGCTTGAAGACATGCTACGAGCATGTGTTATTGATTTCGGAAATAGTTGGGATCGACATCTACCGTTAGCAGAATTTTCCTACAACAACAGCTACCATTCAAGCATTGAGATGGCGCCGTTTGAAGCACTTTATGGTAGAAAGTGCAGGTCTCCGATTTGTTGGAGTGAAGTGGGGGATAGACAGATTACGGGTCCGGAGATTATACAAGAAACTACCGAGAAGATCATCCAAATTCAACAACGGTTGAAAACCGCCCAAAGTCGACAAAAGAGCTACGCTGACATTAAAAGAAAAGATATAGAATTTGAAATTGGAGAGATGGTCATGCTTAAAGTTGCACCTTGGAAAGGCGTGGTTCGATTTGGTAAACGAGGGAAATTAAATCCAAGGTATATTGGACCATTCAAGATTATTGATCGTGTCGGACCAGTAGCTTACCGACTTGAGTTACCTCAACAACTCGCGGCTGTACATAACACTTTCCACGTCTCGAATTTGAAGAAATGTTTTGCTAAAGAAGATCTCACTATTCCGTTAGATGAAATCCAAATCAACGAAAAACTCCAATTCATCGAAGAACCCGTCGAAATAATGGATCGTGAGGTTAAAAGACTTAAGCAAAATAAGATACCAATTGTTAAGGTTCGATGGAATGCTCGTAGAGGACCCGAGTTCACCTGGGAGCGTGAAGATCAGATGAAGAAGAAATACCCGCATCTATTTCCAGAAGATTCGTCAACACCTTCAACAGCTTAAAATTTCGGGACGAAATTTATTTAACGGGTAGGTACTGTAGTGACCCAAACTTTTACATATTTATATATATTAATTGAGATTGATATTTACATGATTAAATGTTTCCAACATGTTAAGCAATCAAACTTGTTAAGACTTGATTAATTGAAATATGTTTCATATAGACAATTGACCACCCAAGTTGACCGGCGATTCACGAACGTTAAAACTTGTAAAAACGACATGACGATATATATATGGATATACATATGGTTAACATGAGATTATGATAAGTAAGTATCTCCATAAGTATATTAACAATGAGTTATATACATATAAACAAGACTACTAACTTAAGGATTTCGAAACGAGACATATATGTAACGATTATCGTTGTAACGACATTTAAATGTATATATATCATATTAAGATATATTAATATATCATAATATCATGATAATATAATAATTTAACATCTAATTAGATATAATAAACAATGGGTTAACAATATTAATTGAGATCGTTAACTTAAAGGTTTCAAAACAACACTTACATGTAACGACTAATGATGACTTAACGACTCAGTTAAAATGTATATACATGTAGTGTATTTAGATGTATTAAAATACTTTTGGAAGACTTCAAGACATATATCAAAACACTCGTACTTAACAAAAATGGTTACAGTTACTTTCCCATTCTTTTCTTTCATCAAGAGTTCTAGTCGTATTCTTACCCGTATTATACACAGCTTCAAAACGTACTTACTATGGGTATATACCAATAGGAACTAGCATGGGATTCCACTCTTGATTATGTCATGTATGACTAATCAATTTTAACTTCTACCATGAGCTAGTCAACTAACTAGAACTCCTTTTAACCCCACTCACCACTCACCAATTACCACTCATCATTCACTCCATTTCACTTCCAATTCTCTTTCTAATTCTCTCTCAACACACACACACTATTATGAACGTATTTTTCCAGTAGTTAATCATCATCTTCATCAAAAATCACTTCAAGAATCAAACTATAATCATCATAGGAAGAACACTTCAAGAACACTTCAAAAATTCCTTCAAGTTTACTAATTTACTTCCAAGCTTTCTAATCCATTCCAAGTAATCATCTAAGATCAAGAAACCTTTGTTATATACAGTATGTTATCTTTCTTATTCAAGGTAATATTCATATTCAAACTTTGATTCAATTTCTATAACTATAAACTATCTTAATTCGAGTAAAAATCTTACTTGAACTTGTTTTTGTGTCATGATCCTACTTCAAGAACTTTCAAGCCATCCAAGATCCTTTGAAGCTAGATCATTTCTTGTCACTTTCAGTAGGTTTACCTACTAAACTTGAGGTAGTAATTATGTTCATAACATCATTCGATTCATATATATAAAACTATCTTATTCGAAGGTTTAAACTCGCAATCACTAGAACATAGTTTAGTTAATTCTAAACTTGTTCGCAAACAAAAGTTAATCCTTCTAACTTGACTTTTAAAATTAACTAAACACATGTTCTATATCTATATGATATGCTAACTTAATGATTTAAAACCTGGAAACACGAAAAACACCGTAAAACCGAATTTACGCCGTCGTAGTAACACCGCGGGCTGTTTTGGGTTAGTTAATTAAAAACTATGATAAACTTTGATTTAAAAGTTGTTATTCTGAGAAAATGATTTTTATTATGAACATGAAACTATATCCAAAAATTATGATTAAACTCAAAGTGGAAGTATGTTTTCTAAAATGGTCATCTAGACGTCGTTCTTTCGACTGAAATGACTACCTTTACAAAAACGACTTGTAACTTATTTTTCCGACTATAAACCTATACTTTTTCTGTTTAGATTCATAAAATAGAGTTCAATATGAAACCATAGCAATTTGATTCACTCAAAACGGATTTAAAATGAAGAAGTTATGGGTAAAACAAGATTGGATAATTTTTCTCATTTTAGCTACGTGAAAATTGGTAAAAAATCTATTCCAACCATAACTTAATCAAATTGTATTGTATATTATGTAATCTTGAGATACCATAGACACGTATACAATGTTTCAACCTATCATGTCGACACATCTATATATATTTCGGAACAACCATAGACACTCTATATGTGAATGTTGGAGTTAGCTATACAGGGTTGAGGTTGATTCCAAAATATATATAGTTTGAGTTGTGATCAATACTGAGATACGTATACACTGGGTCGTGGATTGATTCAAGATAATATTTATCGATTTATTTCTGTACATCTAACTGTGGACAACTAGTTGTAGGTTACTAACGAGGACAGCTGACTTAATAAACTTAAAACATCAAAATATATTAAAAGTGTTGTAAATATATTTTGAACATACTTTGATATATATGTATATATTGTTATAGGTTCGTGAATCAACCAGTGGCCAAGTCTTACTTCCCGACGAAGTAAAAATCTGTGAAAGTGAGTTATAGTCCCACTTTTAAAATCTAATATTTTTGGGATGAGAATACATGCAGGTTTTATAAATGATTTACAAAATAGACACAAGTACGTGAAACTACATTCTATGGTTGAATTATCGAAATCGAATATGCCCCTTTTTATTAAGTCTGGTAATCTAAGAATTAGGGAACAAACACCCTAATTGACGCGAATCCTAAAGATAGATCTATTGGGCCTAACAAACCCCATCCAAAGTACCGGATGCTTTAGTACTTCGAAATTTATATCATATCCTAAGGGTGTCCCGGAATGATGGGGATATTCTTATATATGCATCTTGTTAATGTCGGTTACCAGGTGATAATGCTAAAAACGAACATATATTTCATAGCATTATTCCTCAAGAAAGACAAGCTTTTAGTTGCAATTGTTCTATTTACAAGTGATATTCGTTTAAATAATAAAAGGTGAAGACAAAAGACAGATTCGACGAATTGAAGACGCAAACGACCAAAAAGCTCAAAAGAACAAAAGACAATCAAAGAGGTTCCAATTATTGATAAGAAACGTCTCGAAATTACAAGAGTACAAGATTCAAAACGCAAAATACAAAATATAAAATTGTACGCAAGGACGTTCGAAAATCCGGAACCGGGACCAGAGTCAACTCTCAACGCTAGAAGCAACGGACTAAAAATTACAAGTCTACTATGCACAAGAATATAATATAATATATAAATAATTATATTAATTATTTATATTTTATATTTATATATAAAATCCGTCGGCAAGAAAGACTCCAAAAGATGTGAGCTGTAATTTCAATCTCCGCGACTCGCGGAGTTTGAAGGCAAAATTCACCGCGAGTCGCGGAGCCCCAAAAATCGAAATTCCCTATAAAGCCAACCGAATTCTGATCACAATTCATATCTTTTTCTTCTCTTATCATACGTAAAATTTATATATATATATATATAATTTATATTTTAATTTTAATTTTAATTCTAATAATAAGGGTATGTTAGCGAATGTTGTAAGGGTGTAAGTCGAAATTCTGTCCGTGTAACGCTACGTTATTTTTAATCATTGTAAGTTATGTTCAACTTTTTTACATTAATGTCTCGTAGCTAAGTTATTATTATGCTTATTTAAAACGAAGTAATCATGATGTTGGGCTAATTACTAAAATTGGGTAATTGGACTTTGTACCATAATTGAGGTTTGGACAAAAGAACGACACTTGTGGAAATTAGACTATGGGCTATTAATGGGCTTTATATTTGTTTAACTAAATGAAAGTTTGTTAATGTTAATATAAAGATTTACAATTGGGCGTCCCTATAAATTACCATATACACTCAATCGGACACGATGGGCGGGGTATTTATATGTACGAATAATCGTTCATTTAACCGGACACGGGAATGGATTAATAGCCACTAGAATAATTAAAACAGGGGTGAAATTACATTCAAGGGTAATTGGTGTAATTGTTAACAAAGTAGTAAAACCTTGGTTTACACGCAGTCGATAACCTGGTGTATTCATTAAACAAAGTATTAAAACCTTGTTACAATTCGAATCCCCAATTAGTTGGAATATTTAACTTCGGGTATAAGAATAATTTGATGAGGACACTCGCACTTTATATTTATGACTGATGGACTGTTATGGACAAAAACCAGACGGACATATTAAATAATCCAGGACAAAGGACAATTAACCCATGGGCATAAAACTAAAATCAACACGTCAAACATCATGATTACGGAAGTTTAAATAAGCATAATTCTTTTATTTCATATTTAATTTCCTTTATTTTATATTTAATTGCACTTCTAATTATCGCATTTTTATTTATTGTTATTTAATCGCACTTTTAATTATCGTACTTTTTAATTATCGCAATTTTATTTTATCGCACTTTTATTCGCAATTTCATTATCGTTATTTACTTTACGCTTTAAATTAAGTCTTTTATTTATTTAATATTTTACATTAGGTTTTAACTGCGACTAAAGTCTTAAAATCGACAAACCGGTCCTTAAACGGTAAAAACCCCCCTTTATAATAATAATATTACTTATATATATGTTTGTATTTTTATAAAAGTAAACTAATATAGCGTTGAGCTTTGTTTAAAGATTTCCCTGTGGAACGAACCGGACTTACTAAAAACTACACTACTGTACGATTAGGTACACTGCCTATAAGTGTTGTAGCAAGGTTTAAGTATATCCATTCTATAAATAAATAAATATCTTGTGTAAAATTGTATCGAATTTAATAGTGTTTTCTGCTAAAATTAATAACTATTTTATATACACCTCGCATAACATCAAGTATTTTTGGCGCCGCTGCCGGGGAACTTATCTTAAAAGCCGGAAGCGCAACGCTAATATAAAAAAAAAAAGAAGATTTTTAGTTTACTTTTATTAAAAATTCGTTTTTGTAAAAATACGTTTTAATTATTCAAAAATATAAAAAGAAAAACAAAAATATAAGTATTTTTTTAGATTTTGTTAAATATTTAAGTTTATAAGTTTCTTTATATTTATTTTAATTTATAAAAATATAACTTTTATTAAATATCTTTTATATATAGAAAAAAAAACAGAAAATAGAAAATAAAAAAAAAAATAAAGAAAAAACGCGTCGAATATTCAAACCTGTCAGCTAAATTCTGGAACCCCGCGACTCGCGGGGTTTGATGTATTAATTACCGCAACTCGCGGAGCCTTTCTGACAGGCGACAAAAAACCCTAATCCTGCATTAATTACGGGTTATTATTAATTATAATTATTATTTAAACCTAATTATTATTATTATTATTATTAGTTTTATTTTTATTTTTACTTTTTATTTAATTTATGTATTTAGTATTAATTAGTTTTATTAAATTGTAAAATTAGTAGTTTTATTAAAAAAATAATATAAAAATAATATTTTTATAAAAATTGTACTTTTTACAACTTTTTGTATATTTTTATATTTTGTCCCTTTTTAATCGTTGTAGCATAACTTTTGTATTTTTAGCTCATATTTAATTTTAAACTTAGTTTTTGCTATAGTTATTTTTACTCCTAGATTTTTAGGCTTTGCCGTAGAATTCCTTAAGTGCTTTTTCTTTAGACTAAGATTTAGGTGCTTTAGAATTTTGCGACGCCTTTTTAAGTTTTAGTTTCTTTTTAAGTTATTTCCATTTGGGATTTAGTTTTTCCTTGTAACCTTTAATATTTTTAGACCTTTTACTATGTACCAATTATCATTCCAATTAGTAATATCAATTTGCGATTATAATTTTAAGTTAGTTGTAGTAATAAGGTTAGGTTAGTCAAGTATTTTTAAGTTTTTATAAGTTTCTTTTATTTTTCCGTCACCTTTTATTTTTCAACCATTTTTTCTTTTTCAACCTTTTTCGACGAACTCTTTTTCTCTCTTATTTCTCGCCATTCTAGTTTTTAGGACTTAGAATTTTTTCTACTTCTTATCTAAATTTCTTAAAATTACGAAAATTTATTTTAAGTGGTTAAATTAATAGACATCAAAATTTTCTGGTTCGTAGTAATAGTTGGATTTGTACGTGGACCGGGTTATTGGAGCCAAACAGTCCTCAATTATATTGAGACCAAACGAATCCTGCCCCTCTGCTGCATCTTTTGGCTATTCGAAACGTGGGTAAAATCAGAAAAGTCTATTGATTGGATAACTTATTATAATTTTTCTTTCCTTTTAAAAACTAATAGGATATTCAGTGAATGCACCGAGCAAGACGTTCATCACCTTTTGTACGTTCACCACCTGTAACTAGATCAAGACATTTAGCAAATATAATCGCCGTTGATTTTTCTTTAGAATCGTCATCTAGTCAACCAAGTACTTCAGTTCAAATTTCCGATAATCCATTTTTTGAACCCGACCTCACAATTGAGAATCCGGAAAATATTCAGGAACGGTTCGTAGATCCTGAACCACTAAACTTTCCTCCGGAACCACCAATCATTCAAACAGAGATTGTTGAGGAACGAACCATTAAATCAGAATCATCTAGTGATACCGATTCAACAAATTCAATTATGGAGAATCTGGAACCTTTAAGTATGGAAGACCGAATGAGAGCTAAACGCACTGGCCAAGGTCACGCAATTACTCATCCAGACATTAATGCGCCAGATTATGAAATCAAAGGACAAATTCTACACATGGTGACTAATCAATGCCAATTTAGTGGTGCGCCGAAGGAAGATCCAAATGAACATCTACGTACCTTTAATAGGATCTGCACACTATTTAAAATCCGAGAAGTGGAGGATGAACAGATATATCTCATGTTATTTCCCTGGACTTTAAAGGGAGAAGCCAAAGATTGGTTGGAATCGTTACCTGAAGGGGCGATTGATACATGGGATGTTTTAGTTGACAAATTTCTTAAACAATTCTTTCCTGCATCTAAAGCCGTAAGACTTCAAGAAGAAATTGTTACATTCACACAGAAACCAAATGAAACTCTATATGAGGCGTGGACAAGATATGGAAAGTTATTAAGAGGATGTCCGCAACATGGTTTAGACACCTGTCAAATAGTACAAATATTCTACCAAGGATGCGACATCACTACAAGGAAAGATATAGATATAGCAGCTGGTGGTTCTATTATGAAGAAAACCGAAACTGATGCTTACAAAATTATTGATAACACTGCTTCCCACTCACATGAGTGGCACCAAGAAAAAGACATCATTAGATCATCTAAAGCAGCTAGAGCCGATTCTAGCCATGACTTAGATTCCATTTCCGCAAAGATAGATGCTGTGGAGAGACGAATGGAAAAGATGACTAAGGATATTCACTCAATACGAATTAGTTGTGAGCAGTGTGGAGGACCACATTTGACAAAAGATTGTCTCAGTATTGAATTAACAATGGAACAAAGAGAGAATATTTCATACATAAACCAAAGGCCTGGAAATAATTATCAGAATAATTATCAACCGCCAAGACCGATTTACAATCAAAACCAGAATTATAACCGAAATATTCCATACAACAACCAACAAGGTCCTAGCAATCAACAAGTATCCAATAATACTTACAATCAGCAAAGACCGAATTTTCAAAACAAACCACCACAACAAACCGATGATAAAAAGCCGAATTTAGAAGATATGATGACAAAGCTAGTTGAAACTCAAACACAGTTTTTCACATCTCAAAAACAAACTAATGAACAAAATGCTCAAGCATTTAGAAATCAACAAGCTTCTATTCAAAATCTGGAACAAGAAGTGAGTAACCTAGCAAGGTTAATAGGTGAAAGAAAACCGGGAAGTCTACCTAGTGATACAAATGCTAACCCCCGGAATGAAACAGCTAAAGCTATTACCACAAGAAGTGGTACAACACTTAAACCACCTGAAATACCTGTAACTTCTGATGAAACTATTCCTACTCCACAAGAACCACAACCTGATCAAGATAAGGAAAAAGAACCGGTAGTTGAAAAGGTTAATGAAAATAACACAGTTAAGGATAAACCTTATGTTAAACCATACCAACCACCACTTCCTTACCCGAGTAAAATGAAGAAAGAGAAACTTGAAGCCGAGCAATCCAAATTTTTGGATATGTTTAAACAGATAAATGTAAATCTTCCTTTCATTGATGTGATTTCAGGAATGCCAAGATATGCTAAATTCTTGAAAGATCTAATCTCAAATAGAAAGAAAATGGAAGAACTCTCGGCTGTTACTATGAATGCTAATTGTTCAGCAGTGCTGTTGAATAAGATACCAGAAAAATTATCTGATCCAGGAAGTTTCACAATTCCATGTTTTCTGGGTAGTCTTAGTTCAATAGAAGCATTGGCAGACTTAGGTGCTAGTATAAATCTAGTGCCGTATTCACTATACGCTAAACTAGACCTTGGAGAATTAAAACCAACCAGAATAAGCATACAACTAGCCGATAGATCAATAAAATATCCTAGAGGGATAATGGAGAACATGCTAGTTAAAGTTGGTACTTTAGTATTTTCAGTAGATTTTGTTGTTTTGGACATGGAAGAAGATTCTCAAGTTCCTCTCATATTAGGAAGACCATTCTTAAACACGGCTAAAGCAATGATAGATGTGTTCCGTAAGAAATTGACCCTAAGTATAGAGGATGAGAGTGTTACCTTTTCAGTTGATAGAGCAATGCAACAACCACAATCTGCAGATGATACATGTTATTATATTCAAACTATAGATGCACATGCAGAATTATTAGAAGAATTTCCAGAATTACAAGGAACAGGAGAATGTTCTTTAGGAGAAGGTAATGAACCAATTGATGAAGCTGAAATGTTAGCTACACTTATAGCTAATGGATATGAACCAACAACAGAAGAAATTCAAATGCTAAAAGAAGAAGACAGATATCGATATAAATCATCGATAGAAGAACCTCCGAAATTAGAGTTAAAGCCACTTCCAAACCATTTGGAATACGCTTATTTACATGGTGAATCTGAATTACCTGTAATAATATCGTCTTCTCTTACTGAAAATGAGAAATCACAACTCATTTCTGTGTTGAAAGCTCATAAACCAGCCATTGCATGGAAGATTCATGATATTAAAGGAATAAGTCCATCGTATTGCACACATAAAATCCTTATGGAAGAAGGTCATAAAACGTATGTGCAACGCCAACGAAGACTAAATCCTAATATGCAAGATGTAGTTAAGAAAGAGATTATTAAAATGCTAGATGCAGGTTTGATATATCCAATTTCTGATAGTCCATGGGTAAGCCCAGTTCAATGCGTACCTAAGAAGGGTGGCATGACTGTCATTACAAATGAGAAAAATGAGCTTATTCCTACTAGGACTGTAACAGGATGGCGTGTATGTATTGATTATAGAAAATTAAATGACGCCACCAGAAAAGATCACTTTCCCTTACCTTTCATAGATCAAATGTTGGAAAGATTAGCCGGAAATAGTTACTATTGTTTTCTAGATGGATTTTCCGGATATTTTCAAATTCCAATAGCACCCGAGGACCAAGAGAAAACCACATTCACGTGCCCTTATGGTACTTTTGCTTACAAACGCATGCCATTTGGACTTTGTAACACCCCTGCAACCTTTCAAAGGTGTATGATGGCGATTTTTCACGACATGATAGAAGAATGCATGGAAGTATTCATGGATGACTTTTCAGTCTTCGGTGATACATTTAAATCATGTCTAGTTAATCTGGAACGAATGCTAATTAGATGCGAAAAATCAAATCTAGTACTTAATTGGGAGAAATGCCATTTCATGGTTAAAGAAGGCATCGTTCTTGGACATAAAATTTCAAAAGAAGGAATTGAAGTGGATAGAGCTAAAGTAGATGTAATTGCTAAACTTCCACATCCCACCAATGTTAGAGGAGTTAGGAGTTTTCTAGGGCATGCCGGTTTTTACCGACGTTTTATAAAAGATTTTTCTAAAATTGCCACTCCTATGAATAAACTCCTAGAAAAGGATGCTCCATTCATCTTTTCAGATGAGTGTATCAAATCTTTTAATATTCTTAAAGAGAAACTCACTAATGCACCAATCATGATAACACCAAATTGGAATCTACCATTTGAACTAATGTGCGATGCAAGTGATTTTGCAATGGGAGCCGTTTTAGGACAAAGGATTGAAAAACGATTTCAACCTATATATTATGCTAGTAAGACATTACAAGGAGCACAAACAAACTATACAACTACGGAAAAAGAACTCCTTGCTATTGTCTTTGCTTTTGACAAATTTCGATCATATCTCGTTCTAGCAAAAACGGTGGTCTATACAGACCATTCTGCTCTTAGATACCTATTTTCAAAACAAGATGCTAAACCAAGATTAATCCGTTGGATCTTACTCTTACAAGAGTTTGATATTGAAATTCGAGATAAAAGAGGAGCAGAAAATCTCGCCGCTGATCATCTTTCTCGTCTTGAAAATCCCGAATTAGAAGTTCTAAATGAATCAGCCATACAAGACAACTTTCCTGATGAATATCTATTGAAGATAGATTATAAAGAAATCCCATGGTTTGCAGACTATGCAAACTACTTAGTTTGTGGATTCCTTGAAAAAGGATTATCGTACCAAAGACGAAAGAAATTCTTCAGTGATATAAAACACTATTTCTGGGAAGATCCACATCTGTTTAAAAGTTGTCCCGATGGAATAATACGCCGATGTGTATTTGGAGATGAAGCTAGTAAAATTTTAAACCATTGTCACACAGGACCAACAGGAGGGCATTATGGGCCTCAACTAACAGCAAGAAAAGTTTATGAAGCTGGATTCTATTGGCCTACAATTTACAAAGACGCACACCTTCTTTGCAAATCCTGTGATGCATGTCAAAGGGCCGGAAAAATAAGTCAACGTGATGAAATGCCACAAAATGTCATCCAAGTATGTGAAGTATTTGACATTTGGGGTATTGACTTTATGGGTCCATTTCCAAAATCTCATAATAATCTATATATACTCGTAGCCATTGATTATGTATCTAAATGGGAGGAAGCACAAGCTCTCCCAACTAACGATGCACGAGTTGTAGTCAACTTTTTAAAACGTCTTTTTGCAAGGTTTGGAACACCGAAAGCTTTAATAAGTGATCGGGGAACTCATTTTTGTAATAATCAACTTGAGAAAGTTCTTAAAAGATATGGAGTAACTCATAAAATCTCCACCGCATATCATCCACAAACAAGTGGACAAGTTGAAAATACCAACCGAGCTTTAAAACGTATTCTAGAGAAAACCGTAGGATCAAATTCGAAGGAATGGTCCATTAAATTGGAGGATGCACTCTGGGCTTTTAGAACAGCCTACAAAACTCCAATTGGAACCACACCTTTTAGACTTGTTTATGAAAAAGCATGTCATCTTCCAGTAGAAATTGAACACAAAGCATTTTGGGCTTTGAAGACATGTAATCTTGATTTACATGAAGCTGGACGTCTACGATTAAGTCAACTAAACGAATTAGAAGAATTAAGACATGAAGCATACGAAAATTCGTTAATCTATAAAGAAAGAACGAAGAAATGGCATGATAAAAGAATCAGAAGTTCAAAAGAATTTAAAGAAGGAGACAGAGTTCTTCTTTTCAATTCACGATTCAAGCTATTTCCTGGAAAATTGAAATCAAGATGGTCTGGACCATTCATAGTCAAAAGAGTTTTCCCATACGGAACGATAGAATTGATAAATTCAAATGGGATTGAATTTAAAGTTAATGGTCACAGAGTTAAACATTACATACATGGTCCGATGGAAGTCGACAACGAAGTTAATCACAATTTCGACACCACAGCTAACTAAGTGTGGGGAGAATCAAGTCTTTAAAGGATAATATGTATTTCTGTTAGAGTTAGATTGTCTGTTTTCGTGTAGTTCTCGAAAATGGAACCCGAATGGTCTTTCCCTAGCAGACCCTAAAGAACTAGTCTTCTCCCCCCATTCTGAATTTTTATTTTTTTTAGGTTTTTACAAAATGAAGACTGCCTGTGAACTAAACCATGGTCTAATGCTACACGCTTTGATCACTAAAAGAAATAATGATATACTCCCGAGTGAAATAGTATCAGTAATCAGAGAAAGAATGGACGGAGTTAGAAAAGAATCCAGATGCGAAGATAATAAGTTACAATTTGTTAAAGGAAAATCAAAATCCGCAGTGAAAAGAAGAGCACGACACCTAGAACGATGTCACAAATGCGGAAAATGGTCACATGGAGGTAAATGTTCAAATAATCAAACCTATTCAAATACCGAATTTGTTACTTTATGCAGAGACGGACCGTTCATATGTTTAGAAGAAAAGACACTGAATGCTCGAGGTTACGCCTATGTAGCCATGGAAAACCAATTAAACCGACTATCTTATGAATGGGATAGATCATATAACTAAGAAATCTATTTCACAGGTATGTCTGTACAGTTTTTATTTTTATTTTTAACCTTTTGATAATAAACGCTAATTTGTTCGCTAAAAAGTATTAAATTGGTATTGAATAAAATTAGGTTTGGCGACCGAAATTATTGATATCATTCAAAAATTTATTACATCACTGCGAAATTTAACGTTTATTCTTAAGGTATAAATATCTTTAATCAATCAACCCAAAATATTTCAAAAATTCGTCATGAGTTAAATTAGGTCTTGGAACCGAAATTACTTTACCAAAAAGAGGGGCGCATATTTTTGATAATATTTGATTGATTAAAGTGGGATAAAAAGACAAAAAGATTTTTAATTTTATTTTTACCATATTTTAAAAATTAATATTTAAATCTTAAATTAATATTGTAAACTTTGTAAAAACAATATATTTAAAATTGTAAATATTTGAAAAATTAATATAAGTTTGATATGAATTTATAAATTTTTAAATTAAGTTTGGTGTGAATTTTTAATTTTTAAAATATTAATTTTTAATTTTATGCATTTCAAATTTTAAGTTTGGTGTGAATTTTTAATATTAATTTTGAATTTTATATTTAAGTTGTGTGAATTTAAAAACAAAAATTTACTTTATCTCATTTAAGTTAAGAATATGATTTTTAAAATTCGTCGTAAGCTGAAGACTAGGTCTTTGAACCGAAATTGCTTTACCCGAGGGAGGGACGAGAACTTTTATTATCATTATTTTTAATGTTATTGAATTAGAGTATGCCAAAAACATTGAAAAAACCCAAAAATCTTAGCTTTTAAAACAATCGCTACAAAAAGACAAATTTTAAAATTTTGTCGAAGGACGGACTAGGACATCGATCCGAAACGACCTCGTCCTAAATAACAAGGGAAACAAAATTTTAAAATTAATTTCTTAATTGTTTTCAAAAGTTAATGATTTAAAAAAAAAAAAAAAAAAAAAAAAAAACTCCGCGAGTCGCGAAGTTTGGAGGGTTAATCCCCGCGACTCGCGGAGGGACCGAAAATCAGAAAAAAAAAATAAAAGAGCTGAACGATCAGTTTATGGACACACAACTCCACAACCAAAAACAGCTGCGAAATACTGCCGAAAAACCACCCAAAAACACCCCAAAAATCCCAATTTTTAACCGTTAATCACCAAATCTTTTGCTAAAATCATGTTGAGAAGGATGCTATCTAAGAATTACTCAAGAAAAACGGTAAATTTCTACACCTAAACACCATTTAATCCGAAATTTGATGTTCTTGAGCTATTTTTTCCCAATTTGATTTTGATGCTTTTTAGTGTAATTAGACTTAAATTGTTTATGTATTATGCTTGTATAACCTAGATTGATGCTGTTTAACATGATTAGAAGCCTTAAACTTCAAATTTTGAGTAATCTAGGGTTTGTGTTCTTGAGCAAATTTGGGGCTTTTTGATATAAACAGGTTATGGCCGATTTTTGTCATGAATTGTTGCTAAATTGAGTAGTGTAACATGTCTAGGTAGTTAAATGATCCAAACTTTGAGCCTAAACATGATTTTGAGAATTAAAGTGGACTTTTTCAAGTCTAAAATTCATGAACTTGATTTTTGAAAGATAATGCCATTTGAGACTTGTTTAATTGCTAGTAATGATTATTTTGACATGTTATTTGAGTTGAATGCTTATGAACTTGGCGAACATTTTCGTATATGCTTATTTGAAAAAGTGTAGATTTGATGAAAATATGAAAATGAGCTCAAGTTTGATATAAATTGATAATGTCATTGTAATTATTTTGATTGATGATTTTGCTGACACTAATGCATATTTGGATGCACAAAAATTGTGTTTGATGTGTTTTGCAGAATGAAAGGGGTGAATCTTCATCCCAAGCCCGCAATGCTCCTGCTGAGAATTTGGAACAACAGGAGGTGGATAACTACTACAAGCAGGATATACCTCATCCAGTCATGACCTTTTCTGATATGCACTTGGAAGAGTTGCACCCGAACCTGAGATTTGACAGACTTTGGATAGATTATCCAAAATATCAACGGGGTTTGCATACTCTTCATTCTAAGGTTGTTGAGGTACCGAGGGTCATAGAATGGGGACCCTTAGAAGCTGTAGAATTGGCCGGGCCAATTAGGGAATTACTTGTACAGAGGTATGGTAATTCTTCTTTTAATGACTGGGTACATTTATTCACCATACGTAGACCTGTATATAAAGTATGGTGTGAAGAATTGTTATGTAGTATAGAGTTGAATGATCGGGTAGCTAGTTTAACCGATCGTTCTTTTATTAGATTTTTGTTAGGCGGTTCGATGCGCCACATGTCTTTACTGGACATGGCTCAGGCTTTACGTATATATACGCCTGAGGAATTAGCGTCTGCCGATTGTAGAGGATTGATACTAAATGGTAGAAAGATAGATGAAAATTTTGATACGCACGGTGTGTGGAGTCAAATGACAAGCCATCACCGTTTCAAAGGGGGAAATTACTCTTATTTGGATATAGATAGAGCCGAATTAAGAGTGATACATAGGTTTTTAGCTAATTCGATTACACAAAGGGGTAAGAACAAAGAAAAAGTAAATGAACAGGATTTGTTTTACCATATGTGTATTCGAGACCCACAAAGCGCTGTAAGTATACCATATTGTGTGGGTTATTATTTATCAGCTATGGTTCTGGGGATGCGACCACATAGCATAATAGGAGGTGGAATTTTTATTACTTTGATTGGTGAATATCTCGGTGTGGATATAAGTCGGGGGGGATTATTAGTAGAAGAACCAGAACCCCGCGATACTATAGGTTTAAATGTATACCATGGTGCGAAAGTTTTGAAGAGGCGAAATAACGCCGCAGTACGATACCATGGTAGACATCCACAGGTGGAGAGAAACCAGCAGCAAGGTAATGTAGGAGGGGGGAATGAGATGCAAGAAATGCATAGGTTTATAGCTTCTCAGGAATACGAAAATGCTAGACAGAGAGCATTTGAAGATTGGCAAGTTCATCAGAACCAGATCATAGCTCATTGCCAACATATAGGTAGAAACTATATTCCTACACCGAAACCCGTCTTCCCTCCTTGGTCTATAGAGATGCAGCCACCATATCCTACGTATGACCCTGCCGAAGCATTCTATAGCACTTATGGTTATGCCTGGAACCCCTATTGGTACCAATATCATCCTTAGTTTACTTTTTATTTTTTTTATTTTGTAATTTGTAATTATTGATACGTTTAATACTTTTGTTAATATTGTAATCATTTTTATAATTATCTAACTTTTATTCTTAGATTTTAATAATTTTTGAGCTAAAATTTTAATAATAATTATTGACACAAAACCGTAAGTTTTGAGCTAAAATTTTCAAATCTGAAACCCACCAAACCCACAAAAATATTTTGCAAACACCGGTAAAGGGTTATTCAGGAAAACTTATCTAGGGTAAAAACTAGATTTAATTTTCAAAAGATCAAATGTTTTCATAAAGATCCAATTTCCTTAATGGATCTAAATTTTTATAGTCATGTGGGACTGTAAACCATATCGTTACTACCATTGTTTATACCGCCGTATAGAAATCACTGATGTACAAAGTGTGAAGAATAAAGAAGTGATTCTAGTATTTCAAGACGATATTGCTTGAGGACAAGCAACGCTCAAGTGTGGGAATATTTGATAATGCTAAAAACGAACATATATTTCATAGCATTATTCCTCAAGAAAGACAAGCTTTTAGTTGCAATTGTTCTATTTACAAGTGATATTCGTTTAAATAATAAAAGGT
Source organism: Rutidosis leptorrhynchoides (assembly GCF_046630445.1). NCBI lineage: Eukaryota > Viridiplantae > Streptophyta > Magnoliopsida > Asterales > Asteraceae > Rutidosis > Rutidosis leptorrhynchoides. The sequence continues at coordinate 635,561,164 of NC_092336.1, forward strand.
GAAGACAAAAGACAGATTCGACGAATTGAAGACGCAAACGACCAAAAAGCTCAAAAGAACAAAAGACAATCAAAGAGGTTCCAATTATTGATAAGAAACGTCTCGAAATTACAAGAGTACAAGATTCAAAACACAAAATACAAAATATAAAATTGTACGCAAGGACGTTCGAAAATCCGGAACCGGGACCAGAGTCAACTCTCAACGCTAGACGCAACGGACTAAAAATTACAAGTCTACTATGCACAAGAATATAATATAATATATAAATAATTATATTAATTATTTATATTTTATATTTATATATAAAATCCGTCGGCAAGAAAGACTCCAAAAGATGTGAGCTGTAATTTCAATCTCCGCGACTCGCGGAGTTTGAAGGCAAAATTCACCGCGAGTCGCGGAGCCCCAAAAATCGAAATTCCCTATAAAGCCAACCGAATTCTGATCACAATTCATATCTTTTTCTTCTCTTATCATACGTAAAATTTATATATATATATATAATTTATATTTTAATTTTAATTTTAATTCTAATAATAAGGGTATGTTAGCGAATGTTGTAAGGGTGTAAGTCGAAATTCTGTCCGTGTAACGCTACGCTATTTTTAATCATTGTAAGTTATGTTCAACCTTTTTACATTAATGTCTCGTAGCTAAGTTATTATTATGCTTATTTAAAACGAAGTAATCATGATGTTGGGCTAATTACTAAAATTGGGTAATTGGACTTTGTACCATAATTGGGGTTTGGACAAAAAAACGACACTTGTGGAAATTAGACTATGGGCTATTAATGGGCTTTATATTTGTTTAACTAAATGAAAGTTTGTTAATGTTAATATAAAGATTTACAATTGGGCGTCCCTATAAATTACCATATACACTCAATCGGACACGATGGGCGGGGTATTTATATGTACGAATAATCGTTCATTTAACCGGACACGGGAATGGATTAATAGCCACTAGAATAATTAAAACAGGGGTGAAATTACATTCAAGGGTAATTGGTGTAATTGTTAACAAAGTAGTAAAACCTTGGTTTACACGCAGTCGATAACCTGGTGTATTCATTAAACAAAGTATTAAAACCTTGTTACAATTCGAATCCCCAATTAGTTGGAATATTTAACTTCGGGTATAAGAATAATTTGATGAGGACACTCGCACTTTATATTTATGACTGATGGACTGTTATGGACAAAAACCAGACGGACATATTAAATAATCCAGGACAAAGGACAATTAACCCATGGGCATAAAACTAAAATCAACACGTCAAACATCATGATTACGGAAGTTTAAATAAGCATAATTCTTTTATTTCATATTTAATTTCCTTTATTTTATATTTAATTGCACTTCTAATTATCGCATTTTTATTTATTGTTATTTAATCGCACTTTTAATTATCGTACTTTTTAATTATCGCAATTTTATTTTATCGCACTTTTATTCGCAATTTCATTATCGTTATTTACTTTACGCTTTAAATTAAGTCTTTTATTTATTTAATATTTTACATTAGGTTTTAACTGCGACTAAAGTCTTAAAATCGACAAACCGGTCCTTAAACGGTAAAAACCCCCCTTTATAATAATAATATTACTTATATATATGTTTGTATTTTTATAAAAGTAAACTAATATAGCGTTGAGCTTTGTTTAAAGATTTCCCTGTGGAACGAACCGGACTTACTAAAAACTACACTACTGTACGATTAGGTACACTGCCTATAAGTGTTGTAGCAAGGTTTAAGTATATCCATTCTATAAATAAATAAATATCTTGTGTAAAATTGTATCGTATTTAATAGTGTTTTCTGCTAAAATTAATAACTATTTTATATACACCTCGCATAACATCACCAGGTGTTCACCATATGAATGATTTTTATCTCTATGTATGGGATGTGTATTGAAATATGAAATCTTGTGGTCTATTGTTACGATTTGATATATATAGGTTAAACCTATAACTCACCAACATTTTTGTTGACGTTTTAAGCATGTTTATTCTCAGGTGATTATTAAGAGCTTCCGCTGTCGCATACTTAAATAAGGACGAGATTTGGAGTCCATGCTTGTATGATATTGTGTAAAAACTGCATTCAAGAAACTTATTTTGTTGTAACATATTTGTATTGTAAACCATTATGTAATGGTCGTGTGTAAACAAGATATTTTAGATTATCATTATTTGATAATCTACGTAAAGCTTTTTAAACCTTTATTGATGAAATAAAGGTTATGGTTTGTTTTAAAATGAATGCAGTCTTTGAAAAACGTCTCATATAGAGGTCAAAACCTCGCAATGAAATCAATTAATATGGAACGTTTTTAATCAATAAGAACGGGACATTTCAGTTAAGACGCCACTCGGGGTGAAGCATCGAGGTGTTAAGATGCCACTCTAAGTAAATTGACGAGTGAAGCATCGAGGTGTTAAGATGCCACTCGGGGTGAAGCATCGAGGTGTTAAGATGCCACCTAGGAGTGAAGTGTCGAGGTGTTAAGGCGCCACTCCGTAAAATAAAGGGTGAAGCATCGAGGTGTTAAGATGCCACTCAGGGTGAAGTATCGAGGTGTTAAGATGCCACCCGAGGGTTTAGTGATACGAGGTGTTAAGTACACTAACGGATGTTATGAACACCGATGGCCTTTCGCGAGCGCCATTCCCTTGTACGATTGGTTAACCATGGTTATTGTGTTGTAATCGTAAGCATATTATATTATCCGAGTTACATTTATATGCGATTGTTATGCTAGCTTGTGGTATTGGAGGTTACTAGCTTTGTATTTGAGATTATAAGCTAATTGTGTTGCTAGCATGTATGCGGTATATGAGTAAGTGATTGCAAGTAGGTATATTATATATGTATGTGTATAATTATTGCATTCACTAAACTTTAGCTTACCCTCTCGTTGTTTATCTTTTTATAGGCTCCGGCTTGGACAAGGGTAAGGGCATTCGGTTGGATTAGAGATCCCGCTTTATTTGTTAGGGGACGCTTTTGGATTTGATAGCTTTTGGAGTTGACCGGAACTTGGGTAGTTTAACCCCCAAACACCATGCTCATAGTGTCGTTTGGAAATTAAACTAATGTGGTCGAAACTCATGTTTTGTATGAAACTCGTAGTTCGGGCCGATGTGGGCTCCGTTTTGTAAAACTTATTTTATTATTGAATCGTGCTAGTTTTTCATATTAGAACATGTTGTGAAAAGCGTTTCGTCTATAAATGTCGGGAAGCAAGAGATCTTTTTACGTGAAATGGAAAAAGTGGACAGCGGGCTGCCAGGCCCTGTGCGCGCCGCGCACAGGTGGGGCTGCGCGCCGCGCACCCCATCTGGTCAGCCCCGTTTTATTTTTTTTTTTACGCGTGTTCGATCGTATATGGGTTGGGTTGTTACATGGCGGCCTTAGGTGGTTGCTAGTAGTTGCTGCCAGTTCTTTGTGGCTGCGGGTGGCGGCAAATAGAGGTTAGTGGTTGTTGCTTGCGGTGGTTAGAGGCCGCTGGTGGTTGCCGGCTGCGGCTGCTGGCTGCTGGCGGAAGCTAGCTGCAGTTGGCCGACTGCTTGAATCTATGACTGTTTGAACATGGGGGGTTAGTAAATGTCATTCGAAAACTTGGCGGAGATGACTGGTTCCTATATGGTTTGATTATGCATCGGTACTGTTCTGTTGCGGCTAATTTGGTTCATTCATTCCATTTTTCTCGTCATTGGGTCTTCTGTGGGCTTGATGTTGTTGCCGGCGTTGTTGACTTTGTTAACTTCGGTAAATAGGCCTCGGGTTAGGTGTTCTTGAGTTGCCCGGTGAATGGTTTGGATTGGCGATTTTTGAGGAGTGAAGAAGCGGGGTTGGATACGGGGTCAGGTTTATGTGTATGTGTTTTAGGCTTAGGTTGGTGGTTTTTGTGTGTTTGACATTTCAATTGTAATTTCTTATCGTGCTCGCTTTGTGGTAGTCATTCAGATTGTTTAGAACGAACAGAGTGTGTGTATTTGAGTATTGGTCGTATGTGACCAAGTACTCCCACTATAGATCGTTATGATCTGTTCATTGTTGATCCACCAGAACTTCGGTTCTATTATATATATACATATTAATATTTTTGCCAAAAAAATAAATAAAAAATAAAACAAAGACCGACCCACCGATATACCAAGCTCCCAACATACCCTTCAACCACATAGCCTCCTTAATGGATTATGTAAGGGCTATGTACTACTATGTTTCACTGATAGATAAAGCAACAACATCTTGTAAACTTGCTTTCCAACTTACGGTACACCAACAACAATACACATAACATCAACTAATCCTATTTTGACTCATTAACCGACGCTTACCGATTAATTAAACGGAATTTAAAAAATTAGAACAGACTGGTCTTAATAATGAATGATCGAGGTTTAATCAGGTTTTGTACAACTTAAAAGGTCATAATTGCTACAAGGTTAGGTTTCTATTAGCTCTTTAAAGTATAAAGGATAGAAATGACAATGATAAACCAAAAATGATATAAACAATATGTCCAACAATAGTGATTCTATTTGTCATCCCTTTCGATGTTCATACATACCATGTAACTAAATAAAAGATACGTTTAGTTCCATAATATATTATTCTATTATCGCGGGTCTTAAACTAGTAAAGGTATAAAGTTTTCACAGTTCGGCTACCCGGGGAGGCGAGTAATCCGACCCCATATTGTGATGTACGTAGCCCAATAAGAATACTCCATGGCTGTTTCCAACTCATCTTTGGCTACCACTAAATATTCGTCCTAGACGAGATTCGAACCTGAAACCCCTTGCAAAGGAGTCAGAGCCCTAACCACTTGAGCTATCTAGTGATAGTCGCGGGTCTTAAACTAGGTAGAGATATAAAAGAAAAAACGTACACAAACTAATTTTAGTTAATTGTAGTTAATACAATTATAGATTGGGCTACGACTGTCAAATGGCCTTATAACAGTATTGGGCCTTTCCAACACTACTTGAAGGACATGCCATGACCTTTAAAAATATTGCCAGTTTTACAAAATCCATATAATTGTTTCCAACCAATAGTTGCATTGCATCTTCCAAGTCACCGATTAAACCATATCCAACACAAATATAATATAATTGTTAAATAATATAACCCGTAAATATTATTGATTACATTAGTCTCTATTTATAGAGTAGAGAACCTAGAAAACCTAACGGACCCAAACTCACATATTGGACTTGAGCCTAACTATCATCTAACACTCTCCCGCAGTCCGAACGACGAAATCGCGAAAGTTCGGACTGAACTAAAACAATAAGCATTAAATAAAGAGATAAAAGAAACTTTTTTTCATTTGTTGCATCGAATAGCCTGATATTCGTTGATAGAGCTGCAGATTTCTTGACGGCTTCTCCTTTTCCGTAGCGTTTTATAGAGTAGAGAACCTAGAAAACCTAATGTACCCAAACACACATATTGGACTTGGGCCTAACTATCATCTAACAATAATAACCATTGAAAATGAACGGGGAAGTGGTGAAACGTGCGAAAACACATGCCGAAATATGACCTTTTAAATATTGTTAATTGTTAAATACTCATACGTAATACATATAAAAATATTATTGTGAACCATTCTTGTTGTAGAGCCAACTTTTATCTTCATTTCATCAATTTAAACACACTCTAAATAGCTAAATGTAACAAGTTTAACAAAAACAAGTATGTTTGTGGTAAACTTACTCAATACCGTGTCAAAACATATATCTTCGTTTAGTCGTTTCACATGTTACGTGTCGACCATTCCTTATGATTAATGAAAAAGAACAAAAGGTGTGTACTTTAAACGCGAAAAGTGACAAGAAGAAGTCATGGGTGTCATTTTGATAACAACTAAGAAGATGGGTATATATTGCTCTCTAGTGCAAAACAACAAAACATGCCACCATACATAGTTTACCACAACTCAATGGACCCTATCAATAAGTCGACTACAACCTTCATGTTTGTTAAACGACAATGAAGTTTATGGTCATTAGCTTCTCATCCACAATCACATCCTTTTCCATCTTTGAAAAATTCAATCTTTCTATGAATTGCTAAATACTATAAATACAAAGAATCTTGGTTTTTATAAGTATAGTATCAAGAAAATTTTAGATACAAAGAATTTGATTTTTGTAAGACAATTTATTTAATCAAGAAAGTTGTTAAAAGAAGAAAGAATGTTGGAAGGGAAAGCATATGTGAAAGATACTGATATGCCAGTGAAGATGCAGGTTCATGCAATGGATTCTGCATCTCATGCTCTTGATCTTTATGATGTTGTCGACTCCACTTCCATTGCTGCATATATCAAGAAGGTATATAATTTTTGCTTAAAATAATTTTTATTTTTGTATTTATGTACTTCAATTTGTAAATTAATTTGTGGGATTTTTTTTGATAAAATTACAGGAATTTGATAGTATTTATGGTGGTGGATGGCAATGTGTGGTGGGTTCAAATTTTAGTTGCTTCTTCACTCACTCAAAAGGGACTTTCATCTATTTCTCATTGGAGACTCTCAGTTTCCTTATCTTTAAAGGTGCTTCATCTTGATTGGTTCAATCAAGAACTAAAGTCAACATCTTTTCATTTGTAGAAAGCAATCACAAAATTCGTAGTTTGTAATCCTGTTCTATTAGCCATAACCTTCATATCAGTTTGGTAGAAGGCATTCTTTATGCATCATCTCATTGTACTCTATGCATTAAAACTTCATTGTGAAGCAGAGCTAGAATGATGATATTATGAATTCTTCTCAAAATTATTGGGATTACAAAGGAATCCAAAGTTTGCCCATTTAGACCATCGCTAACGGGCTTCAAATTAGGCGTCAAAATGATGTATTTTTTTACCCCTAACGCTTGTTACTGGCGTCAAATTTGAACTTTTTTGGCGTCAGTTATAGGAGTGACATACAAAAATCAGGAGTGACATCATTTTACCTTATTTATTTATTTTTTTTTCACCGAACTTCCAAACATATTTTGATACATCACCCAAAACATTTTCCACTCAAATTTAAGATTCACCATAACATAACTTCAAAATTTTACACTGCAACATCACAGTTAAAAAAAATTCTCCCTCCTAAAAAAAACACTAAATTTACCTCCACGTCACAGTCTCTATTCCCCCTCCTAAAAAAACACTAAATTTACCTCCACGTCACAGTCACTGTAACGGACAGTCTTATAACTTAGCCAACTACCTCCATTTTAAAATAATTAGACCTATCAAAATTCAAACTTTTTGACTTGAGATAAGCGTAAACACCGTTAACTATAAGTTTTCAACTAATATCTTATATATCTGCTAAAATTTAGTTGCAGATTCATGATATCAAGGTGACCAAAACACCTTAAATGGGGATTACATGAGCTAATGATAAAGGCAAGAACACTTTCCGGCCAAGTCCCATTAACTGATTATAACGAAACGATATGGTGGAAACGCTACACAGACCCATACATATCATGCTACAAAACACTATTAAAAAGTTAGTATCTTTCAAACGCGCAAGTGCATACCTTGTCTTTTACACAAATCAGCACTGCTAACAAGTTCCATAAGCATACCATCAATTAATTTGCTCAAAACCATCTTCTCCATATCTAACACAACTTCTTCAACTTCATTTACAGTACAACCATCTTTCCAACCGCTACTCCATGCTCCTCCAATTGTACTCAAAAATATATCTCTTTCCAAAATTTCAGAAACTTTATCTGCATTCGATGTCTCTTTTGTATACATACTGTAACTTTTTAAGCTTTCAATTGCTTTAGCAATTTCCCTCATTGCATGATTCTCAGAATTGCAAACTGTCGATCGTAGCATGAATCCTAATGGATTTTGCCTTTGCTTTTCATGCTCCAAAAACTCGTCTACATAGTCCTGATAAAGCAGTTCTGAATCTTGAAAATTACTTACACTTTGCAAGATTCTTGCTTTCCGTTCATTGACATAAATAACATCAGTTTCTTTGCAAGTTTCTATTCGATTATTAATGGTTTCAGGGTGATTTGTGCATGTAACAGCATCATTAGCAGAGTCTGAATCTTCTTCAAAAGCTTCGCAGAGAGAGTGCTGTCTCAAGTTGTCAATTTCTGTAGAGAACGCAGATCAACCATGTAAATAAAAATAAAAATATAGGTATATAAACGTTAGAAGCAGTGGCATAAGTAAAAAAGTTGTGAACTTGGTTATACTTTTTGCTCGGGAGCGAAAACATCATACCTTATGGACCATAATAGTAACTATTATGCGACATCATCATTATGACATAGTAACATGAAAGTATTACCTTACCAAAAGTTAAAAACAAATTTCGTACTTAATCGGTGACCAAAAGTCAACACCTCTAATTTAACACCCATCTGTTACTACAAAAAAAAAAGTGATCTTTTATGCTTATCATGTGTATGTGATTTACCTTCAAGTTTAACTCCAGAATCCTGAGTTTCGTTCTGATTAAGTGAATTAATCTGCAAAACTTCCTGAATCTGCAACGAAATATATTAATGTTAGAACCAGACCGTACTTTAGGCACCATAATTGTAACATATAATTTTGAGAAACTCACTATGGTAGGCTTTTCAATGCTTGGATTCTTCCTGCAGTTATTTGACTTGTTGCTAGATGAAACTGAAGAAGATATTCGTTTGGTAACGGGATCTGGAAGAACGCTTCTCTGTGACGGCTTCACTTGCTTCAAAAAATCGTTTTTTGAAACTACAGTTGCTGTTTTTGTGTTCACTACTGGTTTCCCCTTGACGCGTGGTGCAATCTTTTGAACCTTATCAACTTTTTTCTCCATTTCCTGCTTTCTTTGTGGTTTCGTGACAACATGAACAAAAGTTTTTTGGTTATCAGAAGGCAATTTCAGTTTTCCTCTATTCTTGACAGATATATCTTCTTCGGCTTTTGCCTTTTCACGATGAAGCTTTCTAATTGGATTGTCATACACTTTAACATTCTGAATATCGGAACCTAAACGATGGGGTCTCATTAAAACAATTGGGGGTGAATCATCCATGTAACTTTTACCAGTTCGTTTATTTTCACGCTTTTTGCTTCCCAGAAGTCCTTTATATTGCATCATTTCAATTATTCCATCTAATGACGTATGTTCTCGGTTCACCTTTTGGATGAAAAACTGCGGTTTCTTTGCATTTGGCAAGTCAAAATCAAATACAGGCCTTATCTTGCTAGTGATATCCGACTGTTTACGAGGACTAGAAGGAAGCGATTTTGAAGGAAACTCATCCAAACCCATAAGTTTTGCAATCAAGTTTGACCCTTTTGACTTTTCCACTGTAGCCTGAGATGAAAAAGAATCAGAAGAAGTAAACTCGTGAGATGAGTACATCATTGAAGAAGATCTGCTTGAGCTAGTTGAAGCTACATCAGGAGACAGCTGCAATTTTTTTTTACCTGCAAAGCAAGAAAACCTATGAGTGGGAAAAATATATTTATTTAAAAATATACAAAACATTTGTAGCTTAAGCCACACCTGCTAACCCCTCCGTGTCTCTGTGTACGAAAGCAATTTCTTGATGACAAGATTTATTTGGCAAAAGATTTTGTTTTGAAAGCCCTTCTCTAATTACATCTCTAAGCTCTGCATAACAATCTCTTGACGACCCATTTGCTAATTTTCTTCCTTTTTCATAACCCGCATCATAAAGTTGAAAACTTTCAAACCGATCGGAAACAATATGGCTATAAAGTTCTTCACTTGGCCTTTCTTGTTTGTTCTTCAAATTTGTAATATACGAAGTATCTTGCAGTTTTCCAAGCATCATAAGAGATTCTTGAAGATTAAGAGCCCCTTTTAGCAAGTCTTCCGTAATATCCTTTGTTTGACCTCTATATTTAGCCCCTTTTGACCAAGAATCAGTAGCTTCGTTAAGCTTTTGAGCTCCATTTTTCACCTCAACGTGTGACATATTTTCTTTTGAATTTTTTGATTTTATCTCACTTTCGATTCTTTGAGTACTCATTTTCGTAGAATTAGTTTTGGATAGTCTTATTGTTTTTCCTTCAACAACACCTCTTGGATCTTCACAGGTGACAAATGATCTATACACAATTGATCTCAGGCTTTCTTGAGGCATATTCTATTCACAAAATATAAATAGATAGATTGATAAAGTCAAAAACTTTTTTAAAAATTATGAAAATTCCGAAATGGGTACATTTGTTGCTTATTCTATGAATTAGTATCTCATTAGAAAGAAGACAATTTCAAAGACTTTGTCCGGCTTCATGCCAAACAAGACAAGCAAAATCAAACAATCATCAAATCATTAATTGCCTTTTATTAAGGAACCAAGAATGTAAATGCTCAAAATATAGCTTTCTACATACAGCGACAGACTTAAACAAGATGCCAAAAAACATTTAAACAAATTAAGAAAAAATAAGTATCAGGTACGAGAAAAGTGAGTACCTTTTTGAGTGGTTAATTGCTACCAGTCAGCTGAATCAATAATCACCATTGACCAATTCCAAAGTCAGTACTTTTTTGAGTGGTTAATTGCTAATATGAGAAACCCATATGATAAAATGTAAAATTTAGGTATGAAAACCACCGCTAATGAACAAAATTAAATTTATTTCGCATGAGTTCTGTTAGTTTAATGGTGTGAAATGAAAGAGAGCAGTTTAGATCCACACAAGAAGAACAAAAAAGCAAGTGAATTTAGACTCTGTTGTGAACCCACCTCGAAATAAGATTAAGATAAATATCTTCTATCCACCATTAAAAACAAAACAAGAAACACAAAGTGTATGAAATATTGAAATCAAGATTGCAAATTTGAACAGTAAAAAGAAGTAAGAAGCTGATGCAAGTATTTTCAATTTTTTTTTTGAAAAGCAAGTAAATTATATTAATATAAACCGGATAAGTACAAGTCCCTATAAACTATACAACGAATATTACAACTCGATTACATTTGATGACTATGATCATGCGAGTATGCGAGATTCGAATAGTTTCAGCCGATTCCTGTTCTTTGTGTATCCGAGAAGATGTAGGAGGATGGGTTTATGAGCCATTGGTGCCACTCGATTGGTGATTTTTTTGCTCTTTTTGAGATCCAAGAATAGCTTTGTGTTTGTATTTCGTTGAGTATGATGTCGTGGTTCCAATCTTTCTTGCTAAAGACTTTTAAGTTGCGGTGTTTCCATAGGATGTAGATGGTGGACCATTTGGTGGCTTGCCAAATTGAGGTACCGGTTTGATTGGAGGAGAGGTTTTGGTTGATTGATGTAATGTCGGAGAAGTTAGTTAGTAAGTTGTTGGGGAGCTTCCACCATTGTAGAATGGAACTCCATATTTGAGTGGTTTTTGGACATAGAAAGAGGATATGATCTATGGATTCGATTTGCGCTTCGCAAATTGGGCACAATATTGAGTCAAGGTCGATATTTCTTTTGTCGAGTTCGGATCTAGTTGGTATTCTACCGTTTATGACACGCCATATGAAAATGCAGATTTTTTGTGGTAAGAATTTATTTCTAGGTGTTGGTGTCGAACTGTGTGAAGTTGCGAGTTTTAAGTTATCAAGGATATGAGATAGCATTTTTGTAGAGAAGGAACCGGAAGGGTCGAGGTTCCATTTCCATGAATCCGGCGCCTCGGTAAGGGAGATGGATGATATGAGATTGTTTAGTTCAGTTAGCTCGCGAAGTCCACGTCCGGTAGGTGTACGAGTCCAAGCCCATGAACCGTGTGTGATTGTGTTGGAGAGTGTGAGACGGTCCGCGACTGAAGCGTTTTTGTTTGAGTCGAGCATGTATAGCCTTCGGAACAGGTTGTTGAGTGGTTCCGTACCACACCAAATGTCGGTCCAGAATTTGGTGTTCGAGCCATTTCCAATGCATTTGTTGATCGAGGATGAGAAGCTAATTCCGATGTTGTCCGCGATTTTCCCTGCTTTAATGATCTCGTTCCAAATTGTTCTACCTGAAACTTTTCTAGAAAAATCGTTAGTGCAAACCCCGCCCCCCGCCCCGTAAATACTCGAGATTATTTTTACCCATAAAGCGGTTTTTTCGTTGTGGAACCTCCACCACCATTTACAAAGTAAAGAAATGTTTTTACAAAATAAGGATCCAATGTTAAGCCCTCCTTTGTCATATGGTGATAAGATTAATTCCCACTTTATCCAATTAATTTTGTTGTTTGATTCGGACCCGCCCCAAAAGAATTTTCTTCTAATTGCTTCTAGAGAGTTAATGACTTTGATAGGTGCGTGAAATAGGGAGAAATAATAGAGTGGTAGGCTTGAAAGTACGGATTTTATTAAAGTGAGCCGACCGCCATAGGATATGGTTTTGGCTTTCCAATCGGAGAGGCGTTTTTCGAATTTTTCAATGATGGGGTGCCATGATGATGCTTTAGTAGATGGGACACCAATAGGTAACCCGAGGTACGTGAATGGGGTAGAGCCCGCCGAACAGTCGATGGCCTTGGCCATATCTTCCACTTCCGGTTTGGGAACCCCGATCCCGTAGAGGCTACTTTTTTTTAGGTTAACTTTTAAGCCAGAGATGTTTTCGAAGCATTTTAACAGTTTAGCGATGTTTTTAGAGTTTCGTTTGCTCCATTCGCCGAAGAAGATTGTGTCATCTGCATATTGAAGATGGGAAATAACAATCTCGTCATGTCCGACGCGGATACCTCGGAATTGGTTTTTTGTGATGGCACGTTTGACGAGGATGTTAAGCCCTTCGGCTGCAATGATGAACAAGAATGGGGAGATTGGATCACCTTGGCGGATGCCCCTACCGGGGGTGAATTCACGTGTGGGGGAACCGTTGATTAGAATAGAGATTGTGGAGGAGGAGAGACATGCTTTAATGAAACTTATCCATTTGATTCCGAAGCCTAAGCTCTTCATAGTGTTGAAGAGGAAGTCCCATTCTATACAATCAAATGCTTTTTCAAAGTCTACTTTAAAAATAAGACCTTTTTGTTTCTTACGTTTTAGTTCGTCTATAATTTCGTTGGCAATGAGTACACTATCTAGGATGTTGCGACCTTTTAGGAATGCCGTTTGTTCGGAACCTATTATTTTATGGATTATTTTTGCGAGACGGTTAGAGAGAAGCTTTGTGAGGATTTTGTAATAGCAACCGATGAGGCATATCGGTCGGTATTCGTTAAATCCTATAGGATTAGATTTTTTAGGAATGAGTGTGAAGAAAGATGCGTTGCAACCCTTGGATATCTCAGAATGCAACCAAAACCAGTCAAGAGCCGCAGTTAGGTCCTCTTTTACTAGCCACCAGTATTTTTTAAGGAATTTCATGTTGAATCCGTCGGGGCCGGGAGCTTTAGAGCTGTCGCATCCTTGTAGGGCATCCCATATTTCCTGTTCTGAAAAGCGGGCCTCGAGTATGAGATTATCCTCGGGGGTGATGTAGGAGTGATGAGGTTCATTTTCAAAAGGGCAATTGCCTTTACAATTTTTAGATTGGAACAGAGAGTCGAAGTATTTGAGTGCTTCGCTTTTGATGATGTTTGGGTCTTCTGACCATGAGCCGTTAACCGATATACCTCGAATATTGTTTTTGTTTGCGCGTCTTTTGATGTAATTGTGGAAATATTTGGAGTTTTCATCGCCTTCAAGGTTCCATTTAATTCGTGCCTTTTGTTTTAACATGTTGTTCTTCTTTTTGACTTTTTCGATGTGTTGTGATTTATTATTGATCCAGTTTTCTTTTTCAGTTTCGGAGAGAGGTCTAGATTCCGCTATTCTTTCAAAATCATTTGAAGCGTTGTGTAAGGCCTTAATTTCGTTGTCAAGGTTGTTTAGGTGTAGACTACATTTTTTAAGTTCAAGCTTAACGTTTTTTAATTTATTTCGGAATATACAATCGGGCCGGTTACCGTTGACCGGGAGGAGCCAAGTGTTTTTTATGATTTCATCTACGTTGTCAATTTTTAACCAAGTGTTGAATACGCGTGTGGGTTTAGGACCGAAGTTTACAAATGAATTTTTAAGGATTATGGGGCAGTGATCTGATAGGTCGCGATCAAGAGTTTTCGAGGAGATGTCAGGCCATATTTGCAACATGCTTTCGGAAATAAGGAAACGATCAAGCTTGCTGAATTTTTGTTTGTTTAAGCAGATGCGCGTGAATTTTTTCCCGCCTAGCGGTAGATCGATGAGGTTGGTATTTTGGATGAATTTATTAAAGTTGTCGGCCCAGGATTGTTTGTAGATACAGTTTAAACGTTCGGACTTAGATCTAACCTCGTTGAAATCACCAAAGATGATGTGAGGGACCTCAATGGATTCGACGAGGTTATGAAGTTCGGACCAGAATCTAAGTTTTTTCTGATGTGAGTGGGGACCATAAACGTTGATGATGACCAGGTCGGTATCATATCCCGTCCATTTGCCCTTAATGGCGAGGAAAAATTCCCCTTCGATAGCTTGTTCAAACAGAAAAGTGGAGGTATCCCATATTAGTAAGAGACCACCCGAGGCACCGATTGCATCTTTTTGAACAAACTTGAAGTTTGAATTGTGCCAAAACGATTCGATGAGAGAGTCTGGGGTGTTACCGCATTTTGTTTCTTGAAGCCCAAGGATAATTGGATTTTCTACGTTACAGATGTGTTTTAACCAATTTATTTTGCCCGAGTTATCGAGGCTACGGATATTGAGAGAAATACAACCCATTACAAAGAAAAAATTACGAGAGGGGGATATGGATGATATAACAGCTTAGTTATCGGGGATCCACTCGATGCCGATGCCCCTTCCAAACTCCTTTGTGTCCGTGGATTTGCTGATTTTCAATGAGGTTTAAACAGTTAAAAATTAAATCTTTTCAGGTACCCATGAATTGTGATGATAGTAAGGGCAAGTTTGCAGGTGAAGTAATGTGTTTGATGAAAATATTGGTAATACGAAGTATTAATTATTAATGGTGATTTGAAGCAAAAGGAAAAAGTGTGAGGTAATATGAAAGGTTTTTATTTTCAATATTTGGTTAAAAAATAAAAATTGGTTAATGAACATTAAGTATGGTGAACAATAATTGGAGTACAAGAAAATCTGGATTTATGTCCTCATGGGTATCATCATGAATTCAGAGCCTTTTAATGTGTATCCCAAGAAATTATACTTCCTTAAAAATAAGCATTAATTTAGTTAATTAGATAATTAATAATCATGCTTTCATGTGATATTCATTACCGTTTGGTTAATAAGATGGATTAGCCTCCAAATTTGTTTAACGTAATTATTTGAAATCTAGAGGATGATGACTTGTAGATTTTGACCAAAACCATTATCTTTATATAATCTAGACTTAAAATAATAATGTTGGCCATAAAAAATAGCACAAGAAGTCAGTGTTAAATCGCAGTGTTAAGTTTAACACTGAGATTTAACACTGAGGTCAAAAACAGGGGAAATCGTTCAACGTTAAATCTCAGTGTTAAATCATTAATTAATTATTTTTTAACACCTTTAATAATATTATTTGTTTGGTTGGTGATTTAACACTAGAGGGGAGTCGTGTGCACCAGTGTTCCCGGTGATAAATTTCTTAACACAGCGTTAGCCTGGTAACGGTGATGTATTTAACATCGATTTAACGGTGATTTAACACCGGAGGGGAGTCGTGCGCACCGGTGTCCCCGGTATTAAATCTCTTTAACGGTGGTAGTTTGGTTCGACTTCTATAGCTCTAATACTACTGTATTAACTGACTAATTCATATACTCCTGTAGTTGATAGATTTGTTAAAATAAATGATAGGTATATTGTTAGCCTTAATAAAAAGAGTTGATTGTACATCAACATGTTTAAATCTATACAATTAAACATATTTTTGAGAGTGTTATATATATTTCTTTTGGCGAAAAAAACAATAACATTAATAAGCAATTCAGATATCAGCTCGTATAGCCGACACAATAGAGTTCTAAACGAGCTCAAACAACTACACATCAACCCTAATCAAACTAGGTGGGAACAATAAAAAATATTATGATATTCAAAAATATTTTGATGATATACAAATCATCACCCTTACACCAGCGAAACTAGGTGGGGACCAAGGGACACCCGCCTCTAGTAGATTTGAAATTTTTAATTTAAAATTTTTTGATTGGTGGATTTTTTTTGTCTAAAAGTATGTATATTTTGCTTAAAAATATATATTTTGTCCAAAAGTATGTATATTTTGCCTAAAAGACTTCATATTTTGTTAAAAAAAATTGTTACACTTTTAAAAAATAATTTGCCCCACTAAGGAAAAAAATTCTTGGTATATCCAGTTATCCTTGTGGGTATTAGAAGTATTGAATAGTTTTGTCCAAATTAACTCAGGATTATTATAGAATGTGTTATAAAAGTAATAATTGGATGATAATTTTATTATTATTATAGATATTGCATAGTATATTTTTTTGAGTATAAATAGGTGTGTTGAGTTAGAGTTTATTATGTGTATTTTTTGGTTAACAAAAACACACACTCTCTCTCTAGATTCCAAATGCCACCAAACTCTCATTGTACATTTTTCTATAAATAAAAAACCAATTACTCATACCTTTTGTTCAACCTTTGTTTTCTCCGTTTTACAGTATCTCTATCTCTATATACCTTCTACAGTCAAGAACCACTAAAGGTAGTTATAAGCCTACTGAATTATAACACGTTATCAGCACGAAAAGCTTAGTGTAATTAAAAGATATCTCAAACGATCACGAATCACTAATCAAGGTATGAAATTATTAATAATTTTCAGACTCGAATATATCAAATTTTGAACTACTAACATTTATATTTATGTTATTTAAGTTATATATGGTCGGTTATACCACCTGAATTATATTTCTGTAATCTAACTTTTACTAACTTCACTAACATTTATATTTATGTTATTTAAGTTATATATGGTCGGTTATACCACCTGAATTATATTTTCTGTAATCTAACTCTTATTAACTTCACTAACATTTATATTTATGTTAATAAGACCTCATGATTGTACGTAACACGTCATTTGACAATACGGTACTTTATGTACGCAACACGTCATTTGACAACACGGTACCATGGGTCGAGATTAATTCCGATCAATACGAATACGACGGGGTCTTTATATGTTATCTAACATTTATGATTACTTATGCAATTAATCATTATTTATTTCATGCATACTAATGTTTATTCTTAAATTTATAATTTTAAAAGTTAAAATAAAAAAATAGTTTGTATTTTTATTAAAAGTAAATCTTAAAAGTTAAAATAAGAAAAAGTAGTTTGTATTTTTATTAAAAGTAAATCTTAAAAGTTAAAATAAGAAAAAGTAGTTTGTATTTTTATTAAAAGTAAATCTTAAAAGTTAAAATAAGAAAAGTAGTTTGTATTTTTATTAAAAGTAAATCTTAAAAGTCAAAATAAGAAAAAGTAGTTTGTATTTTTATTAAAAGTAAATCTTAAAAGTTAAAATAAGAAGAAAAAAAATCTTGTCCTTTATATTACTCATACGCGTTTTGATATAGTGACTTTATTCGTTAACGTCAACTAACGACGTTACAACGGTCATATATACATAACGGTTGTTAACGTCAACTGACGACGTTACAACAACTATATTTTTTAAATATAAAATAAACATCTCCGTTTTCACATTTTCACAAATCAATCTTCATTTTTCAGATTACTACTCTCAAAAAGTTTTTGTAAAAATGATTCACACAAGGATGATTTTTCCTATTGTATTGGTCATATTAACTATCATCATTGTTGCTAATATACCACCGGGTGAACCTATATTCTATCCTGCCATTGTGGTTTTATTATTTATAATCATACCATTATTCTGTTGTTTGCTACTTATGAATTTAAAATGATTCTAATTTCATTTTATTATTTGTCTATGAATAGAAGTTGATTATGATTATAATTTATGTTATTCATCTTTTTGATAATAGAAAATGTCGAATTTGAAAAGGCTTATATTTGCTCATTTAGAACAAGTGGGAACAACTACTTAGCATGGGTTATGAATGTAAAAAAACATCTCGAATCAAACGGTATTTTAGAAACCCTGAATGAAAATAACAATTATTCCGAACAAGAGAAAGCAATAGTAAGTATTTTTCTTAGCAAACATATTGACGAGTCCTTAGAATCTACATATTATATGATCGAAAATCCAAGTGTATTATGGAAAATACTCAAAGATAGATACGATATTAATTATAAAAAAAAAATAATAATAATAATAATAACGGTGATCCATGAAAGAATAAAATTAAAGATATTAGTAGACGCTCTTATAAGAATTCCGGAGATTCTTATTAATGATATGGTAACGTGGATCATCAGTCTAGTATTTCTTGAATACATGAACATCTTGTTTAGCTCTACAAATAAGTCCCAAAAGAAAAGAAAACGAGAGTGAATCTGTTGACAAATCTTGATTAAATTAACCCTGAGCTACCTTGAAACTTGAATGGTTTGAATTTTCTAAGATGCCTAGTTTTTTTTATGTATCACTCATAAATAAATGGTTTTAGACCATAACGCATATGTTTTATTAAGTGTTATCTTTTATGTACTTCAGATTATAACTTGTTTGCAGGTAATATAATTTGATTATCTTGCTGAAATATAACTCATTATTTGCTTATCTTATTTGAAGTTTTAGTATGAATCCTGCTGAAATACAACATCAATTAAATGGTAAAGACCTATGTATTGCAGATAGTAGTAACATACACACTATGATCAAAACTAAGAAATATTTCATTGATTTAAATCAAATGAAGGAATTATAAATACTATATCAGCTCTTGCAAACTTGATATAAGGAACGAAAAAGGCAAAATTTCATATTACCAAATGGTACGAATTTTTTGGTAAACAATGTCTTGTTTTCTCCCAAATCAAAGAGAAATTAGTTAAGTTTCTCTGATATATATCATAATGGATATGATTATCAGTCAATGATAATCGAAAATGAGAAATATCTATGTAGCACCGAAAAGCGCATAGGATTAAAAGCGCATATGATAAAAAGCGCATATGATGAAAAGCTCAGCGCATATGATAAAAAGCGCATCGCATATAATTAAAAGCGCATATAATGAAAAGTGCATATGACGAAAAGCGCAGCACATATGATTAAAAGCGCATATGGTGAAAATGATATATGATGAAAAACACATATGGTGATTAATGAAAAGTACATATGGCGATTAATGAAAAGCACATTGAGAAATAATCACCAATGTTTCTTGAAAGAATTCAAGGGTATATATATGGACCAATTCATCCATCATGTGGACCATTTTTCTAATAGACGCATCTAACGCATGGTCTCATGTTTGTGTGTTATCAAGCCGTAATATGGCATTTGCAAAGTTTCTTGCACAAATTATTAAATTAAGAACACATTATTCTGATTACACCATTAAAAGGATGAGACTTGATAATGCTGGTGAGTTAACATCTCAAGCTTTTAATGATTATTATATGTCTACAAGGATTGTTGTTGAACATCCAGTTGCTCATGTGCATACACAAAATTGGTTTAGCTGAATCAATAGATAAACGCTTACAGCTAATAACTAGACAATTAGAAATGAGTACAAAACTCTCAATATTTATATGGGGACATGTAAATTTACATGATGTGACATTAATTCGCATTAAATCAAGTGCAAGTTATAAATATTCTCCATTACCAACTTAATTTTGGTGGAGACCAAATATTTTCCATCTTAGAACATTTGGTTGTACAGTGTATTTTTAATTGAACAACCACAACAAATGGTTCCTCAAAGAAGGATTGAAATATATGTTAGATATGAAACATCTTCAATCATAAGATATATTGAACCCATGACGGGTGATGTTTTTACAGCACGTTTTGCTGATTGTCACTTTAATGAAACATTATTCCCTAGATTAGGGGGAGAAATAAAAAATAAAGAAAATGATGTTTCATGGTGTGAACCTCAATTAATGTATCTTGATCCTCGCACAAAAGAATGCGAGATCGAAGTTCAAAAAATAATGCATATGCAAGAACTTGCAAATAAATTGCATGATGCATTTACAGATACAAAAAGAGTGACTAAATCATATATACCAGCAGCAAATGCTCCAGCTCGAATTGAAATTCCAAAAATTGGCAATAATGTTATTCTTGAGTCCTTGCCACGCCAGAAACGTGGGAGACCAATTGGTTCCAAAAATAAAAATCCTCGGAAAAGAAAATCAGCTGATAATGAGGTAAAAGAAAGTGTTCAAGAAGAACTACAAATCAATACTCCTTCTGCAGAGGAGATTGATGATGTCAATACGGAATTTTCAATCAATTACGCACATTCAAAAATATTATGGAACCGAAATGAAATGAAAAATCTTGATGAGATATTTTCATATAATGTTGCATATGACATCATGAATGATGATGATGATCCAGAACCAAAATCTGTCATGGAATGTCAAAATAGACATGATTGGGATCATTGGAAAGGAGCAATACGAGCTGAATTTGAATCACTCAATAAAAGAAAAGTTTTCGGATCTATCATTCTCACACCTAAAGATGTGAAACCTGTGGGATATAGATGGGTTTTTGTGCGAAAAAGAAATGAGAAAAATGAAGTTACAAGGTATAAAGCTAGACTTGTAGCTCAAGGTTTTTCTCAAAGACCGGGAATTGATTATGAGGAAACTTATTCTCCTGTTATGGATGCAATTACTTTTAGATACTTAATCAGCCTGGCAGTTTCTGAAAATTTAGAAATGCATCTCATGGATGTTGTGACTGCTTATCTTTATGGATCACTTGATAGTGATATATATATGAAGATACCTGAAGGATTTAAGGTATCAGAAGCAACCAATGCAAAACCCAAAGAAATGTACTCAATCAAGTTACAAAGGTCTTTATATGGGTTGAAACAATCGGGTCGCATGTGGTATAAACGATTAAGTGATTACTTGATAAGCAAAGGGTATACCAATAATCTTATTTGCCCATGTGTTTTCATTAAGAAAACAACATCCGGATATGTGATCATAGCTGTTTATGTTGATGATCTTAATATCATAGGTACAAATAAAGAGATCCATGAAGCCATTCAACTTCTAAAGAAAGAATTTGAAATGAAAGATCTCGGAAAAACAAAGTATTGCCTTGGTTTACAAATTGAACATATGCCTAATGGTTTAGTTGTACATCAAACAACATATACTGAAAAGATTTTAAAACGTTTTAATATGGACAAGGAAAAACCATTAAGTACTCCTATGGTTGTTAGATCACTTAATGTTGACACTGATCCATTTCGTCCCTGTGAAGATCATGAAGATATCCTGGGACCAGAAGTACCATATCTTAGTGCAATTGGAGCTCTTATGTATCTTACAAATTGTACAAGACCTGACATTTCTTTTGCAGTTAATTTGTTGGCAAGGTTCAGCTCAGCTCCTACCAAAAGACACTGGAATGGGATCAAACACATATTTCGATACCTTCGAGGAACTACTGATTTAGGATTATTTTATTCTAACGAATCAAAACAAGATTTGGTTGGTTATGCAGATACAGGTTATTTATCTGATCCACATAAAGCTAAATCTCAAAATGGATATGTATTCCTAAATGGAGATACCGCAATATCATGGCGTTCTCAAAAACAAACACTTGTTGCAACATCATCAAATCATGCCGAAGTAATTGCATTACATGAAGCCAGTCGGGAATGTTTTTGGTTGAGATCAATGACACAACTCATTACTGATTCTTGTGGACTAGAACGCAATAAAAGTTCAACAACTATCTATGAAGATAATGTAGCTTGCATAACACAGATGAAAGAAGGGTATATCAAAAGTGACCGAACAAAACACATACCCCCTAGATTCTTCTCATACACTCAAAATCTCATTAAGGACAACCAGATTGAAATGAGATATGTTCAGTCCAGCAAAAACTCTGCTGACCTTTTCACCAAAGCACTCCCAACTGCTATTTTCAGAACACACGTTCATAATATTGGCATGAGGCATGTTCAGAAGATGTAACAACTCAGGCGTTGCCTACTTGAGGGGGAGTCAACTCTATGCTGCACTCTTTTTCCCTTAGCTAAAGTTTTATCCCAAAGGGTTTTCTTTAGCAAGGTTTTTAACGAGGCAGTACTAGTTATTCGCTAATAAAATTATCATCCAAGGGGGAGTGTTATAAAAGTAATAATTGGATGATAATTTTATTATTATTATAGATATTGCATAGTATATTTTTTTGAGTATAAATAGGTGTGTTGAGTTAGAGTTTATTATGTGTATTTTTTGGTTAACAAAAACACACACTCTCTCTCTAGATTCCAAATGCCACCAAACTCTCATTGTACATTTTTCTATAAATAAAAAACCAATTACTCATACCTTTTGTTCAACCTTTGTTTTCTCCGTTTTACAGTATCTCTATCTCTATATACCTTCTACAGTCAAGAACCACTAAAGGTAGTTATAAGCCTACTGAATTATAACAGAATGTTTAATTTCTTTGGGTTTTTTTTTTTCCTTTTTTTGTTGCTGTATGATAGTATTATGGTAGTATTTTTATTGTTCTAGTACATAAATTGATTATTAAAAAGAATAAGTATAAATTATTTGACAAGTCAATATAATACTTCTGTAAGATATACAAAGAATATTAGTTATGATTTTTAGGTCGTATTCGTTAATAATAGAAAACAAATGCTAGTTGTGATTTATTTTTTTTTACAAAGGAAAACAGTGTATTTTTTTAATTATTTGTTTGGTACAAAAGAATAGTTATTTATTTTTATCTTCTTAATTCATATTAAAGTATTATATTACTAGTATTCACTAACAATTGCATTGTTGTTTTCTATATGGCGTCATTAAGATAGAACAAAGAGGTACATATCATATTCGATTTATAAAAGAATTTCTGATTTGATAAAAGGGGATGAACTTAAGGGGTATGATTATATTTTAGTAAGATGTTTGGTCAACTCTTTATATCTCAACTCCTTCGTACCCCACATTCGTAAACTTAAGTACTGTTGTTGTGTGTGTAAGATTCGGGTTTATCTTAAAAATCAAAAAATAATATAAATATTCAAATTAAATTATATGGTCATTTTGGTTGAAATCTAGGAGACAACAGAGCTGTAATCTAGCTTTTGAATAGTCCTTAAGTTAGTATGGTTGTCCTGGTTGTAATTCTTATTATGTTGCTAAAGATTTTGTTACACTATAAAGGATATCGTTTTCAGAAAGATAAACATTTATGATACTTTAATTTGAAATTACTAGACTTGTTTACCAAATAAAGTAGGGAATATGTAAAAGGGAGACATTGTTTTAGTGTTCATGTTAAATGTCATTGTTATGAAATTAAATTATCAGTAATCTTGGAAACATGAAATAAAAATCACATACTGAGAGCAAACATAAATGGAAAAAATTAATAAAAAATTAAAAGAGTCACGAGAGTCTTGTTGGACTAAAACTGGTATCTTGTAGAACTTTAAATGTAATTAATTTCTCACCAATCTTTTGTTTGCCTCTTGTCTGTTGGATATCTATTTTGAATCCTACTTTAATTTATTACAAGTAATGTAATGTAATGTAATGTGTGTACCAATATTTATATGTATGTATTGGGTCCCAATTTGAATTTGAACTTGATTTCCGAAAGTTTTATGGCACCATCCTAGTTCAAATGTGGCAATTTGGACAATTTATTGCAAGTATATATTGTATGTTTGTCATGCAAATAGTTAAAACATTTTGGGACGAAATGTATAAATTGTAAACTTGTAAACAAGTAAATGAATAATGTTTTTTCCTATTTAGATTATCTGACGGAAGAGAATTTTTTTATTCATATATACGCTACCTACTAGAGTTATTCTATAGCCATTTCCGACACTTTTCCCTTACACCAATATATGTTGCTAGTGAGATTTGAACTTGAAAAATCTTATGAATAAATTGTTGATAACGTAAATTCTGCGAGCTTTCACTATTTTCACCCATATATTTTTCACACAGGCTCTACTTTGATTCAAAGTCTCAACGTCAATAAATCAAAAGTATACAAATCTCAAAAGTTAAAAAGGGTGAAGGAAAGAGCCCCTTCTATCGCATGTAAAGCTCCGCGCCAACACATTGTTAAGTATTCGTATTATGACTACATTTTCATTAGTTTGTGATATTCAACATGAAATTAAGACCAAAAAAAGTTTAAACGAAACATAATGATGGGTAAATTTGTGAGTTATGCGACCGTGGAAGAAAGGTTACTAAGGTCAGGCGTGAAAGGAAAGAAAGCTTCAATCGGAGCGAATAAACTTGAGTTACCATGATTGCTTGTACATGATTTCTGTTACTTTGGTGCTTCTTGTAGCTTAGTTTAGTTACTGAATTAGCTTTTGTGTTATTTAATGTGGTTTGTTGTTAGGTTGTTCAATGTGCTGTATGTTGCGTTTTAGCCCCATTTTTGCCGAGGTGAATCGGCTCGTCTCTAGATAATTATATGTTAGTTGGTTGTTTTTAGCTTTGTTTTGTGGGTGTGGGGCTTTTCGTGTCCTGGTTCTTTTGTATCGTTTCTTAGGCTCTTCAATCCTTGATGAAAGTATTTATTTAGCTAGTTATCGTTTTATTTTGGAAAAAAAAGTAAGTGTTATTAATGAAAAGTTAAATTATAGGGTTAATTTTCATACAAAATGAATTGTTTTAATGAAAACATAAATCATTTTGATTTTGTGATGGGCCATAAGCTAGTGAATATATCGGCTGGGTTAGAGAGTTCCCAACGGTTTGATCATCCCACCCGCCCTCCTCGTCGTCGTGTAGGGCGTCGTTGGCACCGCCACGCCCTTAGGCCGCCCTGCCTCCACCATGCACATCTCGCCCTAATCTGTTCTTTCTTACGTATGGTGGAGGACGAGATAAAAGGAAGAAGTATAGAATATTAATGGAACTTTTTTTTTTTGTATACTTGTACATTTAATTTTAATTAATTAAATAAAATAGTGGGTTTTAATTTTTATGAGAAGATATGTAATAGTTATGAGTGTTTATTTCTGAGTTAGTTTTTGTAAGAAATTAGTGATGTGTCGCTGATGTAAAATTTAATTCTAATGGTAGTTGAGACTTACTCTTATATCAAAGTGAAATAGTATCGTGGGGCCCATTGGCC
Organism: Rutidosis leptorrhynchoides; assembly: GCF_046630445.1. NCBI lineage: Eukaryota > Viridiplantae > Streptophyta > Magnoliopsida > Asterales > Asteraceae > Rutidosis > Rutidosis leptorrhynchoides. The sequence goes on from NC_092336.1 coordinate 635,586,446, forward strand.
CAAGAAAAATAGAATTTGTATTCGGCTACTCCACTTTTAATGGTAAAGGCCCCAAATCACCGACGATGCTACAATTTCCAAATTTATGTCTTGATTCGTTGCAGGCCCCACACGCATTTGGTTCACCAAACCATTTAACATTACGAGTATCGACTAAATTTTATACATGTATTACGCCGTTAGTATTGATGGCGTAATTTTTTTCAATTTTATACTTTTATACTTATATTATATATTTAACTTAATTTAAAAAATCCAACTAAGATTATAGATCCGTTGAACCATTATCCGAGTATCCGACAGAAACTAAACTAACTTACTTCTATGGACAAATAGTGTTTTTATTATACATTTTTTATTACATTATCAAGTTATTTTGTGTGAAACTTCAACAAATAAGAGGGTGGGTCATCTTCTTACGCGGATGTACTTATGTAGCACTTGTAGCATGAGCTATTAGTGAAATACGCAAAAAAAGTGATTTTTTTTTTTAGTTTTTAATTAGTAACATCACTGAATAATGTAAACTTTTTAGTGATATTGATAACGTCTAAATTATACATATTTTTATCATTATTTTATAGCGTTATATTGGTATTTCATCATCATTTCAAGTATTTTCTCATATTATTATTATTAAAATGCTCTTCTCTCTCTAAAAACTTCCGGCCAAATTTCCGGCGATTGCACCACCAAAACTCAATTGTTTTTCTACTTTTTCAATCTTTTTCTTCTAAAATCAATCAAATGTTTCCCTTCCCAAGCTCTCCTTTCACCCCAACCGGTCCGGCAAAGTCTCGCCGGATTCCCACTTTTAAACCAAAATTTAGAAATCAACACAACAATGGGGAGTGGATTAGTGCTCAGAAAAAACAGAATCATACCCCAAGCAAGAACGATTACATCAAAGATGTGACAACCCGAAAAGTTCCGATCAAATTTAAACTTAATCTTTATATGTTTCAGACACGATAAGCAAAGTCTGTAATGTTGAAATCTCAAAAACTTTGAACTGTGTTCATGTATTCATTTACCCTTCGACTGCTCTCGATGATTCACGAACAATTATGTGTAAATAGATATGTATGAATATATACATATGTGTGATTATTAAATTGAGAAATATTAATAAAACATTTAACGGTTTGATTGATATGAAAATAAGTTATGAAATTATTATATGACTTGAAAACGTTAACAAAGTATTTGAGGTATAATACTTTACATGAACGTATTTGTTTCAATATATGTTTAATATATCTATCGACGAAATTAAAAGATAATATCAAATGATTGAATTATCAGATACATTGTGATAGGATTACGAGTCTCTATTGTAAAGTCCACGTTGATTTGAAAAAATCTTTCCATTTTAACAATATTCGAAAAATGGTAAAGTGAATTACAAGTAAGAACAAATATGTCAATTAACAATAACTGGACAAATGTTAGTAGAGATTCCTGCTTAACTTTCAATGCAATGATTGTCTCGTGTCTTTGATAAGATAATTATTTAGTCTTCATATTATTGAAAACGTTTATGATATAGGTGAAACCTTTTATAGAATGAATTTGAATATATACAAAAAGTCAAAATATTAATTGTTAGAACTATATATATACATAACTTGCATCGTGTATTTAAAACATGTTTATGTATATTAAATTAGTTAAGTAAACGATAGTAACACTCGCTTAAGTGATTCGATTAATATGTAGATAGGATAACTAGTGCGAAGTTAAAATAAACGCTAGTACATAAATGAGCTATGCTTAGTTAAGTTTTAAAATGAAAACGTTATATGATATAATAATTTCTATTATGTAAATGTTATGTGACATAACCATTGTTAGCTATTTAAATGGTTTTAAATGGTCCTTGAAATACATTTAGTTTTGAAAATTTTTATATTATATTATTAAATAAATATTTCAAATTTATATTTCGAAATGAAAGTACATATATATATTTTACAACGTAATAAGATTTAATATTAATTTTATTTATAAAACGTTTTATTTAAAATAATACTATTATATATATATATATATATATATATATATATATATATATATATATATATATATATATATATATATATATATATATATATATATATAATAGTAGTGACCCGAACTTTTCCATGTTTATATATATTAAATGAAATTGTTATTTACATGATTAAGTGTTTCCAACATGTTAAGCAATCAAACTTGTTAAGACTTGATTAATTGAAATAGGTTTCATATAGACAATTGACCACCCAAGTTGACCGGTGATTCACGAACGTTAAAACTTGTAAAAACTATATGATGACATATATATGATTATATATATAGTTAACATGATATTATGATAAGTAAGAATCTCATTAGGTATTTTAACAATGAGTTATATACATAAAATTGAGTTTATTGAATTAAGAAACTCGAAACGATATATATAACGATTATCGTTATAACAACGTCTTACTAAATACATATGAATCATATTAAGATATTGATACACTATGTTTAATCATGATAAATGATAAGTAAACATGTAATTAAGTGTATTAACAATGAACTACATATATAAAAACAGGACTACTAACTTAATGATTTCGAAACGAGACATATATGTAACGATTATCGTTGTAACAACATTTAACTGTATATATATATATATATATATATATATATATATATATATAAATATATATATATATATATATATATATATATATCATACTAAGATATATTAATATATCATAATATCATGATAATGTAATAATTTAACATCTCTTTAGATATAATAAACAATGGGTTAACAACATTTAACAAGATCGTTAACCTAAAGGTTTCAAAACAACATTTACATGTAACGACTAACGATGACTTAACGACTCAGTTAAAATGTATATACATGTAGTGTTTTAATATGTATTCTTACACTTTTGAAAGGTTTCAAGACACTTATCAAAATACTTCTACTAAACAAAAATGCTTACAATTACATCCTCGTTCAGTTTCATCAACAATTCTACTCGTATGCACCCGTATTCGTACCCGTACAATACACAGCTTTTAGATGTATGTACTATTAGTATATACACTCCAAAGATCAGCTCTTAGCAGCCCATGTGAGTCACCTAACACATGTGGGAACCATAATTTGGCAACTAGCATGAAATATCACATAAAATTACATAAATATTAGTAATCATTCATGACTTATTTACAAGTAAACAAAATTACACATCCTTTATATCTAATCCATATACCAACGACCAAAAACACCTACAAACACTTTCATTCTTCAATCTTCTTCATCTAATTGATCTCTCTCAAGTTCTATCTTCAAGTTCTAAGTGTTCTTCATAAATTCTATAAGTTCTAGTTTCATAAAATCAAGAATATTTCCAAGTTTGCTAGCTTACTTCCAATCTTGTAAAGTGATCATCCAACCTCAAGAAATCTTTCTTATTTACAGTAAAATATCTTTCTAATACAAGGTAATACTCATATTCAAACTTTGATTCAATTTCTATAACTATAACAATCTTATTTCGAGTGGAAATCTTACTTGAACTTGTTTTCGTGTCATGATTCTGCTTCAAGAACTTTCAAGCCATCCAAGGATCCTTTGAAGCTAGATCTATTTTTTTTTCATTTTCAGTAGGTTTACCTACTAAAATTAAGGTAGTAATGATGTTCATAACATCATTCGATTCATACATATAAAACTATCTTATTCGAAGATTTAAACTTGTAATCACTAGAACATAGTTTAGTTAATTCTAAACTTGTTCGCAAATAAAGTTAATCCTTCTAACTTGACTTTTAAAATCAACTAAACACATGTTCTATATCTATATGATATGCTAAATAATGATTTAAAACCTGAAAACACGAAAAACACCGTAAAACCGGACATACGCCGTCGTAGTAACACCGAGGCTATTTTGGGTTTGATAATTAAAAACTATGATAAAATTTGATTTAAAAGTTGCTCTTCTGGAAAAATGATTTTTCTTATTAACATGAAACTATATCCAAAAATCATGGTTAAACTCAAAGTGGAAGTATGTTTTTCAAAATGGTCATCAAGAAGTCGTTCTTTCGACTGAAATGACTACCTCTTACAAAAACGACTTGTAACTTATATTTCCGACTATAAACCTATACTTTTTCTGTTTATATTCATAAAATAGAGTTCAATATGAAACCATATCAATTTTATTCACTCAAAACGGATTTAAAACGAAGAAGTTATGGGTCAAACAAGATTGGATATTTTTTTGATTGTTGTAGCTACGGGAAATATTGTAACAATTCTATACAAATCATATCCTATCTAACTTATATTGTATTATATATGTATTCTAATACATTATGTAATCTTGGGATACCATAGACACGAATACAATGTTTTGACATATCATATCGACCCATCTATATATATATTTCGGAACAACCATAGACACTCTATATGCAGTAATGTTGGTGTTAGCTATACAGGGTTGAGGTTGATTCCAAAATATTATATACTTTGAGTTGTGATCTAGCCTGAGGCTTGTATACACGAGGTCGTGGATTGATTCGAGATATTATATATTGCTTTATTTCTGTACATCTAACTGTGGACAACTAGTTGTAAAACGTATTAAAAATGTTGTAAATATATTTTGAACATACTTTGATATATATGTACATATTTGTTATAGGTTCGTGAATCAACCAGTGGCCAAGTCTTACTTCCCGACGAAATAAATCTGTGAAAGTGAGTTACAGTCCCACTTTTAAAATCTAATATTTTTGGGATGAGAATACATGCAGCTTTTTAAATATTTTACAAAATAGACACAAGTACATGAAACTAATTTCTATGGTTGAACGATCGAAGCCGAATATGCCCCTTTTTACTTGGTAACCTAAGAATTAGTAAACCAGTCTACTAATTGACACGAATCCTAAAGATAGATCTATTGGCCTCAACAAACCCCATCCGTTGTAGCGGATGCTTTAGTACTTCGAGTTTTTATATCATGTCCGATGGATGTCCCGGAATGATGGGGATATTCTTATATGCATCTTGTTAATGTCGGTTACCAGATGTTCACCATATGAATGATTTTTATCTCTATGTATGGGATGTAAATTGAAATATGAAATCTTGTGGTCTATTATTATGATTTGATAATATATAGGTTAAACCTATAACTCACCAACATTTTTGTTGACGTTTTAAGCATGTTTATTCTCAGGTGATTATTAAGAGCTTCCGCTGTTGCATACTAAAATAAGGATAAGATTTGGAGTCCATACTTGTATGATATTATGTAAAAACTGCATTCAAGAAACTTATTTTTGATGTAATATATTTTTATTGTAAACCATTATGTAATGGTCGTGTGTAAATGGTATATTTTAGATTATCATTATTTGATAATCTACGTAATGCTTTTTAAACCTTTATCGATGAAATAAAGGTTATTGTTGTTTTAAAAATGAATGCAGTCTTTGAAAAACGTCTCATATAGAGGTCAAAACCTCGCGACGAAATCAATTAATATGGAACGTTTATAATCAATATGAATGGGACATTTAAGTTGGTATCCGAGCGTTGGTCTTAGAGAACCAGAAATTTGCATTAGTGTGTCTTATCGAGTTTGTTAGGATACATTAGTAAGTCTGGACTTCGACCGTGTTTTCTTTAAAAACGATTGCTTAACACTTTTGTTGGAAACTATATATTATTAACATGTAAATATTATGTGATATATTAACCTCTTAATGTGTTTGATATTGTGTGATAGATGTATACCACTAGTACAAATCCCATCGACTCACTTAATAATAATGAAGAGTCGAATATAATTTGGGAAGATTCACAAATTCCCGAAGAGGAACCGGAAGAAGAGGAACCGGAAGAAGAGGAACCGGAAGAAGAGGAATCAGAAGAGGAGGAACCGGAAGAGGATGAACCGGAAGAAGAAGAGGTTCCGGAGGAAGAAATATTGATACCTACAATAAATCGATTAAATAAAAGAAAATCATCAACCAACGGACCAAAGTTAAAATTGGTCAATGGTGTTTCCGCTGAGGAAGCAAAATATTGGGAAGATTACCAATTTTCCGATGAATCGGATCCCGTTGAGGATTCCGATGATGTTATAGAAATTACCTCGACCCAATTTAATAAAGCAAAAGTAAATAATAAGGGAAAAGGTATAAAAATAGAGAAACCTGATTCCAACCCCGATGAACTTTATATGTATCGGCAACGTCCGTATTTCCTAAATTGTAACAATAACCCGGGAACCTCTAAACCACCAGGTTTTTTTAAACCATTGTGGAAAACGACGGCTCGTATTAGAGGAACACCATATATCCCTAGAAAATTAGGAAAACGAACCAAGTTCGAAGAAGAAGAAACCAGTGATTCAGATTAGAGGGTTGTAATCATGTTGTGTATTATATGTATTGTAGTGTGCTTGTACTTTTATGTTCTATGTAAAAATTGCTTGTATTATTTAGTAATTATCTTTTACGAATCTAATCCTTGTCTATTTTACAGTATAAAAACAAAATGGACGTTAAGGGTAGACAACCGAATATTTTAGAAGACCTACCAGAGGATATGATTAAGGAAATCTCGTCTAGAGTCGGTCAGAATTCATCAGCACATTTAGTTATGGCGAAATTAACTTGTCAAACATTTGAAAGACTTTCCAGAAATGCCTTAGTTTATAAAAGGCTTTCCTTTGATAGGTGGGGTATATCACATTGAGAAGACTGTAAGTTACACCGTGTTTTCTTTAAAGCGTTAAATGCGGGGAACCCAAATGCAATTTTACGCTACGGGTTAAGAACCTATTTTGACTCAACATATCCCAACATAGGATTTCGTGAGTTAGAAAGAGCTTCTAACATGCAACAAAAAGAAGCATGTTATACTTACGGGTTAGTGATGTTCGCTTCTTACCAAAGTGAGAAAAGAAACATCGGATTACAACTTTTAAATAAAACCTTCCCACAAGTGACGGATTCAGTAATTGGGTTGAGAAACAAGGTTTTTAGATTATTACGGGGCTGTTGGACATTACGAAACCCTCGTCCTTTTGACGACATTACAACATGCTGCCTAGCCAATGGTCATAACGGTTACTTTCCACAAGATCAAGGATGGGAAGTCGTCTTAGTAAAACCTGAATGCATGACTTGTTTCTGGACTTATGAATTGCGTGTCTTTATTTCTTTTGCTGAACAACTTGCGTATTAACTAAAATTGCCTTCATAGCTGCCGAGTAGCAAAGTTATTATGTGCTATATTTCATCCTATATGTTTATTAACGGTATTGTAAGTTTGTAAAATATTGTATAAAGTTTGAACACGAAATATTATTGTAATAAGTTTTTCATATAGAATCGTAGTAGTTGAATTGTATAATAGCTACTAAGTATGAACTTAACGGGTAGGTACTACCTGAATTAAAAATATAAAATGATAATATGAAGAAAAAGCTTTTATAAATAAGTTCATATTATGCTATGAAATACTATTGACTACTCTTAAATTCTATATGATTAACTCAATTCTTTTGGCTATTTTTGAAGAAAATGGCACCGGCGACTCGTCAGAACTTGAACATGAGTGAGGAAGATTTCCGTGTTTTCCTTGCTGCGAACATAGCCGCAGTGCAGACTGTGATGCAAAATAACAATAACTCTGGATCTAGAAGTGGAACTAATTCCGCAAGAAATCGTGTAGGATGCTCCTACAAAGAATTCACTGCCTGCAAACCTTTGGAATTTGATGGAACTGAAGGACCAATTGGATTGAAACGGTGGACCGAGAAGGTCGAATCGGTGTTTGCCATAAGTAAGTGTACTGAAGAGGACAAAGTTAAGTACGCTACGCATATCTTCACAGGTACGGCGTTAACATGGTGGAATACCTATCTCGGGCAGGTAGGACAAGATGCTGCTTACGCACTACCATGGTCAGCATTCAAGCAATTGATGAACGAGTAGTATCGTCCCAGAAACGAGGTCAATAAGCTCAAGGTAGAGCTTAGAGGATTACGAACACAAGGTTTCGATATCACCACTTTCGAATGATGATTCACAGAATTGTGCCTATTGTGTCCCAGAATGTTTGAAGACGAAGAACAGAAGATCGACGCATTTGTAAAAGGGTTACCGGAAAGAATTCAAGAAGATGTGAGTTCACACGAGCCCACCTCCATACAAAAGGCAAGTCGAATGGCTCACAAATTAGTGAACCAGATCGAAGGAAGGATTAAAGAGCAGGCAACCGAAGAGGCTAACATGAAACAAGTCAAGAGAAAGTGGGAAGAAACCAATGACAAGAGTCACCAATACAACAACAACAATCACAACCACAATCGCAATAACTATCCCAATAACCGCAACATCAATTGCAATAACAATTTCAACAAACGTCCCAACAACAACTACAATAACCGTCCCAACAACAACAACAACAACAACAGCAACAATAACAATCCCAACAACAATCTCAATAACAACAATGGCAATAAAAACCAAAAACAGCCATGCCAAAGATGTGAAGAGCATCACCTGGGGTTCTGCACGACATTTTGCAACAGGTGTAAAAGAAATGGTCATAGCGCGAAGAAGTGCGAAATCTACGGACCAATGCATAACAGAACTAAAGGAACAAATAATGTCGGAACCAATAACACCGCCATAGTTTGTTTTGGATGTGGAAAACCGGGCCACTTTAGTAGAAATTGCCCGAATCAGGGGAATACTAATGGGCAGGGCCGCGGAAGAGTTTTCAATATTAATACGGCAGAAGCGCAGGAAGACCCGGAGCTTGTTACGGGTACGTTTCTCATTGACAATAAATCTGCTTATGTTTCATTTGATTTGGGTGCGGATAGAAGCTATATGAGTAGAGATTTTTGTGTTAAACTAAGTTGTTCACCGACGCCCTTGGATAATAAATTTTTACTCGAATCAGCAAACGGTAAATTAATTACAGCAGATAATATATGTCAGAATTGAGAAATTAAATTGGTTAGCGAAACATTTAAGATTGACTTGATACCAGTAGAGTTAGGGAGTTTTGATGTGATAATCGGTATGGACTGGTTGAAAGAAGTGAAAGCAGAGATCGTTTGTTACAAAAATGCAATTCCCATTATACGAGAAAAAGGAAAACCGTTAATGGTGTACGGAGAAAAGAGCAACGCGAAGTTAAATCTTATTAGTAACCTGAAGGCACAAAAACTAATAAGAAAAGGTTGCTATGCTGTGCTAGCACAAGTCGAGAAAGTCAATTCCGAAGAAAAGAACATCAATGATGTTCCCGTCGCAAAAGAATTTCCCGATGTATTTCCGAAAGAATTACTGGGACTACCTCCACACCGATCCGTTGAATTTCAAATAGACCTTGTACCGGGAGCTGCACCAATAGCTCGTGCTCCATACAGACTCGCACCATGCGAAATGAAGGAACTTCAGAGCCAATTACAAGAACTTTTAGAGCGTGGTTTCATTCGACCAAGCACATCACCATGGGGAGCTCCTGTTTTGTTTGTCAAGAAGAAGGATGGTACATTTAGGTTATGTATCGACTACCGAGAGTTGAACAAACTTACCATCAAGAACCTCTACCCACTACCAAGAATCGACGACTTATTTGTTCAACTACAAGGCTCATCGGTTTATTCTAAGATTGATTTACGTTCTGGGTATCATCAAATGCGGGTGAAGGAGGATGATATTCCAAAGACTGCTTTTAGGACGCGTTACGGTCATTACGAGTTTATGGTTATGCTGTTTGGGTTGACTAACGCACCAGCTGTGTTTATGGACCTCATGAATCGAGTGTGTGGACTATACCTTGACAAGTTTGTCATTGTTTTCATCGATGACATACTTATTTACTCAAAGAATGACCAAGAACACGAAGAACATTTGAGAAAAGTGCTAGAGTTGTTAAGGAAAGAAAAACTGTACGCTAAGTTTTCAAAGTGTGCATTTTGGTTGGAAGAAGTTCAATTCCTCAGTCACATAGTGAACAAAGAAGGTATTCAGGTGGATCCAGCAAAGATTGAAACCGTTGAAAAATGGGAAACCCCGAAAACTCCGAAGCATATACGCCAATTTTTAGGACCAGTTGGGTACTACAGAAGATTCATCAAAGATTTTTCCAGAATAGCAAAACCCTTTACTGCATTAACGCATAAAGGGAGGAAATTTGAATGGAAGGATGGACAAGAGAAAGCGTTTCAATTGTTAAAAAAAAAGTTAACTACGGCATCTATATTATCATTACCTGAAGGGAATGATTATTTTATGATATATTGTGACACTTCAAAGCAAGGTCTCGGTTGTGTATTAATGCAACGAACGAAGGTAATTGCTTATGCGTCTAGACAATTGAAGATTCACGAGCAGAATTATACGACACATGATTTGGAATTAGGTGCGGTTGTTTTTGCATTAAAGACTTGCAGGCACTACTTATATGGGGTCAAAAGTATTATATATACCGACCACAAAAGTCTTCAACACATATTTAATCAGAAACAACTGAACATGAGGCAGCACAGGTAGATTGAATTGTTGAATGATTACGACTTTGAGATTCGTTACCACCCGGGGAAGGCGAATGTGGTAGCCGACGCTTTGAGCAGAAAGGACAGAGAACCCATTCGAGTAAAAGCTATGAATATAATGATTCACAATAACCTTACTACTCAAATAAAGGAGGCGCAACAAGGAGTTTTAAAAGAGGGAAATTTAAAGGATGAAATACCCAAAGGATCGGAGAAGCATCTTAATATTCGGGAAGACGGAACCCGGTATAGGGATGAAAGAATTTGGGTACCAAAATTTAGAGATATGAGAGAAATGGTACTTAGAGAAGCTCATAAAACCAGATATTCAATACACCCTGGAACAGGGAAGATGTACAAGGATCTCAAGACACATTTTTGGTGGCCGGGTATGAAAGCCGATGTTGCTAAATACGTAGGAGAATGTTTGACGTGTTCTAAGGTTAAAGCGGAACATCAGAAACCATCAGGTCTACTTCAACAACCCGAAATCCCGGAATGGAAATGGGAAAACACTACCATGGATTTCATCACTAAATTGCCAAGGACTGCAAGTAGTTTTGATACTATTTGGGTAATAGTTGATCGTCTCACCAAATCAGCACACTTCCTGCCAATAAGAGAAGATGACAAGATGGAGAAGTTAGCACGACTGTATTTGAAGGAACTCGTCTCCAAACATGGAATACCAATCTCTATTATCTCTGATAGGGATGGCAGATTTATTTTAAGATTCTGGCAGACATTACAGCAAGCATTAGGAACTCGTCTAGACATGAGTACTGCCTAACATCCACAAACTGATGGGCAGAGCGAAAGGATGATACAAATGCTTGAATACATGCTACGAGCATGTGTTATTGATTTCGGAAACAGTTGAGATCGACATCTACCGTTAGCAGAATTTTCCTACAACAACAGCTACCATTCAAGCATTGAGATAACGCCGTTTGAAGCGCTTTATGATAGAAAGTGCAGGTCTCCGATTTGTTGGAGTGAAGTGGGGGATAGATAGATTACGGGTCCGAAGATAATACAAGAAACTACCGAGAAGATCATCCAAATTCAACAACGGTTGAAAACTGGCCAAAGTCGACAAAAGAGCTACGCCGACATTAAAAGAAAAGATATAGAATTTGAAATTGGAGAGATGGTCATGCTTAAGGTTGCACCTTGGAAAGGCGTTGTTCGATTTTGTAAACGAGAAAAATTAAATCCAAGGTATATAGGACCATTCAAGATTATTGATCGTGTCGGACCAGGAGCTTACCGACTTGAGTTACCTCAACAACTCGCGGCTGTACATAACACTTTCCACGTCTTGAATTTGAAGAAATGTTTTGCTAAAGAAGATCTCACTATTCCATTAGACGAAATCCAAATCAACAAAAAACTTCAATTCATCGAAGAACCCGTCGAAATAATGGATCGTGAGGTTAAAAGACTTAAACAAAACAAGATACCAATTGTTAAGGTTCGATGGAATGCTCGTAGAGGACCCGAGTTCACCTGGGAACAAGAAGATCAGATGAAGAAGAAATACCCACACTTATTTCCAGAAGATACATCAACACCTCCAACTGCTTAAAATTTCGGGACGAAATTTATTTAACGGATAGGTACTGTAGTGACCCGAACTTTTCCATGTTTATATATATTAAATGAAATTGTTATTTATATAATTAAGTGTTTCCAACATGTTAAGCAATCAAAATTGTTAAGACTTGATTAATTGAAATGGGTTTCATATAGACAATTGACCACCCAAGTTGACCGGTGATTTACGAACGTTAAAACATGTAAAAACTATATGATGACATATATATGATTGTATATATAGTTAACATAATATTATGATAAGTAAGTATCTCATTAGGTATTTTAACAATGAGTTATATACATAAAATTGAGTTTATTGAATTAAGAAACTCGAAACGATATATATAACGATTATCGTTATAACAACGTCTTACTAAATACATATGAATCATATTAAGATATTGATACACTATGTTTAATCATGATAAATGATAAGTAAACATGTCATTAAGTGTATTAACAATGAACTACATATGTAAAAATAGGACTACTAACTTAATGATTTCGAAACGAGACATATATGTAACGATTATCGTTGTAACAACATTTAACTGTATATATATCATACTAAGATATATTAATATATCATAATATCATGATAATGTAATAATTTAACATCTCTTTAGATATAATAAACAATGGGTTAACAACATTTAACAAGATCGTTAACCTAAAGGTTTCAAAACAACATTTACATGTAACGACTAACGATGACTTAACGACTCAGTTAAAATGTATATACATGTAGTGTTTTAATATGTATTCTTACACTTTTGAAAGACTTCAATACACTTATCGTAATACTTCTACTTAACAAAAATGCTTAAAATTACATCCTCGTTCAGTTTCATCAACAATTCTACTCGTATGCACCCGTATTCGTACCCGTACAATACACAGCTTTTAGATGTATGTACTATTGGTATATACACTCCAATGAACAGCTCTTAGCAGCCCATATGAGTCACCTAACACATGTGGGAACCATCATTTGGCAACTAGCATGAAATATCTCATAAAATTACAAAAATATTAGTAATCATTCATGACTTATTTACAAGTAAACAAAATTACACATCCTTTATATCTAATCCATATACCAACGACTAAAAACACCTACAAACACTTTCATTCTTCAATTTTCTTCATCTAATTGATCTCTCTTAAGTTCCATCTTCAAGTTCTAAGTGTTCTTCATAAATTCTATAAGTTCTAGTTTCATAAAATCAAGAATACTTCCAAGTTTGCTAGCTTACTTTCAATCTTGTAAAGTGATCATCCAACCTCAAGAAAACTTTCTTATTTACAGTAAGATATCTTTCTAATACAAGGTAATACTCATATTCAAACTTTTATTCAATTTCTATAACTATAACAATCTTATTTCGAGTGGAAATCTTACTTGAACTTGTTTTCGTGTCATGATTCTGCTTCAAGAACTTTCAAGCCATCCAAGGATCCTTTGAAGCTAGATCTATTTTTCTCATTTCCAGTAGGTTTACCTACTAAAATTAAGGTAGTAATGATGTTCATAACATCATTCGATTCATACATATAAAACTATCTTATTCGAAGATTTAAACTTGTAATCACTAGAACATAGTTTAGTTAATTCTAAACTTGTTCGCAAATAAAGTTAATCCTTCTAAATTGACTTTTAAAATCAACTAAACACATGTTCTATATCTATATGATATGCTAACTTAATGATTTAAATCCTGGAAACACGAAAAACACCGTAAAACCGGACATACGCCGTCGAAGTAACACCGCGGGCTGTTTTGGGTTTAATAATTAAAAACTATGATAAACTTTGATTTAAAAGTTGCTCTTCTGGGAAAATGATTTTTTTTATGAACATGAAACTATATCCAAAAATCATGGTTAAACTCAAAGTGGAAGTATGTTTTTCAAAATGGTCATCAAGACGTCGTTCTTTCGACTGAAATGACTACCTCTTACAAAAACGACTTGTAACTTATATTTCCGACTATAAACCTATACTTTTTCTGTTTAGATTTGTAACGACTCAACCCGTTATCCAACCAAATACGCAGCAAAAGATTTTTTTTTTATTTACAGTGGGGTGCGCGGCGCGCAACCCCCTATGTGCGCGGCGCGCACATAGGCCTGGACAGTTCTGATCAAAATGTTCATTTTACACAAAAATATCTACCACTTCCCGACACTATTTGACAAAATGGCTTTCACGACATATTACAATAAGTAAAACTAACATGTTCCAATAATAAAACGAGTTTTACGACACCGGGCTCACATTATCCCAAATTACCATTAAGTACAAAAATACAAGTTCAACCCAATCTACATTTAGACGAGTTAGGACTCTATAACCCAAACCGATACCAAGAGAATAATCCCGGGGACTACCAAAACCCCAATCCGCGTCCAAATATCCAATAGCTAACCTGTCGAGCCCCAGTGCTCCTACACATCTAGTCTAACGACTAACTAGCTTCATAACACGATACCTGTAAAAAGGTAAACAACGAGAGGGTAAGCTAACGCTTAGTGAATGCAATAATTATACATATACGTATATAATATACCTACTTGCAAACACTTACACAAATACCTCATACACGCTAGCAATTTATATAGCATACCATCGCAAAGTATAACGCTACAATCTTCAAGACCACAAGCTAGCACAACAATCGCATATATAACTCGAATAATATATTATGCTACACTACAACACGTAACCATGGTTAACCAATAACACAAGGGAATGGTACTTCAAATTTCCCACCGGTGTTCATAACAACCGTTAGTGTACAACGAAATATATCACTAACCCCTAGGCTATTCGGACAACGAAATATCAGTTCAAAAGCAATCATTAGTGTACAACGAAATATATCACTAACTCTTGGTCGGTTTGGACAACGAAATGTCCATCGTTAGTATACAACGAAATATATCACTAACTCTTGGGCGATTTGGACAACAAAATATCCATCGTTAGTGTACAACGAAATATATCACTAACTCTTGGTGGTATAGACAATGCATACCCGGCCCCTCCCCCACCCTACAAATAGATACATTATATACACACATGTATAATCATTCCACTCACCTCGAGATGCCCGCACAAATCATATATGTAAACCACCTCCAAACGTAACCTAGCAAGCTTTTACCTATAATACGCATATAGATATACACACAATTAACATACATTCTTTACAAGAGAATTCGACTCCAACACCCTTAACCGAGGGTTTATACCTACTTCCACAATCCGCCCATTTAGACACCTAAAGTGGACTTCACCAATTACCACTACGGGTGGTAATTCCGACCCATTCAACAAGTACAATTTAACCTAAATTATACTTGACGCCATTTAAACCAACCTAGGTCTTAACACTAAATTACTACTTAGGTAGTAATCATATCAAACACCATTAAACACTTAACAAAAGTGCTTATCATCCAATTAATCCAAACTTAGTGTCATTACCAAATTTGACCCAATTCATTTCACCCATTATGACATAAGTCCCGAAAACGCCCAAAATCACTAACGACTAGTGATTATATTTTCAAAACACCAATTAACACCTAAATCAAACAAATATACTTGATTCATCAAATCTTGACCTCATATCTTAGTTTGACTCCAAATCAAGGTTAACACCCATTTTAACCAACTAACATGTTCTTATGAACATTTAAATCACCAACACACTTACAATCTAGTGATTAACACCCAAACCAATGACAAATGCTTCCAAATTTGTCATTTAACCCTAAACCCACAATAATTGGGTTTAATTACACTAACAATACCCATAA
This sequence comes from Rutidosis leptorrhynchoides, assembly GCF_046630445.1. Taxonomy (NCBI): domain Eukaryota; kingdom Viridiplantae; phylum Streptophyta; class Magnoliopsida; order Asterales; family Asteraceae; genus Rutidosis; species Rutidosis leptorrhynchoides. Next base: position 635,602,465 of record NC_092336.1, read on the forward strand.
CCCCCAAATTTCACAAGAAATGGGGTTTATAACCCTAACTAGCTCAAACCCTAACCCCGAATCAAAATCAAAGTAATTAAATCGAATCTAGGGTTTATCTCAACTCCAAAACCGAGCTAGTAACAAGAAACACCAAGGAGAACCAAAACCCGCTTTCAATTTGGGCAAAAATCACCATCTTCATCATCCATTCAAGCTTCCTCTCTCTAGAACTCTCTCTCTCTAAGATAAGATGGGAGTGTTTGTGGATGTGAAAGTGATCCAAAACTAGATACAACCCAGCTGATATGGCCTCAGATCCGGCCTCAAGTGAAATGACCAAAAAGCCCCTCATTTAATTCAAATTGGAAAAAGACAGAAATCTGTCGCAGGCATGGTGCGCGGCGCGCACCCTTAACCCTGCGCGGCGCGCACAAGGGTCTGCACAGACTGTCTGCTTTTAAGTTTATACCACGCTTCACCCACCCTACGTACATCATTTTAACTCTATGTACCATAAATATTTGGGTGTTACAACTCTCCCCCACTTAGAATCGATCACGTCCTCGTGATCCGCACCAAATACTAGAAGTTAAGCACTCCCCCCTTGAACCTTCCCGCTTCTAACGCGGGGTCACACACGTAGTAATCACGCATCCGAATCCTCGCCTCGTACACTAACGCATCACATTTTACATCAATATCGGGTAATCAACCCTCGAGTCAAAACAACCGTTTGCGCCTACACCGAGTACCCAACTCGTACAATACATTTCACAATCAACCCAAAGTAGAACAATTCACCGACAACCATCGTCATCACGCCTCACGATCCTACGAAATACAACCAAGCCCGACATCCATAACATCTTTCATAAATTCTAAGATCTCACCACACACTAATAATCACTAGCGTGCACTACCGCAACAAGCGATATCTCACACACTCAACGTCCAGAATTCCCATTTAAGAAATACGAAAAGCACCACATACCACTTCAAGTTCTCGCTACAACTTGCAATATGCTACATCCATAACCATATCACCCAACGCAATCTACTAAATCCACTACGTCATGAACCATGTCTTGCATTAATCCCCATCGAGAAGGATTCACGCTTCCTTAAAACTCAGTACTCCATCGGTTCATAAACGTACTACTCAACCGATCATTAATGAATATTATCTGGACCAAAAACCTAGCTTCCTTCGGCTCCACACCGGATCATTCCTTCAACGAAGAATTTTTGAGAATCCCAAAATAATCACTTCAGGGGTACCACCTTCCCACCGATCAATCCGCACACGACTATATGTCACTGGATTAATCCAGGAAGATAATAGTACACCGCGAGTTAGACGAAACATCAACACAAAATTCCCACAATTAGCCAGACGACTCACAAAATAGTCACTAAATTCGGGTGAACCTTCTTACCTAGACCGTCCGTTAGGGATGGTCTCGAAATTTTGATGCAACCTACGGGTCACATCACTAGGGTACACACTCATGCAACCAAACAACATCCGCATGTCTCTACGTGAGATAATCAATACCGACACTCTTGCCTCACAATCGTCCATAAAGTGGAATAATCCACTGAAAATTTCTAAGATCACATTTCCCGATAGGGAAAATACAACATTCGCCATGATATCAAACTCATACTCCCTCAACAGTACTACCCGAGTTTCACACCAACCCAGATTTTTCAATACGGAAGCACCCGCAACGACCTCTTCATTCTCTCACTCCGGGATCTCAAACTTTACATTTGGTCTCGTACCGCACATTGGTACTATACGACCACCTTACATAGGAAGTCTTACACTTTCTTCGATCCCATCATCACAATCTTCACACATAACATTCCCAAATAATAACTCACAATCGTAATGCACGATCTCGAGTCGACATCAAAAACCCGTCACTTTTCCTCGTTAGGAACTCTGAACACCTATTGAGGCTTAGCAGGTTACACCCCGACATTTCACCATACAAACACCAACGAAGCTTCCTTGTTACATCAGTAAAAACTCCCCCACTTAGGATTTAGCTCCATTTCTCACCGCCAAGATGATAACATCCTGCGGAATTCCCATTTCACGAAACACCTAATCACCCTCATCGTTGGTCATCCACACCAAACCACCGTAAATTCACTTTAGGCTCTCAGAGCCGTCATGCACAATCACTGGAGATGTCGTACAGGTGACGGTATCGCACCTTTGTACCACGGTCAACAACTAATAGCCCTTCATCGTTCGCAAAGCGAACTCCACCAAAATCCTATGTACGCCTCTAAGACTAGGCATACGCCACTCCGATTAATCAGTCGTGCATCTCGGTCTAGGTCACCCGACCTTCCACGCAATAAATGTTTATCAACTATTGCTCACTCTCATGGGGAAGAGTGACCAATCTGACACATTAATTATATCGACCGCAATATTAACACTTCATCATAACCTTTGGTCTAACCGACCATTAAATCCATCACCGGTCCCCGGTAATCTTCACCCGTCTATCACTTAAGAGTAATAAGATGCGCTCACCCGTCACCTCATAAGAAGTATTTACCGCAATGCTCTTAAACATCGACTTTCGCAATCGTCGAATCACTATCACCCGTCGATCACTATTGTAATCTCCGCTGCCTCTAAGGGTATCTCACGGGCACCCTAAGCACAACGATCACACCATCACCGTAGTTGAACATCACACTAGCAGGTATAAGAAGGCACCTGATGCCGTGTCATGCAAACTCCCTCCGTAACCTACCAAATTTTAGAATCTCGAACCTTGGGTTCTACACACCCGATGTCACCCGTCTCTCCACAATAATGACCCGAAGTTATACCTACTCGACAAACCTTACGGTTTATTGTATTATCGAAAGTTCCTAGCAATCACACGCTACCTGTAATTTCCACAAAGCCAATCGATATAGCCTAACGAAAAAAAAACTTCCATCTAACGCTAAGAGGTGCTTGGAAACACCAAGTCTTACGCCCTTCCACATATCGGTACAACCACAACAACAAGGGGTATTCTGTTAGGAGTGTTACCCTATAATCCAAAACACACTAACACAATCATCATCATATGGGTCCCACTCCCATGAGTTTAATGACCCGAAGACTCCTCGATTCGCCAATTCCAAGGCGACTCATAATTAGAATCCTATCACGATTCTCTAACCACACACACTCTACCGAGTGCAACCCAACTAAAATCATTAGACTTGTTGCATTCCTTCACGGAATTCAAGTCCTGGACGCACACACGCACGCATATAAATTGGTCATCCTAGTTACGATGGATAACTACAACTAATGACAATCTCAATAGTGCACCCGCTACATAGGGTGACTAAGTACGCGCCGAACTCGTGAGTTTGCTCACTCACATAACTAATCGAATCCACCGTAACACTTCCTGACCCGCAATGAACCCGATGTGACTACAAGCACATCACCCGAGACAACTATATCCTAGGAACCGATAGAAGATTCCTAATTTATACCGAATCTACCCCAACCATGCCACGTTTCCTCCGTTCGGTACTCGTCATGTCATGCTTGAAGTCAAGATACACTTTCGTAATAATGGTGATCGGTCACTATTACAAATGCGTACCTTACCATTTTCACATGGTCACGCAAAGTACTTTACCCGGACTGACGCAACATTCACACAAGATAACACGCGATAACTCCTAGTACCCGAATGACCTAGTCCTTATCGTGAACTTGATCACTCAAAACCGTCAAACATTCCAATCTTTCCAATAGATTCGCCCCTAGGACACCGCACAAATAGATACCTGTATATATATACAACTATATACAATATAATAATAGATATACACAATACACCGCAACTACAAGTCAACCTACAACCTAGGCGACTATCACTAAAACAACGTCCAAGTTCGCCTACTTACATTAGGCACTAGCAATCTAAGGCACTAATTTACTCACAAAATAAGGACCCACATAATCCCGCATTGGACAAACACAAGTCCTAGTTAGTCACATACTCTAAGGCACGAACAAATCTCAATCCGACCCGTATTCCTACAAGTCCCGCAAATAATGCATAACCGCCAATAAGTCTAAGACTAGGCACCTATTCCAAGGTCACCTAATTCTCTTAGACTATGCTCTGATACCACTTGTAACGACTCAACCCGTTATCCAACTAAATACGCAGCAAAAGATTTTTTTTTATTTAGAGAGGGGTGCGCGGCGCGCAACCCCCTATGTGCGCGGCGCGCACATAGGCCTGGACAGTTCTGATCAAAATGTTCATTTTACGCAAAAAGATCTACCACTTCCCGACACTATTTGACAAAACGGCTTTCACGACATATTACAATAAGTAAAACTAACATGTTCCCATAATAAAACGAGTTTTACGACACCGGGCCCACATATGCCCAAATTACCATTAAGTACAAAAATACAAGTTCAACCCAATCTACATTTAGACGAGTTAGGACTCTATAACCCAACCCGATACCAAGAGCATAATTCCGGGGACTACCAAAACCCCAAATCGCGTCCAAATATCCAATAGCTACCCCGTCGAGCCCCAGCGCTCCTACACATCTAGTCTAACAACTAACTAGCTTCGTAACACGATACCTGTAAAAAGGTAAACAACGAGAGGGTAAGCTAACGCTTAGTGAATGCAATAACTATACATATACGTATATAATATACCTACTTGCAAACACTTACACAAATACCTCATACACGCTAGCAATTTATATAGCATACCATCGCAAAGTATAACACTACAATCTTCAAGACCACAAGCTAGCACAACAATAGCATATATAACTCGAATAATATATTATGCTACACTACAACATGTAACCATGGTTAACCAATAACACAAGGGAATGGTACTTCGAATTTCCCACCGGTGTTCATAACAACCATTAGTGTACAACGAAATATATCACTAACCCCTAGGCTATTCGGACAACGAAATATCCGTTCAAAAGCAATCATTAGTGTACAACGAAATATATCACTAACTCTTGGTCGGTTTGGACAACGAAATTTCCATCGTTAGTGTAAAACGAAATATATCACTAACTCTTGGGCGATTTGGACAATGAAATATCCATCGTTAGTGTACAACGAAATATATCACTAACTCTTGGTGGTATAGACAATGCATACCCGGCCCCTCCCCTGCCCTACAAATAGATACATTATATACACACATGTATAATCATTCCACTCACCTCAAGATGCCCGCACAAATCATATATGTAAACCGCCTCCAAACGCAACCGAGCAAGCTTTTACCTATAATACGCATATAGATATACACACAATCAACATACATTCTCTACAAGGGAATTTGACTCCAACACCCTTAACCGAGGGTTTATACCTACTTCCACAATCCGCCCATTTAGACACCTAAAGTGGACTTCACCAATTACCACTACGGGTGGTAATTCCGACCCATTCAACAAGTACAATTTAACCTAAATTATACTTGACTCCATTTAAACCAACCTAGGTCTTAACACTAAATTACTACTTAGGTAGTAATCATATCAAACGCCGTTAAACACTTAACAAAAGTGATTATCATCCAATTAATCCAAACTTAGTGTCATTACCAAATTTAACCCAATTCATTTCACCCATTTTGACATAAGTCCCGAAAATGCCCAAAATCACTAACGACTAGTGATTATATTTTTAAAACACCAATTAACACCTAAATCAAACATTTATATACTTGATTAATCAAATCTTAACCTCATATCTTAGTTTGACTCCAAATCAAGGTTAACACCCATTTTAACCAACTAACATGTTCTTATGAACATCTAAATCACCAACACACTTACAATCTAGTGATTAACATCCAAACCAATGACAAATGCTTCCAAATTTGTCATCTAACCCTAAACCCACAATAATTAGGTTTAATTACACTAACAATACCCATAACCCCCAAATTGCACAAGAAATGGGGTTTATAACCCTAACTAGCTCAAACCCTAACCCCAAATCAAAATCAAAGTAATTAAATCGAATATAGGGTTTACCTCAACTCCAAAACCGAGCTAGTAACAAGAAACAGCAAGGAGAACCAAAACCCGCTTTCAATTTGGGCAAAAATCACCATCTTCATCATCCATTCAAGCTTCCTCTCTCTAGAACTCTCTCTCTCTAAGATAAGATGGGAGTGTTTGTGGATGTGAAAGTGATCCAAAACTAGATCCAACCCAGCTGATATGGCCTCAGATCTGGCCTCAAGTGAAATGACCAAAAAGCCCCTCATTTATTTCAAATTAGAAAAAGACAGAAATCTGTCGCAGGCATGGTGCGCGGCGCGCACCCTTAACCCTGCGCGGCGTGCACAAGGGTCTGCATAGACTGTCTGCTTTTAAATTTATACCACGCTTCACCCACCCTACGTACATCATTTTAACTCTATGTACCATAAATATTTAGGTGTTACAAGTTTCATAAAATAGAGTTCAATATGAAACCATAGCAATTTGATTCACTCAAAATGGATTTAAAACGAAGAAGTTATGGGTAAAACAAGATTAGATATTTTTTGATTGTTGTAGCTACGGAAAATATTGTAACAATTCTATACAAATCATATCCTAGCTAACTTATATTGTATTATACATGTATTATAATATATTATGTAATCTTGAGATACCATAGACACGAATACAATGTTTTGACATATCATATCTGTAGTGACCCGAACTTTTCCGTGTTTATATATATTAATTGAGATTGATATTTACATGACTAAATGTTTCCAACGTGTTAAGCAATCAAACTTGTTAAGACTTGATTAAATGAAATAAGTTTCATATAGACAATTGATCACCCAAGTTGACCGGCGATTCACGAACGTTACAAAATTGTAAAAACTACATGTTGTGGTATATATAGACATATATATATATATGGTTGACATGAGATTATGATGAGTAAGTATCTCACTAAGTATATTAACAATGTGTGATATACATAAGAAATGAGATTACTAAGTTAAGAAACTCGAAATGATATATATAACGATTATCGTTATGATAACTTCTACAAAATATATATGTATCATATTAAGATATTGATACACTATATTTAACATGATAAAATGATATTTAAATATATCATTAAGTGTGTTAACAATGAACTACATATGTAAAAACAAGACTACTAACTCAAGAATTACGAAACGAGACTTATATGTAACGATTATCGTTGTAACGATATTTTAATGTATATATCATATTAAGAGATATTCATACATCATAATATCATGATAATATAATAATTTAACATCTCATTTGATATAATAAACATTGGGTTAACAACATTAATTGAGATCGTTAACTTAAAGTTTTCAAAACAACACTTACATGTAATGACTAACGAAGACTTAACGACTCCATTAGAATGTATATACATGTTGTGTTTTAATATGTATTCTTACACTTTTTAAAGACTTCAAGACACATATCAAAGTACTTCTACTTAACAAAAATGCTTACAATTACATCCTCGTTCAGTTTCATCAACAATTCTACTCGTATGCACCCGTATTCGTACTCGTACAATACACAGCTTTTAGATGTATGTACTATTGGTATATACACTCCAATGATCAGCTCTTAGCAGCCCATGTGAGTCACCTAATACATGTGGGAACCATCATTTGGCAACTAGCATGAAATATCTCATAAAATTACAAAAATATTAGTAATCATTCATGACTTATTTACATGAAAATAAAATTATATATCCTTTATATCTAATCCATATACCAACGACCAAAAATACCTACAAACACTTTCATTCTTTAATTTTCTTCATCTAATTGATCTCTCTCAAGTTCCATCTTCAAGTTCTAAGTGTTCTTCATAAATTCCATAAGTATAGTTTCATAAAAATCAAGAATACTTCCAAGTTTGCAAGTCTACTTCCAAGCTTTCTAATCCATTCCAAGTAATCATCTAAGATCAAGGAACCTTTGTTATTTCCAGTAGGTTATCTTTATAATTCAAGGTAATATTCATATTCAAACTTTGATTCAATTTCTACAACTATAACAATCTTATTTCGAGTGAAAATCTTACTTGAACTGTTTTCGTGTCATGATTCTGCTTCAAGAACTTTCAAGCCATTCAAGGATCCTTTGAAGCTAGATCCATTTTTCTCATTTCCAGTAGTTTTATCCAGAAAACTTGAGGTAGTAATGATGTTCATAACATCATTCGATTCATACATATAAAGCTATCTTATTCGAAGGTTTAAACTTGTAATCACTAGAACACAGTTTAGTTAATTCTAAACTTGTTCGTAAACAAAAGTTAATCCTTCTAAATTGACTTTTAAAATCAACTAAACACGTGTTCTATATCTATATGATATGCTAACTTAATGATTTAAAACCTGGAAACACGATGAACACCATAAAATCGGATATACGCCGTCGTAGTGAAACCGGAGGCTGTTTTGGTTTGGATAATTAAAAACTATGATAAACTTTGATTTAAAAGTTGTTCTTCTGGGAAAATGATTTTTCATATGAACATGAAACTATATCCAAAAATCTTGGTTAAACTCAAAGTGAAAGTATGTTTTTCAAAATGGTCATCAAGATGTCGTTCTTTCGACGAAAATGACTACCTCTTTAGTAATTGATATGTAACTTAAATTTCCAACTATAAACCTATACTTTTTCTGTTTTTATTCTTAAATTAGAGTTTAATATGAAACCATAGCAATTTGATTCACTCAAAACGGATTTAAAATGAAGAAGTTATGGGTAAAACAAGATTGGATATTTTTGATCTTTTTAGCTACGGGAAATGTTTAACAAATCTATACAAATCATATCCTAGCTAACTTATATTGTATTATACATGTATTCTAATATATTATGTAATCTTGGGATACCATAGACACGTATGCAAATATTTTGACATATCATATCGACCCATGTATATATATTATTTGGAACAACCATGGACACTCTATATGCAGTAATGTTGGAGTTAGCTATACAGGGTTGAGGATGATTTCAAAAATATATATACTTTGAGTTGTGATTTAGCCTGAGACGTGTATACACTGGGTCGTGGATTGATTCAAGATAATATATATCGTTTTATTTCTGTACATCTAACTGTGGACAACTAGTTGTAGGTTATTAACGATGACAGCTGACTTAATACACTCAAATCTTTAAAACATAATAAAAATGGTTGTAATTATATTTTGATCATACTTTGATATATATGTACATATTTGTATAGGTTCGTGAATCGATCCGTGACCAAGTCTTATTTCCGAGGAAGGAAATATTTGTGAAAGTGAGTTATAGTCCCACTTTTAAAATCTAATATTTTTGGGAAGAGAATACATGCAGGTTTTATAAATGATTTACAAAATAGACACAAGTACGTGAAACTACATTCTATGGTTAAATTATCGAAATCGAATATGCCCCTTTTTATTAAGTCTGGTAATCTAAGAATTAGGGAACATACACCCTAATTGACGCGAATCCTAAAGATAGATCTATTGGGCATAACAAACCTCATCCAAAGTACCAGATGCTTTAGTACTTCGAAATTTATATCATATCCGATGGGTGTCCCGGATTGATGGGGATATTCTTATATATGCATCTTGTTAATTTCGGTTACCAGGTGTTCACCATATGAATGATTTTTATCTCTATGTATGGGATGTGTATTGAAATATGAAATCTTGTGGTCTATTGTTACGATTTGATATATATAGGTTAAACCTATAACTCACCAACATTTTTGTTGACGTTTAAAGCATGTTTATTCTCAGGTGAATACTAAGAGCTTCCGCTGTTGCATACTAAAATAAGGACAAGATTTGGAGTCCATGTTTGTATGATATTGTGTAAAAACTGCATTCAAGAAACATATGTTGATGTAATATATTTCTATTGTAAACCATTATGTAATGGTCGTGTGTAAACAGTATATTTTAGATTATCTTTATTTGATCATCTACGTAATGTTTTTAAAACCTTTATTGATAAAATAAAGGTTATGGTTGTTTTAAAAATGAATGCAGTCTTTGAAAAACGTCTCATATAGAGGTCAAAACCTCGCAACGAAATCAATTAATATGGAACATTTACAATCAATATGAACGGGACATTTCAATATCGACCCATATATATATATATATATATATATATATATATATATATATATATATCAGAATAACCATAGACACTCTATATGTAGTAATGTTGGAGTTAGCTATACAGGGTTGATGTTGATTCCAAAATATTATATACTTTGAGTTGTGATCTAGTCTGAGGCTTGTATACACGAGGTCATGGATTGATTCGAGATATTATATATTGCTTTATTTCTGTACATCTAACTATGGACAACTAGTTGTAGGTTACTAACGAGGACAGCTGACTTAATAAACTTAAAACAGTAAAACGTATTAAAAATGTTGTAAATATATTTTGAACATACTTTGATATATATGTTCATATTTGTTATAGGTTCGTGAATCGACCAGTGGCCAAGTCTTACTTCCCGACGAAGTAAATATGTGAAAGTGAGTTATAGTCCCACTTTTAAAATCTAATATTTTTGGGATGAGAATACGTGCAGCTTTTTAAATGCTTTACAAAATAGACACAAGTAAATTAAACTACTTTCTATGGTTGAACGATCGAAGCCGAATATGCCCCTTTTTACTTGGTAACCTAAGAATTAGTAAACCAGTCTACTAATTGATGTGAATCCTAAAGATAGATCTATTGGGCTCAACAAACCCCATCCATTGTAGCGGATGCTTTAGCACTTCGAGTTTTTATATCATGTCCGATGGTTATCCCGGAATGATGAGGATATTCTTATATGCATCTTGTTAATGTCGGTTACCAGGTGTTCACCATATGAATGATTTTTATCTCTATGTATGGGATGTATATTGAAATATGAAATCTTGTGGTCTATTATTATGATTTGATAATATATAGGTTAAACCTATAACTCACCAATATTTTTGTTGACGTTTTAAGCATGTTTATTCCCAGGTGATTATTAAGAGCTTCCGCTGTTGCATACTAAAATAAGGACAAGATTTGGAGTCCATGCTTGTATGATATTATGTAAAAACTGCATTCAAGAAACTTATTTTTGATGTAATATGTTCTTATTGTAAACCATTATGTAATGGTCGTGTGTAAACGGTATATTTTAGATTATCATTATTTGATAATCTACGTAATGCTTTTTAAACCTTTATCGATAAAATAAAGGTTATGGTTGTTTTAAAAATGAATGCAGTCTTTGAAAAACGTCTCATATAAAGGTCAAAACCTCGCGACGAAATCAATTAATATGGAACGTTTATAAACAATATGAACGGGACATTTTAATATATATATATATATATATATATATATACATATATATATATATATATTTATATGTAATGAGATGTCGATTTATGGAAGCAAATGACCAAAACACTCAAATAAATAAGTTACACTTTAAGTGGGATAGGATTTCATTAATTTAAGTCTAATTATTGATAAAGGTACACGTCGTGAAACGTAAAGTACCAGTTTTCTAAGCGTACGTAATGACATTCAAAAAACCAGAACTGGGACGTTAGTCAAGAGACAATGTACAAGTCACCGGAACAAAAATTACAAGTCAACTATGCACATGAATATAATATAATATATAATTAATTATATAGATTAAATAATTATTTATATATAATAATTATCAAAAGTTGTTGGCAAGATTAGAAATTGAATGTGGACAGCAAAAGAAGCTCATGCGATTGCATGGCTTCTCCTCTTGCCTCCCATGCGATCGCATGAGGTGGTAGGTGGGTTTACATCCTTTAAATTTCACGATTTCTGATTCAGTTTTCATTCATCTATCTGTTTCTCTCGATCTCCCTTCACATACATACATACATACATACATATATATTTATTAATTATTATTATTATAATTATTAAGATTAATATTATTATTATCAATCGTATTATTATTATTAGTAGTATTATTATTAGTATATACATAAAATACTACGACGGAATATGAGCGAGTTATTTCAAAACGGGTTTTGCGAGCGGGATAGAGCTAAGGAAATTATGGGTTATAGCTATGGAAGTTATGGGTATGGTTCAGGGGTATTGCTCGTGAGTCAAACTAGTGTTTATCAATTCCGTTGCGTCTACGTACTTTTCTGCAATATTGAATCACAATATTGATACGTGAGCACTCATAACTTAACTTTTATATATTAATAGTGTATCCCTGACTAGTGCTCGAGTAGACATGATTATGCATGCTTGTATGTTAAATTTCGTCGTTATATAGTTTTGATGAATCATGAATTTGATACACATGCTACTGAGATAAGGTATATGATATGCATGTCATTGGAAAGCTGGCGAAAAATTAATAACTTTTCATTTAGAAATCGTGTGATTTCGATGAACGGATTAAAAGATATGGTCAACTGATTTATTATTAATTTTAGTATTATTATTGTTAAAATGAGTATTATTACTATCGTCGTTATTATCGTCGTTATTATTATCTAATTATTATTATTATTATTATTATTATTATTATTATTATTATTATTATTATTATTATTATTATTATTATTATTATTATTATCATTATCATTATTAATATAAGTATTATTATTAAAAATTGCTATTGTTATTATTATTACTATCGTTATTATCATTAAGGTTATTATTAATATTATCATTATTATTATTATTATTATTATTATAGTTATTAGTATTATCATTAATATTATTATAATACTTATTAGCATCATTATCTTTAAAACTAATATTAGTATCATCTAATTATTATGATTGTTATTATTATCATTATTATAAAAGCGATATAAAAGAGGACTAAAAGCTATTAAACAAATTGATTAGGAAATAATGAGTATAAGTATCATGATGAAATTGAAATATTGTAAGATATCGATTTAGATAAAAATATCGTTTTCATTATTTTTTATCATTATTATTATTATTAAAAGTATTATTAATATTAAAACTATCATTTTTACTAAAATTATCATTTTAATAGAAATATCATTGTTATTATAAAATATTATTATTATTATCATTTTAGTATTATTATTATTAAAAATTATCATTTTGAATAGATTTATTATTTTTATAAAATATTATTATTATTATTATTACTATTAAAATTAAAAAGTATCATTAAAATTATCATGATTAGAATTATCATTTTATCATAATTAATATCATCATTAGTAAATATAAATATTGTTATTATTACTAGTAGAATAATAATAATAATTATTATTACAAAATAATACAACTTTTAATTATTATTATCATTATCAACATTATTTTATCAAATGAAATTGTGATACAAAGATATTTTACCACACGTGATATAATTACATTAATAATACATACCACTATATTTTATGATATTAAGTGAACTTTATAAATTTTACTACCTAAGATATATAAAAGTATATTTCTATCATATATAAATTTTAATATAAATTTTTATTTATTAATAACTGACTTGTATTATTTACTCTAATAAAATCTGATAAATATATGTAAATATATAAAACGACTACATTTATGTTATATAATAAACATATATAGATATTGGAAGTCATTTTTGGATTAGATGACTTTTGTTAACTTTTGCATGACGAATCTCGAGCATTAGGATTGTGATACACTACGACTTGACCAAAATTGCTAGACAGATATTGACCAACATATAAATACATATACTAATATAGGTTCGTGAATCCGAGGTCAACCTTGCACTTGTTCAATGACGTCATATGTATTTTTACTACGAAATACAGTATTGTGAGTTTTATTACTCCCTTTTTAAATGCTTTTGCAATATATATTTTTGGGACTGAGAATACATGCGTTTTTATAAATGTTTGATGAAATAGACACAAGTAATTGAAACTACATTCTATGGTTGAATGATCGAAATCGAATATGCCCCTTTTAGTCTGGTAATCTAAGAATTAGGGAACAGACACCCTAATTGACGCGAATCCAAAATATAGATCTATCAGGCCCAACGAGCCCCATTCAAAGTACCGGATGCTTTAGTACTTCGAATTTATCATGTCCGAAGGGAGTCCCGGAATGATGGAGATATTCTATATGCATCTTGTTAAGGTAGATTACCAGGTGTTCATCGTATGAATGATTTTTATCTCTATGCAGTGCGAAATGCTTGATATGTGTTGATGTTTATGAGAAATGGAAATGAAAAATCTCGTGGTCTATTAAAATAATAGAAATGATTGTTTATGATAAACTAATGAACTCTCCAACCTTTTGGTTGACACTTTTAAGCATGATTATTCTCAGGTTTGAAAGAAATTTTCCGCTGTGCATTTGCTCATTATAAAGATATTACTTGGAGTCATTCATGGCATATTTCAAAAGACGTTGCATTCAAATCGTTGAGTTCAATAAAGATTATCATTAAGCAAAATGATAGAGTAGGTCATTTATAGTTGGATATTATGAAAGGTATGCATGCCTGTTAACTTTTGATGAAATGAAAGGTTGTCTTTTAAAAATGAATGCAATGTTTGTAAAATGTATCATATAGAGGTCAAATACCTCACAATGTAATCATATGTTATTGTATTCGTCCTTATAGATTGGGACAGGTCGTCTCATGTGGTATCAGAGTGGTGGTCTTAGTGAACCAGGTCTTGCATTAGTGTGTTTGACGGATAGTTATTAAGATGCATTAGTAAGTCTGGACTTCGACCGTTTCTGCATATCACAAAGTTTTGCTTATCATTCTTTGTCGAAAATTACATGCTTATCATTCTTAAGTCTAGACACATTTTCCTGCATTTATTGCATACATAGTGTACAGACAATTTCGTATCTTAGCATATCTCTTACTGTAAACTTTTCTTAATATCTTCCGAAAATTCCTCCGTAATTTATGGAATTTTGGTATTATATATACATATGTAAATTATGTATCGAAGAGTACCAATCTAAATTCTATAATCTATTTCAAATCATAAATCATCTCCCTAATTATACAAGATGGATCCCGTATCTAGTTCAAATTCCTTAAACTCCGACAGCTATTCCGATATGGATATTCACCTGAACTCCGAAGACAGTGTAACCGGAATGGATCAACCAATCAGCCATCATCAATTTTGGATGAATTGGGGATGGGTTCGTAGCCTACTTAATCACTGGATACAAGAAGAAGGTGATCCCTTCCATCCACCTTATTACCCTCTCGGTGAAGAACCTGAAGCACTTACTGGTGAACCTGTTCGAAACACTATTTTCTCTCTCATTTCCAGAGTATCACGTCATGATTATATACTATCTCAAATTTTAGATCTTAACATCCATTCGTCTGAACCGACAATCACCTCGGCATAATAAAAGAAGTTAACGAACTTCGCGCTCGAGTAGTGGCTTTGGAGAATATGGTGCAAAGGTTACAAACACCAGTAGCAGCACCGACAGCAACAGTACCACCATCAGCAACACCAACAGTACCATCACCACCACCAACAACAATATCCTCATCCCACACTTCAACATCACAACCTATACCCCAAGCATCAACGTCATATGCACTATAGATACCAAGCAGTATCAACAACAATAACCGATGAAGTATTAATCTATAATTTCATTGGAGAAACATTCTGTGACGACCCAGAAATTTCTGACCAAATTTAAACTTTATCTTTAAATGATTTAATGTTTTCGACACGATAAGCAAAGTCTGTAAAACCGAATCTCAAAATTTTTGAACTATTCAAGTACCCTTCGGTTGTTCTCAACGATTCGCGAACCATTATATGTAAATAGATGCATATATATACTATAACTTGAAAATGTAACAAAGTTTTAATTTCATGATACCGTACATTAAACTTATTGGTTTATATATCTATTTGAATATATATGATTTCAAGTTATTAGTAAACGATAGTAACATTCGATTATGATTCGATTGATATTTAGATAAGTTAACTAAAACTTTTAAGATGAACCAGTAAAACACTAATTTGCTACAGTATTTTTGAATTGCTACAGTACCCGAAAAGCTACAGTGTTTTCGAAAATCGAATTTGAAATCAGTTTGTGTTCAAATTCATTCATCTATCTCTCTGATCTTCACACATACTCCGTAATATTTATTTTTTTATTTAAAGATTATTATTATTATTATTATTATTATTATTATTATTAATCCTATTATTAATAGTATTAGTATTATTATTTTTACGATACAAAAATAATAATATACATAAAATATTACGGCGGAGTGATGTCCAAATGATTTCAAAATGGGTTTTTCAAGCGGGATAGAGCTAAGGAAACTATGAGTTATAGCTATGGAGGTTATGGGTAATATTCATGGGTACTGTTCGCAAGTCAAACCTAGTGTTTATCATATCTGTTGCGTCTACGTACTTTCCTGCAATATTGAATCATAATATTGATACGTGAGCATTCATATCTTATCTTTTATATATTATTTGTGTATCCATGTCTAGTGCTCGAGTATATATATTTATGCATGCATGTATGCTAAATTTCATCATTAAACAGTTTATGATGAATCACGAATTAAATACATATATTACTGATAAAAGGTATATGATATGCATGTTTTGGGAAAGCTGGCGAAAAATCAATAACTTTTCATTTAGAAATCGCGTAATTTCGATGTACGAATCAAAGATATGGTCAACTGAATTATGATTGACGTTAATTGGAATTGTTTTTGAATGTGCAATTAATATTTAAACAACTTGTTTGTAAGATTGATAAATTGGATTTTTGAATATTACTAATCGAGTAAATGAATTTCTATATAAGGCACGTCTCGTCTTATTGAGCAATTGTCAAAATTGATTGTTTTATCATATTTTAAAGCCTTATAAAAACTATAGTTTAATTTTACAAGAATTGGGAAATTATGTGAAATGTTAGAATGTTTCGATTGCCATGATCATTCAACTATAGTATTGAGTCAGATTGACTTTTTGAAACGACTTTTGATAACTTTTGTATGTCGGTCTCGAGCATTAGGATTGTGATACACTATGACCTGACCTAGCTTGATAGACATTTATTGACCAACATATGTTCTCTAGGTTGAGATCTACGGTTATTTGGTAATCCGAGTTTCAGTCACATTTTGGTGAACGACTTTATATGCTGCTAAGGTGAGTTTCATTTACTCCCTTTTTAATTGCTTTTGCAATATATATTTTTGGGCTGAGAATACATGCACTTTAATTTAAATGCAATGGATACAAGTACATACTAAATTCTACACCGAGTTTGAACCAAAAATCCCTTAGCTTTGGTAACTAGTAACTGCCGGTTATAAGAACTGGTGGGCACGGGTAGTTATATATGGATCCATAGGGCTTGACATCTCTGTTTGTTCCAGGTATAGAAACCCTAGCCTGAACTATAAAACAGACGTATGCTATTTGAGTTTAGTACACGTTGGTTTGCGTGTATTGTACATGTTGGTTGCATGTATTTTAAAACAGGGCTACTTATTATAACGTTAAAGCTTAGTTAACAGGGTGCTCAATCTTGTAGAATATTTTGATAAACGTTTCTGGATGAAACAACTAAAATCTTGTGATCCACCTTTATATACAGATTATGCGCAACATTAAAACTATGAACTCACCAACCTTTGTGTTGACACTTGTTAGCATGTTTATTCTCAGGTTCCCTAGAAGTCTTCCGCTATTTGCTTATATGTTAGACAAGCTATGTGCATGGAGTCTTACATGGCATATTTTTCAAGGAAACGTTAAATTCACCAAATCATCACCATGTATCTTATTTTGACTGCATTGTCAACGGAAGTACTATTGTAAACTATTATTTATGGTGATTGTCTATATGTAGAAATCATCAGATGTCGAAAACCTTTGATTTAAATATTCATTTATGGTGTGCTTTTTCAAAAGAATGCAATGTTTACAAAACGTATCATATAGAGGTCAAATACCTCGCAATGAAATCGATGAATGACGTGTTCGTTCAGATGGATTTGGAGCGATCGTCACAGTTGGTATCAGAGCGTTGGTCCTAGCGAACCAGGTCTTGCATGTGTGTGAAGCAACCCGTCCTAATCCATCTGGACAAAGTCCATATCAATTACAAACAGTTCACAATAGTTGATTACATCGTGAGGTACTTGACCTCTATATGATACATTTTACAAACATTGCATTCATTTTTAAAAGACAACTTGCTTTACATCAAAAGTTGATGGCATGCATACTATTTCATAATATATCCAACTATAATTGACTTAGTATTAATCTTGACGAACTCGATGACTCGAATGCAACGTCTTTTGAAATATGTCATGAATGACTCCAAGTAATGTCTCTAAAATGAGCAAATGCACAGCGGAAGATTTCTTTCATACCTGAGAATAAACATGCTTTAAAGTGTCAACCAAAAGGTTGGTGAGTTCATTAGTTTAACATAAATAATCATTTCATAATTTTAATAGACCACAAGATTTCATATTTCCATTTCTCATAAACATACGTCCCATGCATAGAGACAAAAATATCATTCATATGGATTGAACACCTGGTAACCGACATTCATAATATACATATAAGAATATCCCCATCATTCCGGGATCCTCCTTCGGACATGATTTAAATTTTGAAGTACTAAAGCATCCGGTACTTTGAATGAGGCTTGTTGGGCCAGATAGATCTATCTTTAGAGTTCGCGTCAATTAGGGTGTCTGTTCCCTAATTCTTAGATTACCAGACTTAATAAAAAGGGGCATATTCGATTTCGATCATTCAACCATATAATGTAGTTTCAATTACTTGTGTCTATTTCGTAAAACAGTTATAAAAACATCGCATGTATTCTCAGTCCCAAAAATATATATTGCAAAAGCATTTAAAAAGGGATTAATGAAACTCACGCATATAAATATTGTAAAACAGTTAATAAAGCATTTGCATGTATTCTCAGCCCAAAAATGTAAAGAGTAAAAAGGGCAAATGAAAACTCACCATACTGTATTTTGTAGTAAAAATACATATAACGATATTGAACAAGTATAGGGTTGGCCTTGGATTCACGAACCTATATCATTTGTATATATATTAACACATATAATGGTAATCGAACAATTTACATATTATTAGTGATATAGTTGTTATTTTAATGTTTCATTAATAACCTCATTAGATATACTTATTTTTATATACCTTAACTTGATAATTAATATTTATTACCAAAAATATTAATATAGTCATGTTTTATGTCATAATTATATTTTTATATAGAAAAATGTTATTTGGTGAATTAATGATACTAATAATAATAATAATGGAAATAATACTAAAATCATGATAATTTAATAATAATAATAATGTTGATAAACAAAAATTGAAAATACTTTTAATATTAATAATAATGATAATACTACTAAAAATTAATAAAGATGTTATATGTTAATAATAATAATGTTTGTGATAATAATAATGTTAATGATATTAATAATAACAATAATACTTTTACTCATAACAATACTAATAATGATAATAATAATAATAATAATAATAATAATAATAATAATAATAATAATAATAATAATAATAATAATAATAATAATAATAATAATAATAATAATAATAAAAATAAAACTACCTTTAAAGCTTTCCTAAAAAAATGCCTTGAGCAAGGTTCAAACCCACGACCACCTGTTTAACCACAAACACCACTAACCAACTGCTCTGCTTATCTTTACTTATATAATACGGATTTAAATCCTTATAACTAGTGTCTGTTGTCTTCCATTTACTCTCAGCCCAACAGGGTATATTACGGCCCATATACAGAATTTCGGCCCAATCAAAACACTAAATCATAGCAGCCCAATACACTCTTAATTAATCTGGTATGATGGGTTTTTGGTGATGTATTTTGGTCTGGAACAACAGCAACGTATCATCCTCCTTTTACTTAGACATCATCATCGATATTAATATCATAATCATCATCATACTTGTTATCCTAATTAATCTAATTATCATCATCATTATCATCATCATCATCATTACTTCCTCATCATTCAAGATTATTATTATGATCATCGGGTCACGCTATTAACTTCATCATCTTAATCATAACCACATCTCATTTTCTAACTCGTCATCATATTCAACGTTACCTATCCCCCTCATCATCTTATCGTACGAGTATCATCATTCTACTCGGTTTATAAACACAATAATAGTTTACAAGTCTAAAACTCATCGAGCCCTTTTAGTAGTAAACAAAAAAAGGTTCTAAGAAACGTCCCACATCCAAGACAGTTTATTAAGTGTCGGCCAAAAGAAAAGAAAGTGGCGATAATACTTTTTAAATTGTAACATTAACTAATCAATCAAGGAATCGGTTTCTGGGTTATTATAGTGGAACATTTTTTTTTTTTTTAAATGAACGTGCATTGTATCCACACATCTTCTTGATACTGCCACTTGCTAATTGTATATTACTTCTTTTTAAAAGCAAAAGAAAAGGAGTGTACTGCATGAACTGAGCACATACCATCATCTTTATTTAATATAGTTCGACCACTCCTTTGGTGCCGGTAATAGTCTACACCTTTCGTTAATTCCCTTATTTTGCATTCGCACAGAAACGATTACAGCAGCAGTAGCAGATGGGTTCACACTTTTGGTTCAGTTTTGGGTGTTCTTCGACACCATTATTATTTCGTTAACAAGCAAGAACAGTAGCAGTTGCAGTAGAATAACTTAGGGTGTCCAAATGCATGGTGGTTTGCGATGGTTGTAATTGAAACAGAAGCGGTAACAGCTGCAACTTAATAAGTGGTGGTGAAGGTTGTCCTAGGGTGACGGCTTACGATTGACACAGAAGACATATGAGAGTACACAATGGTTAAATGGGGTGAAGTGGTGGTGGTTCCTTCGATGGAGATGGTGATCGATAGGGTTGTGTGAATTGTAAACCGAACGAGAGACATGAACCATCAATAACTAGTTGAAAGGTTTGTTGGTTGAAGGTGATTTAAAAAGGGTGGTGGTGGCTCTCGTTAACCTAACAACCGAAGGTGGTCGATGGTTAAAGAAGTATGAGTTTTCTATTTTTCATCTACACTTACAACAATTGATACTATCTAGCATGATTGTGAGTGTTTGATACAGCAACCAGAAGTGATTTAAGTTGTTTTGTAGCTGGGATTGATCGACATAAGGAATCAAACGGTATAGAAAATAATAATAAAAAATAAATAAAAGCTGTGCAAAATATTAATCAAATTTTCACTCTGTACTGAACCATGAAATCGACCCATAACAGAATTAGACAAAAACAAAAATTCAATAAAGTCAGATAGGTAAGTTTAACAAATTACGATTTTTTTATCTGACTCTATATGTATAGTATATAATTAATATCAATAATTATTGAATATAAATATATTAATAATAATAGTAATACTTTAATAATAATAATTAATAATAATAAATAATAATGATACTAATAATAAAAATGATAAGAATATTATTAGTGTTAACACTAATAAAATGTATTATTTTCTAATAGATATTAATAATAGATATGCTAATAATACTAATAAAAATTATAGTAATAATAATTATAGTAATAGTAGATAATAATAATAGTGATATTAACATTGATAACAATAACCATAATAATACTAATAATAATATAACAAGTTATATATATCAATTTTTACAAATATTAATGAAGGTATTGATAATAATATTAGTATAACTATTATGTTCAATCTTGTAATTAAACTTGATATAATACAATTTATTAATTATATTATATTTACTAACCATATTATATTGAATTATTTAATATTTATTTATTACAATATATATATATATATATATATATATATATATATAATATTTATGTATTGAATATATATACTTATAGATTCATTTTAAATTACAAAATTATTATCTTATATTTTACTTTCCATATTTAATCATAGTGATTACATTATAATTTATAATTTCAAATCATTGTATGTATTTATATTTATATATATGTACATATTCATTTACAAGCAATTGTTCGTGAATCGTCGGGAATATCCAAGGGTTATTGATTACATGAATATAGTTTCTAAACTTTCAAGACTCAACATTACAGATTTTGTTTACCGTGTAGGAAATATATAAAGATTAATGTTTAAATTTGATCGAAAATTTCCGGGTCATCACAGTACCTACCCGTTAAAGAAATTTCGTCCCGAAATTTGATCGAGGTCGTCATGGCTAACTATAAAAATGTTTTCATGACTAATATGAGTTGATAGATAGAGTTTTATCATCATTGAGTAATTTAGATAAAACAATTTGATTATGCGAAGAGTGTAAGTGAAGCTATCGCAAAAAAGTGAAATGAGTAAATGTATATTCGTTTTAACCGATGACGTAGTTATGATTGATTTCCGGAATTCTTGGGATTTAAAGAAATTTTCGTAATAAGATTCGGTCGTTCGGCGATTAAGGAAATCAAGATCTTCTTTGATTAAATACAATAATCTGTCTCGATTGTCTTGTCGGGTATTTCACTATAAATCCACCCCCTTCGTTTCCTTACAACTCACACCTTCTATTCTTTCCCCCTCAATTCATACTTTAAAACATTCGTCAATATGCTCCATCCCGTCCTGATCCTTGATATCCTCTTAACTTTCATAACTGTTATTCTTCTCTTTCATCTACCACCGGAGGATTTTATTTATTTTTACTATTACCTTGGGGTTATAGTGTTTTTAATTCTCCCGTGCCTTTACGTGGCAATACGTATTGATATGCACGGTTTATAATTTATGTGTTGTTGTCAAGCTTTATATTTTCTTTTATATTCAAGGGTTACATACTTTTGTCTCCTCTTCCCGACTACAAGTCAAGCGGATAATGGTCCGGAATTCGTAGGTATGAAGTTTTGGATGAACATAGTTAATGTTCTAAGAAGGAAATCGTAATGGCACGATCTTGATTTGTCAAATTACCAGAATATCCGAAAAGATAGAACTATCAAGAAGATATGTTCTTAATATGTTTGGAGGTTGAGTAGAATGCATGAGTCGTGTAAATGGCACATGATGATGGTACTGTGAATCATCACGTTCCATTAGAAACTCAGCATGAATTACTGTAATATAATCACGTTGATCAAGTGTCATTATATTATACTAACTCATGCATCAGTTCCCAACACTACTTCAAAAACATTCATATTTTAAATTCGAAGGTTCGCAGCATATAGAAACTAAAACAGTTTCCTTTTATGATATAATACGGATAACGCAGAGAGATCATTTATATCGAACGAGAATATTTATGAAGATATCTTCAGAAATATTGAGGATATTAATAAAGAAAGGTACGATGATATCTTTGGATTTCAGAATCAAATTGTGATGAAGAAATTCATTCAAGATGATTTAGAGCGGTTAAGGAGTAAGGTATTCGCTAAAGATTTCATCAGAAACAGAATCATCAGGATTCTTTAAATACAGGGTTTGGTCCTTGTATTTGTCCTTGGTCTCCTTCATGTTTGCTCGATTCATTTTTCAGAAC
Source organism: Rutidosis leptorrhynchoides (assembly GCF_046630445.1). Taxonomy (NCBI): domain Eukaryota; kingdom Viridiplantae; phylum Streptophyta; class Magnoliopsida; order Asterales; family Asteraceae; genus Rutidosis; species Rutidosis leptorrhynchoides. The sequence goes on from NC_092336.1 coordinate 635,626,196, forward strand.
TCTGAGATCTGATTCGTAAGTTAGAGTGCTTTTCAGAATTTCAGAATGAAAGTTCATAATTCTATGAGATAAATGTTATATGTATACATATAACTGTTGATGTAGAAATGCTACGAGATTCAAAATACTGATTGCTAATTTCCTGTAATTGCTATGGCAATTCTCGTTATAAGATATGGATGAGTATACGGTAAGGTTTTAATGACAACTATAATGGTTCTTTAGAGAGACTTAAGTCAATGAGTAATGAAGTTGTAGGTAAGTTTACTACTAACGTGGTGGAATATAAATGATTCTTCGATAATGATGACGAAAGGCAAACTCGTATATAAGGCTAATTCGAATAAAAATAGAAGTTGATTTGCTGAAATTGTGACAAAATTGGCTAATTTGAAGGGAAATTGCAAAGTTATTTTCAGTAATGACAACGTCAAAGGAGCTAGCATAGATACGTGTTAAACGTTTTCTCAGTTTCCGAGAATTTTCTGGTGCATATCTATGCGCATCAATCTTTTCTTCCGTAGATGAAGTACGGTTGGTACATCTTCTCGATTGAGGTGTTTTCAATAATCATGAAAGGTTTGAACGCAGATTGTAATCGTCAAGATACAACTGAGGTTTAAGATGAAATCAAGTGGCAACTTGATGGAATGTTTGACTGTAGAAGGTGTAACCTATTAACGATATTTTAAATCAAAATGTGTTATAATTAATGTTTCCTACTCTTTTAATACGTTTTAATTGTCCAATGATAGTAGTCCAAAGCTAGTAGTCCAATAGTTCAACCGAGACTAGTATATTATAAGGAAATAGTCGTAACTGATATAGGAATCGTTAGCTAGGAACAGTTGGCTAGAATTTGGTAAGTATAGGTTTAAAGTTTTACGTAGTTAATTAATTGGTTACTAATCAATTTTAATTTATTCATTATTTTCTTCATTATGCCACTTGTCAAATCTTGATTTGGATTTTGATCGGCAGAAACTCGTATGTGAAATTGAATTGGAATGAAAATGGTTATTCTGTGGTGAACGGATACGTATATCTGTGAATGTAAGTAGGATAGTAAATGACTGTTGAATTAGATTTGAAGAATGTACAGTGTGACATATTAATGTGAAATCTAAATATTCCTCGGGTATTACCTACCCGTTAAAATATTTTCATCATTAACAGTTTGTAGGAAAGAATTTTTAATCACAATCTTTATGAAAATATATATATACATATATATTTTCTTCAGATGTAATTATGGATTTAATGAGTCAATATAATATTAGACTCATTTGATTTTCGATTTGAGCTAGAATAAGTAATCTCTAAAACTATTAGGATCCACATATTCTTCGCAGGATATTAATGAAGTTATGGATCAATACTTCATTGTTAATTGCTGTTGGTACTCCTTGGTATCCATGGTGTGTATGATGTTGATGTTTGTGGGACAGATTGTGAAATTGAGGCTTGGGATGCGGATGTTGGTGGTACTGTTGGTGCCGGTAATGTTGCTGAAGCTGGTACATTTTGCACCATATTTTTCAAAGCTACAACTCGGGTGCAAAGCTCGTTGACTTCTTCGATTACTCTGGGATGATTTTAGGTCAGAACGAGTGGATAAATAAGGTTCAGAATTTGGGATATCATATAATCATTGCGAGATATCCTGGGAATGAAGGTGGATATGGTGTTTTAGATAGATTCACCGGTAAGTGCTTCAGGTTCTTCACTAAGAGGTGAATTCGGTTGATGAAAAGGATCACCTTCTTCTTGTCTCCAATGATTAAGTAGACTACGAACCCATCAGATGAATTGATGATGGCCGATTGGTTGATCCATTCTAGTTATACTGCTTTCAGAGCTCAAGTGTGTTTCCATATCGGAATAACTGTCGGAATAACTATCGGAATAGTTATAAGAATCTGAAGGACTCGAACTGGTTGAGGGATTCATCTTGTACGATCAGATGAAGGATTTTCGATAAGAAATAGATTATAGGATGTAGATTAGTACCCTGCAATACATAATTTACATATGCATATATAATACTAAAATCCCATAAGTTACAGAGGGATCTATGGAAGTTGTCAGGCAAAGGTAACAGTAACAGATACGCTACGATATGAATTAGCAGATATGCTAAGATATGAATTTGTCTATACACTATTTATGCAATCCAGGTAGTAAGATATGTCTAGATTAAGGATGATAAGCAAATGATTCCCTAAGAATGATAAGCAGGTAATTTTCGACACGAAATGATAAGCAAAACTTTTGACATGCAGACACGGTCGAAGTCTAGACTCACTAATGCATCCTAATGACTATCAGTTAGACATACTAATGCAAGACCTGGTTCGCTAAGACCACCGCTCTGATACCAACTGAAGCGACCCGTCCTAATCCATCTGGACAAAGTCCATATCAATTACAAGCGGTTCACAATAGTTGATTACATCGCGAGGTACTTGACCTCTATATGATACATTTTACAAACATTGCATTCGTTTTTAAAAGATAACTTGCTTTACATCGAAAGTTGATGGCATGCATACTAATTCATAATATATCCAACTATAATTGACTTAGTATTAATCTTGACGAACTCGATGACTCGAATGCAACGTCTTTTGAAATATGTCATGAATGACTCCAAGTAATGTCTCTAAAATGAGCAAATGCACAGCGGAAGATTTCTTTCATACCTGAGAATAAACATGCTTTAAAGTGTCAACCAAAAGGTTGGTGAGTTCATTAGTTTAACATAAATAATCATTTCATAATTTTAATAGACCACAAGATTTCATATTTCCATTTTTCATAAACATACGTCCCATGCATAGAGATAAAAATATCATTCATATGGATTGAACACCTGGTAACTGACATTCACAATATACATATAAGAATATCCCCATCATTCCGGGATCCTCCTTCGGACATGATTTAAATTTCGAAGTACTAAAGCATCCGGTACTTTGGATGGGGCTTGTTGGGCTCGATAGATCTATCTTTAGAGTTCACGTCAATTAGGGTGTCTGTTCCCTAATTCTTAGATTACCAGACTTAATAAAAAGGGGTATATTCGATTTCGATCATTCAACCATATAATGTAGTTTCAATTACTTGTGTCTATTTCGTAAAACAGTTATAAAAACATCGCATGTATTCTCAGTCCCAAAAATATATATTGCAAAAGCATTTAAAAAGGGATTAATGAAACTCACGCATATAAATATTGTAAAACAGTTAATAAAGCATTTGCATGTATTCTCAGCCCAAAAATGTAAAGAGTAAAAAGGGCAAATGAAAACTCACCATACTGTATTTTGTAGTAAAAATACATATAACGATATTGAACAAGTATAGGGTTGGCCTTGGATTCATGAACCTATATCATTTGTATATATATTAACACATATAATGGTAATCGAACAATTTACATATTATTAGTGATATAGTTGTTATTTTAATGTTTCATTAATAACCTCATTAGATATACTTATTTTTATATACCTTAACTTGATAATTAATATTTATTACCAAAAATATTAATATAGTCATGTTTTATGTCATAATTATATTTTTATATAGAAAAATCTTATTTGGTGAACTAATGATACTAATAATAATAATAATGGAAATAATACTAAAATCATGATAATTTAATAATAATAATAATGTTGATAAACAAAAATTGAAAATACTTTTAATATTAATAATAATGATAATACTACTTGTGACGACCCGTCCTAATCCACCTGGACGAAGTCATCAACATTTGGTCCCATTGCGAGGCGACTCCAAGTAATGTTCTTAAAATGAGCAAATGCACAGCGGAAGACTTAATTCGTACCTGAGAATAAACATGCTTAAAAGTGTCAACCAAAAGGTTGGTGAGTTCATAGGTTTATCATAACAATCATTTCAATATATTAATAGACCACGAGATTTCCGTTTATAAATATATGTACACTTGCAAGTGTATAAAATTATTCTATAAGTTGTAGGCACCCGGTAACAAGCCTTAACGTTCATGTTTTACCCTCTGAAGTACACCAGATCAGGTGTGTTTAAAATAACCTCGAAGTACTAAAGCATCCCATAGTCAGGATGGGGTTTGTCAGGCCCAATAGATCTATCTTTAGGATTCGCGCCTACCGTACATAGACAAGTAGTTTAATGTTACCAAGCTAAGGGTATATTTCTGGTTTAAACCCACATAGAATTAGTTTTAGTACTTGTGCCTATTTCGTAAAACATTTATAAAAACAGCGCATGTATTCTCAGTCCCAAAAATATATATAAAAGGGAGCAAATGAAACTCACCATACTGTATTTTGTAGTAAAAATACATATGACGTCATTTAACAAGTGTATGGTTGACCTCGGATTCACGAACCTATATCAATTTTATATCTATTAAAACATAAAATCATAATCTAGCAATTTATATTTATTCTTAATAATATACTTGTTGTCTTTATATGTTATATAGATATAGATATAGATAATTTAATATACTTAATTCATATAATTTATTAATATCATTTTACTAATAACAATATTGTGATATGTAAAAATATATCTATTTGTAGTAATCCTGATAATGATAAAAATGAAAATAATAATGATAGTAATAATATTTATTTAAAAATGAAACTTTTTAATATAAATGAAAAGATAAAAATGATAGTTTTAATAAACATATTACTTTTAATAATAAGGTTAATTTTTAATCATAATACTAGTTTTAATAGAATTTCAGTAACCATAAGATAGTACTAATATTAATGTTTAAATGATAACTCTGTTAATGATACTTTGTAATATTAATACTAATTTTAATAAAGATAATAGATTTATAATAATGATACTTTTAATAACAATAACACTTGGTAATAATAGCTATGAATATACAATTTTTCTACTAATGATAATAAGTTTAATAATAATAATACTAAATATCATATTAATAATTATTTTGATAATAATAATAATAATAATAATAATAATAATAATAATAATAATAATAATAATAATAATAATAATAATAATAATAATAATAAAATAGAAAACTACCTTAGGAAAGGTTTTAAAAAAAATTATGCCTACTACGAGGCTCGAACTCCCAACCTCTCGAAAACCCTTTATCCCATCAAAACAGCTGGGCCATTGCCCATTATCCGAAATATCATGAAACCACTTGTATTTAACCCATGTTCCTTAGTTCTACTTCATCTTCTTCCATTGGAAAATCATACCAGGAATCAATTCCTCTTAATAACAGTTAATTCCTTTGAATTTAATACCCTCAAATTAAACAGCAACGATTTGAGATTATGGAATTAATTTAACAGAAGGAAGAAAAAAAAAATTAAAAAAAATATGTAGCAGCCTGCTCGTTCGCGTTTAAAATAAAAAAAAATTCGATTTTCAATTGCAGATCGTTTTACATTATATTTATAACATGAAAGATATTTCAAATTGTCATTAGAAAGTTTATGGATCGTTAATTTTAACAAAAACATCACAATGATCACAAATTCCTTGATGAACAAAACTTTGACTTTTAAAAGCAAATCTTTGACTTCGACAATTAACGATCGATAAGAAAAATTGGATCTTTCAACCTTGCAGATAGTTTAAGCAATTTATTTCTAACATTACTGCATCTTTACATTTGTAATTTTGTTAGAATTCAAGGTTTTGAAATTTTTTTTGATAAAAACAGAGAACGAACACTTTTTTTTTTATGAATTTGATCCCTTTAATCTGTGAGTTGCAGAGGTATATCATATAGCTGGATAGTACATGATTTAACAGTTGATTTGAATATAATTGATTCGTTTTTGGTGAATTGAAATAGACAGGATTCATCAAAGGACAGAAATATAAATAAAAAAAATAAAAAGCTAGATGAGTACGTTCACAAATTGATTCGATTGTTTTGCTGTATAACAATTTAAGAGGAAAGAACCAAATTTAGATATAGTTAGATTGTGATGTTTGAACAAATATTGATTCTGCAATCGTACCATTCCTTATTTAATTTATAGTTTATTTACTAATTACTAATAATCAAGTAAATATATTATTACTAATAATATTTATATTAATAATAAATAATAGTGGCACCTATAATCATAAAAATTATAATAATTATATTGTTACTGATAATATTAATGAATTTAAATAATAATAACTATCATGATAATAAAATTTCATAGTAATAAATGATAATAATAATATAAATCACAAGAATAATGATATTTATAATAAGGTAAGCAGTTTTATCAATAATAATAATAACATTCATGATAATCATAAGTTGTTTAAAAATAATAACACTTATAATAATTTCTAATAATCTCAGTGATAACAATAATGATGTTATCGATAGTTATAATGATATTAATATAACAAATTTAGTGTATCAAGTTCATGTTTATATATACCATTATTTATATTCATGTATGTATATATATATTTTCACATATTTATTTTTAAACAACAGTTAGTGAATTCGTCGGGAATGGTCATAAGGGCAAATGCATTAATGCTACTGTTCCAAAGTTTTCGAGACTCAACATTACAGAATTTTCTTATCGTGTCAAGATCATATGAAATTAAGTTTAAATTTGGTCGGAAATTTCCGGGTCGTCACAGTACCTACCCGTTAAAGAAATTTCGTCCCGAAATTTGAGTGAGGTGGTCATGGCTAACAATAAAAATGTTTTCATGTCGAATATGAGTTGTAGAAATAGAGTTTTATCATCATTGAATAAATTGAATAAAACAATTTTATTACGCGAAGAGTTTAAGTGAAGCTATCGCTAAAAATTAAAATATAGAAATAGAAATTCATCTTATCTTTTGACGTAGTCATGGTTGATTTCCGGAAATTTAAGGAATTTTAGAGGAAAATCTTAGAAATCTAAAAGATTTGATTCTTCGACGAATAATGAAATTAAGATCTGTATAATAAAATACGGTGATCTGTCTCGATTGCTTTGTTTGGTATCTTCTCTATAAATGAACTTCTTCCGTTCTATTATTTTCACCACCCCAATTCTTTCCTTCTCGATCCAGACTCTCAAACGATTGTGAAAATGCTTAATCCAGTTCTGATCCTTGTCCTCATCCTTACTATCGCAACATTCATTCTCCTTTTCCAACTTCCACCAGAAGAATCTGCTTTCTTCTACTTCGCCCTTGGGGTTATAGTGTTTTTAATTCTCCTGTGTCTTTATGTTGCGATAAACATTGATATACACGGTTTGTAATTTTATGTGTTGTTATCGAGCTTTATATTCCCCCTTATACTTTAGAGTTTCATACTTTTGTTTTCTCTTCCCGACTTTAAGTCAAGCGAATAATGGTCCAGAATTCGTAGATATAGAGTTTCGAATGATTATAATGTTCTCAGCAGGAAGGAACGTGATAGCACGATTTGATTTTCAAATTTATCAACATCACGGAAGATAGAACCATCAAGAATACATTTTTTTAATATGTTCAGAAGTTAAGTAGAATGAAAGAGTTATGTAACATGACACATGATGATGGTATGATCTACTGTGAACCATCACGTCCCATTAAAAACCCAGCATGACTTACTGTAATATAATCACGTTGGCCGGGCGTCATTATATTATACTAACCCATGCTTCAATTCCCAACACTTCTCCATAATTCATTCATAATTTATACTTAGATTTTACTGAAGTTTCCAATATAATGGAATACTGAAAACACGAAGAGGTAGATAATTTCGGACAAGAATATTTATGAAAATATCCCCAGAAATATCGAAGATATTTATGATGATATTTTGGAATTTCTAAATTCGAAAATTGATAAGGAAAAATTTTCCGCAAGATTTTAACATGACTTCGGAGCAAGATATTTTCTAAAGATTTCGGCGGATCCAGAATTACCTGGATTCTTTGAATATAGGGTTTGGTCCTTGTCTTTGTCCTTGGTCTCCTTCACGGTTAGCTCAATCTATTTTTTTTTTCAGTACTAAATTTTCTATCGAGCATTCCCAACATTCCATCCTTATTATCAAACTTTTGGCCGTTTAGACCATCTATGATTTTACTGTTTCCTCTGCATTTAATGCTACCAAATCTGAATCATCGGTTATCAATCCGAGGTGGTTTCAAGAGAATTGTGTTTTTAGATGATTAAACGTTGATGGTAGTATGGTGGAATATAAAAGGTTCTCTGGTAACAACAAATGAGCACGCAGATATATCAAGGTTATAATAAGGTTATTTCGGATAAAAAGTCGGAGTTAACTTGTTGAAGCTGTGACAAAATTTGCTACTTTGAAAGGGATTACCAAATTATTTTGGGTAATAATAACACTAAAGGAATTAACACAGCTACGTGTTAAACGTTTATTCAGTTTTCGAGAGTTTTCAGGTGCATAACTATATGCGTCAATCTCTTATTCCATGGATGAAGTGCGGCTGGTTCATCCTCTCGATCGAGGTGTTTTCGAAAATCATAAAAGATTTGAACATGGATTGAAATCGTCAAGATTCAAATGAGGTTTAAGATGAAATCAAGTGGCAACCTTGAAAAATTATTTAGTTTCATATATTATAATCAATATTTTAATTCATTTTAATTGTCAAATGTTGGTAGTCCACAGTCGATAGTCCACAGTTAACAGTCCAATAATTCATATACAGTTTAATATATAATATTTAAATTAATTAATTCGTATCGTGACCCGTGTACTGGTCTCAGTATTGATCACAACTCAAACTATATACATATTTTGGAATCAACCTCAACCCTGTATAGCTAACTCCGTCATTTGCATATAGAGTGTCTATGGTTGTTCCAAGATAGATATATAGATGGGTTAATATGATATGTCGAAACCTTGTATACTTGTCCCGTTATTTAAAGTGCGTAAAATAAATACAGAAATTAAATAATGATAAATTAAATTGCGATAAATAAAATGTAATACGGAATTAATAGTTAGTTGGGAACAGTTAGCTAGGGTTTTGTCAGCGTGGATTCTTAATAAATTCATCTTAGTTAATTTGTTTGTTTCTAACAAGATTTATTTTGTCCAATGTTTTCTTCATTATGCCACCTGTTGGATTCTGATAGGTCAAAATCCAAATATGAAATTTAAATGGAAATGGTTATTCTGTGGTGAACGGATACGTATATCGGTGGTTGTAAGTAGGATAGTAAATGACCGTTGAATCAGATTCGAAGAATGTACAGTGTAACTTATTAATGTGAAATCTAAATATTCCTCGGGTATTACCTACCCGTTAAAATATTTTCACCATTAACAGTTTGTACGAAAGAATTTTTAATTACAATCTTTATGAAAATATACATACATATATATATTTTCTTCAGATGTAATCATGGATTTTATGAGTTAATAAGATATTAAACTCATTTGATTTATCGTTGAAACTAGATTACATAATCTCTAAAACTTTAGAATTTACATAATTGCCATGTCGAGCGAAGATAATCGATGTAGAACGATATGTAGAACGAAGATAAAGTAGATAGAACTATACGTAGAATGATGATTATGCTCAAGGTACAGAATGAGATGTTGAGGCATGTGATGTTGAAACTTGGGTTGTTGGTGGTACTGTTGGTGCTGGTGATGTTGCTGAAGCTGGTAGGTTCTGCACCATATTTTCCAAAGCTACAACCCGAGCGCGAAATTCGTTGGCTTCTTCTATTACTCCGGAATGATTGTCGGTTGGAACGAGCAGATGAATAAGGTTTAGAATTGTGGATAGAAAATAATCGTGGCGAGATATTCGGGCAACAAGAGTGAAAATGGTGTTTCGAACAGGTTCGCCGGTAAGTGATTCAGGTTCTTCGCCAAAAGGTGAATTCGGTTGGTGGAAGGGATCGCCTTCTTCTCGTCTCCATTGGTTAAGTCGACTACGAACCCATCAGATAAATTGAGGATGACTGATTGATTGATTCATTCTGGTGACGCTGCTTTCGGAGCTGGAGTGGGACTTCATATCGGAATCCGAGGGATTTGAACTAGTGGTGAGTTTCATTTGATACGGTTAGATAAAGGGTTTTTGGTATGAAATGAATTTCAGATATCGGATGATATTCTAATTACATAGAATATCTATATATAGTACAGAAGATCTCGTAGATTACGAAGGGATTTAAAGAAACGTGTCAGATAAAGTCTACGGTAACAGATACGCTAAAATATGAATTAGCAGATACGCTAAGATATGAATTTATCTGTAAACTATCTATCAAATAAGTGCAGGAAGTCGTGTCTAGACTTAGGAATAATTAGCAGGTAATTTTCCACTAGGAATGATATACAATACTTATAATATGCAGCTAAGGTCGAAGTTCAGACTTGCTAAGGCATCCTAACAACTATCAGTTAGACACACTAATGCAAGACCTGGTTCGCTATGACCACCGCTCTGATACCACCTGTGACGACCCGTCCTAATCCACCTGGATGAAGTCATCAACATTTGGTCCCATTGCGAGGCGACTCCAAGTAATGTTCTTAAAATGAGCAAATGCACAGCGGAAGACTTAATTCGTACCTGAGAATAAACATGCTTAAAAGTGTCAACGAAAAGGTTGGTGAGTTCATAGGTTTATCATAACAATCATTTCAATATATTAATAGACCACAAGATTTCCGTTTATAAATATATGTACACTTGCAAGTGTATAAAATTATTCTATAAGTTGTAGGCACCCGGTAACAAGCCTTAACGTTCATGTTTTACCCTCTGAAGTACACCAGATCAGGTGTGTTTAAAATAACCTCGAAGTACTAAAGCATCCCATAGTCAGGATGGGGTTTGTCAGGCCCAATAGATCTATCTTTAGGATTCGCGCCTACCGTACATAGACAAGTAGTTTAATGTTACCAAGCTAAGGGTATATTTCTGGTTTAAACCCACATAGAATTAGTTTTAGTACTTGTGCCTATTTCGTAAAACATTTAAAAAAACAGCGCATGTATTCTCAGTCCCAAAAATATATATAAAAGGGAGCAAATGAAACTCACCATACTGTATTTTGTAGTAAAAATACATATGACGTCATTTAACAAGTGTATGGTTGACCTCGGATTCACGAACCTATATCAATTTTATATCTATTAAAACATAAAATCATAATCTAGCAATTTATATTTATTCTTAATAATATACTTGTTGTCTTTATATGTTATATAGATATAGATATAGATAATTTAATATACTTAATTCATATAATTTATTAATATCATTTTACTAATAACAATATTGTGATATGTAAAAATATATCTATTTGTAGTAATCCTGATAATGATAAAAATGAAAATAATAATGATAGTAATAATATTTATTTAAAAATGAAACTTTTTAATATAAATGAAAAGATAAAAATGATAGTTTTAATAAACATATTACTTTTAATAATAAGGTTAATTTTTAATCATAATACTAGTTTTAATAGAATTTCAGTAACCATAAGATAGTACTAATATTAATGTTTAAATGATAACTCTGTTAATGATACTTTGTAATATTAATACTAATTTTAATAAAGATAATAGATTTATAATAATGATACTTTTAATAACAATAACACTTGGTAATAATAGCTATGAATATACAATTTTTCTACTAATGATAATAAGTTTAATAATAATAATACTAAATATCATATTAATAATTATTTTGATAATAATAATAATAATAATAATAATAATAATAATAATAATAATAATAATAATAAAATAGAAAACTACCTTAGGAAAGGTTTTAAAAAAAATTATGCCTACTACGAGGCTCGAACTCCCAACCTCTCGAAAACCCTTTATCCCATCAAAACAGCTGGGCCATTGCCCATTATCCGAAATATCATGAAACCACTTGTATTTAACCCATGTTCCTTAGTTCTACTTCATCTTCTTCCATTGGAAAATCATACCAGGAATCAATTCCTCTTAATAACAGTTAATTCCTTTGAATTTAATACCCTCAAATTAAACAGCAACGATTTGAGATTATGGAATTAATTTAACAGAAGGAAGAAAAAAAAAATTAAAAAAAATATGTAGCAGCCTGCTCGTTCGCGTTTAAAATAAAAAAAAAATTCGATTTTCAATTGCAGATCATTTTACATTATATTTATAACATGAAAGATATTTCAAATTGTCATTAGAAAGTTTATGGATCGTTAATTTTAACAAAAACATCACAATGATCACAAATTCCTTGATGAACAAAACTTTGACTTTTAAAAGCAAAACTTTGACTTCGACAATTAACGATCGATAAGAAAAATTGGATCTTTCAACCTTGCAGATAGTTTAAGCAATTTATTTCTAACATTACTGCATCTTTACATTTGTAATTTTGTTAGAATTCAAGGTTTTGAAATTTTTTTTGATAAAAACAGAGAACGAACACTTTTTTTTTTTTATGAATTTGATCCCTTTAATCTGTGAGTTGCAGAGGTATATCATATAGCTGGATAGTACATGATTTAACAGTTGATTTGAATATAATTGATTCGTTTTTGGTGAATTGAAATAGACAGGATTCATCAAAGGACAGAAATATAAATAAAAAAAATAAAAAGCTAGATGAGTACGTTCACAAATTGATTCGATTGTTTTGCTGTATAACAATTTAAGAGGAAAGAACCAAATTTAGATATAGTTAGATTGTGATGTTTGAACAAATATTGATTCTGCAATCGTACCATTCCTTGTTTAATTTATAGTTTATTTACTAATTACTAATAATCAAGTAAATATATTATTACTAATAATATTTATATTAATAATAAATAATAGTGGCACCTATAATCATAAAAATTATAATAATTATATTGTTACTGATAATATTAATGAATTTAAATAATAATAACTATCATGATAATAAAATTTCATAGTAATAAATGATAATAATAATATAAATCACAAGAATAATGATATTTATAATAAGGTAAGCAGTTTTATCAATAATAATAATAACATTCATGATAATCATAAGTTGTTTAAAAATAACAACACTTATAATAATTTCTAATAATCTCAGTGATAACAATAATGATGTTATCGATAGTTATAATGATATTAATATAACAAATTCAGTGTATCAAGTTCATGTTTATATATACCATTATTTATATTCATGTATGTATATATATATTTTCACATATTTATTTTTAAACAACAGTTAGTGAATTCGTCGGGAATGGTCATAAGGGCAAATGCATTAATGCTACTGTTCCAAAGTTTTCGAGACTCAACATTACAGAATTTTCTTATCGTGTCAAGATCATATGAAATTAAGTTTAAATTTGGTCGGAAATTTCCGGGTCGTCACACTACTAAAAATCAATAAAGATGTTATATGTTAATAATAATAATGTTTGTGATAATAATAATGTTAATGATATTAATAATAACAATAATACTTTTACTCATAACAATACTAATAATGATGATAGTAATAATAATAATAATAATAATAATAATAATAATAATAATAATAATAATAATAATAATAATAATAATAATAATAATAATAAAACTACCTTTAAAGCTTTCCTAAAAAAAAATGTCTTGAGCAAGGCTCAAACCCACAACCTCCTGTTTAACCACAAACACCACTAACCAACTGCTCTGCTTATCTTTACTTATATAACACGGATTTAAATCCTTATAACTAGTGTCTGTTGTCTTCCATTTACTCTCAGCCCAACAGGGTATATTACGGCCCATATACAGAATTTCGGCCCAATCAAAACACTGAATCATAGCAGCCCAATACACTCTTAATTAATCTGGTATGATGGGGTTTTGGTGATGTATTTTCGTCTTGAACAACAACAACGTATCATCCTCCTTTTACTTAGACATCATCATCGATATTAATATCATAATCATCATCATACTTGTTATCCTAATTAATCTAATTATCATCATCATTATCATCATCATCATTACTTCCTCATCATTCAAGATTATTATTATGATCATCGTGTCACGTTATTAACTTCATCATCTTAATCATAACCACATCTCATTTTCTAACTCGTCATCATATTCAACGTTACCTATCCCCCTCATCATCTTATCGTACGAGTATCATCATTCTACTCGGTTTATAAACACAATAATAGTTTACAAGTCCAAAACTCATCGAGCCCTTTTAGTAGTAAAAAAAAAAGGTTCTAAGAAACGTCCCACATCCAAGATAGTTTATTAAGTGTCGGCCAAAAGAAAAGAAAGTGGCGACAATACTTTTTAAATTGTAACATTAACTAATCAATCAAGGAATCGGTTTCTGGGTTATTATAGTGGAACATTATTTTTTTTAAACAAAAGTGCATTGTATCCACACATCTTTTTGATACTGCCACTTGCTAATTGTATATTACTTCTTTTTAAAAGCAAAAGAAAAGGAGTGTACTGCATGAACTGAGCACATACCATCATCTTTATTTAATATAGTTCGACCACTCCTTTGGTGCCGGTAATAGTCTACACCTTTCATTAATTCCCTTATTTTGCATTCGCACAGAAACGATTACAGCAGCAGTAGCAGATGGGTTCACACTTTTGGTTCAGTTTTGGGTGTTCTTCGACACCATTATTATTTCGTTAACAAGCAAGAACAGTAGCAGTTGTAGTAGAATAACTTAGGGTGTCCAAATGTGTAAGACCCGATTATTTATAGTGTACATAAGTGTATATAAGTGTAATTTACGGTACTTGAAACGGGGTTCTGTTGCGTGTATTTAAAATACAAAAGGAGCTGAACTGGCAGGGTTGCGCGCCGCGCGGCCTTGTGGCGCGCCGCGCCAAATGTCTGTGACAGATCCCTTTCTCTTTTTAAATTAGATATTTTGGGGGTATTTTGGTAAATTCACATCAAGGCCGAGTTTAATGCTTGGTTCAGTAGTTTGGGAGCTCATTTACTCCCTTGTTCACCAACCTTATCACCTCCCAATTTATTTTAGTGAGAGAGTGGGTTTTAGAGAGGGAAAGCTCACTTTGAAGAGGAAGAAGAGGGTTTCTTGCTAAAGCCCAAGTTCTAAAGTTGTTCATCTCGTCATTATCTTCGTTTTGGTAGTTGTGGTATGCTCTAATCTTAATTCCTTTGTTTAATTCGATTTAGGGCTAGGGTTTGAGTCAAAGGTGGACATAAAACCCACTTTTGGTTATTTTGGGTATTCTTGGGTAATTTGGGTCATATAGACTCAATATTGAGTTAACTAGGGTTTTGGAAGTGTTAATTGTTGTTATGAAACCCTAATTGGCTAATAATTGCTAGAACACCTTAGGGAAGTGTAAATGGGTGTGATTTGGGTATAAATGACCCAAAATGGGTGTATTGACTTTTATTGAGTCAAACGGGTCAAAATGGACCAAGATTGGTTAACGTTAGTGTTTTGTGTTAAAATCTAGTGATTTAAAGTGTATGAAGGCCTTGAGTGCCAAGAGTTAGGGTTTTTGGTAAGAATGACCCAAATTAGGGTTAAGTGTCAAAATGGGTCAAGATGACCTAGGATGATGTGTGTTATGAGTTTAGGCCAAGTCGATTGATTGATTATGTGCTTGTGAAATAGGTACGTTACCTCGGAATTCAAGCTTGGTTTAGTAATCACCGACGGCATAAGGTGAGTGGAATATCTATATATGTATGTATATGATTTATGTACCGTGTTGATGGTGTCACATAGCCGTTTTGTGACCAAGGATGTGGGACTTAGCCGTATTAGTCCATGTTTTGTACTAAGGCACATAGCCGTGTTTGTGCATTTAGTGGCGAGTAATAGCCGGGTTTTACTCCCACGTTGTTATTTGAGTTACCCGTACACATAGCCGTGTTGGTGTACGAAAGCGTGAGTAATAGCCGTGTTCTACTCACATTGAGCAAGTGATGCCATAGCCGTTTTTGGAACACTTGAGGGGTGATGCCATAGCCGTTTTTGGAACACCTCGGGGGGTTAGCATGCCATAGCCGTTTTTGGAAGCTAACGAATGTTATGAACATCGATGACTTGTTTCGCGAAGTCGTTCCCTAGCGAAGAGATTGGTTAACCATGATTTATTGTTGTTCATACTAGCATTTGATTATTGTTATGAGTATTTATGCTATGATTATTGCTAGTGATACGTTTGGTGATACTAGCTTGCTTATCGAGATTTGTTACGTGTTATTTGATATCGTGGATGCGTGTGGGTAAGTTGTATATGCATGTATATATATGTTTTACTCACTAAGCTTTGCTTACCCTCTCGTTGTTTACTATTTTTATAGGTTCCGGTGTGGACAAGGGTAAGGGCATCCGGTTGGAATAGAGATCCCGTCTCGTTTAGTGACGCTTTTGGGATGTGATGATTTTGGAGTTTGACCGAGACTTGGGTAGTTTAACCCAAATACCATGCTCGTTGTATCGTTTGGCAATTAAACTTTTCGTGGTCGAAACTCTAATTTGTATTAAACATTGTATTTTAAACTTAGTGGCGTTTTGGGCACGTGTGGGCCCCACTTTGTAAAACTCGCTCAAACCTTAGTTATGTGCTAGTTTTACATATATGAATGTATGGTTAAAAGCGTTTTGGCTAAAAATGTCGGGAACTAGTCAAACATTTTCGTTAAATAGACTTCCAGGGACAGCGGGCTGTCCAGGCGATTTGGCGCGCCGCGCGGCCATCTGGCGCGCCGCGCAGATGGCCTGCACCAGAAAATTTTTTTTTTGTTGAAATCTCGTCGTGTTTGGTCGGTTATGGTTTGGGTTGTTACAAGTGGTATCAGAGCATGGTCTAAGGGATTTAGGTGACTTGAGATAGGCGCCTAGACTTAGACTTTGTGTGCGTGTTTATGCGGGACTTGTAGGACTTTGGGTCGGATCGGTATGATTAGTGCATAGGTTTATGTGAACTAATCATGCGCTATTTGTTTGTGTTGTGTTTAGCAATCATCAAGCGAGATGGACGTTGTACTAGCGAGTTAGCGCGACGTGCTTGCGTGGTAATGACTAGCTACCATTACTACGGGTGCAAATCGGGTCAAACAAGCAATGTACGACGATTGTTGAGCAAGATGGGGTAGTGTGGTGTATACGTATGAAATTGGTTATAATTGTCCTTTTGTTTCATGGTTTAACCTAATTCGTTTTATAGAATGAAGACGAGAAACGGTCCTGATCATGAAAACGGGAGTACAAGTGAAGACGCCGAGTTCTCGACCAAGGTCGAGGCCGTCTTTAAGAAGTTGAAATCGGATTTTCTTGCGGATGTCCGAAGGGTCTTCCAAGAGTCGGTCGATGGGCAAGTGACCGAAATGATAAATGAACGATTGAAGGCCACTATTGAAGAGGCCCTTGATGCTAGAAACGTTTATCCTCGAGGTGAAGGGGGTGATGGAAAGAGAGACTTCCACTACAAAAATTTTAAGGATACTCAACCCCCGACGTTTAATGGGGTGAGGGATCCGTTGAAAAGTACTTGTTGGATTTCGGACATCGAGGGAGCCTTCCGTACCGCGGAGTGTCCTCCCGAGAAGAAGGCGAGGTTTGGGTCTAGCATGTTACGTGAAGAAGGCAAGTTGTGGTGGGATGATAAAATCAATTTGTATGGCGAGGAGCAATGCATGGGCTTGACGTGGGAGGAGTTCAAGAAAGAGTTTTTCAAGGAATACCGAACTTCATCCGATCTTGATCGAATTCGGGACGAGTTGCATCATTTGCAACAAGGTTCCATGGATTTAGTTACCCTCAAGTCTACATTCTTGGCAAAGACTCGTTTTTGCCCGGAGTATGTGGGTGATGATCATAAGCTTATGAAAGATTTTTATCGTACTTTGAATGCCGACTACAAGAGCAAGATTAGCCGGGGTATGGCTAAGACTTTCGATGAATTGTTTGAGTTGGCTCGGGGTTTTGAGCCGGAGGTGCCTAGGAAGAGTGATTTTGTTTTCTCAAAAAGGAAGTTTGAAGGTTCGAGCTATTCGAATTTTTCAAACAAGAAGTCTAGGAAAGGCACCGAGAGCGTTAATAGTGTGAAGAAAGGTGGCACGGGTACTTTTGCGCCCACTTGTTTTAATTGTGGGAAGTCGGGTCATTACGCCCGTGAATGCACGGTCAAGACGGTTACGTGTTTTAATTGCGGTAAAGTGGGGCACAAGAGGCCGGAATGCCCCGAGTTGAATAATGATCATGTTAAGAAGATTGAGAAGGCGGCGGGGTCGGCTAGAGGGCGAAACTACTTGATGACGAACGATGAAGCCAAACAATCCAACGAAGTTGTTTCAGGTACTTTCATGGTTAATTCTAATCCGGCAAGGATTCTTTTTGATAGCGGTGCAAATTTGTCGTTTGTGTCTCCTACATTTGTGCCTAAACTTGATAGTCCGCTAGCTAAGTTAAGTCGTCCGGTAGAAGTCGAAATAGCGGACGGCAAGACGGTGCTAGTGGTTGATGTGTGTAAAAATTGTGATGTTGTTTTTGGTGCCGAAACTTTTAAAATTGATCTTATTCCAATGACCTTGGGCGACTTTGATATCGTTGTTGGTATGGATTGGCTCGATCGTTATAGAGCCAATATTGCATGCCATGATAAGTGTATTCGTGTGAAGACCCCAAGTGGGGGAGAAATGATTATTCATGGCGATAAGAGAAGAAGACCGGTGCCGATATGCACTTTTGCACGGGCACGTCGTTCCGTTGTTACCGGTGGCATGGCTTTCCTTGCTTATGTTGTCGACACTCGTAATGAGCCACCACCAATTCGTGAAATTCCGGTAGTTAATGAGTTTGAAGACGTTTTTCCGGATGAGTTACCGGGTGTTCCGGCGGAAAGACAAGTCGAGTTTCGCATTGAGTTGGTTCCGGGGGCTACTCCCATTGCTAAAACTCCTTATCGTTTAGCACCAACGGAAATGCAAGAGCTATTGAATCAAATTCAAGAGTTGCTAGAGAAGGGTTTTATCCGACCGAGTGCTTCGCCATGGGGCGCTCCGGTCTTATTTGTGAAGAAGAAAGACGGTAGTATGCGTATGTGCATTGATTACCGTGAGTTGAATAAAGTGACGATCAAGAATCGTTATCCACTACCTAGGATCGACGATTTGTTTGATCAACTTCAAGGCGCAACGTATTTCTCTAAGATCGACCTACGGTCCGGCTATCACCAAATGCGGGTCCGTGAGGAAGATATTGAGAAAACGGCTTTCCGAACGCGTTATGGGCATTATGAGTTTGTGGTTATGCCTTTTGGTCTTACGAATGCACCGGCGGCATTCATGGATCTTATGAACCGGGTGTGCCAACCTATGTTGGACAAGTCGGTTATTGTGTTCATTGACGACATACTAGTCTACTCGAAAAGTATGCACGAACATGAACGTCACTTGCGCGAAGTTTTGAAGACGTTAAGAAAGGAGAAGTTGTATGCAAAATTCTCTAAATGCGAATTTTGGCTAAGAGAGGTCCAATTTCTTGGCCACATCGTGAACGAAGGCGGTATCCAAGTGGATCCGGGGAAGATTGAGACGGTGAAAAGTTGGGGACGACCGACTACGCCTACGGAAATCCGGAGTTTTCTCGGATTGGCCGGTTATTATCGTCGGTTTATCCAAGACTTTTCTAAGATTGCTTCTCCATTAACAAAGTTGACGAGGAAGAGTGCTAAGTTCAATTGGGAAAACGAGCAAGAAATTGCTTTTCAATTATTGAAAGAGAAGTTGTGTCAAGCTCCGGTGTTAGTGTTACCGGAAGGCGTCGAAGACATGGTGGTTTATTGTGATGCTTCATTAAATGGGCTCGGGTGCGTTCTTATGCAAAGGGGTAAGGTCATTGCTTATGCCTCTCGGCAATTAAAGGAACACGAAACGAGGTACCCGACTCATGATCTTGAAATGGCGGCGGTTGTGCATGCGTTGAAAATTTGGCGCCACTACTTGTATGGTGTCAAGTGTACGATATATTCGGATCATAAGAATTTGAAACACCTTTTTACTCAAAGGGATTTGAATTATCGTCAACGTAGATGGATGGATGTGGTGAAAGATTATGATTGTGAGATACTTTACCATCCGGGTAAGGCGAATGTGGTCGCGGATGCGTTAAGTCGAAAGACTCAACATCCGGCGATACGTATAACATCGTTACGTTTGATTATCACTAACGACTTTCTTGAAAAGATGGTTGAAGACCAAATAGAGGCTTATGTTCACGATAAGCACACGGAACGAATTGTGGGCCAATCGGAGTTTATTACTATGGGTCCGCGGGGTTTGTTGTCCTTTCAAGGAAGGGTGTGGGTGCCTAAGACGGGTGATTACCGACGGGTGCTACTCGATGAAGCACATAAGTCGAAATATTCCATTCATCCGGGCGCGACGAAAATGTATCATGACTTGAAGAAAGATTATTGGTGGCCGGGCATGAAACGCGATGTTGTAAAATACGTCGAACGATGTGTTACTTGTTTGCAAGTTAAAGCCGAGCATCAAAAGCCGTATGGTAAGTTGCAACCGTTAGAAATCCCGAAGTGGAAATGGGAGCACATTACCATGGACTTCATCACTAAATTACCTAAGACGGCGAGAACTCAATATGATTCGATTTGGGTTATAGTGGATCGGTTGACGAAAAGTGCTTTGTTTCTTCCCATTAAAGAAGCAATATCGTCGGAGGCCTTGGCTAAGTTGTTTATCAAGGAAGTGGTCTCGCGACATGGCGTTCCTATATCTATTATTTCGGATCGAGATACCCGTTTTACATCTCGATTTTGGGAAAAGTTTCACGAAGATATGGGTACACAATTAAAGTTGAGCACGGCGTATCATCCTCAAACGGACGGTCAAACCGAACGTACGAACCAAACTTTGGAAGATATGTTACGGGCGTGCATTATCGATTTCGGTGGTAGTTGGGATGAGCATCTACCTTTGGTGGAATTTTCGTACAATAACAGTTTTCATACTAGTATCGGGATGCCACCGTACGAGATGCTTTATGGTCGAAGATGTAGAACTCCCATTTGTTGGGGAGAAGTGGGACAAAGGGAAATCGGGAGTACCGATTTGGTTCTAGAGACGAATAACAAGATTGATATTATCCGTGAGCATTTGAAAAAGGCTCAAGATAGGCAAAAGTCGTATGCCGATAAACGTAGACGAACGATCGAATTCCAAGAGGGCGACATGGTTATGCTTAAGGTTTCACCATGGAAGGGTATTATTCGATTTCGAAAACGGGGAAAGTTAGGTCCTCGGTTTATTGGACCATTTAAAGTCTTAGCTCGTGTTGGTGAAGTTGCATATCGATTGGAATTGCCCGAAGAGCTTGCGGGGATCCATAACACGTTTCATGTTTCTCACCTCCGTAAGTGCCTTGCGGATGATTCTTCATGGATGCCTTTAGATGAAATTGAGCTAAACAATAAGTTGGAGTATGTTGAAGAGCCAATTGCAATACTTGATGAAAAGGTCAAAAGGTTGAGGCATAAGGAGGTTAGGACTTTTAAAGTTCAATGGCGGCGGAATAAGGGTTCCGAGTTCACTTGGGAACCTGAAGAGTTTGTGTTGGTTTATCTTCCCGCTTGTCATGCGGCATGGATTGCGAGGTCGCAATCCGAATAAGTGGGGAAGAGTTGTAAGACCCGATTATTTATAGTGTACATAAGTGTATATAAGTGTAATTTACGGTACTTGAAACGGGGTTCTGTTGCGTGTATTTAAAATACAAAAGGAGCTGAACTGGCAGGGTTGCGCGCCGCGCGGCCTTGTGGCGCGCCGCGCCAAATGTCTGTGACAGATCCCTTTCTCTTTTTAAATTAGATATTTTGGGGGTATTTTGGTAAATTCACATCAAGGCCGAGTTTAATGCTTGGTTCAGTAGTTTGGGAGCTCATTTACTCCCTTGTTCACCAACCTTATCACCTCCCAATTTATTTTAGTGAGAGAGTGGGTTTTAGAGAGGGAAAGCTCACTTTGAAGAGGAAGAAGAGGGTTTCTTGCTAAAGCCCAAGTTCTAAAGTTGTTCATCTCGTCATTATCTTCGTTTTGGTAGTTGTGGTATGCTCTAATCTTAATTCCTTTGTTTAATTCGATTTAGGGCTAGGGTTTGAGTCAAAGGTGGACATAAAACCCACTTTTGGTTATTTTGGGTATTCTTGGGTAATTTGGGTCATATAGACTCAATATTGAGTTAACTAGGGTTTTGGAAGTGTTAATTGTTGTTATGAAACCCTAATTGGCTAATAATTGCTAGAACACCTTAGGGAAGTGTAAATGGGTGTGATTTGGGTATAAATGACCCAAAATGGGTGTATTGACTTTTATTGAGTCAAACGGGTCAAAATGGACCAAGATTGGTTAACG
The DNA here is from genome assembly GCF_046630445.1 of Rutidosis leptorrhynchoides. Lineage (NCBI taxonomy): Eukaryota > Viridiplantae > Streptophyta > Magnoliopsida > Asterales > Asteraceae > Rutidosis > Rutidosis leptorrhynchoides. The sequence continues at coordinate 635,648,584 of NC_092336.1, forward strand.
TTAGTGTTTTGTGTTAAAATCTAGTGATTTAAAGTGTATGAAGGCCTTGAGTGCCAAGAGTTAGGGTTTTTGGTAAGAATGACCCAAATTAGGGTTAAGTGTCAAAATGGGTCAAGATGACCTAGGATGATGTGTGTTATGAGTTTAGGCCAAGTCGATTGATTGATTATGTGCTTGTGAAATAGGTACGTTACCTCGGAATTCAAGCTTGGTTTAGTAATCACCGACGGCATAAGGTGAGTGGAATATCTATATATGTATGTATATGATTTATGTACCGTGTTGATGGTGTCACATAGCCGTTTTGTGACCAAGGATGTGGGACTTAGCCGTATTAGTCCATGTTTTGTACTAAGGCACATAGCCGTGTTTGTGCATTTAGTGGCGAGTAATAGCCGGGTTTTACTCCCACGTTGTTATTTGAGTTACCCGTACACATAGCCGTGTTGGTGTACGAAAGCGTGAGTAATAGCCGTGTTCTACTCACATTGAGCAAGTGATGCCATAGCCGTTTTTGGAACACTTGAGGGGTGATGCCATAGCCGTTTTTGGAACACCTCGGGGGGTTAGCATGCCATAGCCGTTTTTGGAAGCTAACGAATGTTATGAACATCGATGACTTGTTTCGCGAAGTCGTTCCCTAGCGAAGAGATTGGTTAACCATGATTTATTGTTGTTCATACTAGCATTTGATTATTGTTATGAGTATTTATGCTATGATTATTGCTAGTGATACGTTTGGTGATACTAGCTTGCTTATCGAGATTTGTTACGTGTTATTTGATATCGTGGATGCGTGTGGGTAAGTTGTATATGCATGTATATATATGTTTTACTCACTAAGCTTTGCTTACCCTCTCGTTGTTTACTATTTTTATAGGTTCCGGTGTGGACAAGGGTAAGGGCATCCGGTTGGAATAGAGATCCCGTCTCGTTTAGTGACGCTTTTGGGATGTGATGATTTTGGAGTTTGACCGAGACTTGGGTAGTTTAACCCAAATACCATGCTCGTTGTATCGTTTGGCAATTAAACTTTTCGTGGTCGAAACTCTAATTTGTATTAAACATTGTATTTTAAACTTAGTGGCGTTTTGGGCACGTGTGGGCCCCACTTTGTAAAACTCGCTCAAACCTTAGTTATGTGCTAGTTTTACATATATGAATGTATGGTTAAAAGCGTTTTGGCTAAAAATGTCGGGAACTAGTCAAACATTTTCGTTAAATAGACTTCCAGGGACAGCGGGCTGTCCAGGCGATTTGGCGCGCCGCGCGGCCATCTGGCGCGCCGCGCAGATGGCCTGCACCAGAAATTTTTTTTTTTGTTGAAATCTCGTCGTGTTTGGTCGGTTATGGTTTGGGTTGTTACAAAATGCATGGTGGTTTGCGATGGTTGTAATTAAAACAGAAGCGGTAACAGCTGCAACTTAACAAGTGGTGGTGAAGGTTGTCCTAGGGTGACGGCTTACGATTGACACAGAAGACATATGAGAGTACACAATGGTTAAATGGGGTGAAGTGGTGGTGGTTCCTTCGATGGAGATGGTGATCGATAGGGTTGTGTGAATTGTAAACCGAACGAGAGACATGAACCATCAATAACTAGTTGAAAGGTTTTATGGTTGAAGGTGATTTAAAAAGGGTGGTGGTGGCTCTCATTAACCTAACAACCGAAGGTGGTCGATGGTTAAAGAAGTATGAGTTTTCTATTTTTCATCTACACTTACAACAAATGATACTATCTAGCATGATTGTGAGTGTTTGATACAGCAACCAGAAGTGATTTAAGTTGTTTTGTAGCTGGGATTGATCGACATAAGGAATCAAACAGTACAGAAAATAATAATAAAAAATAAATAAACGCTGTGCAAAATATTAATCAAATTTTCACTCTATACTGAACCATGAAATCGACCCATAACAGAATTAGACAAAAACAAAAATTCAATAAAGTCAGATAGGTAAGTTTAACAAATTACAATTTTTTTATCTGACTCTATATGTATAGTATATAATTAATATCAATAATTATTGAATATAAATATATTAATAATAATAGTAATACTTTAATAATAATTAATAATAATAAATAATAATGATACTAATAATAAAAATGATAAGAATGTTATTAGTGTTAATACTAATAAAATGTATTATTTTCTAATAGATATTAATAATAGATATGCTAATAATACTAATAAAAATTATAGTAATAATAATTATAGTAATAGTAGATAATAATAATAGTGATATTAACATTGATAACAATAACAATAACCATAATAATACTAATAATAATATAACAAGTTATATATATATCAATTTTTACAAATACTAATGAAGGTATTGATAATAATATTAGTATAACTATTATGTTCAATCTTGTAATTAAACTTGATATAATACAATTTATTAATTATATTATATTTACTAACCATATTATATTGAATTATTTAATATTTATTTATTACAATATATATATAATAATATTTATGTATTGAATATATATACTTATAGATTCATTTTAAATTACAAAATTATTATCTTATATTTTACTTTCCATATTTAATCATAGTGATTACATTATAATTTATAATTTCAAATCATTGTATGTATTTATATTTATATATATGTACATATTCATTTACAAGCAATTGTTCGTGAATCGTCGGGAATAGCCAAGGGTTATTGATTACATGAATATAGTTTCTAAACTTTCGTGACTCAATATTACAGATTTTGTTTATCGTGTCGGAAACATATAAATATTAATGTTTAAATTTGATCGGAAATTTTCGGGTCATCACAGAGTGTGTCTAACTGATAGTTGTTTAGATGCATTAGTGAGTCTGGACTTCGACCGTGTCTGCATGTCAAAAGTTTTGCTTATCATTTCTTGTCGGAAATTACATACTTATCATTCTTAAGTCTAGACATGTTTTCCTGCATTTATTGCATAAATAGTGTATAGGCAAAAATTCATATCTTAGCGTATCTGTTACTGTAAACTTTTCCTGACATCTTCCGAAAATTTCTCCGTGATTTATGGAATTTGGTATTATATATACATATGTAAATTATGTATTGAAGAATACAAATCTAAATTCTATAATCTAATTCATATAAAAAATTATCTCCCTAATTATACAAGATGGATCACGTATCTAGTTCAAATTCCTTAAACTCCGACAGCTATTCCGATATGGATATTCACCTGAATTCTGAAGACAGTGTAACCGGAATGGATCAACCAATCAGCCATCACCTATTCTGGATGAATTGGGGATGGGTTTGTAGCCTACTTAATCATTGGAGACAAGAAGAAGGTGATCCCTTCCATCCACCACATTCCCCTCTTGGCGAAAAACCTGAAGCACTTACCGGTGAACCTATTCGTAATATCATTTTCTCTCTCATCTCCAGAGTATCTCGTCATGATTTTATTCTATCTCAAATTCTAGATGTTATTCGTCCGCTCGTCCGAACCAACAATCATCTCGGTGTAATAGAAGAAGTCAACGAGTTTCGCGCTCAGGTAGTGGCTTTGGAGAATATGGTGCAAAGGTTACAAGCATCAGCAGCATCACCGGCATCAACAGTACCACCGACAACAACACCAACAGTACCATTACCACCAACAACAACAACCGCACCACAAACCTCAACTTCACAATCTGTCCCACGAGCATCAACGTCATACGTCCTATAGATACCAATGGAATATCAACAACAACAAACGATGACGTATTGATTCATAACTTCATCGAAGAAATATTCTGCAGAGAATATGTAGTTTCTAAAAGTTTTAGAGATTATATATTGTAAATTAGTAGTGGGCGGATAGAAATAAAAAAGTGAAACCCTGACAGGAATAGTGCGCTATTTACAAGCTAGACTTGTTATACAAGCATCATCAACAGTACCGACAGCGTCACCAGCACGTCAGTACTATCAGCATCGTCAGCACTAGCAGCACCTATAACATCACAATTTTCACCAGTTTCATAATCACCAACATCATCACAAATCAACAACGCATATATTGTATCAACGAGTTATGAAGTATTAACTCATTTCCCCTGAAGAAATTATATGTATATTTTATATATATATGTGAAATTTGAAATCAAAATAAATTTTTACGTACTAAGCTACTACAGTGAATCATAACTGGTAGGTACTACTCGGTTAGTTCATGTTACTAATATGCTATTGATAATGCTAAAAATGAACATATATTTCATAGCATTATTCCTCAAGAAAGACAAGCTTTTAGTTGCAATTGTTCTATTTACAAGTGATATTCGTTTAAATAATAAAAGGTGAAGACAAAAGACAGATTCGACGAATTGAAGACGCAAACGACCAAAAAGCTCAAAAGTACAAAAGACAATCAAAGAGGTTCCAATTATTGATAAGAAACGTCTCGAAATTACAAGAGTACAAGATTCAAAACGCAAAGTACAAGATATTAAATTGTACGCAAGGACGGTCGAAAAACCGGAACCGGGACATGAGTCAACTCTCAACGCTCGACGCAACGGACTAAAAATTACAAGTCAACTATGCACATAAATATAATATAATATTTAAATAATTCTTATAATTATTTATATATTATATAAATAAATAAAAACCGTCGGCAAACAAAGAGCCAAAAGCTGGTGAGCTGTATTTACAAACTCCGCGACTCGCGGAGTTTGAAGGCAAAATGGGCCGCGAGTCGCGGAGCCCCAAAGTCTGAAACTCCCTATAAAGCCAACCGAATTCTGATCATTTTTCAAAAAAAACATATATCTATCTCTCTCTCAATATATACGTAAAAATATATATATAATTTATATTTTAGTTTTAATTTTAATTTTAAATCCTAATAATAAGGGTATGTTAGCGAATGTTGTAAGGGTGTAAGTCGAAATTCTGTCCGTGTAACGCTACGCTATTTTTAATCATTGTAAGTTATGTTCAACCTTTTTAATTTAATGTCTCGTAGCTAAGTTATTATTATGCTTATTTAATCCGAAGTAATCATGATGTTGGGCTAATTACTAAAATTGGGTAATTGGGCTTTGTACCATAATTGGGGTTTGGACAAAAGAACGACACTTGTGGAAATTAGACTATGGGCTATTAATGGGCTTTATATTTGTTTAACTAAATGATAGTTTGTTAATGTTAATATAAAGATTTACAATTGGGCGTCCCTATAAATTACCATATACACTCGATCGGACACGATGGGCGGGGTATTTATATGTACGAATAATCGTTCATTTAACCGGACATGGGAATGGATTAATAGCCACTAGAATAATTAAAACAGGGGTGAAATTATATACAAGGACACTTGGTATAATTGATAACAAAATATTAAAACCTTGGGTTACACTCAGTCGACATCCTGGTGTAATTATTAAACAAAGTATTAAAATCTTGTTACAGTTTAAGTCCCCAATTAGTTGGAATATTTAACTTCGGGTATAAGAATAATTTGACGAGGATACTCGCACTTTATATTTATGACTGATGGACTGTTATGGACAAAAACCAGACGGACATATTAAATAATCCAGGACAAAGGACAATTAACCCATGGGCATAAAACTAAAATCAACACGTCAACCATCATGATTACGGAAGTTTAAATAAGCATAATTCTTTTATTTCATATTTAATTTCCTTTATTTTATATTTAATTGCACTTCTAATTATCGCATTTTTATTGTTATTGTATTTAATTGTACTTTTAATTATCGTACTTTTTAATTATCGCAAGTTTATTTTATCGCATTTTTATTATTCGCAATTTCATTATCGTTATTTACTTTACGCTTTAATTTAAGTCTTGTATTTATTTTTAATATTTTACATTTGGTTTTAACTGCGACTAAAGTTTTAAAATCGACAAACCGGTCATTAAACGGTAAAAACCCCCTTTATAATAATAATATTACTTATATATATATTTGTATTTTTATAAAAGTAAACTAATATAGCGTTAAGCTTTGTTTAAAAAGATTCCCTGTGGAACGAACCGGACTTACTAAAAACTACACTACTGTACGATTATGTACACTGCCTGTAAGTGTTGTAGCAAGGTTTAAGTATATCCATTCTCTAAATAAATAAATATCTTGTGTAAAATTGTATCGTATTTAATAGTATTTCCTGCTAAATTTAATAGTATTTCGTATACCCCGCTGCAAACATCAAGTATTTTTGGCGCCGCTGCCGGGGAACTCTTAAAAGCCGGAAGCGCAACGCTAATATAAAAAAAAAAAATTTTAGTTTACTTTTATTAAAATTCGTTTTTATAAAAATACGTTTTAAATATTCGAAAATATAAAAAGAAAAACAAAAATATAAATATTTTTAGGAGTTTGATAAATATTTAAGTTTTATAAAGTTTCTTTATTTTGTAAAAATATAAGTTTTATTTAATTTATAAATATATTTTATAAATATAAAAAACCGAAATATATATATATATATATATATATATATATATATATATATATATATATATATATATATATATATATATATATATATATATAAATCTAGCTTTAAGATTTTTATTTATAAAATTATAAAGTAATTCTGTTTTTATTTTAGTTTTTAAATATAAGTTTTTTTTATATACAAATATTTAGATTTTAAAAAAGAAAATATAAAATAAATAAAAAAAAAACGCGTCAAATAAAAAACTGTACCTGAGTTGAATTCTGGAACCCCGCGACTCGCGGAGTTTTCTGCTTCGGGCACCGCGACTCGCGGAGCTACTCTGACACCGACAGAACCCTAATTCAGCATTAATTACGGGTAATTATTAATTATTATTATTACTAACCCTAACTAATTATTATTATTTTAATTACTTTTACTTTTTATTTAATTTATATATTTTAGTTTAATTAGTTTAATTAAATTGTAAAATTAGTAGTTTTAATAAATAAATAATATAAAAATAATATTTTTATAAAAATTGTACTTTTTACAACTTTTTGTATATTTTTATATTTTGTCCCTTTTTTAATCGTTTTAGCGTAATATTTGTATATTTAGCTCATATTTAGTTTTAAACTTAGTTTTTGCAATAGTTATTTTTACTTCTAGATTTTTAGACTTTGCCGTAGAATTCCTTAAGTGCTTTTTCTTCAGACTAAGATTTAGGTGCTTTAGAATTTTGTGACGCCTTTTTAAGTTTTAGTTTCTTTTTAAGTTATTTCCATTTGGGATTTATTTTTCCTGTAAGCTTTAATATTTTTAGACGACTTTTACCTATGTATCAATTATCATTCCAAATAATAATTTCAATTTGCGATTATAATTTTAAGTTAGTTGTAGTAATAAGGTTAGGTTAGTCAATTGTTTTTAAGTTTTATAAGTTTCTTTTATTTTTCCGTCACCTTTTATTTTTCAACCATTTTTCTTTTTCGACCTTTTTCCGACACGCTCTTTTTCTTTCTTATTTCTCGCTATTCTAGTTTTAGGACATAGATTTTTATTCTACTTCTTATCTAAATTTCTTAAAATTACAAAAATTTATTTTAAGTGGTTAAATTGATAGACATCAAAATTTTCTGGTTCGTAGTAATAGTTGGATTTGTACGTGGACCGAGTTATTGGAGCCAAACAGTACTCAATTATATTGAGACCAAACGAATCCTGCCCCTCTGCTGCATCTTTTGGCTATTTGAAACGTGGGCAAAATCAGAAAAGTCTATTGATTGGATAACTTATTATAATTTTTCTTTCCTTTTTAAAACTAATAGGATATTCAGTGAATGCACCGAGCAAGACGTTCACCACCTTTTGTACGTTCACCACCTGTAACTAGATCAAGACATTTAACAAATATTACTGCCGTTGATTTCTCTTTAGAATCGTCATCCAGTCGACCAAGTACTTCAGTTCAAATTTCCGATAATCCATTTTTTGAACCCGACCTCACAATTGAGAATCCGGAGAATATTCAGGAACGATTCGTAGATCCTGAACCACTAAACTTTCCTCCGGAACCACCAATCATTCAAACAGAGATTGTTGAGGAATGAACCATTAAATCAGAATCCTCTAGTGATTCCGATTCAACAAATTCAATTATGGAGAATCTGGAACCTTTAAGTATGGAAGACCGAATGAGAGCTAAACGCACTGGCCAAGGTCACGCAATTACTCATCCAGACATTAATGCACCAGATTATGAAATCAAAGGACAAATTCTACACATGGTGACTAATCAATGCCAATTTAGTGGTGCGCCGAAGGAAGATCCAAATGAACATCTACGTACCTTTAATAGGATCTGCACACTATTTAAAATCCGAGAAGTGGAGGATGAACAGATATATCTCATGTTATTTCCCTGGACTTTAAAGGGAGAAGCCAAAGATTGGTTGGAATCATTACCTGAAGAGGCGATTGATACATGGGATGTTTTAGTTGAAAAATTTCTTAAACAATTCTTTCCTGCATCTAAAGCCGTAAGACTTCAAGGAGAAATTGTTACGTTCACACAGAAGCCGAATGAAACTCTTTATGAGGCGTGGACAAGATTTGGAAAGTTATTAAGAGGATGTCCGCAACATGGTTTAGACACCTGTCAAATAGTACAAACATTCTACCAAGGATGCGACATCACTACAAGAAAAGACATAGATATAGCAGCTGGTGGTTCTATTATGAAGAAAACCAAAACTGATGCTTACAAAATTATTGATAACACTGCTTCCCACTCACATGAGTGGCACCAAGAAAAAGATATCGTTAGATCATCTAAAGCAGCTAGAGCCGATTCTAGCCATGACTTAGATTCCATTTCCGCAAAGATAGATGCTGTGGAGAGACGAATGGAAAAGATGACTAAAGATATTCACTCAATTCGAATTAGTTGTGAGCAGTGTGGAGGACCACATTTGACAAAAGATTGTCTCAGTATTGAATTAACAATGGAACAAAGAGAGAATATTTCATACATAAACCAAAGGCCTGAAAATAATTATTAGAATAATTATCAACCGCCAAGACCTATTTACAATCAAAACCAGAACTATAACAGAAATATTCCATACAACAACCAACAAGGTCCTAGCAATCAACAAGTATCCAATAATAATTACAATCAGCAAAGACCTAATTTTCAAAACAAACCACCACAACAAACCGATGATAAAAAGCCGAATTTAGAAGATATGATGACGAAGCTAGTTGAAACTCAAACGCAGTTTTTCACATCTCAGAAACAAACCAATGAACAAAATGCTCAAGCATTTAGAAATCAACAAGCTTCTATTCAAAATCTGGAACAAGAAGTAAGTAACCTAGCAAGGTTAATAGGTGAAAGAAAACCGGGAAGTCTACCTAGTGATACAAATGCTAACCCCCGGAATGAAACAGCTAAAGCCATTACCACAAGAAGTGGTACAACACTTAAACCACCTGAAATACCTGTAACTTCTGATAAAGCTATTCCTACTCCACAAGAACCACAACCTGATCAAGATAAGGAAAAAGAACCGGTAGTTGAAAAGGTTAATGAAGATAACACAGTTAAGGCTAAACCTTATGTTAAACCATACCAACCACCACTTCCTTACCCGAGTAAAATGAAGAAAGAGAAACTTGAAGCCGAGCAATCCAAATTCTTGGATATGTTTAAACAGATAAATGTAAATCTTCCTTTCATTGATGTGATTTCAGGAATGCCTAGATATGCTAAATTCTTGAAAGATCTAATCTCAAATAGAAAGAAAATGGAAGAACTCTCGGCTGTTACCATGAATGCTAATTGTTCAGCAGTGCTGTTGAATAAGATACCAGAAAAATTATCTGATCCAGGAAGTTTCACAATTCCATGTTTTCTGGGTAGTCTTAGTTCAATAGAAGCATTGGCAGACTTAGGTGCTAGTATAAATCTAATGCCGTATTCACTATACGCTAAACTAGACCTTGGAGAATTGAAACCAACCAGAATAAGCATACAACTAGCCGATAGATCAATAAAATATCCTAGATGGATAATGGAGAACATGCTAGTTAAAGTTGGTACTTTAGTATTTCCAGTAGATTTTGTTGTTCTGGACATGGAAGAAGATTCTCAAGTTCCTCTCATATTAGGAAGACCATTCTTAAACACGGCTAAAGCAATGATAGACGTGTTCGGTAAGAAATTGACCCTAAGTATAGAGGATGAGAGTGTTACCTTTTCAGTTGATAGAGCAATGCAACAACCACAATCTGCAGATGATACATGTTATTATATTCAAACTATAGATGCACATGCAGAATTATTAGAAGAATTTCTAGAATTACAAGGAACAGGAGAATGTTCTTTAGGAGAAGGTAATGAACCAATTGATGAAGCAGAAATGTTAGCTACACTTATAGCTAATGGATATGAACCAACAACAGAAGAAATCCAAATGCTAAAAGAAGAAGACAGATATCGATACAAATCATCGATAGAAGAACCTCCGAAATTAGAGTTAAAGCCACTTCCAAACCATTTGAAATACGCTTATTTACATGGTGAATCTGAATTACCTGTAATAATATCGTCTTCTCTTACTGAAAATGAGAAATCACAACTCATTTCTGTGTTGAAAGCTCATAAACCAGCCATTGCATGGAAGATTCATGATATTAAAGGAATAAGTCCTTCGTATTGCACACATAAAATCCTTATGGAAGAAGGTCATAAAACGTATGTGCAACGCCAATGAAGACTAAATCCTAATATGCAAGATGTAGTTAAGAAAGAGATTATTAAACTGCTAGATGCAGGTTTAATTTATCCAATTTCTGATAGTTCATGGGTTAGCCCAGTTCAATGCGTGCCTAAGAAGGGTGGCATGACTGTCATTACAAATGAGAAAAATGAGCTTATTCCTACTAGGACTGTAACAAGATGGCGTGTGTGTATTGATTATAGAAAATTAAATGACGCCACCAGAAAAGATCACTTTCCCTTACCTTTCATTGATCAAATGTTGGAAAGATTAGCCGGAAATAGTTACTATTGTTTTCTAGATGGATTTTCCGGATATTTTCAAATTCCAATAGCACCCGAAGACCAAGAGAAAACCACATTCACGTGCCCTTATGGTACTATTGCTTACAAACGCATGCCATTTGGACTTTGCAACGCCCCTGCAACCTTTCAAAGGTGCATGATGGCGATTTTTCACGACATGATAGAAGAATGCATGGAAGTTTTCATGGATGACTTTTTAGTCTTCGGTGATACATTTGAATCATGTCTAGCTAATCTGGAACGAATGCTTATTAGATGCGAACAATCAAATCTAGTACTTAATTGGGAGAAATGCCATTTCATGGTTAAAGAAGGCATCGTTCTTGGTCATAAAATTTCAAAAGATGGAATTGAAGTGGATAGAGCTAAAGTAGATGTAATTGCTAAACTTCCACATCCCACCAATGTTAGAGGAGTTAGGAGTTTTCTAGGGCATGCCGGTTTTTACGGACGTTTCATAAAAGATTTTTCTAAAATTGCCACTCCTATGAATAAACTCCTAGAAAAGGATGCTCCATTCATCTTTTCAGATGAGTGTATCAAATCTTTTAATATTCTTAAAGAGAAACTCACTAATGCGCCGATCATGATAACACCAAATTGGAATCTACCATTTGAACTAATGTGCGATGCAAGTGATTTTGCAATGGGAGCCGTTTTAGGACAAAGGATTAAAAAACGATTTCAACCTATATATTATGCTAGTAAGACGTTACAAGGAGCACAAACGAACTATACAACTACTGAAAAAGAACTCCTTGCTATTGTCTTTGCTTTTGACAAATTTCGATCATATCTCGTTCTAGCAAAAACGGTGGTCTATACCGACCATTCTGCTCTTAGATACCTATTTTCAAAACAAGATGCTAAACCAAGATTAATCCGTTGGATCTTACTCTTACAAGAGTTTGATATTGAAATCCGAGATAAAAAAGGAGCAGAAAATCTCGCCGCTGATCATCTTTCTCGTCTTGAAAATCCCGAATTAGAAGTTCTAAATGAATCGGCCATACAAGACAACTTTCCTGATGAATATCTATTGAAGATAGATTATAAAGAAATTCCATGGTTTGCAGACTATGCAAACTACTTAGTTTGTGGATTCCTTAAAAAAGGATTATCGTACCAAAGACGAAAGAAATTCTTCAGTGATATAAAACACTATTTTTGGGAAGATCCACATTTGTTTAAAAGTTGTCCCGATGGAATAATACGCCGATGTGTATTTGGAGATGAAGCTAGTAAAATTTTAAACCATTATCACACAGGACCAACAGGAGGGCATTATGGGCCTCAACTAACAGCAAGAAAAGTTTATGATGCTGGATTCTATTGGCCTACAATTTACAAAGACGCACACCTTCTTTGCAAATCCTGTGATGCTTGTCAAAGGGCCGGAAAAATAAGTCAACGTGATGAAATGCCACAAAATTTCATCCAAGTATGTGAAGTATTTGACATTTGGGGTATTGACTTTATGGGTCCATTTACAAAATCTCATAATAATCTATATATACTCGTAGCCATTGATTATGTATCTAAATGGGCGGAAGCACAAGCTCTCCCAACTAACGATGCACGAGTTGTAGTCAACTTTTTAAAACGTCTTTTTGCAAGGTTTGGAACACCGAAAGCTTTAATAAGTGATCGGGGTACTCATTTCTGTAATAATCAACTTGAGAAAGTTCTTAAAAGATATGGAGTAACTCATAAAATCTCCACCGCATATCATCCACAAACAAGTGGACAAGTTGAAAATACCAACCGAGCTTTAAAACGTATTCTAGAGAAAACCGTAGGATCAAATCCGAAGGAATGGTCTATTAAATTGGAGGATGCACTCTGGGCTTTTAGAACAGCCTACAAAACTCCAATTGGAACCACACCTTTTAGACTTGTTTATGGAAAAGCATGTCATCTTCCAGTAGAAATTGAACACAAAGCATTTTGGGCTTTGAAGACATGTAATCTTGATTTACATGAAGCCGGACTTGTACGATTAAGTCAACTAAACGAGTTAGAAGAATTAAGACATGAAGCATACGAAAATTCGTTAATCTATAAAGAAAGAACGAAGAAATGGCATGATAAAAGAATCAGAAGTTCAAAAGAATTTAAGGAAGGAGACAGAGTTCTTCTTTCCAATTCACGATTCAAGCTATTTCCTGAAAAATTCAAATCAAGATGGTCTGGACCATTCATAGTCAAAAGAGTTTTCCCATACGGAACAGTAGAATTGATAAATTCAAATGGGATTGAATTTAAAGTTAATGGTCACAGAGTTAAACACTACATAGATAGTCCGATGGAAGTCGACAACGAAGTTAATCACAATTTCGACACCACAGCTAACTAAGTGTGGGGAGAATCAAGTCTTTAAAGGATAATATGTATTTCTGTTAGAGTTAGATTGTCTGTTTTCGTGTAGTTCTCGAAAATGGAACCCGAATGGTCTTTCCCTAGCAGACCTTAAAGAACTAGTCTTCTCCCCCCCATTCTGAATTTTTATTTTTTTAGGAAATGAAGACTGCCTGTGAACTAAACCATGGTCTAATGCTACACGCTTTGATCACTAAACGTAATAATGACACACTTCCGAGTGAAATAGTATCAGTAATCAGAGAAAGAATGGACGGAGTTAGAAAAGAATCCAGATGCGAAGATAATAACTTACAATTTGGTAAAGGAAAATCAAAATCCGCAGCAAAAAGAAGAGCACGACACCTAGAAAGATGTCACAAATGCGGAAAATGGTCACATGGAGGTAAATGTTCAAATAATCAAACCTATTCAAATACCGAATTTGTTACTTTATGCAGAGACGGACCGTTCATATGTTTAGAAGAAAAGACACTGAATGCTCGAGGTTACGCCTATGTAGCAATGGAAAACCAATTAAACCGACTATCTTATGAATGGGATAGATCATATAACTAAGAAATCTATTTCACAAGTATGTCTGTACAGTTTTTATTTTTTTTTTATTATTTTTAACCTTTTGATAATAAACGCTAATTTGTTCGCTTTAAAGTATTAAATTGGTATTGAATAAAATTAGGTTTGGCGATCGAAATTATTGATATCATTCAAAAATTTATTACATCACTACGAAATTTAACGTTTATTCTTAAGGTATAAATATCTTTAATCAATCAAACCAAAATATTTCAAAAATTCGTCATGAGTTAAATTAGGTCTTGGAACCGAAATTACTTTACCGAAAAGAGGGGAGCATATTTTTGATAATATTTGATTGATTAAAGTGGGATAAAAAGCCAAAAAGATTTTTAATTTTATTTTTACCATGTTTTTAAAATTAATATTTAAATCTTAAATTAATATTGTAAACTTTGTAAAAACAATATTTTTAAAATTGTAAATATTTGAAAAATTAATATAAGTTTGGTGTGAATTTTTAATTTTTATAATATGAATTTTTAAATTAAGTTTGGTGTGAATTTTTAATTTTTATAATATGAATTTTTAAATTAAGTTTGGTGTGAATTTTTAAATTTTTAAAAAATGAATTTTTAATTTTATGCATTTTAAATTTTAAGTTTGGTGTGAATTTTTAATATTAATTTTGAATTTTATATTTAAGTTGTGTGAATTTAAAAACAAAAATTTACTTTATCTCATTAAGTTAAAAATATGATTTTTAAAATTCGTCGTAAGTTGAAGACTAGGTCTTTGAACCGAAATTGCTTTACCCAAGGGAGGGACGAGAACTTTTATTATCATTATTTTTTTTAATCTTATTGAATTAAAGTATGCCAAAAACATTAAAAAACCCAAAAATCTTAGCTTTTAAAACAATCGCTACAAAAAGACAAATTTTAAAATTTTGTCGAAGGACGGACTAGGACATCGATCCGAAACGACCTCGTCCTAAATAACAAGGGAAACAAAATTCTAAAATTAATTACTTAATTGTTTTAATTAGTATAAGATGTTAAAAAAAAAAATATATATACAAACTCCGCGACTCGCGGAGTTTGCAGTTTCAAACACCGCGACTCGCGGAGATATCGAATTACAGAAAAAAAATATAAGAGCTGGAACAGATCAGTCCCAACCCATAAACACACCAATACTGCGAAATAACCCTCGAAAAAACCCGCAAAAACACCCCCAAAATCACAATTTTTAACCGTTAATCATCAAATCTTTTACTAAAATCATGTTGAGAAGGATGCTATCAAGGAATTACTCAAGAAAAATGGTAAATTTCTACACCTAAACACCATTTAATCCGAAAATTAGTGTTCTTGAGCAATTTTTTCCCCAATTCGATTTTGATGCTTTTTAGTGTAATTATGCTTAAATTGTTTATGTATTATGCTTGTATAACCTAGATTGATGCTATTTAACATGATTAGAAGCCTTAAACTTCAAATTTTGAGTAATCTAGGGTTTGTGTTCTTGAGCAAATTTGGGGCTTTTTGATATAAACAGGTTATGGCCGATTTTTGTCATGAATTATTGCTAAATTAAGTAGTGTAACATGTTTAGGTAGTTAAATGATCCAAACTTTGAGCCTAAACATGATTTTGAGAATTAAAGTGGACTTTTTCAAGTCTAAAAATTCATGAACTTGATTTTTGAGAGATAATGCCATTTGAAACTTGTTTAATTGCTAGTAATGATTATTTTGACATGTTATTTGAGTTGAATGCTTATGAACTTGGCGAACATTTTCGTATATGCTTATTTGAAAAAGTGTAGATTTGATAAAAATGTGAAAATGAGCTTAAGTTTGATATAAATTGATCATGACATTGTAATTATTTTGATTGATGATTTTGCTGACACTAATGCATGTTTGGATGCACAAAAATTTTGTTTGATGTGTTTTGCAGACTGAAAGAGGTGAATCTTCATCCCAAGCTCGCAATGCTCCTACTGAGAATGCGGAACAACAGGAGGTGGATAACTACTACAAGCAAGATATACCTCATCCAGTCATGACATTCTCTGATATGCACTTGGAAGATTTGCACCCGAACCTGAGATTTGACAGACTTTGGATAGATTATCTAAAATATCAAAGGAGTTTGCATACTCTTCATTCTAAGGTTGTTGAGGTACCTAGGGTCATAGAATGGGGACCATTAGAAGCTGTAGAATTGGCCGGGCCAATTAGGGAATTACTTGTACAGAGGTATGGTAATTCTACTTTTAATGACTGGGTACGTTTATTCACCATGCGTAGACCTGTATATAAAGTATGGTGTGAAGAATTGTTATGTAGTATAGAATTAAATGATCGGGTAGCTAGTTTAACCGATCGATCTTTTATTAGATTTTTGTTAGGAGGTTCGATGCGCCACATGTCTTTACTAGACATGGCTCAGGCTATACGTATATATATGCCTGAGGAGTTAGCATCTGCCGATTGTAGAGGATTGATACTAAATGGTAGAAAGATAGATGAAAATTTTGATACATATGGTGTATGGAGTTAAATGACAAGCCATCACCGATTCAAAGGGGGAAATTACTCTTATTTGGATATAGATAGAGCTGAATTAAGAGTGATTCATAGGTTTTTAGCTAATTCAATTACGCAAAGAGGTAAGAACAAGGAAAAGGTAAATGAACAGGATTTGTTTTACCATATGTGTATTCGAGACCCACAAAGCACTGTAAGTATACCTTATTGTGTGGGTTATTATTTATCAGCTATGGTTAGGGGGATGAGACCGCATAGCATAATAGGAGGTGGTATTTTTATTACTTTGATTGCTGAATATCTCGGTGTGGATATAAGTCGGGGGGGATTATTAGTCGAAGAACCAGAACCCCGCGATACTATAGGTTTAAATGTATACCATGGTGCGAAAGTTTTGAAGAGGCGAAATAACGCCGCAGTCCAATACCATGGTAGACATCCACAGGTTGAGAGAAAGCAACAGCAAGGTAATGTAGGAGGGGGAAATGAAATGCAAGAAATGCAAAGGTTTATAGCTTCACAGGAGTACGAAAATGCTAGACAGAGAGCATTTGAAGATTGACAAGTTCATCAAAACCAAATCATAGCTCATTGCCAACATATAGGTAGAAACTATATTCCTACACCAAAACCCATATTCCCTCCCTGGTCTATAGAGATGCAACCACCGTATCCTACGTATAACCCTGCCGAAGCATTTTATAGCACCTATGGTTATGCATGGAACCCCTATTGGTATCAGTATCATCCCTAGTCTACTTAGTTTTATTTATTTTGTAATTTGTAATGTTGATATGTTTAATACTTATGTTAATATTGTAATAGTTTTTATAATTTTCTAACTTTTATTCTTAGATTTTGATAATTTTGAATGTGGGGTAATATACCAAACTTCAAAAATATGTATATATGTTTGCAGTTTATCTTATGTACACAACAGGGTAAAACAACGCATTTTCAAAGATTGGCATTAAGTTCAGCAAAAGCAACTAATTTTGACGACAAGATGCAAAATATATGTGAAATAACAACAAGACGGAATGAACAAATGATGTGCACCATTTATCATTCAGCAAACAAACGCCAATATGTTTGGAAAATTTGGTAAAATTTAATCATTTTCACACAAATCACCCTCAATAATTTAATTTGTTACTGATTTCTTGCAAATGAGGGCATTGCAAGATCTTAAGTGTGGGAAGGGGTTAAATTCTTTCGGATTTTTAAAATTTTTACTTTATACACTTGGTTACCATTAAAAATACTAGTAAAGCAGTAGTTGTATTAGAATCTAGTGCTCTCTGATAATAAAGAACAGCCCTAGTCTTATATACTGACTACCCAATTCTAGTAAAATTTTTTAAAATTTTCAATTAAATGAACTCAAAATCATGTTTATACATATTTATGAACGATAAAACTAGGTTTTAACACCGAAATTATTGTAACCTCGGAAAGGACATAAATTGAGAAACAAACCAAAATGTTAAAATTTATTTAAAATGGAATAGAGGACAATAAAAAGGAAAATAAAAGTCAAGTGTGGGAAAATTCTCCAAGTTATTCAAAACATATGTCACATATATCTGTAACAAATAACTGAAAATACTTTTGCTTTGGACTAAACTAAACTGTTTTACCCGATGAAAGAAAAGAAAAGATAGATCTACACGATGAATCAATTCCATCATTAAAAGGAAGTAAAGTCTTCCGAAAAAGACACGCGCTTCTTGATTTAGGTCAAGAAGTTGTCGTCCAGACCAGCTGTAGGTTGACGAAAAATCTAGAAAAGTCATCACTAAAATCAGCAGGAAATCCATGGACCTCAGCATTAAACAGGGTCGCCAAGTGGTCAGATTTATCCTAACCATGAGAAGGATTTATCTCGTAAAATGGGGGGGCACCATGCAAATTAGCTGGATAAGACTAATGAATCAGATCCCTAGAAAGGATAATCTCCTTAAAAGATAAAAAATCAGCTTTTAAGCCTGATATTACTCAATCCTTGAGATTGACCTTAAAGATTGAGAATTACAAACACATGGAATTCAATGATATCTAAACTCGAGCTTGAACGAGAAAATATTTTGATCAAAATTACAAACCGATTTGTTTTCTGAAAACCCTATTTTCAATGCGTTCATTACCATTGAACGTAAAATCCTAGGAATTCACCTGGAATTCATTAGGTCACCTGAACCAAATCGGGTGTCAACCGTAAGAACGGTGGTTGCATAGTGGTCAAAGACAGGACCTTGTGCCAGACCGAAAAATCATAAGGGTGAGCTTTACTATTGCTCCTACCAAGGATAGTAATTGCGTCCGACATGTTATAGACCATAATTAAAAGCATGTCAGGGGACATTGCCTTAACAGTTGCTTGTTCAACGCTTTCCTTTACAACCGGACGGTAGTTTACCGAAAGGTAATATACGGGACAAGTAAACTGGACGTGTTGCTTTCCAAATACAAGGTTAGCAAGTGGGTGACACAAAACCATAAGTTTTGAGCTAAAATTTTCAAATCTGAAACCCACCAAACCCACAAAAATATTTTGCAAACACCGGTAAAGGGTTATTCCGGAAAACTTATCTAGGGTAAAAACTAGATTTAATTTTCAAAAGATCAAATGTTTTCATAAAGATCCAATTTCCTTAATGGATCTAAATTTTTTTAGTCATGTGGGACTGTAAACCATATCGTTACTACCATTGGTTATACCGCCGTATAGAAATCACTGATGTACAAAGTGTGAAGAATAAAGAAGTGATTCTAGTATTTCAAGACGATATTGCTTGAGGACAAGCAACGCTCAAGTGTGGGAATATTTGATAATGCTAAAAACGAACATATATTTCATAGCATTATTCCTCAAGAAAGACAAGCTTTTAGTTGCAATTGTTCTATTTACAAGTGATATTCGTTTAAATAATAAAAGGTGAAGACAAAAGACAGATTCGACGAATTGAAGACGCAAACGACCAAAAAGCTCAAAAGTACAAAAGACAATCAAAGAGGTTCCAATTATTGATAAGAAACGTCTCGAAATTACAAGAGTACAAGATTCAAAACGCAAAGTACAAGATATTAAATTGTACGCAAGGACGGTCGAAAAACCGAAATCGGGACATGAGTCAACTCTCAACGCTCGACGCAACGGACTAAAAATTACAAGTCAACTATGCACATAAATATAATATAATATTTAAATAATTCTTATAATTATTTATATATTATATAAATAAATAAAAACCGTCGGCAAACAAAGAGCCAAAAGCTGGTGAGCTGTATTTACAAACTCCGCGACTCGCGGAGTTTGAAGGCAAAATGGGCCGCGAGTCGCGGAGCCCCAAAGTCTGAAACTCCCTATAAAGCCAACCGAATTCTGATCATTTTTAAAAAAAAAACATATATCTATCTCTCTCTCAATATATACGTAAAAATATATATATAATTTATATTTTAGTTTTAATTTTAATTTTAAATCCTAATAATAAGGGTATGTTAGCGAATGTTGTAAGGGTGTAAGTCGAAATTCTGTCCGTGTAACGCTACGCTATTTTTAATCATTGTAAGTTATGTTCAACCTTTTTAATTTAATGTCTCGTAGCTAAGTTATTATTATGCTTATTTAATCCGAAGTAATCATGATGTTGGGCTAATTACTAAAATTGGATAATTGGGCTTTGTACCATAATTGGGGTTTGGACAAAAGAACGACACTTGTGGAAATTAGACTATGGGCTATTAATGGGCTTTATATTTGTTTAACTAAATGATAGTTTGTTAATGTTAATATAAAGATTTACAATTGGGCGTCCCTATAAATTACCATATACACTCGATCGGACACGATGGGCGGGGTATTTATATGTACGAATAATCGTTCATTTAACCTGACACGGGAATGGATTAATAGCCACTAGAATAATTAAAACAGGGGTGAAATTATATACAAGGACACTTGGTATAATTGATAACAAAATATTAAAACCTTGGGTTACACTCAGTCGACATCCTGGTGTAATTATTAAACAAAGTATTAAAATCTTGTTACAGTTTAAGTCCCCAATTAGTTGGAATATTTAACTTCGGGTATAAGGATAATTTGACGAGGATACTCGCACTTTATATTTATGACTGATGGACTGTTATGGACAAAAACCAGACGGACATATTAAATAATCCAGGACAAAGGACAATTAACCCATGGGCTAAATTTAATAGTATTTCTCTTGTGTAAAATCCATGGACAAATCCATTCTCTAAATAAATAAATATCTTGTGTAAAATTGTATCGTATTTAATAGTATTTCCTGCTAAATTTAATAGTATTTCGTATACCCCGCTGCAAACATCAGCTATACATCCTTCGTTAATGACTTAACAATCATTAGCTATAATCTTTGCTTCGACTTAATAGATTCCATTTCATAATAAATAAAGTGTATTATTCAAATACATGATTGATTTTACACTTTCATTTTCAATGTACTTGAAACTTTCCAGAAAACATCATTCGTACCTTGATTATGAAATACTCCGCGAAATACTCCGCGAAGATTATGAAATCTTTAAAGTTTTAGAGATTATTCATTTCTAATCCAGCCAAAAATTAATTGAGCTTAATATGATATTAACTCATTAAATCTGTATTACATCTGAAGAAAATATACATACATATATTTTCATAAAGACTGTAATGAAAATTCTTTTATACAAAATGTTACTTGTGAAATTTTTAACGGATAGGTAATACCCGGGAGATATATAAAGTCACAATTAATATGTTCGATTTTGATTCAGCAAATTATCAAGTATACTCATTACTTTCACAACGATATACATTCTTTCATAGAAATCAAAACAACCATTCTAACCCAAATTTGATTACATATTCGGATTTTGACAAATCAGAATCCAAGTTAAGATTTAACAGAAGATATCACTCTTAGTTTCTTACATCTTTCAAATCCCATACTTTGAATTCAAAACTGTACTAGAACATCATATGTATACATATAACATTCATCTCTTAGAATTATGAGCTTTCATTCTGAAATTCTGAAAAGCAACCAGTCTACGAATCAATACTCTGAATGTTGAAAAAGCTGATGAAGCAGCAAAAACTTTAAACGACTTTAACATTCAAAAGTTTGATGATAAAGAATAGTGTGTTGGCAAAGCTCAGAAAAGTTGGAACTGGAAAACGGATTGAGCAAACCATGAAGGAGGCTGTGGGCAAATCACAAAGATTAAACCTGCCTTCAAAGAATCCAAATGATTCAGTATCTGCTGAAGTCATTAACGAATACCTTGCTCCTAATTCTAAACTTTTACGAAAAAAAAAATCTTCTTCATCATCTTTCGATATTAGAAATTATAAGATATCATCATATCTTTCATTATAAATATCCTCGATATTTTTGAAGATATTTTCATAACTATTCTTATCTGAAATCATTTATCTCCTCGCGTTATCTGTATTACATCATAAAGGAAACTGTTTAGTTTCTATATTCTGTAAACCTTCGAGTTTAAATTATGAATATTTTTGAAGCAGTGTTGGGAACTGAAGCATGAATTAGTATAATATAATGACACTTGATCAACGTGATTATATTACAGTAAGTCATGCTGAGTTTTTAATGGAACGTGATGATTCACATATTATAACATCATCATGTGCCATGTTACACGACTCTTACATTCTATCTAATATATAAACATATCGAGAACATAATTTCTTGATAGTGCTATCTTTTCCCTTAAATTCTGGTAATTTGACAAGTCAAATTGTGCTATTACCGTTTCTTTCTTAGAACATTAATTATGTTCATTCCGAAATTCATACCTACGAATTCTGGACCATTATTCGCTTGATTTAAAGTCGGGAAGATAAAACAAAAGCATGAAGCTCCGAAATATAATGGAGAATAAAAAGCCTGATAAAAACCTCTAAATTATAAACTGTGTATATCAATGCGTATAGCAATATAAAGACACGGGAGAATGAAAAACACTATAACCCCAAGGTAATAGTAGAAGAAAATAACCTCCTCTGGTGGCAGATAAATAAGAAGAATTAAGGATATGATAGCCAAGAAAATATCAAGAATCAGAACTGGATTAAGCATTTTCACAATCTATTAGGAAGTATGAAATAAGGAAGAAGATTATAGGAGTGGTGAAAATAAATGAAACGGAAAAGGTCAATTTATAGCGAAATATCAGACATAGCAATCGAGGCCGATTACGCATTTAATCAAAGGAAATAATAATTTCCTTAAATCCCGAAGAATCAAATCTTATTTAGATTATGAATATTCTCTATTCTTTAAATTTCGGAAATCAATCGTTACTACGTCAAGAGTTAAAACGAATCTCTATTCCCTCATTTCACTCTTTTACGATAACTTCTCTCATACGCTCCGAGTAATCGGATTGTTTTATCCATATTATTTGACGGTGATAAAATTCTATTTATCAACTCATATTCGTCATGAAAACATTTTTATTGTTAGCCATGACGACCTCACTCAAATTTCGGGACGAAATTTCTTTAACGGGTAGCACCTGTGACGACCCGGAAATTTCTGACCAAATTTAAACTTTATCTTTAAATGATTTAATGTTTTCGACACGATAAGCAAAGTATGTAAAACCGAATCTCAAAATTTTTGAACTATTCAAGTACCTTTCGGTTGTTCTCAACGATTCGTGAACCATTATATGTAAATAGATACATATATATACTATAACTTGAAAACGTAACAAAGTTTTAATTGCATGATACCATACATTAAACTTATTGGTTTATATATCTATTTGAATATATATGATTTCAAGTTATTAGTAAACGATAGTAACATTCGATTATTGATTCGATTGATATTTAGATAAGTTAACTAAAACGTTTAAGATGAACCAGTAAAACACTAATTTGCTACAGTATTTTCGAATTGCTACAGTACCCGAAAAGCTACAGTGTTTTCAAAAATCACTATTTTCTACAGTAAAACACTATTTCAATATGAAAATGTATATATGTATGTATATATATATACTACGAGACGATGATTTATAGAAGCAAATAACCAAAACACTTAATTGATTAAAGCTACACTTCGAGTGACATAGTTTATCAATGATTAAGTTTAAATTTTGATAAAGGTACACGTCGCGTAACGAAAAGTACTAGTTTTCTCAGCGTACGAAAGGACGATCGAAAAACCGGAACCGGGACATAAGTCGAGTGACGACGTACGACTTATCAGAACAAAAATTACAAATTAACTATGCACGAGAATATAATATAATATATAATTAATTAATATAAATTATATATATATTATATAACATATTAATATGTCGATGAACTAAATTACAAAAAAAATGTGAGCTGGCAGGAGTAGCCATGCGATCGCATGGCATATAGGCACAGAGCCCATGCGATCGCATGGGGTCTGGATTCAGAAAACACTATAAAGCTCGATCAGTTTGTGTTCAAATTCATTCATCTATCTCTCTGATCTTCACACATACTCCGTAATATTTATTTTTTTATTTAAAGATTATTATTATTATTATTATTATTATTATTATTATTATTATTATTATTATTATTAATATTATTATTATTATTAATATTATTATTATTATTAATATTAATATTAAGATTATTATTATTAATCTTATTATTAATAGTATTAGTATTATTATTTTTACGATACAAAAATAATAATATACATAAAATATTACGACGGAGTGAGGTCCAAATGATTTCAAAATGGGTTTTGAAGCGGGATAGAGCTAAGGAAACTATGGGTTATAGCTATGGAGGTTATGGGTAATATTCATGGGTACTGTTCGCAAGTCAAACATAGTGTTTATCATCTCTGTTGCGTCTACGTACTTTCCTGCAATATTGAATCACAATATTGATACGTGAGCATTCATATCTTATCCATGTCTAGTGCTCGAGTATATATATTTATGCATGCTTGTATGCTAAATTTCATCGTTAAACAGTTTATGATGAATCACGAATTAAATACATATATTACTGATAAAAGGTATATGATATGCATGTTTTTGGAAAGCTGGCGAAAAATCAATAACTTTTCATTTAGAAATCGCGTAATTTCGATGAACGAATCAAAGATATGGTCAACTGAATTATGATTGACGTTAATTGGAATTGCTTTTGAATCTGCAATTAATATTTAAACAACTTGTTTGTAAGATTGATAAATTGGATTTTTGAATATTACTAATCGAGTAAATGAATTTCTATATAAGGCACGTCTCGTCTTGTTGAGCAATTAACAAAATTGATTGTTTTATCATATTTTAAAGCCTTATAAAAACTATAGTTTAATTTTACAAGAATTGGAAAACTATGTGAAATGTTAGAATGTTTCGATTGCCATGATCATTCAACTATAGTATTGAGTCAGATTGACTTTTTGAAACGACTTTTGATAACTTTTGTATGTCGGTCTCGAGCATTAGGATTGTGATACACTATGACCTGACCTAGCTTGATAGACATTTATTGACCAACATATGTTCTCTAGGTTGAGATCTATGGTTATTTGGTAATCCGAGTTTCAGTCACATTTTGGTGAACGACTTTATATGCTGCTAAGGTGAGTTTCATTTGCTCCCTTTTTAATTGCTTTTGCAATATATATTTTTGGGCTGAGAATACATGCACTTTAATTTAAACGCAATGGATACAAGTACATACTAAATTCTACACCGAGTTTGAACCAAAAATCCCTTAGCTTTGGTCACTAGAAACTGCCGGTTATAAGAACTGGTGGGCGCGAGTAGTTATATATGGATCCATAGGGCTTGACATCCCCATATGTTCCAGGTATAGAAACCCTAGCCTGAACTATAAAACAGACGTATGCTATTTGAGTTTAGTACACATTGGTTTACGTGTATTGTACATGTTGGTTGCATGTATGTTAAAACAGGGCTACTTATTATAACGTTAAAGCTTAGTTACCAGGGTGCTCAATCTTGTACAATATTTTGATAAACGTTTCTGGATGAAACAACCGAAATCTTGTGATCCACCTTTATATACAGATTATGCGCAACATTAAAACTATGAACTCACCAACCTTTGTGTTGACACTTGTTAGCATGTTTATTCTCAGGTTCCCTAGAAGTCTTCCGCTGTTTGCTTATATGTTAGACAAGCTATGTGCATGGAGTCTTACATGGCATATTTTTCAAGGAAACGTTAAATTCACCAAATCATCACCATGTATCTTATTTTGACTGTATTGTCAACGGAAGTACTATCGTAAACTATTATTTATGGTGAATGTCTATATGTAACATCATCAGATGTCAAAAATCTTTAATTTAAATATTCATTTATGGTGTGCCTTTTCAAAAGAATGCAATGTTTACAAAACGTATCATATAGAGGTCAAATACCTCGCAATGAAATCGATGAATGACGTGTTCGTCCATATGGATTTAGAGCGATCGTGACATATTCTGTGTTGATTATGTAATCTCCAAAGTCTTAGAGATTATCTATTTTAGCCTTAACCATAAATCAGTTGTGTGGACCGAGATGATAAAAGGAAGAGTAAAAACCCTGACAAGGATAGTGCACGAATTATAAGCTAGACTTGTTTTACCAGCAGCATCAACAGTACCGTCAGCATCACCAGCATAGTCATTATCGTCAGCATCATCAGAATCAGCAGCACCTATAACATCACAAGCTCCGCCAGTTCAAGAATCACCGTGGATATCATCACTAATCAACAACGCGTATATTGTATCAACGAGTTATGAAGTATTAACTCATTCCTTCTGAAGAGATTATATATTATATATTATATATATATATATATATATATATATATATATATATATATATATATATATATATATATATATATATATATATATATATATATATATATATATGAATTTTGAGATCAAAATAAATCTTTTCGTACTAAGCTATTATGTATGAATTAAATAAGGGTAGATACTACTCGGTTGAATTCATATTACTAATATGCTAAGATGTACATCTTTCCTTAACAACTTAATAATCGTTAACTACGATTCTCTGTTTCAACTCAATGAATTCCGTTTCATAATAAACTAAGTGTATTATTTAATTACACGTTTGATTTTACACTTCCGATATACTCGAAACTTTATGGAAAACATCATTCGTACCTTGCGAAGTTAGCAAGAGATTCATTGAGCATCAACATGATTCACTAAGGAAATATCTATAAGAATAAATAATGAGGTATTGATCATAGTAGTGAAATACTCTGTGAAGATTATGTAATCTCTAATGTTAGAGATTATTCATTTCTAATTCCAGCCTAAGATCCAATGAGCTTAATTAAGTATTAACTCATCAAATCTGTATTACATCTGAAGAAAATATACACATATTTTCATAAAGACTGTAATAAAATTTTCTGGTACAAAATATTACTTGTGAAACTTTTAACGGGTAAGTAATACCCGAGAGATATATAAAATTCACAATTAATATGTTACATTATTGGATTCTGATTCCAACAAATCATCAACTATACTCATTATTTTCATAATGATATACATTCTTTTATAGAAATCAAAACAACCATTTGCATTCAAATTAGAATACATATTCTGATTTTGACAAACCAAAATCCAAGTCAAGATTTAACAGAAGACATCACTCTTAGATTTCTACATCTATCAAAGCCATACTTTGAATTCAAAATTGTGATAGAACATCACTTTTATTCGTAACACTCAGAAAGATATTAGGATCATTCGAGATTCATGACGATTTCCTCATTTGGATATTGACAAAGCCAATCTGCATTTAAAACCCTTCAAAATTTCTGAAGACACATCAATTAATGAACAATCGATATGATGATCCAACCAGATATTATCCATAGTCATGCACCTAGAAAACTCTCAAAAACTAAGTAAAAGTTTAACACGTATCCGTGTCAGATTCCTTGGCATTTATTAGCAAAAATAACCTTTCAATCTTCTCTCAAAGAAGATAGTTTTGTCACATCTCCAGCAAATCAACATCGACCTTTCATTCGAATAAGCCTTATTATAACTTTGAAATATAAGTTTGCATTTCATCATCGTTACCGGGGAACCGTTTATATCCCCCCAGATTAGCAGTAAACTTAGATACAACTTCATTGATCTTTGATTTCTGAAAAATTATTACATTCATTGAAACTCTATCAAGTACTTATCTACATCTTGTAACAATAATTGCCATACCAACCATCGGGAATTCGCAATCAGTATTTTGAATCTCGCAGCATTTCTACGTCAACAGTTATATATACATATAACGTCTATCTCCTAGACTTACATACTTCGAATGTAAAGTTTCTGAAAAACACCCGAAACTGCGAATTAGTTCTTCGAAATTGGAAAAATGCTGATGAAGCAGCAAAAATTGTAAACGACCTTAACAGTCAAAAGTTTGATGATAAAGAATAATGTGTTAGCAAAGCTCGGAAAAAGAGAAGGTTGGAACTGGACGACGGATTGAGCAAACCATGAAGGAGGCTGTGGACAAATCACAAAGACTAAACCTGTCTCCAAAGAATTCAGATGATTCAGTATCTGCTGAAGCTATTCTCGAATACCTTGCTCCTGACTCTAAATCTTTACGAACAAATCTTCCTCATCATCCATCGATATTAGAAATTCTAAGATATCATCGTATCTTTCATTATAAATATCCTCCATTTTTTGAAATTATTTTCATAACTATTCTTATCTGAAATAATTTATCTCTTCGCGCTATATGCATTACATTATAAAAGAAACTGTTTTAGTTTCTAAATTCTGAAAAATTCGAATATAAAATATGGATGTTTTTGAAGTAATGTTGGGAACTGAAACATGAGTTAGTATAATATAATGACACTTGATCAACGTGATTATATTACAGTAAGTCATGCTGAGTTTCTAATGAAACATGATGATTCACAGACTATAACGTCATCATGTACCATGTTACATGACTCTTACATTCTACCTCATCTCCACACACATTAAGAACATATCTTCTTGATAGTACTATTTTTCCGGATATTCTGGTAATTTGACAAATCAAGATCATTTCATTACAATTTCCTTCTTAGAACATTAATTATGTTCATTCCGAAATTCATACCTACGAATTCCGGACTACTATTCGCTTGATTTAAAGTCGGGAAGAGAAAACAAAAGCATAAAGCTCCGAAATAGAAATTGGAGTATAAATCGCAGCAAATAGGAGGGAGCATTAACTATGGATGACAAATATTATAGAAGACAGAAGCAGGGACTTTGAAACATAAGGGAAGATATAAAACCCAACAATAACCCAGAAATTACAAATCGTATATATCGATGCATATAGCAACATAAAGAAACGGGAGAACTAAAAACACTATAAAACCAAGAGTATAGTAGAAGTGAATAGATTCTTCCGACAGAAGATGAAAATGAAGAATGACAGATATGAAAGTTAGAAGTATATCAAGTATTAGAACTGGATGGAGCATATTGTAAAATATGTATTGAAGGAGAAAGAATAGAAGGTGTGAGCTGTGGAAATAAGGAAACGAAGAGGGTGGATTTATAGAGGAATATCCGACAGAGCAATCGAGACAGATCATCGCATTTAACCAAACAAGATTCTAATTTCCTTAATTATCGAAGAACTAAATCTTATTACAAAGATTTTCACCAAATCCCTTGAACTCTGGAAATCAATCATGTCTGCGTCAAAAGATATGAAAAATCTACATTTACTCATTTCACTCTATTGTGATAACTTCGCTTGTACTCTTCACATAAACAAGTTGTTTTTATCACTGATGATAAAACTCTAATTTTCAGCTCGTATGCGTCATGAAAATATACTTATTGTCAGCCATGACCATCCCAATCAAATTTCGGGACGAAATTTCTTTAACGGGTAGGTACTGTGACAACCCGGAAAGTTCCGACCAAATTTAAACTTAATCTTTATATTTTTCTGACACGATAAGCAAAGTATGTAATGTTGAAATCTCAAAAACTTTGAACTGTGTTCATGTATTCATTTACCCTTCGACTTCTGTGACGATCACTCCAAATCCATATGGACGAACACGTCATTCATCGATTTCATTGCGAGGTATTTGACCTCTATATGATGCGTTTTATAAACATTGCATTCTTTTGAAAAGGCAAACCATTTATGAATATTTAAATCAAAGGTTTTCGACATCTGATGATTTCTACATATAGACACTCACCGTAAATAATAGTTTACAACAGTACTTCCGTTGACAATGCAGTCAAAATAAGATACATGGTGATGATTTGGTGAATGCAACGTTTTCTTGAAAAATATGCCATGTAAGACTCCATGCACATAGCTTGTCTATCATATAAGCAAACAGCGGAAGACTTCTAGGAAACCTGAGAATAAACATGCTAACAAGTGTCAACAAAAAGGTTGGTTAGTTCATAGTTTTAGTGTTTCGTATAATCTGTATATAAAAGTGGATCACAAGATTTCAGTTGTTTCATCCAGAAACGTTTATCAATATATTCTACAAGATTGAGCACCCTGGTAACTAAACTTAACCTATATATAATTTATACCCTTTGTATAATCATCTTAATAATACACGCAAACCAACGTGTACGCTTCTCAAATAGTATACGTCCGTTAAAAGGCTAGTGCTCTAGCTCGAACGGGGATATCAAGCCCTATGGATCCATATTTAACTACTCGCGCCCACCAGTTCTTATAACCGGCAGTTACTAGTTACCAAAGCTAAGGGATTTTCGGTTCAAACTCGGTGTAGAATTTAGTATGTACTTGTATTCATTGCGTTTAAAATAAAGTGCATGTATTCTCAGCCCAGAAATATAGATTGCAAAATCAATTAAAAAGGGAGCAAATGAAACTCACGCATGTAAATATTGTATATCGGTTAATAAAGCATTTGCATGTATTCTCAGCCCAAAAATGTAGAGAGTAAAAGGGATCTTATGAAACTCACCTTAGCAGCATATAAAGTCGTTCACCAAAATGTGACCGAAACTCGGATTACCAAATAACCGTAGATCTCAACCTAGAGAACATATGTTGGTCAATAAATGTCTATCAAGCTAGGTCAGGTCATAGTGTATCACAATCCTAATGCTTGAAATTGACATACAAAAGTTATCCAAAGTTGTTTCAAAAAGTCAATTTTGACAATAGTTCAACAAACGAGACGTACCTTATATAAGGATTCATTTACTCGGTTGGTAATATTCAAAAATCCATTTTATCAATCTCGTAAACAAGTTGTTTAAGTATTAATTGCAGATTTAAAAAAACAATTCCAAGTAATGTCAATTATAATTCAGTTGACCATATCTTTTGATTCGTTCCTCGAAACTATTCGATATCTAAATGAAAAGTTATTGATTTTTCTCCAGCTTTCCGAAAACATGTATATCATATACTTTTTACCCGTAACATATGTATTTAATTCGTGATTTATTATAAACTATTTAATGACGAAATTTAGCATACAAGCATGTATAAATATATACACTCGAGCACTAGTATGTATACACTATTAATTTATAAAATATAAAATATAAATGCTTACGTATTAATATTGAGATTCAATATTGTAGAAAAGTACGTAGACGTAACGGAGATGATAAACACTAAGTTTGATTCACAATTATACCCCCGAACATTACCCATAACCTCCTTGGCAATAACCCATAATTTCCTTAGCTTTAATTCACTCGAAAATCATTTTTGAAATCGTTTGAACATGACCTCGTCGTAGTATTTTATGTATAATACTAATAAAAATAATATTAATACTACTGATAATAATAAGATTAATATTAATATTAATCTTTAATAATAATAATTATAATAATTATAATAATAATAATAATAATAATAATAATATAAATAATATAAATATTACGGAGTATATATCTATATCTGTGTAAGTGTGTGTGATGTTCGAGCAAAACAATTGAATTTATAGTACCTTTTTTGAAAAAGCACCCCATGCGATCGCATGAGATTTGTGCTTCAAGGCCATGCGATCGCATGACCCTCTGATCCAGCTCACAAACTTTTGTTTTCTTGTTTGTCGACATATTTATATATTAATATATAATATATATAATATATATAATATATAATTTAAATAATTAATTATATATTATATTAAATTCATGTGCATAGTTGACTTGTAATTTTCGTGTTGTCACTCGACTTATGTCCCGATTCCGGTTTCTCGAACGCATTTTCGTACGCTTAGAAAACTCGCAATTTACGTTTTGTGACTTGTACCATTGTCAAAATATAGTCTTAAATTATCAATAAACTATATCATTCAAAGTGTATCTTAAACTTTCGAGTGTTTTGGTCATTTACTTCTATAAATTATTGTCTCGCTATTTGTTAATATATATATAATAACAAATCATTTTATGACCAAGTTAATATATATTTTTAACATTCATAAACACGTTTTAAATATACGTCGCAAGTTATTCATATAATTAATATTCCAACTTATCATATATGTACGGTATCAAACAATTAATCCATTGTTACGTTTTCAAGTTATAGTATATATATATATGTATTTATATACATATAATTGTTCGCGAATCGTCAAGAACAACCAAAAGGTATTTGAATATATGAAAGTAGTTCAAAAATTTTGAGATTCAGTTTTACAGACTTTGCTTATCGTGTCAGAAATGTTAATCATACAAAGATTAAGTTTAAATTTGGTCAGAAATTTCCGGGTCATCACAGTACCTACCCGTTAAAGAAATTTCGTCCCGAAATTTGAGTGAAGTCGTCATGACTAACAATAAAAATGTTTTCATGACGTATATGTGTTGATAAATAGAGTTTTATCACCATTGAATAATATGGATAAAACAATCCGATTATTCGAAGCGTATGAGAGAAGTTATCGTAAAAGAGTTAAATGAAGAATAGAGATTCATCTTAACTCTTGACATATTAACGATTGATTTCCGTAATTTAAGGAATATAAAATCTTCATAATCTAAATAAGATTTGATTCTTCGGAAATTAAGGAGATTAAGATCTTCTTTAATTAAATGCGTAATCTGCCTCGATTGCTATGTCTGATATTTTACTATAAATTGACCACTTCTGTTTCATTTATTTTCACCACTCCTATAAGCTTCTTCCTTATTTCATACTTCCTAATTGATTTTGAAAATGCTTAATCCAGTTCCGATTCTTGATATTTTCTTGGCTATCGTATCCTTCATTCTTCTTTTTCATCTGCCACCAGAGGAGGTTATTTTCTTCTACTATTACCTTGGGGTTATATTGTTTTTCATTCTCCCGTGTCTTTATATTGTTATACGCATTGATATACACGGTTTGTAATTTCGGGGTTGTTTTTGGGATTTATATTTTCCATTATATTTCGGAGCTTCATGCATTCGTTTTCTCTTCCCGACTTTAAGTCAAGCGAATAATGGTCCAGAATTCGTAGGTATGGATTTTGAAATGAACATAGTTAATGTTCTAAGAAGGTAATCGTAATGGCACGATCTTGATTTGACAAATTACCAGAATATCCGGAAAGATAGAACTATCAAGAAGATATGTTCTTAATATGTTTGGAGATTGGGTAAAATGTAAGAGTAGTGTAACATGGCACATGATGACGGTATGGACTGTGAATCATCATGTTTCATTAGAAACTCAGCATGACTTACTGTAATATAATCACGTTGATCAAGTGTCATTATATTATACTAACTCATGCTTCAGCTCCCAACACCACTTCAAAATATTCATATTTTAAACTCGAAAGTTTCAGAATTTAGAAACTAAAATAGTTTCTTTTATGATGTAACACAGATATCATAAGGAGAAAATTTATTTCCGATAAGAATGATTATGAAATTATCTCCAGAAATATGGAGGATATTTATAATGAAAGATACGATGATATCTTAGAATTTCTAATATCAGAGGATGATGAAGAATATTGTCCGCAAGGGTTTAGATTCGGAAGCAAGGTATTCGTTAATGGCTTCAGCAAATACTGAATCATTTGGATTCTTTGAAGGCAGGTTCAGTCTTTGTGATTTATCCACAACCTCCTTTATACTTTGCTCATTCTGTTTCCAGTTCCAAACCTTCTCTTTTTCTCAGCTTTACCACCATACTATTCTTTATCATCAAACTTTTGACTGTTAAGGTCATTTACAATTTTTTCTGCTTCATCAGCATTGTTCCAATTTCAGAGAACTAGGTCATAGTTTGGGATGTTTTTCAGAAACTTCACATTCGAAGTATGTAAGTCTAGAAGATAGACATTATATGTGTATATATATAACCGTTGGGGTAGAATTACTGCAAAATTCGAAATACTAATTGCTAATTTCCGGTAGTTGGTATGGCAATTATTGTTACAAGATGTGGATGAGTACATGATGAGGTTTCAATGAGTATAAGGATTTTTTGGAAGGTCAAGGATCAATGAAGTTGTTGGTAAATTTACTGCTAATGTGGTGGGACATGAAAGGTTCCCCGGTAACAAGAATGTATATGTCAAGATTATAATAAGGCTAATCTGAAAAGTCGAAGTTGACTGTTGGAAGTATAGTAAAACTGGATACTTTGAAAAAGGATTGCAAGATTATTTTCGGTAAAAACAACGCTAAAGGATCTTGCACAGTTTTGAAGTCAAAGTATAGCTTTGAAAGATATAGAGATCTAAGAATGATGTCAATGGTTCAGAGTTATGACTTGGATTCTGATCCGTCAATATCAGAATATGTAATTGAATTTGTATGAAAACGATTGTATATCGCTGTGAGCATAGTTAATAATTTTTGAATCAAAGTTGAAGAATGTACAGTGTAACATATTAATTGTGAATTTATATACTTCCCGAGTATTACCTACCCGTTAAAGATTTCACAAGTAATATTTTTGTATAAAAGAATTTTCATTACAATCTTTATGAAAATATATGTATGTATATTTTTTTCAGATGTAATACAGATTTAATGAGTTAATATCATATTAAGCTCATTTGATTTTTGACTTGACTTAGAAATGATTAATCTCTAAAACATTAGAGTTTACATAATCTTCGCGGAGTATTTCACTAATGAAATCAATACTTCATTATTTATTCTCATCGATATTCCTCGGTGAAGGATGTTGGTGCTAGTGGAACTTTTTTTTTTGTGAATCTTACAAGGCACAGATGATGTTTTCTGGAAAGTTTCGAGTATATTGAAAATGGAAATGTAAAATCAATTATGTAATTGAATAATACACTTGGTTTATTATGAAATGGAATTCATGGAGTTGAAACGGAGATTGTAGTTAACAATGGTTAAGTTGTTAAGGAAGGATGTACATCATTGCATATTAGTAATATGAACTAACCGAGTAGTACCTACCAGTTAAGATTCACACGTAATAGCTTAGTACGAAAATATTTATTTTGATTTCAAAATTCATATATATCAAATATACATAAAATTTCTTCAGGGGAAATGAGTTAATACTTCATCGGTTATTGTTGCTGGTATTTCTTGGTAACTACGGTGCGTATGACGTTGATGCTCGTGGAACAAATTGTGAAGTTGAGGTTTGCGATGCGGATGTTATTGGTGGTGGTAATGGTACTGTTGGTGTTGTTATCGGTGGTACTGTAGATGCCGGTGATGCTGCTGGTGCTTGTAATCTTTGCACCATATTCTCCAAAGCCACTACCCGAGCACGAAGCTCGTTGACTTCTTCTACTACACCGGTATGATTGGCGGTTCGGAAGAGCGGATGAATAAGATCCAGAATTTGAGATAGTATATTATCGTGACGAGATACTCTAGAAATGAGAGAGAAAATGGTGTCTCAAACAGGTTCGCCGGTAAGTGCTTCAGGTTCTTCGCCAAGAGGGCAATGTGGTGGATGAAAGGGATTGCCTTCTTCTTGTCTCCAATAATTAAGTAGGCTATGCACCCATCCCCAATTCATCCAGAGTAGATGATGGCTAATTGGTTGATCCATTCCGGTTACACTGTCTTCGGAATTCAGGTGAATATCCATATCGGAATAGCTGTCAGAGTTTAAGAAATTTGAACTAGATACGGGATCCATCTTGTATAATTAGGGAGATGATTTTTGATATGAATTAGATTATAGAATTTAGTTTGGTATTCTTCAATACATAATTTACATATGTATATATAATACCAAATTCCATAAATCACGGAGAAATTTTCGGAAGATATCAAGAAAAGTTTACAGTAACAGATACGCTAAGATATGAATTTTTGTCTATGCACTATTTATGCAATAAATGCAGGAAAACGTGTCTAGACTTAAGAATGATAAGCATGTAATTTCCGACAAGAAATGATAAGCAAAACTTTTAACATGCAGACACGGTCGAAGTCCAGACTTACTAATGCATCTTAACAACTATCAGTTAGACACACTCATGCAAGACCTGGTTTGCTAGGACCAACGCTCTGATACCATCTATGACGATCGCTCCAAATCCATATGGACGAAC
Organism: Rutidosis leptorrhynchoides; assembly: GCF_046630445.1. Taxonomy (NCBI): domain Eukaryota; kingdom Viridiplantae; phylum Streptophyta; class Magnoliopsida; order Asterales; family Asteraceae; genus Rutidosis; species Rutidosis leptorrhynchoides. The sequence goes on from NC_092336.1 coordinate 635,684,693, forward strand.
ACGTCATTCATCGATTTCATTGCGAGGTATTTGACCTCTATATGATACGTTTTATAAACATTGCATTCTTTTGAAAAGGCAAACCATTTATGAATATTTAAATCAAAGGTTTTCGACATCTGATGATTTCTACATATAGACACTCACCGTAAATAATAGTTTACAACAGTACTTCCGTTGAGAATGCAGTCAAAATAAGATACATGGTGATGATTTGGTGAATGCAACATTTTCTTGAAAAATATGCCATGTAAGACTCCATGCACATAGCTTGTCTATCATATAAGTAAACAGTGGAAGACTTCTAGGAAACCTGAGAATAAACATGCTAACAAGTGTCAACACAAAGGTTGGTGAGTTCATAGTTTTAGTGTTTCATATAATCTGTATATAAAAGTGGATCACAAGATTTCAGTTGTTTCATCCAGAAACGTTTATCAATATATTCTACAAGATTGAGCACCCTGGTAACTAAACTTAACATATATATAATTTATACCCTTTGTATAATCATCTTAATAATACACGCAAACCAACGTGTACGCTTCTCAAATAGCATACGTCCGTTAAAAGGCTAGTGCTCTAGCTCGAACGGGGATATCAAGCCCTATGGATACATATATAACTACTCGCGCCCACCAGTTCTTATAACCGGCAGTTACTAGTTACCAAAGCTAAGGGATTTTCGGTTCAAACTCGGTGTAGAATTTAGTATGTACTTGTATCCGTTGCGTTTAAAATAAAGTGCATGTATTCTCAGCCCAAAAATATAGATTGTACAAGCAATTAAAAAGGGAGCAAATGAAACTCACGCATATAAATATTGTATATCGGTTAATAAAGCATTTGCATGTATTCTCAGCCCAAAAATGTAGAGAGTAAAAGGGATCTTATGAAACTCACCTTAGCAGCATATAAAGTCGTTCACCAAAATGTGACCGAAACTCGGATTACCAAATAACCGTAGATCTCAACCTAGAGAACATATGTTGGTCAATAAATGTCTATCAAGCTAGGTCAGGTCATAGTGTATCACAATCCTAATGCTCGAAATTGACATACAAAAGTTATCCAAAGTTGTTTCAAAAAGTCAATTTTGACTATAGTTCAACAAACGAGACGTACCTTATATAAGGATTCATTTACTCGGTTGGTAATATTCAAAAATCCATTTTATGAATCTCGTAAACAAGTTGTTTAAGTATTAATTGCAGATTCAAAAAAACAATTCCAAGTAATGTCAATTATAATTCAGTTGACCATATCTTTTGATTCGTTCCTCGAAACTATTCGATATCTAAATGAAAAGTTATTGATTTTTCTCCAGCTTTCCGAAAACATGTATACCATATACCTTTTACCCATAATATATGTATTTAATTCGTGATTTATTATAAACTATTTAACGACGAAATTTAGCATACAAGCATGTATAAATATATACACTCGAGCACTAGTATGCATACACTATTAATTTATAAAATATAAAATATAAATGCTTACGTATTAATATTGAGATTCAATATTGTAGAAAAATACGTAGACGTAATGGAGATGATAAACACTAAGTTTGATTCAGAATTATACCCCCGAACATTACCCATAACCTCCTTGGCAATAACCCATAATTTCCTTAGCTTTAATTCACTCGAAAATCATTTTTGAAATCGTTTGAACATGACCTCGTTGTAGTATTTTATGTATAATACTAATAAAAATAATATTAATACTACTGATAATAATAAGATTAATATTAATATTAATCTTTAATAATAATTATTATAATAATTATAATAATAATAATAATAATAATAATAATAATTATAATAATAATAATAATATAAATAATATAAATATTACGGAGTATATATCTATATCTGTGTAAGTGTGTGTGATGTTCGAGCAAAACAATTGAATTTATAGTACCTTTTCTGAAAAAGCACCCCATGAGATCGCATGGGATTTGTGCTTCAAGGCCATGCGATAGCATGGCCCTCTGATCCAGCTCACAAACTTTTATTTTCTTGTTTGTCGACATTTTTATTTATTAATATATAATATATATAATATATATAATTTAAATAATTAATTATATATTATATTAAATTCATGTGCATAGTTGACTTGTAATTTTCATCCCGATAACTCGTATGTTGTCACTCGACTTATGTCCCGGTTCCGGTTTCTCGAACGCATTTTCGTACGCTTAGAAAACTCGCAATTTACGTTTTGTGACTCGTACCATTGTCAAAATATAGTCTTAAATTATCAATAAACTATATCATTCAAAGTGTATCTTAAACTTTCGAGTGTTTTGGTCATTTACTTTTATAAATTATTGTCTCGCTATTTGTTAATATATATATAAAATAACAAATCGTTTTATGACCAAGTTAATAAATATTTTTAACATTCATAAACACGTTTTAAATATACGTCGCAAGTTATTCATATAATTAATATTCCAACTTATCATATATGTACGGTATCAAACAATTAATCCATTGTTACATTTTCAAGTTATAGTGTGTATATATATATATATATATATATATATATATATATATATATATATGTATATATATATATATATATATATATATATATATGTATATATATATATATGTATTTATATACATATAATTGTTCGCGAATCGTCAAGAACAACCGAAAGGTATTTGAATATATGAAAGTAGTTTAAAAATTTTGAGATTCAGTTTTACAAACTTTGCTTATCGTGTCGGAAATGTTAATCATACAAAGATTAAGTTTAAATTTGGTCAGAAATTTTCGGGTCATCACAATTGCTCACGATGATTCACGAACAATTATGTGTAAATAGATATGTATGAATATATACATATGTGTGATTATTAAATTGAGAAATATTAATAAAGCATTTAATGGTTTGGTTGATATGAAAATAAGTTGTGAAATTATTATATGACTTGAAAACATTAACAAAGTATTGGAGGTATAATACTTTGCATGAACATATTTGTTTCAATATATGTTTAATATATCTATCGACGAAATTAAAAGATAATATCAAATGATTGAATTATTAGATACATTGTGATAGGATTACGAGTCTCTATTGTAAGGTCCACGCTGATTTGAGAAAATCTTTCCATTTTAACAATATTCGGAAAATGGTAAAGTGAATTACAAGTAAGAACAAATATGTCAATTAACAATAACTGGACAAAGGTTAGTAGAGATTCCTGCTTAACTTTCAATGCAATGATTGCCTCGTGTCTTTGATAAGATAATTATTTAATCTTCATATTATTGAAACGTTTATGACATAGGTGAAACCTTTTATAGAATGAATTTGAATATATACAATAAGTCAAAATATTAATTGTTAGAACTATATATATACATAACTTGCATCGTGTATTTAAAACATGTTTATGTATATTAAATTAGTTACGTAAACGATAGTAACACTCGCTTAAGTGATTCAATTAATATGTAGATAGGATAACTAGTGCGAAGTTAAAATAAACGCTAGTACATAAATGAGCTATGCTTAGTTAATTTTTAAAATGAAAACGTTATATCATATAATAATTTCTATTATGTAAACGTTATGTGACATAACCATTGTTAGCTATTTAAATGGTCCTTGAAATACATTTAGTTTTGAAAATTTTTATATTATATTATTAAATAAATATTTCAAATTTATATTTCGAAATGAAAGTACATATATATATATTTTACAACGTAATAAGATTTAATATTAATTTTATTTATAAATTGTTTTATTTAAAATAATAATATTATATATATATATATATATATATATATATATATATATATATATATATATATATATATATATATATATATATATATATATATATATATATAATGAGATGTTGATTTATGGAAGCAAATGACCAAAACACTCAAATGAATAAGTTACACTTTGAGTGGGATAGTTTTTCATTAATTTAAGTCTAATTATTGATAAAAGTACACGCCGTGAAACGTAAAGTACCAGTTTTCTAAGCGTATGAAATGACGTTCGAAAAACCGAAACTGGGACGTTAGTCAAGAGACAACGTACAAGTCATCTGAACAAAAATTACAAGTCAACTATGCACGTGAATATAATATAATATATAATTAATTATATAGATTAAATAATTATTTATATATAATAATTATCAAAAGTTGTCGGGAAGATTAGAAATTGAATGTGGACAGCAAAAGAAGCTCATGCGATCGCATGGCTTCTCCTCTTGCCTCCCATGAGATCGCATGAGCTGGTAGGTGGGTTTACATCCTTTAAATTTCACGATTTGTGGTTCAGTTTTCATTCATCTATCTGTTTCTCTCGATCTCCCTTCACATACATACATATAAATTTATTAATTATTATTATTATAACTATTAAAATTAATATTATTATTATCAATCGTATTATTATTATTAGTAGTATTATTATTAGTATATACATAAAATACTACGACGAAATATGAGCGAGTTATTTCAAAACGTGTTTTGCGAGCGGGATAGAGCTAAGGAAATTATGGGTTATAGCTATGGAAGTTATGGGTATGGTTCAGGGGTATTGCTCGTGAGTCAAACTAGTGTTTATCAATTCTGTTGCGTCTACGTACTTTCCTGTAATATTGAATCACAATATTGATACGTGAGCACTCATAACTTAACTTTTATATATTAATAGTGTATCCCTGACTAGTACTCGATTAGACATGATTATGCATGCTTGTATGTTAAATGTCGTCGTTAGATAGTTTTGATGAATCATGAATTTGATACACATGCTACTGAGATAAGGTATATGATATGCATATCGTTGGAAAGCTGGAGAAAAATTAATAACTTTTCATTTAGAAATCGTGTGATTTTGATGAACGGATTAAAAGATATGGTCAACTGATTTATTATTAATTTTAGTATTATTATTGTTAAAATGATTAATATTACTATCGTCGTTATTATCGTCGCTATTATTATCTAATAATAATAATAATAATAATAATAATAATAATAATAATAATAATAATAATAATAATAATAATAATAATAATAATAATTATTATTATTATTATTATTATTATTATTATTATTATTATTATTATTATTATTATTATTATTATTATTATCATTATTAATATAAGTATTATTATTAAAAATTGCTATTTTTATTATTATTACTATCGTTATTATCATTAAGGTTATTATTAATATTATCATTATTATTATTATTATAGTTATTAGTATTATCATTAATATTATTATAATACTTATTAGCATCATTATCACTAAAACTAATATTAGTATCATCTAATTATTATGATTGTTATTATTATCATTATTATGAATGCGATATAAAAGAGGACTAAAAGCTATTAAAAAAATCGATTAGGAAATAATGAGTATAAGTATCATGATGAAATTGAAATATTTTAAGATATCAATTTAGATAAAAATATCGTTTTCATTATTTTTTATCATTATTATTATTATTAAAAGTATTATTAATATTAAAACTATCATTTTTACTAAAATTATCATTTTTAATAGAAATATCATTGTTATTATAAAATATCATTATTATTATCATTTTAGTATTATTATTATTAAAAATTATCATTTTGAATAGATTTATTATTTTTATAAAATATTATTATTATTACTATTAAAATTAAAAAGTATCATTAAAATTATCATGATTAGAATTATCATTTTATCATAATTAATATCATCATTAGTAAATATAAATATTGTTATTATTACTAGTAGAATAATAATAATTATTATTATTATTACAAAATAATACAACTTTTAATTATTATTATTATTATCAACATTATTTTATCAAATGAAATTGTGATACAAAGATATTTTACCACACGTGATATAATTACATTAATAATACATACCACTATATTTTATGATATTAAGTGAACTTTATAAATTTTACTACTTAAGATATATAAAAGTATATTTCTATCATATATAAATTTTAAAATAAATTTTTATTTATTAATAAATGACTTGTATTATTTACTCTAATAAAATCTGATAAATATATGTAAATATATAAAATGACTACATTTAAGTTATATAATAAACATATATAGATATTGGAAGTCATTTTTGGATTAGATGACTTTTGTTAACTTTTGCATGACGAATCTCGAGCATTAGGATTGTGATACACTACGACTTGACCTAAATTGCTAGACAGATATTGACCAACATATAAATATGTATACTAATATAGGTTCGTGAATTCGAGGCCAACCTTGCACTTGTTCAATGACGTCATATGTATTTTTACTACGAAATACAGTATTGTGAGTTTCATTACTCCCTTTTAAAATGCTTTTGCAATATATATTTTTGGGACTGAGAATACATGCGCTTTTATAAATGTTTGACGAAATAGACACAAGTAATTGAAACTACATTCTATGGTTGAATGATCGAAATCGAATATGCCCCTTTTAGTCTAGTAATCTAAGAAATAGGGAACAGACACCCTAATTGACGCGAATCCTAAAGATAGATCTATCGGGCCCAACGAGCCCCATCTAAAGTACCGGATGCTTTAGTACTTCGAATTTATCATGTCCGAAGGGAGTCCCGGAATGATGGGGATATTCTATATGCATCTTGTTAAGGTCGATTACCAGGTGTTCACCATATGAATGATTTTTATCTCTATGCTGTGCGAAATGCTTGTTATGAGTTGATGTTTATGAGAAATGGAAATGAAAAATCTTGTGGTCTATTAAAATAATGGAAATGATTGTTTATGATAAACTAATGAACTTACCAACCTTTTGGTTGACACTTTTAAGCATGATTATTCTCAGGTTTGAAAGAAATCTTTCGATGTGCGATGATTATTCTCAGGTTTGAAATAAATCTTCCGATGTGCATTTGCTCATTATAAAGATATTACTTAGAGTCATTCATGGCATATTTCAAAAGACATTGCATTCAAATCGTTGAGTTCAATAAAGATTATCATTAAGCAAAATAACAGATTAGGTCATTTATAGTTGGATATTATGAAATGGTATGCATGCCTGTTAACTTTCGATGAAATGAAAGGTTGTCTTTTAAAAACGAATGCAATATTTGTAAAATATATCATATATAGGTTAAATACCTCGCAATGTAATCATATGTTATTGTATTCATCCTTATGGATTAGGACAGGTCGTCTCAAAAGATCTAATTCGAAAGTATGGAGGCTATGAAAACCAGAACATACAATCTTACGCCACCTATCCCAACAACATACCTCTCCAAAATAACACCCACACTTACCCAAAAAACCTCATCTCTATCATGTTTTTCAATTACCCGGAACATTGGAACTGTCCTGATCTTCGTGTATTCTTCAAGAGATATGGCAACGTAATAGACATCTTCGTACCTGCTGGGAAAAAATTAAAAAATGGCAAATAATTCGGCTTTGTGAGATTTGATGACATCAAAGATGTTGATTTCTTACTCAAGAGACTAAATACCATCTATTTGAATGGAAATTGGCTTAGAGCCTATCGAGTACATGATAGGAAAAGCAAACAGTAAGCAAATGAAAAACAACATAAGCCTAGTCACACCTTCCAAAACCATGAAAAATCCCCAGTAACTAATTCCTTCACTGCAAAAAAAAGGCCAGCCCTTTCAATCCTACGTCCCCAAGCGTAAACCCAACCATAATGAAAAATCCCAAAAACACGTCAACAAACATAGTGATGAAAATGTCAAGAAACGATGGGTGCAGAAAGTTCAAAAATGTGAAGATTATGACAAAATTAGAGAGATTAAAGCCGTAGATGATGATAAGAATTTAAATATATTGAATCGGGCTATCATAGGTGAGGCAAGAAAAGTTGAGTTCCTTGAACATTTCAGGTCATTATGTGAAGAAGAAAATCTTAACAACTTAACAATCAAATATTTAGGTGGAATGGATATGTTGATTATTTTTGAATCAATAGAGCAATTGAAAGAGGTTTTACAGTCAAAGAATCATAGCATTCATAAATGGATTTAAAACACCCGGAGATGGAATTACAGATATCGTTCACCAGGGAGACTAACTTGGCTGAATATCACAGGTGTTCCAGTACAATATTGGCATGAAAAAACTTTTAGGTCAATTGCAGAATGGTGGGGAGAAGCATTGGAATTTCACAATTGTTCTATAGAAGATAGTCAGAACCTTATCGTTGGTAAAGTTTTGGTCCACATTAAGTGTCCAGACATCGCCCATGATACTGTTAGGGTACTATCAGATAATGCTCTGTTCTATGTGTATGTGGCCGAAGAAATCAAAGGTATTATCGAAATGGATACAGGTATTGATGAACAAGAAAGTAGCATATGGAGCTCCGAATTTGGAGATTCAGTCATGGATGGAGAAAATTATGAGGAAGAAGATGATGGTCAGGTACCGGAAAACATCGCCGGAATCTATGGTGGCTCTAAGACGAAAGACCAATCGTCCAAATGTTGGTTCCCAGATAATGAATTAAATGATGACCAACGTTCAGTTTGTTTGGAAACACAAATGGATGACGGCGTAACTTCTGGTTCCAAGAATAATAATGAAAGAAACGTTGGATGTGATACACGAAGCCTTATTACACATTCTATTCCAGATACCAATGCGACTCAAGAGGGTATTGGGATGTTAAAAAAGGCCCAAGTTCAATCTGGAAAAACCAATGATGATGCTAAGTGCAACAATACGGAAGCCCAAGCCCAATATGAAAATAATAACTCTATTGTCAAATTGGGCTCTGTAAATGTTGATGATGGGCCACCTCCTATTCCACTTTTCACTCCAGGTAATGATTACAAACCATACAGGCCCAACGAAGTTAATGATAGTCTCAACACTCTCGTGACATCTTCATCCGCAAAAAAGTAAGTGACCGATACACACACCATTCCCAATACAGTCTTCACAGAGCAATTCGATGTAGATTTGCCCCTAGGTTTTCCTTCAATTCTACAATACATGAAGGAAAGGTTAAAGATTAATCAATCTCAATCTTCTGAACCTCCCCATCAGGTAAACGATCAAAATCAAGAGGCTCCTACAAAAGAATCTGATATAAGGTCAGCGAATTGTACAATTGAAAACACTTCGGAATCAAAATCGAACGGCGTGGATATAAATTCCTCTGATCAGGATAGAAAAATGAAAGAACAATTTCAGAAAGTTTCAAAGAAAAACGCTAAATATTCCAGGAAAAACATCCCCATACCAGATAGAAAAGGTAATTCATTGGGATCTCAGAAGACTACATGTAGCGAGCATAAACTTGAAGCTGCCCTATCCGGTGATAGCAAAGAACTCCACGACTTTGGAGTTAAACTTGCCTTGAGTGGATCTCTGATCGCCCTGAGTTATAATTGTCTGTAAGTCGAGTTTCTTTCATAAGTTTTTTAAATGAAGATAATTTCATTAAATGTTCGTGGTCTCGGAAAAGAGGGCAAAGATAAAATTAGATGGGTAAAATCACTGATCGCTGCGAATAACCCTGATATTTTAGCATTACAAGAAACAAAACTTAAGAATGTAAAGGATAATTTCATTGAGTTTTTTTGGGGATCTCAAAACTTTAAATTTGCTTTTAAATCGGCTGTTGGCAAGTCAGGCTGCATTATTTTAATTTGGGACCCAAACAAGTTTTCTGTTAATCAATTGGTTGAAAAAGATTTTTTTCTCGTGATAAAAGGGTGTTGGATTGGGAAATCATCAGACACTATCGTTATTAACGTTTATGGCCTGCACTGTGATACTCTGAAGCGTAAATTCTGGGAAAGTCTAGAGCTAACAATGCAGGAAAATTTTGAAGAATGGATACTTTATGGAGACTTTAACGAGGTAAGGAAAAGTTCGGGACGGAAAAATTGTATTTTCATGGAACATAGAGCAAGAATGTTTAATGAGTTTATCGACAAGGTGCAACTAATTGAAATACCTTTAGGAGGGATGAAATTTACCAGAATATGCGATGAAGGAATTAAATATAGTAAATTATATCGTTTTCTAGTTTCTGAAAAAGTTGCAGCCACTTGGGAAGGGTTAACAGCATGCTCTCTCGAGAGAAGACACTCTGATCATTGTCCCATTATGCTTAAGGATTCGAACACTGATTTTGGGCCTAAACCGGTGACAGTGTTCAACAGTTGGATAGATCATGAAGAAAGCTTGGATATCATTAAAAGAGCATGGATTTTACCAACGAGAAATTGCAGAGCCGATTGTGTAGTTAGAGATAAATTGAAAAATGTCAAAGAAGGTCTCAAAACAATATTCAATCCAAGGTTCAACAACTTAAATGCTGAGATATCAAAATTACAAAAGGATGTTGAAAAATGGGAAAATAGTCTCGGCAATAGAGATCTTAATGAGCTTGAAATTGCTACCTGGATCGAAACTAGAAAGAAGTGGCTTTAAAAAGATAAAGAGAAGGCTGAGATGCTAAAGCAAAAGTCTAGAATAAAGTGGGTAATCGAGGGGGACGAGAATAGTAAATACTTTCATTCTTCAATTCGAAGGCGCCAAAATAAAAATAATATTCGTGGTATTAACATCAACGGGACTTGGCATGAAAAATCGTAAATCATAAAAGAAGCTGCCTTCAAATACTTCAAAGATAGATTTAGTTCCATTCATCAACGAAAGGTCAGCTTTAAGGGTGATTTGGAAATGAAACTAACTGAATTTGAATCGGCATCATTAGAGGCTACATTTTCCGGAGAGGAAATTTTTTTTAGCAATAAAAAGCCGTGGGGGTTCAAAGGCGCCTGGTCCCGACGGATTCAACATTAGATTATTTCAGTTACATTGGGACATAATCAAAAATGATTTGATGGGTGCTTTCGCTAGATTCTAGGATGTGGGAGAGATTTCTAAGGGATGTAACTCATCGTTTATATCTTTACTCCCAAAAAAATCGGATCCACAAGATTTTTCGGACTATCGTCCCATCAGTTTAATAGGTAGTTTTTACAAAATTCTTTCCAAAGTGTTGTCGAAGAGGCTTAGTAAGGTAATATCTTCAGTGGTAAGACACAAATAAAGCGCGTATATAAAAAATCGATACATACTTGATGGTATCTTGGTGGCAAATGAAGCATTGGATGATATGAAGGCAAATAAAAAGAAAGGATTATTGTTCAAGGTAGATTTCGAGAAAGCTTTTGACACGGTTAATTGAGAATATCTTATGGAAATTATGGCTTTAATGGGATTCGGATGTAGATGGAGAAAATGGATAGGTGCATGTCTTTCATCGGCATCTCTTTTGGTGTTAGTCAACGGATCTCCTACTAAGGAAATTTTTATCGAAAAGGGTGTTTGTCAAGGTGATCCCCTATCACTATATCTCTTTATAATCGCAGCTGAAGGACTTAATTACCTCACGAAAATGGCTGTAAGAAAAAATTTATTTTCGGGTATCAAGATAGGGAAAGATAAAATTCAATTAACGCATCTTCAATACGCCGATGACACGATGTTTTTCGGAGAATGGAGTAAAAGGAATGGGAGAAATTTGATGAAATTACTCAAATGTTTTGAAGAGGTTGTAGGTTTAAAAGTCAATTTCAATAAGAGCTGTGTTTTTGGTGTTGGGGTGTCCAATGCTGAGGTTATGTTATGGCAAGTTGGCTTGGATGTATGTCAAGTTCTTTTCCAATTTTGTATCTTGGGTTACCCATAGGTGCTAATATGGCTAAAGCTAAAGAATGGGAACCGGTATTTTTAAAATTCGGTATTAAAATCGCTGATTGGAAGGCAAGGTCTATGTCATATGGTGGAAGACTCACGCTCATAAAATCGGTTCTATCTTCCATCCCTCTCTATTTATTTTCTTTATTTAAAACTCCATCATGTATATTAAACAAACTCGAAGGTATGCGCCGAATTTTTTTTTAGGGAGGGACTAATGAATATAATAAAATGTCGTAGATTAGTTGGGATTCCACCATCTTACCATTCGATAAACGTGGATTAAATATTGGTGCTTTAGAAATAAAAATCGCACTTTACTTGGTAAATGGTGGTGGAGGCACAAAATAGATCCCAATTCTTTGTGGGTCCGAGTTATCAATAGTCTTTACGGGTCGGGTGGCGGGTTGGAATCAAATTATGTTGTTTCTGCCTAACAAAAAAACACAACTTGGGCAACAATTATCAAAAATGGTCGCGAATTGGAAAATATAGGCATCCCTTTCGCTAATTCATTTTTAAAATCATTTTCTGATGGAAAGACAACATCTTTTTGGAATGACTTTTGGCTAGGAAATTTTAAATTAAAAGAAAAATACAACAGGCTATACCGTCTCGAGCTTGACAAAAATGCTTCCATCCACGATAGAGTTCGTTGGTCAAGCAATGTTGCACAAACTTTTTGGTGTTGGTCCCGTGATATCTCTGGTAGACTTCATGGGGACCTCACCAACATTACTAATGCTTTGTCAAGTTTTGTACCTTCTGACAGGAACTCGGATGCGTGGACATGGATGCTTGCTAACAACGGGATTTTTTTGGTTAAGAAGTTAACAACACTGATTGACTGTGTGACATTCATGAAAGGATCCGTTCATATGGATTATAAACGTTTCATATCAATTGATTTCATTGCGAGGTATTTGACCTCTATATGATACATTTTACAAACATTGCATTCGTTTTTAAAAGACAAACTTTTATTACATCAAAAGTTGACGGCATGCATACCATTTCATAATATATCCAACTATAAATGACTTAATAAAAATCTTGATGAACTCAATGACTCGAATGCAACGTCTTTTGAAATATGCCATGAATGACTCCAAGTAATATCTTTAAAATGAGAAAATGCACAGCGGAAGATCTCTTTAATACCTGAGAATAAAATGCTTTCAAGTGTCAACCAAAAGGTTGGTGAATTCATTAGTTTATCATAATAATTCATTTCCATAATTTTAATAGACCATAAGATTTTCATTTTTTCATAAATATACATCTCATATCAGGCATTTCGCAAACTGCATAGAGATAAAAATCATTCATATGGATTGAACACCTAGTAATCGACCTTAACAAGATGCATATAGAATATCCCCATCATTCCGGGACATCCTTCGGACATGATAACTTCGAAGTACTAAAGCATCTGGTACGTCGGATGGGGCTCTTTGGGCCCGATAGATCTATCTTTAGGATTCGCGTCAATTAGGGTGTATGTTCCCTAATTCTTAGATTACCAGACTAAAAGGGGCATATTCGGTTTCGATCATTCAACCATATAATGTAGTTTCGATTACTTGTGTCTATTTCGTAAAACAGTTATAAAAGCACATGTATTCTCAGTCCCAAAAATATATATTGCAAAGGCATTTAAAAAGGGGGCAAATGAAACTCAAGATACAATATTTTGTAGTAAAAATATTCGTACGACGATACTGAACAATGCAGGGTTGGCCTCGGATTCACGAACCTTTATCTATTGTATATCTATTAAAACATATAATCGTAATCGAATAAATAAATATTATTATTAGTGATGTAATTTATATATTTAATAATTTATAAGTTTCATTATTTATATATATTTATTATATATATAATTGTTAATATAGTTAAGTTATGTGTATTAAATACATTTATATATATATATATATATATATATATATATATATATATATATATATATATATATATATATATATATATATATATATATATATATATATATATATATATATATATACATATATAATCTTTACTTATAACCTTATTAACGTCATTAAAACCTTTATTTTCATAATCAATATTATTTTAATAAATGACATAGATATTACTTGATAATATAAATAAGGATATTTTTAATGATAATAAATTAATAATTTTTGTAAAAATGATGATAATAATAATACTAATTTTTATTAATAACAATTTTAATAATGTTATTCATACTTATGTTAATAATAATAATAATAATAATAATAATAATAATAATAATAATAATAATAATAATAATAATAATAATAATAATAATAATAATACTAATAATAATAAAAATGATAGTGATATTAATGTTAATGAAAATAATAATTTGTATTGCTTTCAAAATAATAATAATAATAATAATAATAATAATAATAATAAGAATAAAAATAATAATAATAATAATAATAATAATAATAATAATAATAATAATAATAATAATAATAATAATAATAATAATAATAATGATCATAATACTTATATTAATAATAATAATATTAAAAATACTCCTAATACTTAATGATAATACTTAGTAATAATAATAACGATAATAATATTTAATCATGTTAATGATGGTAACAATAATAATTAACTTATCCCTATTATCAATGATTAATTTAATAATAATAATAATAATAATAATAATAATAATAATAATAATAATAATAATAATAATAATAATAATAATAATAATAATAATAATAATAATAATAATAAGGTTAAAAAGGCTACCTCAATGTATAAGCCTTTAAAAAAATAAACGCCTCTGTCCGGGCTCGAACCCGCGACCTCTCGCTCAACTGTAACACCTCTTAACCAATCCACTATCTCAGTTTTTCTGTTTAATACCCTAAACTAAATCTATATAAGCCGTAATTTGTCTTGGCCCAACAGGATTTTGAGATTGATCTCGACCCATTTTCAATTACGACCCAACAACCAAATAAAGACTCGGCCCAACTGAAACCATGGCCCAACAGTTTAAAATAAGCCCAAGGTGATAAAGGGTTCTTTGGTTTTTCTCTGGTTCGACGAAACTGAAATAAAAAAATACCGCTTCTTGTTTTAATATTCTTCATAACTTCAGCATCATAACATCACAAAATCTTCATAGTTATCGTCACTTATCATAAATTAAAAGTCTCGGTCCAATAACACTAATAGGAACATGGCCCAAGTAATTTATTTAAACATGTATAAATAAATCCCTTTGATGGGTGTGTTTGTCTCGGCCCACCACAAGAACCGAAACACAAAAAGAAACGGCATTAACACGTGATTTTTCATTATCTGGTATCCCACTATCCTTAGCTTTATTTAGACATTATCACAGCCGACTGTGGGGTTTAATAAAGGTTCGGTGGGTTTTCTTGACTAGAAGTTAATTCAGCCGAATTTATATATTCGAACAATAGTATCTCAAAAGGGTTCTTGGTTGAGTGGTCATCGAATAGAAATATCAACAAAAACAGTGATTGATTAGATGGGTTTGTGGTGGTGGTTCACGTAGGGTTACAATAGGATGGTGGTGTTTCACGGCTGTAGCAATAGCATAGATTTGATAGTGCACGAACAAGAAAGAAAATGGAGAGAGAGAGATGGGAGGTAGAGAGAGAAGAGAAGAGATGAAGGATGGTTGCGGTGGTTGTGGCAGCCGTTGGTTGCTGTAAATGGTGGTTTGTTGTTTGGTGTGATAGAATCAGTCGTACATCAGCAGTCAATAGGTGGTTTTCGGTTGGGTTTAATGAAGGTGGTGGTTTGGTGGGTTTGATGTAGTTGTGGGTTTCGATGAAAAGGAGACAGACACTTCGAATATAAAGTGGTATTGGTTTGGTCCTCGTTATACATCAACTCATATAGTAGCAATTTTAGTCGACCATGTTACACGGGGTTTTTGGTTGGGTTACGTTTGAAGTAAAACAGAAACAAAACGAGCAGCAACAATAGTGTGGTGGTGATGCTTTGTTAATGGAGACATTGGTAATGGTTAAGTTGATCAAGCATGATGGTGGTGGTGTTGATTGCTAATTCAAAGTAGAAAGAAGATGTATATTCATGGATGTTACAGTGAAGAAGGTGATAAGGTGTAAAGAAGAAGGGAGTCGATTTGCATTTGTATAAATAACCAATATCTATATAACTATGTGTATCATGATGCAGTTAATTTAAACAAAGGTAAATAGTATGCAAATAGTATAGCACAGTAATCTTTGTTAATCATTTGATTCAATTCACGGGATATAAAACTGTTATCCTGCCGACACTATTAACATAGTTATTATTTCGAGCTCATTTGCTAAACAGTTACGGATAAAATTAATTCAGAAAAATCCCATAATTTAAAATTAAATCCATTTATTTATTTCGGTCATTAACTGTATAAAACCTGATAAAAAAGGTTCGCTAATTATTTATTTTCTGTTCCAACTAATATGTATGGAGTACTAAAATTTAAACTAAAAAGGTAAAAATATTTTTACCAAATCTATAATCTTCGTAATCGATTTATATTTCTATTTTTATTTTAAATCTTCGTAAACACATATTAATCTATATGAACACTAACGAAATGTCAACCGTGTATTACAACCTTTGACAAATTAAGTTCAAAATCGTTTATAATCAATATACTTTCTAAATATATATAAACAGTTTTGAATAACAAGTTTTATTAAGTAAATAAATATATTATTTATTTCCAAACAAATAAATTTAATATTATTATATATTTACAAATAATATTCACATATATATATATATATATATATATATATATATATATATATATATATATATATATATATATATATATATATATATATATATATATATATATTAACACACATATCTATTTACAATTAATTGTTCGTGAGTCATCGAGAGCAGTCGAAGGTCAATTGAATATATGAAACAGTTCAAAATTTTTTGAGACTCAACATTACAGACTTTGCTTATCGTGTCAGAAACATATAAAGATTAAAGTTTAAATTTGGTCGGAAATTTTCGGGTCGTCACAGTACCTACCCGTTAAAGAAATTTCGTCCTAAAATTTGATTGGAATCGTCATGGCTGACAATAAGTATGTTTTCATGACGCATACGAGCTGAAAATTAGAGTTTTATCATCATTGGTTAATATAGATAAATCAATTTGATTTTTGTGAAGAGTACGAGTGAAGCTATCGCAAAAGAGTGAAATGAGTAAATGCAGGTTCGTCTTAACCGGTGACGTAGTCATGATTGATTTCTGAAATTCAAGGGATTTAAAGAAAATTTTCGTAATAAGATTTGATTTTTTGATAGTTAAGAATATTAGGATCTTCTTTGGTTAAATACAATAATCTGTTTCGATTGCTCTGGCAGATATTTTACTATAAATTCACCCTCCTTTGTTTCCTTTATATTTTGGAGTTCCATCATTTTGTTTTCTCTTCTCGACTTTAAGTCAAGCGAATAATGGTCAAAAATTCGTAGGTATGAATTTCAGAATGAACATAGTTAATGTTCTAAGAAGGAGATTGTAATGGCACAATCTTGATTTGTCAAATTACCAGAATATCCGGAAAGACTGAATCATCAAGAAAATATTTTCTTGATATTTTTAGAGGTTAAATAGAATACCAGAGTCGTGTAACATGGCACATGATGACGTTATGATCTGTGAATCATCACGTTCCATTTAGAAACTTAGCATGACTTACTGTAATATAATCACATTGATCAAGTGTCATTATATTATACTAACTCATGCTTCAATTCCCAACACTACTTCAAAACATTCATATTTTAAATTCGAATTTTTCAGAATTTAGAAACTAAAACAGTTTGCTTTCTGATGTAACACTGATATTGCAAAGAGATAAATGATTTCAGATAAGAATAATTATGAAAATATCGAGGATATTTATAACGAAAGATACGATAATATTTTAGAATTTCTAGTATCGATGGATGATGATGAAGATTTTCCGTAAAAGAGTAGAGTCAGGAGTAAGGTATTCGTTAACGACTTCAGCAGATACTGAATCATTTGGATTCTTTGAAGGTAGGTTTAGTCTTTGTGATTTGATCCTAGCCTCCTTCATCGTTTGCTCAATTCATTTTTTTCAGTTTCAAAACTTTTGAGCTTTTTCAGTATGTCGCTCATTATTATCAAACTTTTGACTGTTTAAACAGTCTTTAGTTTTTGCTGCTTCATCAGCTTTTTCAGAACTCAGAGATCTGATTCGTAAGCTAGTTTCAGAATTTCAGAAAGAAAGTTCATAATTCTAAGAGATAAATGTTATATGTATACATATAACTGTTGATGTAGAAACGTTGCTATATTTAAAATACTGGTTGCTAATTCTCAGTAATTGATATGGCAATTCTTGTTACAAGATGCAGATAAGTATATGATAGAGTTTTAATGAACAAATATAATGGTTTTTTCGGAGAGACTTAAGCCAATGAGTAATGATGTTGCTGATAAGTTTACTACTAATGCGGTGGAATATAAATGGTTCTCCGGTAACGATGATGAAGGGGTAATCTTTATAATAAGGTTTATCCGAATGAAAAATTGAAGCTGATTTGCTGGAGCTGTGACAAAATTGACTAATTTTAAAAAGAGTTGCAATGTTTTTTTCGGTAATAGCAATGCCAAAGGAGCTAGCACAGATACGTGTTAAACGTTTATTCAGGTTTCGAGTGTTTTCAGGTGCATGACTATATGCATCAATCTTTTCTTCTGTAGATGAAGTGCGGTTGGTTCACTCTCTTGATTGAGGTGTTTTCAAGAATCATCAAAAGTTTAATTGCAGATTATAATCATCAAGATACAAATGAGGTTTAAGATGAAATCAAGTGGCAAACTTGAAGAAATTTTTAGTTTCATATGTTATAATCAATATTTTAATTCATTTTAATTGTCCAATGTTGTAGTCCACAGTTAATAGTCCACAATTAGTAGTTCAACAATTCATATATAGTTTAATATATAATATTCAAATTAATTAATACATGTCGTGACCCATTATATACATGTCTCAGACTCGATCACAAGTCAAAGTATATATATTATTTAGAATTAACCTCAACCCTGTATAGCTAACTCGAACATTAACGCATATAGAGTGTCTATGGTTATTCCAAATAATATATATAGATGACGTCGATATGATATGTCAAAACATTGTATACGTGTCCCGATTTAGACGACGATATTTAAAGTGCGTAAAATAAATAACAGAAATTAAATGACGATAAATAAAATTGAGAGAATTAAAATTGCGATAAATAAATTGCGATAAATAAAATGTAATAAGGAATTAACAGTTAGCTAGGAACAGTTAGCTAGGATTTTGTTAGCGTGGTTTCTTAATAAAATTTCTCATAGTTAATTTGTTTGTTTCTAACAAATTTTATTTTTATCAAATGTTTTCTTCATTTTGTCACTTGTTGGATTCTGATAGGTCAAAATTCAAGTATGAAATTGAATAAAAATGGTTATTCTGCAGTGAACGGATACGTATATCTGTGGATGTAAGTAGGATAGTAAATGACTGTTGAATCAGATTGGAAGAATGTACAGTGTAACTTATTAATGTGAAATCTAAATATTTTTCGGATATTACCTACCCGTTAAAATATTTTCACCATTAACAGTTTGTACAAAAGAATTTTTAATTACAATCTTTATGAAAACATATATACATATATATTTTCTTCAGATGTAATCATGGATTTAATGGGTCAATATGATATTAAACTCATTTGATTTACCGTTAGAACAAGAATATATAATCTTTAAAGCATTAGAGATTACATAATCGCCATGTCGAATGAAGATAAAATAGATAGAATGATACATAGAACGGTGATTATGCTCGTGGTACAGAATGTGATATTGAGGCCTATGATGTTGAAACTTGGGTTATTGGTGGTACTGTTGGTGCTGGTGATGTTGCTGAAGCTGGTAAGTTTTGCACCATATTTTCCAAATTGATTACTCGAGCGTGAAGCTCGTTGACTTCTTCCATTATTCCGGAATGATTGTCGGTCGGAACGAGCGGATGAATAAGTTTTAGAATTATGGATAGAATATAATCGTGTCGAGATACTCTGGAAATGAGAGAGAAAATGGTGTTTCGAACAGGTTCGCCGGTAAGTGCTTCAGGTTCTTCACCAAGAGGTGAATTCGGTTGGTGGAAGGGATCGCCTTCTTAGCGTCTCCATTGATTAAGTAGACTACGAACCCATCCTCAATTCATCCAGAATAGATGATGGCTAATTGGTTGATTCATTCCGGTGATGCTGCTTTCGGAGCTTAGGTGAACATCTATGTCGGAATAGCTGTCGGATTCCGAAGAATTTGAACTAATGGCGAATTCCATTTCGTACGATTGAGTAAAGGGTTTTTCGATATGAAATGATTTTTGAATATTAGATGATATTCTAACTACAAACAATACTTGTATATAGCATAAAGATTTCGCAAATTACGGAGAAAATTTCAAAAGTTGTCAGGCAAAGGTAACAGTAACAGATACGCTAAGATATGAATTAGCAGATATGCTAAGATATGAGTTTTGTCTATACACTATCTAGGCAATAGAGGCAGTAAGATGTGTCTAAACTTTAAGGATGATAAATAAGTAATTTTCAACACAAAATGATAAGCAAAATTTTTGACATGCAGACACGGTCGAAGTCCAGACCTACTAATGTATCTAAACAACTATCAGTTAGACACACTAATGCAAGACCTGGTTCGCTAAGACCACCGCTCTGATACCAACTGAAAGGACCCGTTCATATGGATTATAAACGTTTCATATCAATTGATTTCATTGCGAGGTATTTGACCTCTATATGATACATTTTACAACATTGCATTCGTTTTTAAAAGACAAACTTTCATTACATCAAAAGTTAACGGCATGCATACCATTTCATAATATATCCAACTATAAATGACTTAATAAAAATCTTGATGAACTCAACGACTCGAATGCAACATCTTTTGAAATATGTCATGAATGACTCCAAGTAATATCTTTAAAATGAGCAAATGCACATCGGAACATCTCTTTAATACCTGAGAATAAACATGCTTTCAAGTGTCAACCAAAAGGTTAGTGAGTTCATTAGTTTATCATAATCATTCATGTGACGACCCAGAAATTTTCGACCAAATTTAAACCTAAATCTATATATGATTTCGACAAGATAAACAAAAATTGGTAATGTCGAGTCTCAAAATTTTTGAACTGTTTACATAGAATCATTTGACTTTGAATATTCCCAACGATTCATGAACAATTGTTTATGATTTATATTATAACTTGCAAGACTGTAGCAATGTATTAAATGTTATACTCTGAGTTTAGATGCTTCAATATATATCATTAATATATTTATCTACTTGATAATTAAAACATAATTATATATATAGTATTTGAAATATATATGTATATATGATTTCTTTACATAATTATTGATTGTATGTACATTGTAATATATTAAAATGTATAAATAATAAGTATTCGATAAATGATATCATATAATATATGATATAATTATTAAATATTACATAACTAATAAATTGTAATATTATTATATTAAATGTAGTTACAAATTAAAATTTTTACATTAATTACCATTACCTCCATTATTATTACAATAAATATTAATATTAATGATAATATCAGTATTATTAGTATTATTATATATAATATGAAATTTGATACATGTGATTATTATATATTACTAATATATTATCGTTAGTTTATAATGATTATTATTATTATTATTATTATTATTATTATTATTATTATTATTATTATTATTGTAATCTTATAATTATTATGACCATTATTATTGAAAATAATTATTTTTGTTATTATTATTATTATTTTTAAATTGTTATTATTTTCATTATCAATATTATTATTATTATTATTATTATTATTATTATTATTATTATTATTATTATTATTATTATTATTATTATTATTATTATTATTATTAATATTATTATTATTATTATTATTATTATTATTATTATTATTATTATTATTATTATTATTATTGTTATTATTATTATTATTATTATTATTATTATTATTAATATCATTATTAACCTTATTATTAATAAACATTATTATCATTGTTATTAATATTATTATTATTAATAATAATACTAATTATATTAATAATTATTAATAAATTAGTAATAATATATAAATCAGATAAAGATGTATTTATTAACTTGTAGTATTAGATTAAGTCATGAATCTATTTTAAATCAACATCAGGTATATTTTCTTGTCTGCTTAATATCAAAGGTCGATCTCAATTATCTATACCAAACAAAAATCGATCATGTCATATGTACTGTCCAAATGATTCGATTAAACTTAATACATACTGCTATCTGTAACTGCAATTCAAAAAAACAAAAAAACCAAGAACTTATAAAATCAAACGCATATCTCTGTCTTGTCTCAATTTTTCAAAAACCTTGAATTCGAACGAAAGTGCCAAATGTAAAAATACAATTTTGTTAGGAGTCCTCTAAATGATTTTTCTGCAAAAGCACAACTTCCAATTCATCCTATCGGATTCAAATTTTAAGGTCAAACGTTAAAAATCAAAAAGTCAAAGAATTTGATTTTGAAGAAATTCGAACTTGTCTTTGTAATTCCGGTTCAATTGATAATGGAGAAAGTTTCAAGGAGTCATTTAAAATCTAATTCAAGAAGAAATCGAAAGCTAAAACCTCCTAAATTTAAAAATCACATGATGAGTTATTCATCGTGATTTTTTTTCTTTTTCTCTGTCACAGCTCGATTTATTATCCTTTTATTTTAAATAAATTCAATCAATCTCTGGGGAACGTTTCTGTTTAATTTTCACTTTATAATGTGGCTGCTATGATTTTGTTTGGTTTACGATTGATCGATATCTGAAGAAGAGGAAGAAGATAAACATATTACGGGTTAAAATAAAATAAAACGAAATACAAAGCAGATAATTGTGACAGAAGGATTGGTAGAGGGTATTTGTGTTAAGCGGGAGGTCACGTGTTCGAGCCCGGTTCTTGGCATAATTTTCTAGGAAAAGCTTTCAGGGGTATACACTCTCACTTTATTTCCATTATTATTATTATTATTAATGTTATTATTCTTATTATTATTAATATTGTTATTATTATTATTGTTATTATTTATTAATGTTATTATTACTAATTATTATTATTATTAGAATTACTATTATTATTACCACGATTATAGGTAATATAACCATATTTATTATTATTAACATTATTAATATATATATTATTGTAAATTTTGTCGTTTAACTATTACTTATCATTATTACTATATTTATTAACGACTAATATAAGAATTATTATTATTATTATTATTATTATTATTATTTTTATTATTATTATTATTATGTAAACATAAATACTATATTTAATATTATTATCAATTTGTTACTAAGTAACATTTTTATGTATTATTAATGCTATCATTGGTATTATTGATGCTGATATAAGTATTATTACGATTAGGATCGTTGTTATTATTGTTATTATTAAAATAATACAAATTGTTATTTCTACTATTAATATTAGTATTAGTATCATTATTAGACTTATTATTATTATTATTATTAACAAAAGTATTATTATTAAAATTATCCTTTGTAATAAGATTGTTATAATTATTATTATTAAGTATTAGGTATTATTATCAAAATTATTATTTTCATTATTATTATTGTTAAACTGTTCTTTTTATTAAAAACTACTGTTATTATCATTATTATAAAATTTATTATTAAAAACTATCATTTATATTATTATCATTATTATTAATGCTAGTATTAACATTATCATTATTTTAATCACTACTAATATTATTTTAGTATTAATATAATTACTATTTTAACGATCAAATAAAATGTATACATATAAAATATTTGATACATATAACATAACAAAACTATTATTTTATATACAAAATGAAAATATAAAACATATATGTATATATATATATATATATATATATATATATATATATATATATATATATATATATATATATATATATATATATATATATATATATATTCAATATAAAAATAATATAACTAATAAAGTTATATACATATAAATTTGATCGATTATGATTATGTATATTAATAAATATACAAATGATATAGGTTCGTGAATCTGAGGCCAACCCTACACTTGTTCAATGTTGTCATATGTATTTTTACTACAAAATACAGAATAGTGAGTTTCATTTGATCCCTTTTAAATGCTTTTCCAATATATATTTTTGGGACTGAGAATACATGCGCTGCTTTTATAAATGCTTTACGAAATAGACACAAGTGATCGAAACTACATTCTATGGTTGGATTATCAAACCGAATATGCCCCTTTTTAGCTTGATAGCCTAAGAATTGGTGTTTATTATAATTGCCACCAATTGACGCGAATCCTAAAGATAGATCTATGGGCACTAACAAGCCCCAGTCAGAGAATTTGAACTGCTTTAGTACTTCAATTTATCATGTCCTATGTGAGTCCCGGAATGATGGGGATATTCTATATGCATCCTGTTAAGGTCGGTTACCAGGTGTTCACCATATGAATGAATTTTAGTTCGCGAGTTACGCGTGTCAATATATGAAATCTTGTGGTCTATTAAAATTATGGAAATGAATGATTATGATAAACTAATGAACTCACCAACCTTTTGGGTGACACTTTAAAGCATGTTTATTCTCAGGTATTAAGGAAATCTTCCGCTGTGCATTTGCTCATTTTAGAGATATTATTTGGAGTCATTCATGACATATTTCAAAAGACGTTGCATTCGAGTCGTTGAGTTCATCAAGATTATTATCAAGTCAATTATAGTTGGATATATTATGAAATGGTATGTATATCATCAACTTTCGATATAATGAAAGTTTGTCTTTTAAAAACGAATGCAATGTTTGTAAAATGTATCATATAGAGGTCAAGTACCTAGCGATGTAACCAAATGTAATGTATTCGTCCAGATGGATTAGGACGGGTCATTAAAGTTAGTATCAGAGCGGTGGTCTTAGCGAATCAGGTCTTGCATTTGTGTGTCTAACTGATAGTTGTTTAGATGCATTAGTGGGTCTGGACTTCGACCGTGTCTGCATGTCAAAAGTTTTGCTTATCATTTTGTGTCGAAAATTACATGTTTATCATTCTTAGGAAATCTCTTGCTTATCATTCTTAGTCTAGACACATCTTACTGCATTGACTGCATGATTAGTGTATAGACAAAATTCATATCTTAGCGTATCTGCTAATCCGTATCTTAGCGTATCTGTTACTGTAAACTTTGCCCGACAGCTTCCGAAAATTCCTCCGTAATCTACGGGATCTTCTGTATTGTACATAAGTATTATATGTAATTAGAATATCATCTGATATCCAAAAATCATTTCATATCGAAAACCCTTTATCTAACCGTACAAGATGGAACTCGTAACTAGTTCAAATTCCTCGAATTCCGACAGCTATTCCGATATGGATTTTCACTCGAACTCTGAAAGCAGTGTAACCGGAATGGATCAACCCATTTGCCATTATCAATTCTGGATGAACTGGGGATGAGTTTGTAGTTGACATAACCAATGGAAACGAGAAGAAGTCGATACTTTCCATCAACCAAATTTCCTTCTTGGTGATGAACCTGAAGCACTTATCGGCGAACCAATCCGAAACACCATTTTCACCCTCATTACCCGAATATCTCGCCACGATTATATTCTATCTAAAATTATAAACCTTATTCACCCGCTCGTTCTGACCGACAATCATCCCGGAATAATAGAAGAAGTCAACGAACTTTGCGCTCGAGTAAATCAATTTGGAGAATATGGTGCAAAATTTACCAGCTTCAGCAACATCACCGGCACCAACAGTACCATCAATAACAGCACCAGTACCATCAACAATCCATGCCTCAACATCTCATTCTGTACCTTGAGTACAATCATAGTTCTACTTATCGTTCTACATCAATTATCTTCGTTCTTCATGGCGATTATGTAATCTCTAAAGTTTTAGAGATTATTCATTCTAGTTCCAACCGAAAATCAAATGAGATTAATATCATATTAACTCATTAGATCCATGATTACATCTGAAGAATATATATATGTATATATGTTTTCATAAAGATTGTAATTAAAAATTCTTTTGTACAAACTGTTAATGGTGAAAATATTTTAACGGGTAGGTAATACCCGAGGAATATTTAGATTTCACATTAATAAGTTACACTGTACATTCGTCGAATATGATTCAACAGTCATTTACTATCCTATTTACATCCACAGATATACGAATCCGTTCACCACAAAATAACCATTTTCATTCAATTTCATATTTGAATTTTGACCAATCAGAATCCAACAAGTGGCATAATAAAGAAAACATTTGACAAAATAAAATTTGTTAGAAACAAACAAATTAACTATGAAAAATTTTGTTTAGAATCCACGCTAACAAAATCCTAGCTAACTGTTCCTAGCTAACTGTTAATTCCCTATTACATTTTATTTATCGTAGTTTTAATTCTCATAATTTTATTTATCGTCATTTAAATTCTGCATTTATGCTACGCACTTTAAATATTGGGACACGTATACAAGGTTTTAACATATCATATCGATGCATCTATATATATTATTTGGAATAACCATAGACACTCTATATGCAGTAATGATCGAGTTAGCTATACATGGTTGAGGTTGATTCTAAAATAATATATATACCTTTTGTTGTGATTGAGTTTGAGACATGTATATAATGGGTCACGACACGTATTAATTAATTCGAATATTATATATTAAACTATATATGAATTGTTTTACTATTAATTGTGGACTACTAACTGTGGACTAATAACATTGGACAATTAAAATGAATTAAAATATTAATTATAACGTATGAAACTAAATATTTCTTCAAGTTTGCCACTTGATTACATCTTAAACCTCATTTGTATCTTGATGATTACAATCTGCGTTTAAACCTTTCATGATTCTTGAAAACACCTCAATCGAGAGGATTAACCAACCACACTTCATCTACGGAAGAAAAGATTTATGCATATAGTTATGCACCTGAAAACACTCGAAACCTGAAAAAACGTTTAACATGTATCTGTGCTAGCTCCTTTGGCGTTGTTATTACCGAAAATAACTTTGCAATCATTTTCCAAATTAGCCAATTTTGTCACAGCTTCAACAAATCACCTTCGACTTCTCATTCGAATGAACTCTACTATAACTTTGACATATAAGTTCGCCTTTCATCATCGTTACCGGAGAATCGTTTATATTCTACCACATTAGCAGTAAATTTACCAGCTACTTCATTACTCATTGGCTTAAGTCTCTTCGAAAAACTATTATATTTGTTCATCAAAACCCTATCATATACTCATCTACATCTTATAACGAGAATTGCCATACTAATTACCGAGAATTAGCAATCAGTATTTCGAATCTCGTAGCGTTTCTACATCAACAGTTATATGCATACATATAAGAATTATCTCTTAGGATTGTGATCTTCCACTATGAAATTCTGAAAAGCACCTAGTCTACGAATCAATACCCTGAAGTTTGAAAATGCTGAAAGAAGCAGTAAAAACTGTAAATGATCTTAACAGTCAGAAGTTTGATAATAAAGAATAGTATGTAGGAAAAGCTCAGAAGAGTTGGAACTGGAAAAGGGATTGAGCAAACTATGAAGGAGGCCGTGGACAAATCACGAAGACTAAACCTGCCTTCAAAGAATCCAAATGATTCAATATCTACTGAATTCATTAACGAGTACTTTGCTCTTGACTCTAAACCTTTACGAAAAAAATCTTCATCATCATCCATCGATGTTAGAAATTCTAAGATATCATCGTATCTTTCATTATAAATATCATCGATATTTCTGAAGATATATTCATAACTATTCTCATTTGAGATTATTTATCTTTTCGCACTATCTGTGTTACATCATAAAAGAAACTATTGTAGATTCTAAATTTTGAAACCTTCAGGTTTGAAGTATGAATGTTTTTGAAGTAGTGTTGAGAGTTGAAGCATGAGTTAGTATAATATAATGACACTTGATTAACGTGATTATATTACAGTAAGTCATGCTGAGTTTCTAATTGAACGTGATGATTCACAGATCATAACGTCATCATGTACCATTTTACACGACTCTTATATTCTATCTAATCTCTAAACATATCAAGAACATATTTTTATTAATAGTTCTATCTTTTCTCGTGACTTCTGGTAATTTGAAAAGTCAGATCGAGCTGTCACAATTCCTTTCTTAGAACATTAGTCATGTTCATACGAAACTTCATATCTACGAATTCTGGAATCATTATTCGCCTAACTTAAAGTCGGGAAGAGGAAAATAAAAGGATGGAACTTCAAAATATAAAGGAAATGAAGAGGGTAGATTTATAGTGAAATATCCGACATAACAATCGAAACAGATTATTGTATTTAACCAAAGAAGATTCTAATTTCCTTAATTGCCGAAGAACCAGATCGTATTACGAAGATTTTCTCTAAATTCCATGAATTCCGGAAATCAACCGTGACTACATCACCGGTTAAGTCAAACTTGCATTTATTCATTTTCACTCTTTTGTGATAACTTCACTCGTACTCTTCGCGTAATCAAATTGTTTTGTCCATATTACTCAATGATGATAAAACTCTATTCATCAATTCATATTCGTCATAAAAACATTCTTATTGTTATCCATGACGACCTCGATCAAATTTCGGGGACGAAATTTCTTTAACGGGTAGGTACTGTGACGACCCGGAAATTTTCGACCAAATTTAAACCTAAATCTTTATATGATTTCGATAAGATAAACAAAAATTGGTAATGTTGAGTCTCAAAATTTTTGAATTGTTTACAAAGAATCATTTGACTTTGACTATTCCCGACTATTCACGAACAATAGTTTATGATTAGATGTGTATATATATATATTATAACTTGCAAGACTGTAACAATGTATTAAATGTTATACTCTAAGTTTAGATGCTTCAATATATATCATTAATATATTTATCTACTTGATAATTAAAACATAATTATATATATAGTATTTGAAATATATATGTATATATGATTTCTTTACATAATTATTGATTGTATGTACATTGCAATATATTAAAATCTATAAATAATAACTATTCGATAAATGATATCATATCTCCCTTCTTATTATAACAAAAGCAAAAATAGGAAATAAATTTTTAAATTCAGCCTTTAAATTAAATCTTATCCGTTGGATCAAGATTTTACAATGAAATCCAACCATTAATTTAATATACGAAATTCAATTACTAATAACTTTTAGGCTTTTTTATACAAAGACAATTATACCCTTAAAACATAATAATATTACAACTAACAATTAATTAGCGGATTTAAATCAAATCAAACAGCTGCTACGCCTCCTTCTTCTCCATCTATTACGATTTATCATCCGACTTCATTCAAATTAATTAAAAATACGATCTTAGCATCTTCAATACCTTAATCGAATGATTTAAGATGATCATTTTCAACCGACTACGTATCAACTGATGCATTCCTTTCTTCAATTCCTTTTGCAACTTCAATCGAGGATTATTGGTGAGTGATTCACTGCTATACTTTCATTAGCGTTGTTTGCATTTTGCGATTTTATGCACGGTTACTAATTGATGGTGGAAAGTTGTCATTTATCTTTTGATATCTACCCTAACCTAATTTATTTTTTGTTTGGGCATAAAATTTGAGTTGTGGGTTTGATGCCTCCATCAACAGCAAGAGATAAGATTGATTGTTGTTAGTTCGTAACAGCTGTGACAATTTTTAGGGTTTTAGCATAATTAGTTTTATTCTGCTTGCCTTCATTATTGATGGGTGTTTGTTTTATGGTGGTTTATTATTAGGTGCGTGTTCGATATTCTGCTTTCTTTTCACAAATTCCCAGTTGAAAGGTTATTTTGGATTGTATTCTACAGGTTTGTCCTTTCTTATTATGTCAGATTTTGTTTTCATTCTTTTTACTGGTCAATGATTTAGACTGTTGTGTGTTACTATCGACTATGGTGATGATCTTATGTCTTTACTGTATAAGGGATTGTTTGTTTGTGCTTATAAGGTATTGTCAAATAATATGATGTAAACAGATTATCGATTTTAGACTGACATCGTTCAATATTAACTATGGTCTTGACCTTGTGTGTGTGTGTGTGTTTTTTTTTTGTCTATAAAGTATTGTCATTTGATATGTAAAAGAAAGAAAATTATTTATGATAACAATTCTCGGGACGGATTAGTTTTTTTATGGTGATACTATTGTTTCTGCCTCTTGGGATGTATTTTCGAGGCAATTAACTAAGAGAAAGGTGCTTATACTTTATAACTATATGAATTGTCCATCTGTTAGGAAGTTACACCTGATAACAGAAATGTATGTTTCTTCTGCGGTTGTTTGCCATGCACTGTTGCATCTTGGAGTAGGATTTGAGAGTTCTGAAACGCATTCTTTGGCCTCTAATATGTGTTTTATAATCTGTATTTTATTGGTTACACATATTTTAGTTACAATGCTGATGTAAATTGTTATTTGCATTTGTTGTGTTGGTAGGTCTCACTGCTACTTCGTCGACCCGTTGTCAGATACCTACCCCGTTGTGTAAATTTCCTGTTGCAGCTCAGTCCGAAGGTGTGTATTAGGTTTTATGTTTCTCTTCCATGTTACTTATCATTGTAGTATTGTTCATTTGTATTTTTTTATGTTATATTGATCTATTTTGTTGATAGTAAAGTACACATGTGAACAATTAGTGACAACCAGGGAATATGATGAACCATTTGAACTGCCACCACCCATAAGTGCACTTGAAGGTACCTCACACACGCTCAATTGTTGTTGATTAGATTAATATGATAAATGGGTTCCAAAATGGGTCACTTTCTACCCGTTTAGGGATCCCAATGATTTATGGAATTGATTTGTTCATGGGCACAATAATGTTATTAATGCTACCCTATTTCCACATAACATTGGCCTTGGAGCTACGCCGTGAGTCCATCTAATGTTTTATATGTTTCTATTTTCTAATAGTGAATTAGATTAAGCCAAAATTGTTTGGATGAATTTGACGTAATTCGACATTGACCTTTATATAATCTTTAATCCACACTAGGGATATTGAAATGTTTTGAATGTTGCAAACATCTTTTGTAGGTATGAAGAGATCCAAGATGGGGAAGATGTTACGAGACTTACAGTGAGGATATAGGACTTTTTCAAAATATGACACACTATATTAGGGTTGCAAGGTGAAATTCCAAAAGGATCACGACTAGGTGTCCCGTACGTCGCTGGAAAGTACGTACCTTTTAAATGATATCTCTCATATTTAATTAGGAGCGTTAGTTCTACACGAGATGTTATTTTGAAACACCTTTTCATTGTAAACTTATAACTATGTCCCATCATTTTCAGGGACAAGGTAGCTACATGCGCAAAACATTTTGTGGCCGGTGGTGTGACAACTCACGGAATTGATGAAAATAATACAGTGGCCAACGAGCATGACTTGCTAACACAGTAGCAATCATAAACACCTTTTTAGAGTCACCATAATGTTTCCAACCACTTTCAGCGGTATATGTACTATATAGCTTGGCCGTGGCCATGGGTTTTTGGAATATTTTCTTGCCCGAAGGTAATTGTTCTTACTTTTGCTTTTTTTTTAATTATTTTTCTTATTCTTATACAAAAGGTACATTATAGTTTTTCTTTTTACTATTGCAAATTAGTGTGAATGCTTACTCAAGTCTATGAGTCTACCCAGTTGTAGGTGTCTTGAAAGTGATTTGTTTGCTTCTCATGTTGTAGAGATTTATAGTTATTATTAGTTTTTTTTTGTATTAAAAATTGATTTTGTAGATATTTCTTCATTATAACAAGATCTGGGTGGTTGGTAATATCTGTAGTTACTGCAATGCAATGCAATTTCATTTTTGTATCTTATTTAGTCATTGTTACAAATCATTTTGTGTTCTTTGTTATTTGATATGATTACAATTGTTTGTTAAACGGGTGTGTCTTTCAAAATATGTTAGTGTAAATGATATTAGCTAAATAAGTAATTTTTTTTTTCTGAGTATTAGCTTTTTCAACTTTATGTTTTTTTTTCAAGTTATAACTTGTATGTTTTATTATCAGTAATACGACATTACTACTTAAACAGTTTTAGTTTCTTATCAACCTAACAAATACTACATAAAATATATTTATTTTGACAATTCAATTTTTGATTTGTCCCTAAAAAATTTCGTGAATTTGTGGGTCTTAATAATTCGAAAGAGCGCTGGCATTGATCGCATTTCATAACTATCACAAAAGATTGAATTAGATTAATCACCAATGGGAATTGGGAAACTATACCTAAATTAAAATTTATTTTACGTTTTTAGCAATTTTGGGGACTTGAATTATATTTGTTTAGGAATTAAATGTTAAATTTTGATTTTATTATTATTATAAACCTTTGCTGCATCGTTTACCTTTTCACTTAGTATATTTAACGATCATATCAGTTGTTAAACTGCTACTAAAATATTTTTTAACTAAACCCGCGAATTCGCGGGTCTTTAAATAGTAATATATGATATAAATATAATTATTAAATATTACATAACTAATAAATTGTAATATTATTATATTAAATGTAGTTACAAATTAAATTTTTTACATTAATTACCATTACCTCCATTATTATTACAATAAATATTAATATTAATTATAATATCAATATTATTAGTATTATTATATATAATATGAAATTTGATACATGTGATTATTATATATTACTAATATATTATCGTTAGTTTATAATCATAATTATTATTATTGTAATCTTATAATTATTATGACCAGTATTATTGAAAATCATTATTTTTGTTATTATTATTATTTTTAAATTGTTATTATTTTCATTATCAATATTATTATTATTATTATTATTATTATTATTATTATTATTATTATTATTATTATTATTATTATTATTATTATTATTATTATTATTATTATTATTATTATTATTATTATTATTATTAATATCATTATTAACCTTATTATTAATAAACATTATTATCATTGTTATTAATATTATTATTATTAATAATAATACTAATTATATTAATAATTACTAATAAATTAGTAATAATATATAAATCAGATAAAGATGTATTTATTAACTTGTAGTATCAGATTAAGTCATGAATCTGTTTTAAATCAACATCAGGTATATTTTCTTGTCTGTTTAATATCAAAGGTCGATCTCAATTATCTATACCAAACAAAAATCGATCATGTCATATGTACTGTCCAAATGATTCGATTAAACTCAATACATACTGCTATCTGTTACTGCAATTCAGAAAAACAAAAAAACCAAGAACTTATAAAATCAAACGCATATCTCTGTCTTGTCTCAATTTTTCAAAAACCTTGAATTCGAACGAAAGTGCCAAATGTAAAAATGCAGTTTTGTTAGGAGTCCTCTAAACGATTTTTCTGCAAAAGCACAACTTCCAATTCATCCTATCGGATTCAAATTTTGAGGTCAAAAGTTAAAAATTAAAAAGTCAAAGAATTTGATTTTGAAGAAATTCGAACTTGTCTTTGTAATTCCGGTTCAATTGATAATGGAGAAAGTTTCAAGGAGTCATTTAAAATCTAATTCAAGAAGAAATTGAAAGCCAAAACCTCCTAAATTTCAAAATCACATGATGAGTTATTCATCGTGATTTTTTTTTTCTTTTTCTCTGTTACAGCTCGATTTCTTATCCTTTTGTTTTAAATAAATTCAATCAATCTCTGGGGAACATTTCAGTTTAATTTTCAATTTATAATGTGGCTGCTATGATTTTGTTTGGTTTACGATTGATCGATATCTGAAGAAGAGGAAGAAGATAAACATATTACGGGTTAAAATAAAATAAAACGAAATACAAAGCAGATAATTGTGACAGACGGATTGGTAGAGGGTATTTGTTTTAAGCGGGAGGTCACGTGTTCGAGCCCGGTTCTTGGCATATTTTTTTAGGAAAAGATTTTAGGGGTATACACTCTCACTTCTATTTCCATTATTATTATTATTAATGTTATTATTCTTATTATTAATAATATTGTTATTATTATTATTGTTATTATTTATTAATGTTATTATTACTAATTATTATTAGAATTATAATAACTATTATTATTACCATGAATATAGGTAATATAACCATATTTATTATTATTAACATTGTTAATATATATATTATTGTAAATTTTGTCGTTTAAGTATTAGTTATCATTATTACTATATTTATTAACGACTAATATAAATATTATTATTATTATGTAAACTTAAATACTATATTTAATATTATTATCAATTTGTTACTAAGTAACATTTTTATGTATTATTAAGGTTATCATTGGTATTATTGATGCTGATATAAGTATTATTACGATTAGGATCATTATTATTATTGTTATTATGAAAATAATACAAATTGTTATTTCTACTGTTAATATTAGTATTAGTATCATTATTAGACTTATTATTATTAATAAAAGTATTATTATTAAAATTATCCTTTGTAATAAGATTGTTATAATTATTATTATTAAGTATTAGGTATTATTATCAAAATTATTATTTTCATTATTATTATTATTAAACTTTTCTTTTTATTAAAAACTACGGTTATTATCATTATTATAAAATTTATTATTAAAAACTATCATTTATATTATTATCATTATTATTAATGCTAGTATTAACATTATCATTATTTTAATCACTACTAATAATATTTTAGTATTAATATAATTACTATTTTAACGAACAAATAAAATATATACATATAAAATATTTGATACATATAACATAACAAAACTAATATTTTATATACAAAATGAAAATATAAAACATATATGTATATGTATATATATATATATATATATATATATATATATATATATATATATATATATATATATATATATATTCAATATAAAAATAATATAACTAATAAAATTATATACATATAAATTTGATCGATTATAATTATGTATGTTAATAAATATACAAATGATATAGGTTCGTGAATCCGAGGCCAACCCTACACTTGTTCAATATTGTCATATGTATTTTTACTACAAAATACAGAATAGTGAGTTTCATTTGCTTCTTTTTTAAATGCTTTTGCAATATATATTTTTGGGACTGAGAATACATGCGCTGCTTTTATAAATGCTTTACAAAATAGACACAAGTGATCGAAACAACATTCTATGGTTGGATTATCAAACTGAATATGCCCCTTTTTAGCTTTACAAAGTAGCCTAAGAATTGGTGTTTATTATAATTGCCACCAATTGACGCGAATCCTAAAGATAGATCTATGTGCCCTAACAAGCCCCAGTAAGAGAATTTGAACTGCTTTAGTACTTCGATTTATCAGGTCCGATGTGAGTCCCGGAATTTAACAACCCGTCCTTATCCACCTGGACGAAGTCATCAACATCTGGTCCCATTGTAAGGTACTGACCTAAATATGCCATGAATGACTCCAAGTAATATCTTTAAAATGAGCAAATGCACAGCGGAAGACTTAATTCTTACCTGAGAATAAACATGCTTAAAAGTGTCAACCAAAAGGTTGGTGAGTTCATAGGTTTATCATAACAATCATTTCAATATATTAATAGACCACAAGATTTCCGTTTATAAATATATGTACACTCGCAAATGTATAAAAGTATTCTATAAGTTGTTGAGCGCTTCGGTAACCATACTTAATAATTAATGTGGCATATTCCCTTTATCATGAAATCTCCCTACACTGTACCAAGTGTAGTAAAACGAAGTACTATGCAACCGTTTACGATACTGGAGCGACTAGCCCAGTTGGGGTGGTCAAACCCGATAGATCTATCAATAGGATTAGCGCTTACAAGCTCTTCCAACATGTAAATATTAGTTACCAAGCTATTAGGGAAGATATGCAAGGTGGTACAACTCAACGTAGAATATATTTTAAGTACTTATGTCTATTTCGTCAAACATAAAAGCAGCGCATGTATTCTCAGCCCAAACATATATATTGCAAAAGCAATTAAAAAGGGAGCAAATGAAACTCACAATCCAATATTTTGTAGTAAAAATATTCATACGACGAAACTGAACAATGCAGGGTTGACCTCGGATTCACGAACCTATATCATTTGTATATATATTAAAACACGTAATTGTAGTTAACAATTATATATATTATTATTAATGTTATTCTTTTTATATTGATAACTTATATTCTTTTTATATAGTTAAATAAGTAAAATTATAAATTTTGTTATGTTATATATAATAATTATAATTTCATATATACATATATTTATATATATCAATTGTTTGTTGAAACTAGTAATTATAATAATACAAAAATAATATTTGTAATGGTAATAATGATTATGATACTTGTAACTCTGATAATAATAATAATTATAATTCCATTATTAATTATAATACTTATAATAATAATAATAATCAAAATAATGATAATACTAATGATAATAATTATAACAATAATAATAATAACAAAGATTTTTGAGATTAAAAACTACCTCAAAAAGTGTTTAAAAAAATAGTTGCCACCAGCCGGGTTCGAACCCGTAACTTCTCGTTCACCCATAAGAGACTCAACCATCCCTCCAAATTCGTTTTTCCTGATTAATACATATTCTGATTTTATTTAAACTGATTTTCCTGTTATCTTTCTTCTTCCTCATCTTCCTTGTATTAATTCAACCAGGAAACTCCAAATTCCAAAATAATGATTTTATGGTTTCATTTAATACTTGTAAACTATCATAAAACTAAAAAAAAAAAAAACTGTTCTTGTTAATTAAAAAAAAAGTAAAGAAAAAAATAAAATAAAAAAATAGCTATATATACTGTTCGCTATTTTTTTTAAAAAAAATATTGGTTTTTGATTTTTAGAACTTATTGGATGATAATTATAACATGAAATAGTTTTCAAATCATATATAGAAACTATTGGAATCGTCAATTTATCTTGAAACATCAAAACGATTACGAATTTTGCGAAGAACAAAAAGTTGACTTTTTGCTTTTAAAACTTTGACTCACGAATTTGTATTCGATATGTAAAATTGAAGATTCATGCTATGCAGAAAGATTAAACGAACGATTCCTAACACAATGGCATTATTACATTTTGAAATTTGATTCGCATTTGAGGTTTTGATTATATGGATCAAGAGCAGGAGACGGCCTGGGTTTTTTTTAAAAAAAAAATCTGTTTAAATTGTTAGGGAATATCAGATAGCAGTTGATTGATGAAGACGATGGAAAATTGGTTGATTAAACTCAACTAGATTACTAGTTATATAAGAAATGCTAGTCGACAGGTTCAATCAAATGAAAAAAAAAATAAAAAAAAATAAATGGAAAGCTGATTAAGACTTGAAACAGAATTTGGATGTATTGTGATATTAAATTCACGATTTGTACTGGTTTTAGAGACCGAACAAATATTAACACAGTATTGATGGGTACACACAATAAATTCGTACACCTTTTTCTTTATATATATATAAAACTAATTTTTAATAAAACTAATTCTATTAATAATAAATAATAATAGTACTGATTATTAATATTAATTATCCTAATAATAACAATATTTAGAATAATAATACTAATAGATATAAAAATGTTTATAATGATATTTGTAACAATAATATTAATAGATTGTATTATTTATTATATATATATATATATATATATATATATATATATATATATATATATATATATATATATAAAATATTTCTTAATGTTAACATTTAATAATAATGCTAGTAATACAAGTTATATGTTTCCATTTTTATATAGTAATATTAATAATATCGATATTGATATCAATAATAATAAAACTAATAATAATATTATCACACTTTTATTTTTTATTGTAATTACATTTAATTAGTAATATTATATGATAACAGATGTTGAATACTTAATATTTATACATTTTATATATATTATCATATAACTATTGATAAGAATCATATATATATATATATATATATATCTATATATATATATATATATATATATATATATATATATATATATATATATATATATATATATTCATTTTAATTATCACACCCCCAGTTAGGGCCTGGGCGAAATGTGACTTAATATCAAAGTATACCAACATATTATAATAACGAGAACAATACTAAATGAGAAAATTAACTTCAATGAGTACGCAGCGGAAAATGAAATTTCGTTACAAAGGAATAAAGTAATTGTTTAAATGCAATAGTAATAAATGCGATAATCTCTTGATCCTATGTCCAAGTAGCATCACATAAGCAGTAGATAAGTAAGCTTGAATCAAACAGCACCTGAGACAAAACATGTTAAAGTGTCAACCAAAAAAGGTTGAGTGAAGTTCATAGGTTTAACAAAAGTTTGACCGTTGTTTTAGACCACAAGATTTAGTTTGTAAAGTTGATCTTGCAAGATCAAAAAGTTATGCCAAAGCGTAATATTTAGACTAAACGTTCAAGTTTGCCCTATGACAAGTTGTGTCTATCCTTGTCGGTTTAAATTTCATTATCAAGTTATACAAAGACTTAGTCAAATGTATCGGGGACGTTACTCCCGATAGGCCTACCCCCAATAATTAAGCATGCCGCAGCAATTAAAAATATCACTGTAGGGACTTAGTCGGACATAGCCGGGTATAGCATAGTTTAACAGTTTGGTACTTGTGTCTAAAGTGTAAAAGTAAAAACAGCATGTGTCTCACCCCAAAAGTAAGTAAGTTTGCTAGCAATAAAGAGGGGCTATGAATTCACCTTATAAGTATAGAGAGAGTTATTCCTCGGAATAGAGAGTTGAACTAGTGAGCAGGAAAGTCAACCTATTGACATTTAAGAGTAGTTAAGTGTTTTACCCATGTTTGAGGTTAAGTACGTGTTTATGTATAGTTTGTTTCACTAAGTTTCTATTCCTAGTAAGTTTCTATTTTTAGAAAGTTTCCATTTTTAGAAAGTTTCCTATTTTAGTAGGTTCCCTATTTTAGTAAGTTTCTATACTTAGAAAGTTTCTACTTAATGAGTGTTTTTCCATTTTAGGATACTTGTCGTATTAGATAAGCTTTCAATCTCCCCTTTCCCTTCGAATGGCCATTTTAGGTCTAGGGGCTTGAGCTATAGGACCCTTTAAATCGGAAATCCAAACCCTTCCGCCTAGAGTTTCATAGAAATCATTCGTCAAGAAAGTTCGAAGATCTATACATCTCTAATACATATCCCAAAAAGGTTTTTATGTGTTACAATATAAGTAGTAGGTTATAGGTGCTAATAATAGTAATAGTGTATACATGTTAATTAATAGTATTAGGGTTTCATTAACTAGGGTTAGTTAAAGTAGTAATTAATAACTAGGGTTTATTAATTAATTTTCTAGGGTTTCATAAATGTCTAGGGTTTACTTATTAATTTTGGGTTTTTAATAAACTAGGGTTTTGATTAAAGTAGTATAGTTTAGGTATAATTAGGGTTTAGGGTTTTAGTGTATATATATGTATGTGAAGTCGTGTATATATATATATATATATATATATATATATATATATATATATATATATATATATATATATATATATACAAAAATTTATTTTTTACAAGTATATATATATGTATGTCGATTTATATGTATATATATAAGTTTATTTTGTTTCCTTAATTAAACACTAATAAATCTCCTAAGTGTATCTAGGGTTTTAAAGATCAAAACTTCCTTCATTCTTTTTTTTTCTAGTCGACACATACACAGACATGTATAGATTTATATATATTTTTTTTACATGTAGATCTAGGTTTGTTCTTATGTTTATGTGTTTATGAATTTATATGAATATAGATTAAAACAAAGATCAAAGAATTAAGGAAATAGTTTAGGGTTTTATATTATACCTTTGAAGATCCAACAAGATTAACAAAGAAAAGAAGAACTCGATGAAGATGAAAGATCAAAGTCTTGAATATCTTGAAGAACACCTTGAAGATTCTTGAAGATCACGAAGAATGCGAAGAATACTTGAAGATTACTTGGAAACTGTCATAACCCGTCCTTAACCATAAGAACGTGTTAGATAATGTATGATTTCATTGCGAGGTATTGACCTCTATATGCGACATTTTTAAAAGAACAACTGCATATATTTTACATTACAAACCATAATTCTTATTTTGATACAAGCTTTAGACAAAATAAAGATGATTATCGTTTAGCGATAATCTTAGACTTACAAACTTTACATGTGATGATAACAATACGATTTCTAGCATATTTTACATTACAAATCCTCCGATATGCAGTTTTATTTTTGACACAAATATGCATACTCAAGATCTTGTTTAAATTCAACATGTTGCAGCGGAAGCTTCTAATTATCACCTGAGAATAGACATGCTTAAAACGTCAACATAAAGTTGGTGAGATATAGGTTTAATGCCGGCAGCAATATATATATATAGACCACAAGATTTCATATATAAACGTTTTAATAAAAATATTCTAAGTGGTTGAGCACTTGGTAACCATACTTAACATTTAATCACGTCGCATATTCCCTTTATTATGAAATCTTACTACACCGTACCAAGTGTAGTCACAAAACGAAGTACTGTGCAACCGTTGAATACTGGTCGTCCAGTCCGGTTGGGGTTGTCAGGCCCGATAGATCTATCAACAGGATTCGCGTTTACAATACCGCTGTAAATAACAGTTACCAAGCTACAGGGAAGTATGCCAGTGGTACAACTCAATGTAGAATATATTTTTCAGTTACTTGTGTCCATAACGTAAAACATAAAATACATGTATTCTCATCCCGAAATACTTAGAGTTTAAAAGTAGGACTATATACTCACTTTTGTCTTGAAGATATGTAATTTCGACTTGGTCTCCGATTGATATCACGAACCTATCCATATATAATATATCAATACCTTTTCTTTTTAAAACAATCGTCACATATATATACTTATTATACTTTTAATACTTTTAATAATTTCTTAGTCCGTAGTTAGCAGTCCGATGTTAGTAATTCAATTTTAATGGTTCATTTTTAGGTGTTTAATAAACCCCCCAATGAAATAAATAAAAAAAACCCCATCGTATATGTATTGGTCGAGATTAATCTTGACCCACGGTACCGGTGTTGTCAAATGACGTGTTGCGTACATAAAGTACCAGTGTTGTCAAATGACGTGTTGCGTACAATCATGGGATCTTATGATTAATCTTCTCGTATTGTTTACGGGTGATCCTGAACCATATAAAATTAAATTATGAGTACATATATATAAAATATCATGTTATTTTAAAAAGATGTGATTTATTTAATTTTCTCCAATTATTTTCGTAGCTAAACTAGTCTTAGATATCCGATCTCGTTTTGGTCATAGTTTCTTCGTTACAACTCCGTTTTCGTTGATTCAACTTGCCACTTCCTTGGATCGAGTCCCTCTTTAAGACTATGAACTGTAAATACCTTAGTTTGTATTCGAAATCACAGGTCATAGGTCAAACTTTAGTGAAACTTATGAAGTTAATCATTTTCCATCATGTAAACAACCTTAAATGATTATTTTTCTAAAAATACTTATACTTTGAGTTAAATCATGAAATTTTTATGTGTTATCATATTCATAGTAAAAATCATTTTTCCAGAAAATAAACCTCCAATTCAAAGTTTAAGATGGTTTTTAATTATCCAACCCAAAACAGCCCCCGGTTGCACTCCGACGTCGTAAAAACAGTTTTTAAGGTGTTCTTTGAAAAACCAAGTTTTACCTTGTTAAGTTAGCATATATTTATGATATATTACAGGTCTTGAAGTATTTTAAAAGTTATGTTAGAAGGATCTATTTAGTTTGCAAACAAGTTTGAAAACATTCAAACTATGTTTTTGTTGTTAAAATTTTATACCACAAAATAAGATAGCTATATATATATGAATCGAATAAGGTTATGAACAAAGTTACTACCTCAAGTTACTTGGACAAGATTGCTGTAAATGATGAGTGAAAACCTAGAACTAAAAGGGTGATGAAATTGGATGAAAGATTGGAAGTAAGTTTGTGTTCTTGGAAGGATTCTTGAAGTGTTTTTGTAAGAGTTTTCTTATGGTGATTAAGTGATGTTTTTATGGCTAGATCTTCATGGATATTAGCTGAATGGTTATGGAGTTTAAGGGTTATGAAGATGTGTGTGTTTTTAGCTAGAGAATGGAAGTAAAAGTGAATCAAAAATGGAGTACCATTACTCCCTTAAAAACATGATCAAGGGGGGGAGACAAAACAAAATTCAAGTTTGTAATCTTGTTAATTAGTCTTGCAATCATCCAAAAGTAATTACCTTATACATAAGGCATTGAACAAGGGCTGGTTGGTGGTGATTTGATGTGTATATACCAGTAGTAAATACGTATAGAAGCTAGGTATGATACGAGTACATGTACTCTAGATATACGTATAGAAATCTTGTGAAAAATGGAATGAGAATTCAAATATAGCTATCTTTTGTGAATATACTTATATTGTTTTATGTATTTAAGTCTTTAAAAGTGATTAAATACATTACATATACGATATATGTATAAACATTATAGGTTATAAGTATTTATGTCAAATAACGTTACGTATGGTTATTGTTTTGAAAACTTAAGTTAGTAGTTTCAAAATATACTTATAACTTATTGTTATTAATACAAAATGAGATATTAAAACATCCTTAGATCATGTTAAATATGTATATATACATATATATACACAAACGTATAATTATCATATATTGTATAGTTCGTGATATCATCGGTCAAACTAGACGGTCAATCGTTGTGTAAAACTCTCTTTGAAAACGTAAGTCTCAACAATTTGGATTGCTTATCATGTTGGTAAGGTTTAATTTATATAAATATTAATCTTATAAGTATAGAACGATCGAAAAAGTGCGGGTCATTACATTACCTACCCGTTAAATAAATTTCGTCCCGAAATTTTAAAATTGTACCTATTTTGCGTCATCGGAAAACAAGTGTGGATATTTTTGTTTCATTTGATCCTCTCGTTCCCAAGTAAACTCGGGACCCCTTCGAGCATTCCAACGAACCTTAACGATCGGTATGTTGCTCTGCTTGAGCCGTTTAACTTCACGATCCATGATTTCGATTGGTTCTTCGATGAATTGTAGTTTCTCGTCGACATGGATTTCTTCAAGAGGAATGGTGAGGTCTTCCTTTGCAAGACACTTCTTAAGGTTTGAGACGTGAAAAGTATTATGTACTCCGGTGAGTTGTTGCGGTAACTCGAGTCGATAAGCTACCGGTCCAATGCGTTCGATGATCTTGAACGGGCCTACATACCTTGGGTTTAGTTTACCCCTTTTTCCAAAACGTATTACACCTTTCCAAGGTGACCCCTTTAACATAACCATGTCACCGATTTGAAACTCTAATGGTTTCCTTCGAACATCGGCGTAGCTCTTTTGGCGACTACGGGCTGTTTTCAATCTCTCCTTGATTTGTACTATCTTCTCAGTCGTTTCGTGTATGATCTCGGGACCAGTTAATTGTCGATCTCCTACTTCATTCCAATAAATAGGAGATCTACACTTCCTTCCGTACAATGCTTCGAATGGCGCAGCTTTAATGCTCGCATGATAACTATTATTATACGAGAATTCTGCTAATGGTAGATATTTATGTCATCCGTTTCCAAAATCGATCACACATGCCCTGAGCA
Organism: Rutidosis leptorrhynchoides; assembly: GCF_046630445.1. NCBI lineage: Eukaryota > Viridiplantae > Streptophyta > Magnoliopsida > Asterales > Asteraceae > Rutidosis > Rutidosis leptorrhynchoides. The sequence goes on from NC_092336.1 coordinate 635,728,489, forward strand.
TGTCTTCAAGAGTCTGAATTGTTCTTTCACTCTGCCCGTCGGTTTACGGATGATATGCGGTGCTCATATCCAAACGAGTTCCTAGTGCCTCCTGTAGTGATTGCCAGAACTTTGAGGTAAATCTACTATCACGATCAGATATAATGGAAATAGGTATTCCATGCCTTGAAACTATTTCCTTTATATATAATCGTAATAATTTCTCCATTCTATCTGTTTCCTTTATAGGCAAGAAATGTGCAGATTTGGTAAGACGGTCAACAATTACCCAAATGGTGTCGTATCCCCATGCAGTCTTTGGTAACTTCGTGATGAAATCCATGGTAATACCGTCCCATTTCCATTCTGGAATTTCTGGTTGTTGAAGTAACCCTGACGGCTTCTGGTGTTCTTCTTTGACTTTGGAACAAGTTAAACACTCCCCAACATATGTTGCAACGTCTGTCTTTAAATTAGGCCACCAATAATGTGTCTTAAGATCTTGGTACATCTTTCCAACTCCAGGATGTATCGAATATCTTGTCTTATGTGCCTCGTTCAATATCAACTTCCTTAATCCACCCAACTTTGGTACCCAAATACGATTTGCAAAATATCGAATTCCATCTTCCCGCATAACGAGTTGCTTCTCATACTTCTTCATTATTTCATTTCCTATATTTTCTTTAGTAAGTGCTTCTCGTTGAACTTCTTTGATTTGTGAGTTGAGATTCATGCGAATTTTTATGTTCATCGCTCGTACTCGAATTGGTTCTCGTTCCTTTCTGCTTAGAGCGTCGGCCACCACGTTCGTTTTCCCGGGATGATAACGAATTTCACAATCATAGTCATTTATTAACTCAACCCACCTACGTTGCCTCATGTTCAGCTGTTTTTGATCGAAAATATGTTGAAGGCTTTTATGATCAGTAAACACAGTGCATTTAACCCCATACAAGTAGTGTCTCCATATCTTCAATGCAAACACGACTGCTCCCAGTTCTAGATCATGCGTCGTATAATTCCGCTCGTGAATCTTTAATTGTCGGGATGCGTATGCAATAACTTTCTTCCGTTGCATAAGAACGCAACCAAAACCTTGTCGCGAAGCGTCACAATATATTTCAAAATCATCGTTCCCTTCTGGTAACGATAAAATAGGCGCCGTAGTCAACTTCTTTTTCAGTAATTGAAATGCACTCTCCTGCTCAGAAGTCCATTCATATTTCTTCCCTTTTTGCGTTAACGCTGTCAACGGCTTAGCTATTCGGGAAAAATCTTGAATAAACCTTCTATAATAACCGGCTAAACCCAAAAATTGGCGTATCTGCATTGGTGTCTTAGGAGTCTCCCATTTTTCAATGGCTTCAATTTTTGCTGGATCAACCTGAATTCCTTTGCTACTAACAACGTGGCCAAGAAATTGCACTTCTTTCAACCAGAAAGCACATTTAGAAAATTTAGCATATAGCTGTTCTTTTCTTAACAACTCTAATATCAACCTTAAATGCTGCTCATGCTCTTGCTCACTCTTGGAATACATAAGAATATCATCAATGAAAACGATAACAAACTTATCTAAATATGGACTACAAACTCGATTCATGAGGTCCATGAATACAGCTGGCGCATTCGTCAATCCAAACGGCATGACCAAAAATTCGTAATGACCGTAGCGTGTCCGAAAAGCAGTTTTCGGTATATCTTCTTCTTTGACACGTAATTGATGATAGCCCAATCTTAGGTCAATTTTCGAGTACACACATGATCCTTGGAGTTGATCAAATAAGTCGTCAATTCTCAGTAGTGGATACCGATTCTTGATAGTTAACTTATTTAATTCACGATAATCTATACACATTCGGAAAGATCCGTCTTTCTTCTTGACGAATAAAATTGGAGCTCCCCACGGTGAAGTACTTGGTCGTATGAATCCACGATCCAGTAATTCTTTTAACTGACTCTGAAGTTCTTTTAACTCGGACGGTGCAAGTCTATATGGAGCACGGGCAACCGGTGCAGCACCTGGTACAAGATCTATTTGAAATTCTACAGATCTAAATGGAGGTAATCCCGGCAACTCTTCCGGAAATACTTCAGGAAAATCTCTTGCCACAGGCACGTCATTGATGCACTTCTCTTTTTCTTTCTTTTCGACTTTATTAACATGTGCTAAGATAGCATAGCACCCTTTCTTCAAGCACTTTTGAGCTTTCAAATAACTAATGAGTTTTAGCTTTGAGTTACCCTTCTCTCTATAAATCATTACTGGCGTTTTATCCTTACGAGGAATGCGAATTGCCTTCTTGGCGCACACAACTTCAGCTCCTATTTTGGACATCCAGTCCATGCCGATTATTACATCAAAACTTCCTAATTCTACGGGTATCAAATCAATCTTAAATGTTTCTCCGGCTAAATTTATTTTACAATCACGGCAAATTTTATCGGCTTTAATTAGTTTACCATTAGCTAACTCAATCATGTACTTAGCATCTAGAGGTAATGATGAACAATTCAATTTAGCGTGAAAGTCTCTACACACGTAACTTCTATCAGCACCAGTATCAAATATAATAGATGCGGATAAGTTATTAATGGTAAACGTACCCGTAACAAGCTCCGGGTCTTCACATGCCTCTCTAGCATTAATAACAAATGCTCTCCCTCGTGCAGGTCCGATATTCTTCTCTGGATTCGGGCACTGGCTCTTATAATGACCCTGTTTCCCACATCCATAACAAGTAACAGTAGCCAAAGCAGTTCTATTTGCATTAGTGGCAGGAGTCTTGGTACCATTTGTATTTGTAACGAGAGCCCTACAATCTTCAGCAAGATGACCCTTTCGATTACATTTGTTGCATACCACATTACAGTAACCAGAGTGATGTTTGTGGCATCGGTTGCATAAAGGATTTTGTCCTTTATAACCAAAGCTTAAACCACTACCCGCACCTTGCGTGATTTCTTGTTTCTTAAAAGATTGTTGTTGGTTACCTCGATCATAATTTCCATTCCACTTTCTTTTGTTACCTGATACCTTCACATCAGTATTGGATACTTTCTTATCCATGATGACCTGATCCATTAGCTCGTTTGCCATGGTTATAGCTTCATGAATTGTCTTAGGTTTCGATGCTGTAACATTTGCCTTGACCTTTTTGGGCAAACCATCTTTGTACATTTCAATTTTCCGTTCTTCGGTTGGAACTAATTCAGGACATAGCAAAACTAATTCCATGAATCGCTGATTGTAGTTGGTGATTTCAGTACCAATAACCTTCAGACTTCGTAATTCATCTTCCAACTTCCTAACCTCGTTCCTTGGACAATACTCGTTGATTAACATTGTTTTGAATTCTTCCCAAGGAGTATTATAAGCTACATCTCCTCCTACAGCCTTCACATAATTTTTCCACCACGTGAGTGCACTATCTTGTAAAGTACACGATGCATACTTGGTCATGTCCTTTTCAACACAACCACTTATTTTAAACACAGTCTCCATCTTTTCTATCCACCGGGTTAAACCGATCGGTCCTTCTGTTCCACTGAATGATGAGGGCTTGCAAGCTTGAAAAGTTTTGTAAGTGCACCCCACACGAGGATTTGGGTTAACTGCAGCACCTCTTGCAGCCTCGACCCATAACATTCTGTCGTTCACTCGCTGATTGATGAGTTCCTGGATTTCTTGTTCCGTCATTCGGTTCAATCGCGCCATATTCTTCTATAAAATTGAAAAGAAAATAATTATTCACATGGAATATTATAGATGTAGTGTATATTTACAGTACATTATAGCTTATTAATAATATGAACCAGGTATTATTATAAAAGCCTTTTCTTCTTATTAGCGTTTTATAATTATATCTAGGGTAGTACCTACCCGTTAATGTCCATACTTAATAGCTTAGTACAGAATCAATTACTACCATCTAAATAATACTTAACCATGGAAAATTATTGCATTTCACACTTCACTATTTTACATATGCTTATCTTACATCGAACATTAAGCAAACCACACTAATAATATTATACAAAACATTATATGATCCCATGGTTTAATACGGCAGCGCATCGTTTGGTCTATTTTCTAGGACGTTTAGGTTCAAAGAATCGCTTAACGCTTATCCTGGCTGTCTGCCTATATTTTGGCTGTGGGACTGAAGAACTGGATGCCGGGATAGAACGAATAGGAATAGCGGGAATAAGGGTGGTAGTGTCTAGTGGAGTTGGTGCCACATCATCCTTATTAAACTCAAGATTTGAATTTTCTAATTCATTAGCCTTTCGTTTCTTTCCTAGTTCGAACTTGTCTTTCGTAATTTCCTGTATTTCTTCCTCGGGTTCACTTTCCTCCTCGGGTTCACTTTCCTCCTCGGGTTCACTTTCCTCCTCGGGTTCACTTTCCGGGTTCTTTATAGTTGGTTCATCCGGAATTTGTGAGTCTTCCCCAAAGATATTATTTTCGTCATCGGATAGGTTAATGACTGAAACACCATCTGAAGATTCTGATTCGGAGTCGCTGAATGTGATAATAAGTTTTGAGCCCGACATCTATCACACAACAACTAACCCATTAGTACTACATAATATTTACATATAAATTTTAACCAACAATGATAAGCAATGATTTTTAAAATCAGACCCGGTCAAAGTCCAGACTTACTAATGTATCCCAACGACTTCTCGGTTAGACACACTAATGCAAACCTGGTTCGCTAAGACCACCGCTCTGATACCACATGTCATAACCCGTCCTTAACCATAAGAACGTGTTAGATAACGTATGATTTCATTGCGAGGTATTGACCTCTATATGCGACATTTTTAAAAGAACAACTGCATATATTTTACATTACAAACCATAATTCTTATTTTGATACAAGCTTTAGACAAAATAAAGATGATTATCGTTTAGTGATAATCTTAGACTTACAAACTTTACATGTGATGATAACAATACGATTTCTAGCATATTTTACATTACAAATCCTCCGATATGCAGTTTTATTTTTGACACAAATATGCATACTCAAGATCTTGTTTAAATTCAACATGTTGCAGCGGAAGCTTCTAATTATCACCTGAGAATAGACATGCTTAAAACGTCAACATAAAGTTGGTGAGATATAGGTTTAATGCCGGCAGCAATATATATATATAGACCACAAGATTTCATATATAAACGTTTTAATAAAAATATTCTAAGTGGTTGAGCACTTGGTAACCATACTTAACATTTAATCACGTCGCATATTCCCTTTATTATGAAATCTTACTACACCGTACCAAGTGTAGTCACAAAACGAAGTGCTGTGCAACCGTTGAATACTGGTCGTCCAGTCCGGTTGGGGTTGTCAGGCCCGATAGATCTATCAACAGGATTCGCGTTTACAATACCGCTGTAAATAACAGTTACCAAGCTACAGGGAAGTATGCCAGTGGTACAACTCAATGTAGAATATATTTTTCAGTTACTTGTGTCCATAACGTAAAACATAAAATACATGTATTCTCATCCCGAAATACTTAGAGTTTAAAAGTAGGACTATATACTCACTTTTGTCTTGAAGATATGTAATTTCGACTTGGTCTCCGATTGATATCACGAACCTATCCATATATAATATATCAATACCTTTTCTTTTTAAAACAATCGTCACATATATATACTTATTATACTTTTAATACTTTTAATAATTTCTTAGTCCGTAGTTAGCAGTCCGATGTTAGTAATTCAATTTTAATGGTTCATTTTTAGGTGTTTAATAAACCCCCAATGAAATAAATAAAAAAAACCCCATCGTATATGTATTGGTCGAGATTAATCTTGACCCACGGTACCGGTGTTGTCAAATGACGTGTTGCGTACATAAAGTACCGGTGTTGTCAAATGACGTGTTGCGTACAATCATGGGATCTTATGATTAATCTTCTCGTATTGTTTACGGGTGATCCTGAACCATATAAAATTAAATTATGAGTACATATATATAAAATATCATGTTATTTTAAAAAGATGTGATTTATTTAATTTTCTCCAATTATTTTCGTAGCTAAACTAGTCTTAGATATCCGATCTCGTTTTGGTCATAGTTTCTTCGTTACAACTCCGTTTTCGTTGATTCAACTTGCCACTTCCTTGGATCGAGTCCCTCTTTAAGACTATGAACTGTAAATACCTTAGTTTGTATTCGAAATCACAGGTCATAGGTCAAACTTTAGTGAAACTTATGAAGTTAATCATTTTCCATCATGTAAACAACCTTAAATGATTATTTTTCTAAAAATACTTATACTTTGAGTTAAATCATGAAATTTTTATGTGTTATCATATTCATAGTAAAAATCATTTTTCCAGAAAATAAACCTCCAATTCAAAGTTTAAGATGGTTTTTAATTATCCAACCCAAAACAGCCCCCGGTTGCACTCCGACGTCGTAAAAACAGTTTTTAAGGTGTTCTTTGAAAAACCAAGTTTTACCTTGTTAAGTTAGCATATATTTATGATATATTACAGGTCTTGAAGTATTTTAAAAGTTAAGTTAGAAGGATCTATTTAGTTTGCAAACAAGTTTGAAAACATTCAAACTATGTTTTTGTTGTTAAAATTTTATACCACAAAATAAGATAGCTATATATATATGAATCGAATAAGGTTATGAACAAAGTTACTACCTCAAGTTACTTAGACAAGATTGCTGTAAATGATGAGTGAAAACCTAGAACTAAAAGGGTGATGAAATTGGATGAAAGATTGGAAGTAAGTTTGTGTTCTTGGAAGGATTCTTGAAGTGTTTTTGTAAGAGTTTTCTTATGGTGATTAAGTGATGTTTTTATGGCTAGATCTTCATGGATATTAGCTGAATGGTTATGGAGTTTAAGGGTTATGAAGATGTGTGTGTTTTTAGCTAGAGAATGGAAGTAAAAGTGAATCAAAAATGGAGTACCATTACTCCCTTAAAAACATGATCAAGGGGGGGAGACAAAACAAAATTCAAGTTTGTAATCTTGTTAATTAGTCTTGCAATCATCCAAAAGTAATTACCTTATACATAAGGCATTGAACAAGGGCTGGTTGGTGGTGATTTGATGTGTATATACCAATAGTAAATACGTATAGAAGCTAGGTATGATACGAGTACATGTACTCTAGATATACGTATAGAAATCTTGTGAAAAATGGAATGAGAATTCAAATATAGCTATCTTTTGTGAATATACTTATATTGTTTTATGTATTTAAGTCTTTAAAAGTGATTAAATACATTACATATACGATATATGTATAAACATTATAGGTTATAAGTATTTATGTCAAATAACGTTACGTATGGTTATTGTTTTGAAAACTTAAGTTAGTAGTTTCAAAATATACTTATAACTTATTGTTATTAATACAAAATGAGATATTAAAACATCCTTAGATCATGTTAAATATGTATATATACATATATATACACAAACGTATAATTATCATATATTGTATAGTTCGTGATATCATCGGTCAAACTAGACGGTCAATCGTTGTGTAAAACTCTCTTTGAAAACATAAGTCTCAACAATTTGGATTGCTTATCATGTTGGTAAGGTTTAATTTATATAAATATTAATCTTATAAGTATAGAACGATCGAAAAAGTGCGGGTCATTACAGAAACCCTCAAGGATTTTGATGGTGTGGTGGTGGATTTCGGTTTTTGTGGCCGAAATCAAGAGAGGGAGAGAGAGATTTGATTGTGATTTGGTGCATGGAATGGTTTAGCCTAGGTCCTTATTTATAGGAGTGTTAGGATTATTCTAGAATTAGGGTTTTATAAGGAATTACTTAGGGAACAAGTTAGACTTGGAGAAGGGGTTAGGGTTGGTGATTTGGGCCGAAATTTTGGAGGGTATGAGGGTAATTTTACCCTCTAAAAATCAGCTAGGGTTTAGGGAGATTAGGGTTTAATATTTTCACTTTAAACCTTGCACTTTAATTTAGCTTAATTACCCCTTAATTATCCATGTTTACTTAGTTTAAGTACACAAGTCTTAAAGTTATTTATTTGTTCACAAAGATTAATTAACTTATTATTTTTATTAACTTGTCAATTAAAGTACAAAGTTAATTATCGTATTTTATAATTCTTAACACTTAATAATTTATCTATTAAAGTTTAATTATTAAGTTTAATTGTATTGTTGGGCATTTAATAAGGAAAAGTATAGAATGGAAAATTGAGTGTCGTTATAGTACCTCCCCGTTATTGAAAATTTTGTCCCGAAGTTTTTAGGTAGTTTCCTCGTTTGTATCAACAGTTGAGAAGAGATGGAGATATTTCCGTTTCATGTGGTCCTTGCGTTCCCAGGTATATTCGGGGCCTCTACGCGAATCCCACCGAACTTTGACGATAGGTATGTTGCTTTTACGCGTTTGTTTGACCTCTCCTTCCATGATTTCTATAGGTTCTTCAACGAAGTGCATTTGCTCATCAATGCGGACATCATCCAGAGGAATAACGAGTGTGTCATCAGCAAGACACCGTTTAAGATTTGAGACATGAAACACATCATGTACTTGACTGAGTTCGGTTCTTAGTTCTAATCGATATGCCACGGGACCGACTCTTTCAGTGATTGTGAAAGGTCCTACATATCGTGGACTGAGTTTACTTCGCTTACCGAAGCGAACAACACCTTTCCAAGGGGATACTTTCAACATGACTTTATCACCAACTTGGTATTCGATGTCTTTTCGTTTCTTATCGGCATAGCTCTTTTTTCGGCTACAAGTAGTTTCTAAACGTTGCTTAATCTGAACGATCTTTTCGATAGTTTCGTGAATAATTTCAGGACCAGTTAAATGCCTGTCCTCAAGTTCATCCCAACACAGAGGGGATCTACACTTCCATCCATATAAAGCTTCAAAAGGTGCAGCCTTAATGCTGGAGTGATAACTGTTGTTATAAGAAAATTCAACCAAAGGTAGGTGTCTATCCCAACCTTTGCCAAAATCGATTGCACAAGCACGTAGCATATCTTCCATGGTTTGAATAGTTCTTTCACTTTGACCATCAGTTTGAGGATGATAAGCTGTACTCATGTCTAGTTGAGTTCCAAGAGCAGATTGTAAAGTTTTCCAAAATCTAGAAACGAATCGACTGTCGCGATCAGAAATAATAGAGATAGGAACACCATGACGTGAGACAATTTCTTTAATATAAAGCTATGCTAATCTCTCTATCTTGTCAGTTTCCTTGATTGGTATGAAATGCGCAGATTTAGTAAGACGATCAACTACGACCCAAATAGTATCGTTACCGTTCGAAGTCTTAGGTAACTTAGTAACGAAATCCATAGTGATGCACTCCCACTTCCACTGCGGAATATCGGGTTGTGTCAATATACCAAAAGGCTTTTGATGCTCGGCCTTGACCTCCAAACAGGTGAGACACTTACTAACATAAGTAGCAATGTCGGCTTTCATATTAGGCCACCAGTAGAATTGCTTCACATCGTGATACATTTTACTGGAACTAGGATGAATAGAATATCTAGTCTTATGAGCTTCATCCAAGACTAGTTCACGGAGATTACCGAAATGAGGAACCTAAATTCTGTCGCCAAAGTACCGTGTACCATTAGTTTCACTTGAAGTTGGTTCTCAAAACCAGTAGGTCTTTCACCTTCGATAAGTGTCGGTTTAATAGCTTCCGATTGAGCTTCACAGATTCGTGAGATAAGATTTGATTTGATTTTTAGATTTAGAGCACGAACACGTTTAACATCGTCTTTTCGACTAAGGTCATCGGCAACTACATTCGCCTTGCCAGGATGATATTTCAGCTCACAGTAATAATCGTTCAATGTCTCGAGCCATCGACTTTGTCTCATATTCAACTCTTTCTGATCAAAGATATGTCTAAGACTTTTATGGTCAGTGTACACTGTAAAATGGGTACCATACATATAATGTCTCCATATCTTTAATGCGAATACCACGGCACCAAACTCAAGGTCATGTGTGGTATAGTTCTTTTCATGTTTCTTCAACTACCTAGATGCGTAGGCAATAACCTTTTCACATTGCATTAAAACACAACCAAAGCCTTGCTTTGAAGCGTCGCAGTAAAAAACAAAATCATCAGTACCTTCAGGTAAAGATAGAATTGGGGCTGTGGTCAACTTCTCTTTCAGAATCTTGAAAGCAGATTCCTGTTCTTCGGACCACTCAAATTTCTTCCCTTTTTGAGTTAGCTTCATAAGAGGCTTAGCAATGAGAGAAAAATCTTTTATGAACCTTCGATAGTAACCGGCAAGTCCCAAAAATTGGCGAATATGTTTCGCAGTCTTTGGTATATCCCAGTTCTGAATAGCAGTGGTTTTAGCAGGATCGACATGTATTCCACTTCTATCAACAACATGTCCAAGGAATTGTACGATTTTTAACCAAAACTCGCACTTAGAGAATTTAGCATAAAGTTGTTCCCTTCTTAAGAGTTCAAGAATCATGCACAAATGTTGCTCATGTTCTTCCTCACTCTTGGAATAGATCAAGATGTCATCAATGAATACAATGACGAATTTATCGAGATAGGGTTTGCAAACACGGTTCATAAGATCCATGAACACAGCAGGAGCATTAGTCAAACCAAAAGGCATAACACAAAACTCATAGTGTCCATAGCGAGTGCGAAAAGCAGTCTTGGGAATATCAGATTCCTTGACTCTAAGTTGGTGATAACCTGACCTTAAGTCAATCTTTGAATAGATGCTTGATCCTTGAAGTTGATCAAACAGATCATCGTTACGCGGCAACGGATAACGGTTCTTGATAGTAAGCTTGTTAAGTTCACGGTAGTCAATACACATCCTTAACGTACCATCCTTCTTCTTAACGAACAGAATAGGAGATCCCCATGGGGACGAGCTTGGACGAATAAAACCTTTATCCAATAGTTCTTGGAGCTGATTGGATAATTCCTTCATCTCGGGAGGTGCTAAACGATATGGGGCTTTAGCAATAGGAGTAGCACCGAGAGTTAAATCAATTTGAAATTCAACTTGTCGAGGAGGTGGAAGACCAGAAAGATCTTCGGGAAACACATCAGGATAGTCTTTAACCACTGGTACATCTTCAATACGCTTTTCTTCCGATTCGATCAGCTTAACGTGGGCTAGAATGACTGGGTAACCTTTCATAAGGTATTTGCGAGTTTTAATAGAGGAGATGATGTTGAGATTGGAACCACTCTTTTCACCTTGGATGATGAGAGTATCTCCATTTCCCAATGGAACATTAACAGTTTTATCGTAACACATGATAGCAGCATGTAATGGACGTAACCAATCCATACCGTTAAATTCCTTATCGGCTAAGATTAAGTTGCAGTTTTTATAGATTTTATCGACTTGCATGACTTTTCCATTGGCTACTTATACTAATCTTTTAGTTTCTAAGGGTTGAGGCTTTTCAGTAAATAGGGTACAAAAATCACTAGACACGTAACTTCTGTCGGCACCAGTATAGAATAAAATAGTTGCATAACAATTATTGATAAGATACGTACCCGTGATGACCTCATCCTCATCTCAAGCTTCAGCAGCAGTAATAACAAATGCACGACCCTTTGCAGTAGTAGCATTAGCTCCAGTAGCGGGATTATCCTTCTTCTTAGGACAATTTGGACTAACGTGTCCCTTCTCTCCACAAGTATAGCAGGTAGGAGGAGCTTTGGCTGAAACAATAGCCTTATCCTTCGGAGGAGTTTTACACATCTTAGCAACGTGTCCCACTTTCTTACATAACGCACAAACAGTAGTACACTTCCCCGAGTGATGCCTCTCACAACGAATACAGAAAGGATAAGTACCCTTATAATTCGACCTTGTGTTATCTGCAGGCTTCTTATTATCATTCTGAGCCGAACCTTGAGATGGCTCAAACTTCCTCTTACCATCATTACCCTTGGTTTCAACTTGCTTATTGGCTGACGCTCTTCTACTCTTGGCCAACATGAGATTTTGTGCCATGAGGATTACAGCATCAAGAGTAACCTTCTCGGCAGAAATTACATTCCCTTGAACATCCTCGGGAAGACCTTCAATATACCGCTCAATTCTTCTAGCTTTAGTAGGAAACATTTCAGGACATAGAGTAGAAAGCTCCAGATAACGATTGGTATAGTTCTCAATGTCAGTGCCCTTGACCTTGAGTTCCCAGAACTCAGCTTCAAGCTTCTGGACATGACTTCGAGGGCAGAATTTGTTAACCATCATGCTTTTAAGTTCGTCCCATGGAATTACATTAGCATTATCAATTCTTACAGACTTGGCATGAGCAGTCCACCAAGTTAAAGCATTACCACCCAATGAGCTAGTGGCATACTTGGTCGTCATCACCACAGTTGCAAATACGGAAAATAGATTCCATCTTCTCGAACCAACGAACTAGTTCGACAGCTTCTTCAGTTCCCTTAAATGCTGGAGGATGACAGTTTGAAAAATCCTTGTAGGAACAAGGTTTAGGTTGAGGATTGATATTATTGGTTTGAGCATTGCCTTGTGCGACAGTGAGTAACTGATGAAATTGCTCGGTAGTCAAAACGATATTGTTAACAGTAGATGCAGCTGGGGGAACCATGATGTCGCTACATAAGTGAACATAAGTCGGATAAGTTAACAAATTATAGGGTTGAGCAATTACAAGTAGGAATAAGATAAAGTATTAATATCACATGATATAAATAAAACACTTTATTTCATTAATGAACTAGGCATTAAATAAGCCTTAATACACGATTCGAAAATAGAAATAGTTTTAAGGCATAGCCTTTACATAGATGGAAAATAGAAAGATATCTAAAGAATATTAAGATTGAATTAGTAATCATATTTCTTCTTCTCATCCTCAAACTGCTTCATAACTTTTTCCATGTTATCCTTCACAAGTTTCTCCAGCTTTTCAATTTGAGATTCGAGAGATTCTTTGATGAACTTCTCATATCGCTCATTCTTTGCTTTTTTATTTTCATAGAGGTACTCGAGATTGTCATAAAGGTTGGTAACACGATTGTTAACGGCATTAGTGTTGTACTCTCTTAAAGCAAGCTGTTTGTCGGCTCGACTTCTTTTCATTTTCATTCGGAAGTCCACATCCTCCTGGAGATGGGCAAGTGATTGCTTCCCCCAGCGAGTGTTGCGTTCTTCCTCGCTTCTTAGCAACATTAACTCCTTCCTTAGCTCGACGTTTTATTTCATAAGTTTCTCCATTCGAAGCTCCACTCTCGCCACATGGCGAAGCAGACCTCCAATGTTCCTTTCAGTATCATTTCGTAGGGTCATGATTTCATACTTAGGACCATCATAAAAAGGAGATCGGGCTCTCTTCCTTGACGGACCAGCTTCTTCATGACGTTTTCCTTTATCCTCGATTATTGGAGTTGGATAATATTGAGGAGACCTTTGTGAATTTCGAAGAGAATTTGGGCTATAGTTTGGTGACGGTGAGGCAGGACTGTAGGAAGGACTTCGAACAGGTCTTGATGTTAAAGAGTGTCCAACACCTACTTCGGTGGTAGGGTAGTGAGTTGCCTTGATGGGCTTGTTAACGCTTGAGCTTGACATCCTATCATTAGGAAAGAGACTTGATTAGAATCTTTTAGTCAAGTTTAGGAAAGCATAAATGTTAAGATTATAGGGCAATCCTAAGTGCATTAAAGTCTATGACAGGAAAGGTTATAGTTTCCTAGATTACTAAGGCACCCTAGCTAGCAAATAAGGCACACATAAAAATGCAATCCTGGTTCTCTATAACAGCCTGGTTATGCTCTGATACCAATCTATCACACCCCCAGTTAGGGTCTGGGTGAAATGTGACTTAATATCAAAATATACCAACATATTATATTAACGAGAACAATACTAAATGAGAAAATTAACTTCAATGAGTACGCAGCGGAAAATGAAATGTCGTTACAATGGAATAAAGTAATTTTTTAAATGCAATAGTAATAAATGCGATAATCTCTTGATCCTAGGTCCAAGTAGCATCACATAAGCAGTAGATAACTAAGCTTGAATCAAACAGCACCTGAGACAAAAGATGCTAAAGTGTCAACCAAAAAAGGTTGAGTAAAGTTCATAGGTTTAACAAAAGTTTGACCGTTGTTTTAGACCACAAGATTTAGTTTGTAAAGTTGATCTCGCAAGATCAAAAAGTTATGCCAAAGCGTGATATTTAGACTAAACGTTCAAGTTTACCCCATGACAAGTTGTGTCTGTCCTTGTCGGTTTAAATTTCATTATCAAGTAATACAAAGACTTAGTCAAATGTATCGGGGACGTTACTCCCGATAGGCCTACGCCCAATAATTAAGCATGCCGCAGCATTTAAAAATATCTCTGTAGGGACTTAGTCGGACATAGCCGGGTATAGCATAGTTTAATAGTTTGGTACTTGTGTCTAAAGTGTAAAAGTAAAAACAGCATGTGTCTCACCCCAAAAGTAAGTAAGTTTGCTAGCAATAAAGAGGGGCTATGAATTCACCTTAGTAAGTATAGAGAGAGTTATTCCTCGGAATAGAGAGTTGAACGAGTGAGCAGGAAAGTCAACCTATTGACATTTAAGAGTAGTTAAGTGTTTTACCCATGTTTGAGGTTAAGTACGTGTTTATGTATAGTTTGTTTCACTAAGTTTCTATTCCTAGTAAGTTTCTATTTTTAGAAAGTTTCCATTTTTAGAAAGTTTCCTATTTTAGTAGGTTCCCTATTTTAGTAAGTTTCTATACTTAGAAAGTTTCTACTTAATGAGTGTTTTTCCATTTTAGGATACTTGTCGTATTAGATAAGCTTCCAATCACCTCTTTCCCTTCGAATGGCCATTTCAGGTCTAGGGGCTTGAGCTATAGGACCCTTTAAATCAGAAATCCAAACCCTTCCGCCTAGAGTTTCGTAGAAACTATTCATCAAGAAAGTTCGAAGATCTATACATCTCTAATACATATCCCAAAAAGGTTTTTATATGTTACAATATAAGTAGTAGTTTATAGGTGCTAATAATAGTAATAGTGTATACATGTTAATTAATTGTATTAAGGTTTCATTAATTAGGGTTAGTTAAAGTAGTAATTAATAACTAGGGTTTCTAGGGTTTCATAAATGTCTAGGGTTTACTTATTAATTAGGGTTTTTAATAAACTAGGGTTTTGATTAAAGTAGTATAGTTTAGGTATAATTAGGGTTTAGGGTTTTAGTATATATATATATGTATGTGAAGTCGTGTATATATATATATATATATACATATATATATATATATATATATATATATATATATATATATATATATATATATATATATATATATATATATATATATATATATATATATATATGTATATAAAAATTTATTTTTTACAAGTATATATATATGTATGTCGATTTATATGTGTATATATATATATATATATATATATATATATATATATATATATATATTATATAAGTTTATTTTGTTTCCTTAATTAAACACTAACAAATCTCCTAAGTGTATCTAGGGTTTTAAAGATCAAAACTTCCTTCCTTATTTTTTTTTCTAGTCGACACATACACACACATGTATAGATTTATATATATATATATATATTTTTACATGTAGATCTAGGTTTGTTCTTATGTTTATGTGTTTATGAATTTATATGAATATAGATTAAAACAAAGATCAAACAATTAAGGAAATTGTTTAGGGTTTTATATTATACCTTTGAAGATCCGAGAAGATTAACAAAGAAAAGAAGAACTCGATGAAGACGAAAGATCAAAGTCTTGAATATCTTGAAGAACACCTTGAAGATTCTTGAAGATCACGAAGAACGCGAAGAACACTTGAAGATTACTTGGAAACCCTCAAGGATTTCGATGGTGTGGTGGTGGATTTCGGTTTTTAGGGCCGAAATAAAGAGAGGGAGAGAGAGAGATTTGATTGTGATTTGGTACATGGAATGGTTTAGCCTAGGTCCCTATTTATAGGAGTGTTAGGATTATTCTATAATTAGGGTTTTATAAGGAATTACTTAGGGAACAAGTTAGACTTGGAGAAGGGGTTAGGGTTGGTGATTTGGGCCGAAATTTTGGAGGGTATGAGGGTAATTTTACCCTCTAAAAATCGGCTAGGGTTTAGGGAGATTAGGGTTTAATATTTTCCCTTTAAACCTTGCACTTTAATTTAGCTTAATTACCCCTTAATTATCCATGTTTACTTATTTTAAGTACACAAGTCTTAAAGTTATTTATTTGTTCACAAAGACTAATTAACTTATTATTTTTATTAACTTGTCAATTAATGTACAAAGTTAACTATCGTATTTTATAATTCTTAACACTTAATAATTTATCGATTAAAGTTTAATTGTTAAGTTTAATTGTATTGTTGGGCATTTAATAAGGAAAAGTATAGAATGAAAAAATGAGGGTCGTTATATTAATAATACTTAATTATTATTATTTTACATTTTTAACTACACACAATTGTTCGTGAATCGTCGGGAATAGTTGAAGGTCAAATGAATCCATGTAAACAGTTCAAAAATTCTTGAGACTCAACTTTACAAACTTTACTTATCGTGTCGAATTCATATAAAGATTAAGTTTAAATTTGGTCGGAAATTTCCGGGTCATCACAGTACCTACCCGTTATAGAAATTTCGTCCCAAAATTTAAGTGAGGTCGTCACGGCTAACAACAAGAATGTTTTCATGACTCATATAAGCTGATATATAGAGTTTTATTACCATTAAGTAATAAGGATAAGATAATTCGATTATTCGAAGAGTACGAATGAAGTTATCACAAAAGATTGAGATAGCACGGTGGATTTTCGGAATTCAAGAAATTTAGAGATAATCTATATAAGATTCGGTTCTTCGGTAAATAAAGAAATTAGGATCTATCTAATTAAATACAGAAATCTGCCTTGATTTCTTTATTAGATATTTCATTATAAATTAACTTCTTCCGTTCCATTATTTTTACCACTCCTTTGCTCAATTCCCAAATTCAAAAGATTGTGAAAATGCTTAATCCAGTTCTAATCCTTGATATTTTCCTAATTATCATTTTTGTCATCCTTCTTTTTAATCTTCCACCAGAAGAATCTATTTACTTCTACTATTACCTTGGGGTGATACTATTCTTAATTCTACCGTGTCTTTATATTGCTATTCGTATTAATATCCACAGTTTGTAATTTCTGTGTTGTTGTCGAGTTTTATATCTTCCCTTATGTTTCGGAGCTCTTTACCTTTTTATTCTCTTCTTGACCTCTAGTAAAGCGAGTAATGGTCAGAATTCATAAGTATGGAGTTTCGAATGATTATAACATTCTAAGCACGAAGGAACGTATTCTCACGATTTGACTTGTCAAATTACCAGATTCACTGAGGATAGAACTGTCAATAATACATTTTATTGATATGTTCGAAGATGAAACAGAATGTACGAGTCGTGTAACATGGCACATGATGAAGTTATGATCTGTGAATCATCATGTTTCATTAGAACTTTCAGCATGACTTACTGTAATATAATCACGTTGGCCAAGTGTCATTATATTATACTAACTCATTCTCAAATTCTTAACAATTCCCCAGAATTCATTCGTAATTATACTTAGATTTTACAGAAGTTTCCAATGAAATACAGAAAGCACGAAGAGGTATATAATTTCAGACAAGAATACTTATGAAAATATCCTCAGAAATATCGAGGATATTTATGTTGATATTTTGGAATTTCTAAGTTCGAAAGTTGATGAAGAAAAATTTTTTGCAAGATTTTAACATGAGTTCGAATTAAGATATTCTCTAAAGTTTTCATCGGATCCCGAATTACCTGGATTCTTTGAATATAGGGTTTGGTCCTTGTATTTGTCCTTGGTCTCCTTCGTGGTTAGCTCAATCCGTTTTTCAGTACCAAATTTTCTATCGAGCGTTCCATTCTTTATCATCAACTTTTGGCCATTAAGACCATCTACAACATGCTGCTTCGTCAGTATTTTCAAAGTTAACAGATCTGGATCATCGGTTATCAAACCGAGGGTTTTCAAGAATATTGAAGGTTTTTAGATGATTAAACGCTGATTGTGATCGTCAAGATACAAAGGATTGTTTAAGATGAGATCAAGTGGCAAACTTGAAGAATTGTTTAGTTTCATATGTTATAATCAATATTTTAATTCATTTTAATTGTCCAATGTTAGTAGTCCACAGTTAGTAGTCCACAATTAGTAATTCAATAATTCATATAGTTTAATATGTAATATTCGAATTAATTAATACGTATCATGACCCATTGTATACATGTCTCAGACTCGATCACAACTCAAAGTATATATATTATTGTAGAATTAACCTCAACCATGTATAGCTAACTCGATCATTACTGCATATAGAGTGTCTATGGTTATTCCAAATAATATATATAGATGCGTCGATATGATATGTCAAAACCTTGTATACGTGTCCCGATATTTAAAGTGCGTAAAATAAATAACAGAAATTAAATGACGATAAATAAAAGTGCGAGAATATAAATTGCGATAAATAAATTGCTATAAATAAAATGTAATCAGTTAGCTAGGAACAGTTAGCTAGGAACAGTTAGCGTGGATTCTTAACAGAATTTCTCATAGTTAATTTGTTTGTTTCTAACAAATTTTATTTTTGTCCAATGTTTTCTTCATTATGCCACTTGTTGGATTCTGATAAGTCAAAATCCAAATATGAAATTGAATGAAAATGGTTATTCTGTGGTGAACAGATTCGTATATCTGTGGATGTAAGTAGGATAGTAAATGACTGTTGAATCAGATTTGAAGAACATACAGTGTAACTTATTACCTACCCGTTAAAATATTCTCATCATTAACAGTTTATACAAATGAATTTTTAATTACAATCTTTATGAAAATATACAAACATATATATTTTTTTCAGATGTAATCATGGATTTAATGAGTCAATAAGATATTAAACTCATTTGATTTATCGTTAGAACTAGATTACATAATATCTAGAACATTGGAGATTACATAATCGCCATGACGAACGAAGGTAAATGATATAGAACGATATGTAGAACGAAGATTATGCTAGAGGTATAGAATGAGATGTTGAGGCATGTGATGTTGAAACTTGGGTTGTTGGTGGTACTGGTGTTGATGTTGGTGGTACTATTGGTGCTGTTGGTGTTGCTGTTAAGTTTTGCACCATATTCTCCAAATTAATTACTCGAGCGCGAAGTTCGTTAACTTCTTCTATTATTCCGGGATGATTGTTGGTCGGAACGAGCGGATGAATAAGGTTTAGAATTTTAGATAGAATGTAATTGTGACGAGCTACCCTGGAAATGAGACTAAAAATGGTGTTTCGGATCGATTCGCCGGTAAGTGCTTCAGGTTCTTCGCCGAGAGGTGAATTCGGTTGATGAAAAGGATCACCTTCTTCGTGTCTCCATTGATTAAGTCAACTACGAACCCATCCCCATTTCATCCAAAATAGATGATGGCTAAATGGTTGATCCATTCCGGTTACATTGCTTTCGGAGCTCAAGTAGATATCCATATCAGAATAGCTGTCGGAATCCGAGGAATTTGAACTAGTTGCGAGTTCCATCTTGTACGGTCAGATAAAGGATTTTTGATATGAAATGATTTTTGGATATCGGATGATATTTTAATTATATAGAATACCTATATATAGTATAGAAGATCCCGTAGATTACGGAGGAACTTTCGGAAGCTGTCAGTCAAAGTTTACAGTAACTGATACACTAGGATATGAATTTATCTATACACTATCTATCAAATAAGTGCAGAAAGTCGTGTCTAGACTTAGGAATGATAAGCAGGTAATTTCCGACAAGAAATGATAAGTAAAATTTTGACATGCAGCTAAGGTCGAAGCCCAGACTCACTTAATGCATCCTAACAACTATCAGTTAGATACACTAATGCAAGACCTGATTCGCTAGGATCAATGCTCTGATACCAACTTTAACAACCTGTCCTTATCCACCTGGATGAATTCATCAACATCTGGTCCCATTGCGAGGTACTGACCTAAATATGCCATGAATGACTCCAAGTAATTTCTTTAAAATGAGCAAATGCACAGCGGAAGACTTAATTCGTACCAAAGAATAAACATGCTTAAAAGTGTCACCCAAAAGGTTGGTGAGTTCATAGGTTTATCATAACAATCATTTCAATATATTAATAGACCACAAGATTTCCGTTTATAAATATATGTACACTCGCAAGTGTATAAAAGTATTCTATAAGTTGTTGAGCGGTTCGGTAACCATACTTAACAATTAATGTGGCATATTCTCTTTATTATGAAATCTCCCTACACTGTACCAAGTGTAGTAAAACGAAGTACTATGCAACCGTTTACGATACTAGAGCGACTAGCCCGGTTGGGGTGGTCAAACCCGATAGATCTATCAATAGGATTCGCTCTTACATGTTCTTCCAACATGTAAATATTAGTTACCAAGCTATTAGGGAAGATATACAAGGTGGTACAACTTAACGTAGAATATATTTTAAGTACTTATGTCTATTTCGTTAAACATAAAAGCAGCGCATGTATTCTCAGCCCAAAAATATATATTACAAAAGCAATTAAAAAGGGAGCAAATGAAACTCACAATCCAATATTTTGTAGTAAAAATATTCATACGACGAAACTGTACAATGCAGGGTTGACCTCGGATTTATATATATTAAAACACGTACTTGTAGTTAACAATTATATATATTATTATTAATGTTATACTTTTTATATTGATAACTTCTATTCTTTTTATATAGTTAAATAAGTAAAATTATAAATTTTGTTATGTTATATATAATAATTATATTTTCATATATACATATATATATATATATATATATATATATATATATATATATATATATATATATATATCAATTGTTTGTTGAAACTAGTAATTATAATAATACTAAAATAATATTTGTAATGGTAATAATGATAATAATAATGATTATGATACTTGTAACTGTGATAATAATAATAATTATAATTCCAATATTAATTATAATACTAATAACAATAATAATAATCAAAATAATGATAATACTAATGATAATAATTATAACAATAATAATAATAACAATAATAATAATAATAATAAAGATTTTTGAGATTAAAAACTACCTCAAAAATTGTTTAAAAAAAATAGTTGCCACCAGCCGGGTTCGAACCCGTGACTTCTCGTTCACTCATAAGACACTCAACCATCCCTCGAAATTCGTTTTTCCTGATTAATACATATTCTTATTTTATTTAAACCGATTTCCCTGTTATCTTTCTTCTTCCTCATCTTCCTTGTATTAATTCAACCAGGAAACTCCAAATTCCAAAATAATGATTTTATGGTTTCATTTAATACTTGTAAACTATCATAAAACTAAAAAAAAAAAACTGTTCTTGATAATAAAAAAACGAAAAGCAAAAATAATAAATAAAAAAACAGCTATATATACTGTTCGCTATTTTTTTTTTAAAAAATATTGGTTTTTGATTTTTAGAACTTATTGGATGATAATTATAACATGAAATAGTTTTCAAATCATATATAGAAACTATTGAAATCGTCAATTTACCTTGAAACATCAAAACGATTACAAATTTTGCGAAGAACAAAAAGTTAACTTTTTGCTTTTAAAACTTTGACTCACGAATTCGGATTCGATATGTAAAATTGAAGATTCATGCTTTGCAGAAAGATTAAACGAACGATTCCTAACACAATGGCATTATTACATTTTGAAATTTGATTCGCATTTGAGGTTTTGATTATATGGATCAAGAGCAGGAGACGGCCTGGGTTTTTTTTTAAAAAAAAAATCTATTTAAATTGTTAAGGAATATCATATAGCAGTTGATTGATGAAGACGATGGAAAATTGGTTGATTAAACTCAACTAGATTACTAGTTATATAAGGAATGCTAGTCGACAGGTTCAATCAAATGAAAAAAATAAAAAATAAAATAAATAGAAAGCTGATTAAGACTTGAAATAGAATTTGGATGTATTGTGATATTAAATTCACGATTTGTACTGGTTTTAGATACAGAACAAATATTAACACAGTATTGATGGGTACACACAACAAATTCGTACACCTTTTTCTTTATATATATATAAAACTAATTCTATTAATAATAAATAATAATAGTACTGATTATTAATATTAATTATCCTAATAATAACAATATTTAGAATAATAATACTAATAGATATAAAAATGTTTATAATGATATTTGTAACAATAATATTAATAGATTGTATTTATTATTATATATATATATATATATATATATATATATATATATATATATATATATATATATTCATTTTAATAATACTTAATTATTATTATTTTACATTTTTAATTACACACAATTGTTCGTGAATCGTCGGGAATAGTTGAAGGTCAAATGAATCCATGTAAACAGTTCAAAAATTCTTGAGACTCAACTTTACAAACTTTGCTTATCGTGTCGAATTCATATAAATATTAAGTTTAAATTTGGTCGGAAATTTCCGGGTCGTCACACGGAATGATGGGGATATTCTATATGCATCCTATTAAGGCCGGTTACCAGGTGTTCATCATATGAATGAATTTTAATTCGCGAGTTACGCGTGTCAATATATGAAATCTGGTGGTCTATTAAAATGATGGAAATGAATGATTATGATAAACTAATGAATTTACCAACCTTTTGGTTGACACTTTAAAGCATGTTTATTCTCAGGTATTAAGAAAATCTTCCGCTGTGCATTTTCTCATTTTAGAGATATTATTTGGAGTCATTCATGACATATTTCAAAAGACATTGCATTCGAGTCATTGAGTTCATCAAGATTATTATTAAGTCAATTATAGTTGGATATATTATGAAATGGTATGCATATCGTCAACTTTCGATGTAATGAAAGTTTGTCTTTTAAAAATAAATGCAATGTTTGTAAAATGTATCATATAGAGGTCAAGTACCTCGCGATGTAACCAAATGTAATGTATTCGTCCAGATGGATTAGGACGGGTGATTAAAATTCATTTCCATAATTTTAATAGACCACAAGATTTTCATTTTTCCATAAATATACATCTCATATCAGGCATTTCGCAAACTGCATAGAGATAAAAATCATTCATATGGATTGAACACCTGGTAATCGACCTTAACAAGATGCATATAGAATATCCCCATCATTCCGGGACATCCTTCGGACATGATAAATTCGAAGTACTAAAGCATCCGGTATGTTGGATGGGGCTCGTTGGGCCCGATAGATCTATCTTTAGGATTCGCGTCAATTAGGGTGTCTGTTCCCTAATTCTTAGCTTACCAGACTAAAAGGGGCATATTCGATTTCGATCATTCAATCATATAATGTAGTTTCGATTACTTGTGTCTATTTCGTAAAACAGTTATAAAAGTGTATGTATTCTCAGTCCCAAAAATATATATTGCAAAAGCATTAAAAAGGGAGCAAATGAAACTCACGATACAATATTTTATAGTAAAAATATTCGTAAGACGATACTGAACAATGAAGGGTTGGCCTCGGATTCACGAACCTATATCAATTGTATATCTATTAAAACATAAAATCGTAATCGACTAAATATATATTATTATTAGTGATGTATTTATATATTTAATAATTTATAAGTTTTATTATTTATATATATTTATTTTATATATATAATTGTTAATATAGTTAAGTTATGTGTATTAAATACATTTATATATATATAATCTTTACTTATAACCTTATTAACGTCATTAAAACCTTTATTTTCATAATCTATATTATTTTAATAAATGACATAGATATTACTTGATAATATAAATAATGATATTTTTATTGATAATAAATTAATAATTTTTTTAAAAATGATAATAATAATAATAATACTAATTTTTATTAATAACAATTTAATAATGTTATTCATACTTATGTTAATAATAATAATAATAATAATAATAATAATAATAATAATAATAATAATAATAATAATAATAATAATAATAATAATAATAATAATAATAATAATAATAATAATAATAATAATAAAAATGATAGTGATACTGATGTTAATGAAAATAATAATTTGTATTGCTTTCAAAATAATAATAATAATAATAATAATAATAATAATAATAATAATAATAATAACAACAATAATAATAATAATAATAATAATAATAATAATAATAATAATAATAATAATAATAATAATAATAATAATAATAATAATAATAATAATAATAATAATAATAATAATAATAATAATCGTAGTCATAATAATGATCATAATACTTATATTAATAATAATAATATTAATTATACTCCTAATACTTAATGATAATACTTAGTAATAATAATAACGATAATAATATTTAATCTTGTTAATGATATAATAATAATAATAATAATAATAATACTAATAATAATAATAATAATAATAATAATAATAATAATAATAATAATAATAATAATAATAATAATAATAATAATAATAATAATAATAATAAGGTTAAAAAGGCTACCTCAATGTATAAGCCTTTAAAAAAAATAAACGCCTCTATCCGGGCTCAAACCCGCGACCTCTCGCTCAACTGTAACACCTCTTAACCAATCCACTATCTCAATTTTTCTGTTTAATACCCAAAACTAAATCTATATATGCCGTAATTTGTCTTGGCCCAACTGGATTTTGAGATTTCAAAGTAGAAAGAAGATGTGTATTCATGGATGTTACGGTGAAGAAGGTGATAAGGTGTGGAGAAGAAGGGAGTCGATTTGCATTTGTATAAATAACCAATATCTATATAACTATGTATATCATGATGCATTTAATTTAAATAAAGGTAAATAGTATGCAAATAGTATAGCATAGTAATCTTTATTAATCATTTGATTCAATTTACGGGATATAAAACTGTTATCCTGCCGACACTATTAGCATAGTTATTATTTCGAGCTCCTTTGCTAAACAGTTACGGATAAAATTAATTCAGAAAAATCCCATAATTTAAAATTAAATCCATTTATTTATTTCGGTCATTAACTGTATAAAACCTGATCAAAAAAGTTCGCTAATTATTTATTTTCTGTTCCAACTAATATGTACGGAGTACTAAAATTTAAACTAAAAAGGTAAAAATATTTTTACCAAATCTGTAATCTTCGTAATCGATTTATATTTCCATTTTTATTTTAAATCTTCATAAACACATATTAGTTCGATATAAACACTAACGAAATGTCAACCGTATATTACAACCTTTGACAAATTAAGTTCGAAATCGTTTATAATCAATATACATTCTAAATATATATAAGCAGTTTTGAATAACAAGTTTTATTAAGTAAATAAATATATTATTTATATCCAAACAAATAAATTTAATATTATTATATATTTACAAATAATATTCATATATATATATATATATATATATATATATATATATATATATATATATATATATATATATATATATATATATATAGGGGCATGATCAATGGGGAAGTAACCAATCGCGGGGAAGCGGGGGGAAGCAAATTTTTTTTGTCTCCGTTTTTTTAGAATTTTTTTTTCCGGAATCAAGATCACACGAAAATATGAACATTTAGAAGAGACACTTTGTGATGAATGTTATTATTTAGGCGGGGAAACGATCGACAAAAATAACATTCAAGATAATATTGTTCGTGAAGAATATGAACGTTTTTTTTTCATGTTTTGTGAACTAAAATTTAGCCCGATTTAGAGTTTAGGGTTTAGGGTTTAGGGTTTAGGGTTTGGTGTTTTAGGTTTATTCCATAAACTCAAAACACCAAACCCTAAACCCTAAACCCTAAACTCTAAACCGTTCGTGTTAAAAACTCAATCTAAATCCTAAATCTAAAACCTAAACCCTAAATTTCTAAACCCTAATATCTAAACCCTATAAACCCTAATATCTAAACCCTAATATCTAAACCCTAATATCTAAACCCCAATAGCTAAAACCTCAAAATACGCTCGAAAAACACGATAATTGTTATATATTACTTCTTCGAGCATTTTTATGCCAAAATAAAAACATTTATCACAAAGTGTCTCTACTAAATGTTCATATTTTCATCTCATCTATAATGTTCGTGAACAAAGTCTTTTCAAAAAATGAAAAAAAAAAAGTTTTTGCTTCCCCCCGCTTCCCCCCGAATGGTTACTTCCCTCTTGATCCTACCACTATATATTAACACACATATCTATTTACAATTAATTGTTCGTGAATCATCGAGAGCAGTCGAAGGTCAATTGAATATATGAAACAGTTCAAACTTTTTGAGACTCAACATTACAGACTTTGCTTATCGTGTCAGAAACATATAAAGTTTAAAGTTTAAATTTGGTCAGAAATTTTCGGGTCGTCACTGTAGTGACCCGAACTTTTCCATGTTTATATATATTAATTGAGATTGATATTTACATGATTAAATATTTCCAACATGTTAAGCAATCAAACTTGTTAAGACTTGATTAATTGAAATATGTTTCATATAGACAATTGACCACCCAAGTTGACCGGTGATTCACGAACGTTAAAACTTGTAAAAACTATATGATGACATATATATGGATATATATATATATATATATAGTTAACATGATACTATGATAAGTAAACATATCATTAAGTATATTAACAATGAACTACATATGTAAAAACAAGACTACTAACTTAATGATTTTTAAACGAGACATATATGTAACGATTATCGTTGTAAAGACATTTAATGTATATACATCATATTAAGAGATATTCATACATGATAATATCATTATAATATAATAATTTAAAATCTCATTTGATATTATAAACATTGGGTTAACAACATTTAACAAGATCGTTAACCTAAAGGTTTCAAAACAACACTTACATGTAACGACTAACGATGACTTAACGACTCAGTTAAAATGTATATACATGTAGTGTTTTAATATGTATTTATACACTTTTGAAAGACTTCAATACACTTATCAAAATACTTCTACTTAACAAAAATGCTTACAATTACATCCTCGTTCAGTTTCATCAACAATTCTACTCGTATGCACCCGTATTCGTACTCGTACAATACACAGCTTTTAGATGTATGTACTATTGGTATATACACTCCAATGATCAGCTCTTAGCATCCCATGTGAGTCACCTAACACATTTGGGAACCATCATTTGGCAACTAGCATGAAATATCTCATAAAACTACAAAAATATGAGTAATCATTCATGACTTATTTACATGAAAACAAAATTACATATCCTTTATATCTAATCCATACACCAACGACCAAAAACACCTACAAACACTTTCATTCTTCAATTTTATTCATCTAATGATCTCTCTCAAGTTCTATCTTCAAGTTCTAAGTGTTCTTCATAAATTCTACAAGTTCTAGTTACATAAAATCAAGAATACTTTCAAGTTTGCTAGCTCACTTCCAATCTTGTAAGGTGATCATCCAACCTCAAGAAATCTTTGTTTCTTACAGTAGGTTATCATTCTAATACAAGGTAATAATCATATTCAAACTTTGGTTCAACTTCTATAACTATAACAATCTTATTTCAAGTGATGATCTTACTTGAACTTGTTTTCGTGTCATGATTCTGCTTCAAGAACTACGAGCCATCCAAGGATCCGTTGAAGCTCGATCCATTTTTCTCTTTTCCAGTAGGTTTATCCAAGGAACTTAAGTTAGTAATGATGTTCATAACGTCATTCGATTCATACATATAAAGCTATCTTATTCGAAGGTTTAAACTTGTAATCACTAGAACATAGTTTAGTTAATTCTAAACTTGTTCGCAAACAAAAGTTAATCCTTCTAACTTGACTTTTAAAATCAACTAAACACATGTTCTATATCTATATGATATGCTAACTTAATGATTTAAAACCTGGAAACACGAAAAACACCGTAAAACCGGATTTACGCCGTCGTAGTAACACCGCGGGCTGTTTTGGGTTAGTTAATTAAAAACTATGATAAACTTTGATTTAAAAGTTGTTATTCTGAGAAAATGATTTTTATTATGAACATGAAACTATATCCAAAAATTATGGTTAAACTCAAAGTGGAAGTATGTTTTCTAAAATGGTCATCTAGACGTCGTTCTTTCGACTGAAATGACTACCTTTACAAAAATGACTTGTAACTTATTTTTCTGACTATAAACCTATAATTTTTCTGTTTAGATTCATAAAATAGAGTTCAATATGAAACCATAGCAATTTGATTCACTCAAAACGGATTTAAAATGAAGAAGTTATGGGTAAAACAAGATTGGATAATTTTTCTCATTTTAGCTACGTGAAAATTGGTAACAAATCTATTCCAACCATAACTTAATCAACTTGTATTGTATATTATGTAATCTTGAGATACCATAGACACGTATACAATATTTCAACCTATCATGTCGACACATCTATATATATTTTGGAACAACCATAGATACTCTATATGTGAATGTTGGAGTTAGCTATACAGGGTTGAGGTTGATTCCAAAATATATATAGTTTGAGTTGTGATCAATACTGAGATACGTATACACTGGGTCGTGGATTGATTCAAGATAATATTTATCGATTTATTTCAGTACATCTAACTGTGGACAACTAGTTGTAGGCTACTAACGAGGACAGCTGACTTAATAAACTTAAAACATAAAAATATATTAAAAGTGTTGTAAATATATTTTGAACATACTTTGATATATATGTATATATTGTTATAGGTTCGTGAATCAACCAGTGGCCAAGTCTTACTTCCCGACGAAGTAAAAATCTGTGAAAGTGAGTTATAGTCCCACTTTTAAAATCTAATATTTTTGGGATGAGAATACATGCAGGTTTTATAAATGATTTACAAAATAGACACAAGTACGTGAAACTACATTCTATGGTTGAATTATCGAAATCGAATATGCCCCTTTTTATTAAGTCTGGTAATCTAAGAATTAGGGAACAGACACCCTAATTGACGCGAATCCTAAAGATAGATCTATTGGGCCTAACAAACCCCATCCAAAGTACCGGATGCTTTAGTACTTCGAAATTTATATAATATCCGAAGGGTGTCCCGGAATGATGGGGATATTCTTATATATGCATCTTGTTAATGTCGGTTACCAGGTGTTCACCATATGAATGATTTTTATCTCTATGTATGGGATGTATATTGAAATATGAAATCTTGTGGTCTATTATTATGATTTGATATATATAGGTTAAACCTATAGCTCATCAACATTTTTGTTGACGTTTTAAGCATGTTTATTCTCAGGTGATTATTAAGAGCTTCCGCTGTCGCATACTTAAATAAGGACGAGATTTGGAGTCCATGCTTGTATGATATTGTGTAAAAATAGCATTCAAGAAACTTATTTTGTTGTAACATATTTATATTGTAAACCATTATGTAATGGTCGTGTGTAAGCAGGATATTTTAGATTATCATTATTTGATAATCTACGTAAAGCTTTTTAAACCTTTTTTGATGAAATAAAGGTTATGGTTTGTTTTAAAATGAATGCAGTCTTTGAAAAACGTCTCATATAGAGGTCAAAACCTCGCAACGAAATCAATTAATATGGAACGTTTTTAATCAATAAGAACGTGACATTTCAGTTGGTATCCGAGCGTTGGTCTTAGAGAACCAGAATTTTGCATTAGTGTGTCTTATCAAGTTTGTTAGGATGCATTAGTGAGTCTGAACTTCGACCGTGTTTACTTGAAAAATGATTGCTTAACAAATTTTGTTGGAAAATATATATTTTTAACATGTGAATATTATGTGATATATTAATCTCTTAACGCGTTTGATATTATGTGATAGATTTCTACCTCTAGAACAAGTCCCATTGACTCACCTAATAATAATGAAGAGTCAAATGTAAATTGGAATGATTCGTAGACTGATTCACAAGTTCCCGAAGAGGAACCGGAAGAAGAGTCGGAACCGGAAGAAGAATCGGAACCGGAAGAAGAAATAGAACTAGTGGGGGAAATAATAAAACGGTTAAGTAAAAGAAAATCTTCAACCAACCGACCAAGGTTAATTATGGTCAATGGTGTTTCCGCCAAGGAAGCAAAATATTGGGAGGATTACCAATTCTCCGATGAATCGGATTCCAACGAGAATTCCGATGATGTTATAGAAATTACCCCAACTGAATTTAAAAAGGCAAAAGAAAATAATAAGGGAAAGGGCATAAAAATAGAGAAATCTAATTCCAACCCCGATGAACTTTATATGTATCGTCAACCCCCGAAGTCCTTAAGTTGTAACAATGACCCGGGAACCTCTAAACCACCAGGTTTTTCTAAACCAATGTGGAAAACGACGGCTCGTATTAGGGGAACATCATATATCCCTAGAAACTTGGCAAAACGAACCAAAACCGAAGAAGAAGAAACAAGCGAGTCGGAATAAGATAGTTGTATTCGTGTGGTATAATATATGTAATATAGTGTGCTTATGCTTTATGATATATGTAAAAATTGCTTGTATTAATAAATATTTTTTTATGAATCTAACTCTTGCCTATTTTAAAGTATAAAAACACAAAATGGATAGACAACCCAATATTTTAAGAGACCTACCCGGAGACATGATTGATGAAATCTTGTCTAGAGTCGGTCAGAATTCTTCGGCACAACTATTTAAGGCGAGATCAGTTTGTAAGACATTCGAAGAACGTTCTAAGAATGCCTTGGTTTATAAAAGGCTTTCGTTTGAAAGATGGGGGATATCACATTGGGAAATCCATAAGTTACGATGTGTTTACTTTGACGCATATATTGCGGGGAACCCAAATGCTATTTTACGCAATGGGTTAAGAAATTATTTTGACTCAATATATCCGAATATTGGACTTCTTGATTTAGAAAAAGCGGCTAACATGCAACATAAAGAAGCATGTTATGCTTACGGATTAGTAATGTTCGCTTCTCACCAAAGTGAGAACAAGAACATCGGGCTACAACTATTAAACAAAACGTTCTCACAAGTGACGGAGTCGGTAATTGGGGTAAGAAATGAGGTTTTTAGATTGTTACGGGACTGTTGGACATTACGTAACCCTCGTCCCTTTGACGACGTTACAACATGCTGTCTTATCAACGGCCATAACGGTTATGTTCCACAAGACCAAGGATGGGAAGTAATCCTAGTAAAACCAGAATGCATGACTTGTTTCTGGACGTATGAATTACGTGTCTTTATTGCCTTTGCTGAACGACTTGTGTACTAGCTAGAATTATCTTCACAACCATCTTGTATCAAATTTATTGTGTGCTATATTTATTGCTATATGTAAAATAAGCGGTATTGTAAGTTTGTAAAATATTGTGTAAAAGTTTGAACACGAAATATTATTATAATCAGTTTTTCATATAGAATTGTAGTAGTTGAATTGTATATTAGCTACTAAGTATGAACTTAACGGGTAGGTACTACCTGAATTTAAACTTATAAAACGCTAATATGAAGAAAAAGCTTTTATAAATGAGTTCATATTATGCTACGAAATACTATTAACTACTCTTAATATTCCGTATGATTAACTTGTTCCATTTGATTATTTTGAAGGAAATGGCACCGACTACTTGACACACCGTGAATATGAATGAAGAGGAATTCCGTACTTTTCTAGCTTCAAACATAGCCGCAGTACAGGCTGCGCTACATACCAACAATAACCTTGGATCTAGCAGTACAGGAAATCGTGTAGGATGCAACTACAAAGAATTCACTGCCTGCAAACCTTTGGAATTTGATGGAACCGAAGGACCGATCGGATTGAAACGGTGGACCGAGAAGGTCGAATCGGTGTTTGCCATAAGTAAGTGTACTGAAGAGGACAAAGTGAAGTACGCTACGCATACCTTCACAGGTTCTGCGTTAACATGGTGGGATACCTATCTAGAGCAAGTGGGACAAGACGATGCGTACGCACTACCGTGGTCAGCATTCAAGAACTTGATGAACGAGAAGTACCGTCCCAGAACCGAGGTCAATAAGCTCAAGACAGAACTTAGAGGGTTACGAACCCAAGGATTTGATATTACCACGTACGAAAGACGATTCACAGAATTGTGGCTATTGTGTCCGGGAGCATTCGAAGATGAGGAAGAGAAGATCGACGCGTTTGTGAAAGGATTACCGGAAAGAATCTAAGAAGGTATAAGTTCAAACGAGCCCGCCTCCATACAACAGGCATGTAGAATGGCTCACAAACTAGTGAACCAGATTGAAGAAAGAATTAAAGAACAGACTGCTGAAGAGGCCAATGTGAAGCAAGTCAAAAGAAAGTGGGAGGAAAATGGTGATAAGAATCACCAATACAACAACAACAGCAATTACAACAATAATCGCAATAATTATCCCAACAATTGCAACATCAATCGCAACTACAACAAACGGCCCAACAACAACAACAACAACAACAACAACAACAACAACAACAACAACAACAACAACAGCAACTACAACAATCATCCCAACAACAATAATAACCGCAACAACAACAACAATCAGAAGCAGCTATGCCAAAGGTGTGAAAAGTATCACTCGGGGTTCTGCACCAAATTTTGCAACAAGTGTAAAAGAAATGGTCATAGCGCGGCGAAGTGTGAGGTCTACGGACCAGGGGTTAATAGAACGAAAGGAACAAATGGTGTCGGAATGAGTAATGGCGGAGCAAGTAGTGTCGGAGCAAGTTATGCCAATGTAGTTTGTTATAAATGTGGAAAACCGGGCCACATTATTAGAAATTGCCCGAACCAGGAGAACACGAATGGACAAGGCCGCGGAAGAGTTTTCAATATTAATGCGACAGAGGCACAGGAAGACCCGGAGCTTGTTACGGGTACGTTTCTTATTGACAATAAATCTGCTTACGTTTTATTTGATTCGGGTGCGGATAGAAGCTATATGAGTAGAGATTTTTGTGCTAAATTAAGTTGTCCATTGACGCCTTTGGATAGTAAATTTTTACTCGAATTAGCAAATGGTAAATTAATCTCAGCAGATAATATATGTCGGAATCGAGAAATTAAACTGGTTAGCGAAACATTTAAGATTGATTTGATACCAGTAGAGTTAGGGAGTTTTGATGTGATAATCGGTATGGACTGGTTGAAAGAAGTGAAAGCAGAGATCGTTTGTTACAAAAATGCAATTCGCATTATACGAGAAAAAGGAAAACCCTTAATGGTGTAAGGAGAAAAGGGCAACACGAAGCTACATCTTATTAGTAATTTGAAGGCACAAAAACTAATAAGAAAAGGTTGCTATGCTGTTCTAGCACACGTCGAGAAAGTACAAACTGAAGAAAAGAGCATCAATGATGTTCCCATTGCAAAAGAATTTCCCGATGTATTTCCGAAAGAATTACCGGGATTACCCCCACATCGATCCGTTGAATTTCAAATAGATCTTGTACCAGGAGCTGCACCAATAGCTCGTGCTCCTTACAGACTCGCACCCAGCGAGATGAAAGAACTGCAAAGCCAATTACAAGAACTTTTAGAGCGTGGTTTCATTCGACCAAGCACATCACCGTGGGGAGCTCTTGTTTTGTTTGTCAAGAAGAAAGATGGTACATTCAGGTTGTGTATCAACTACCGAGAGTTGAACAAACTTACCATCAAGAACCGCTACCCACTACCAAGAATCGATGACTTATTTGATCAACTACAAGGCTCGTCTGTTTATTCAAAGATTGACTTACGTTCCGGGTATCATCAAATGCGGGTGAAAGAAGATGATATTCCAAAGACTGCTTTCAGAACACATTACAGTCATTACGAGTTTATGGTCATGCCGTTTGGTTTAACTAATGCAACAGCTGTGTTCATGGACTTTATGAACCGAGTGTGTGGACCATACCTTGACAAGTTTGTCATTGTTTTCATTGATGACATACTTATTTACTCAAAGAATGACCAAGAACACGGTGAACATTTGAGAAAGGTGTTAGAAGTATTGATGAAGGAAGAATTGTACGCTAAGTTTTCAAAGTGTGCATTTTGGTTGGAAGAAGTTCAATTCCTTGGTCACATAGTGAACAAAGAAGGTATTAAGGTGGATCCGGCAAAGATAGAAACTGTTGAAAAATAGGAAACCCCGAAAACTCCGAAACACATACGCCAGTTTTTAGGACTAGCTGGTTACTACAGAAGGTTCATCCAAGACTTTTCCAGAATAGCAAAACCCTTAACTGCATTAACGCATAAAGGGAAGAAATTTGAATGGAATGATGAACAAGAGAAAGCATTTCAGTTATTGAAGAAAAAGCTAACTACGACACCTATATTGTCATTGCCTGAAGGGAATGATGATTTTGTGATTTATTGTGACGCATCAAAGTAAGGTCTCGGTTGTGTATTAATGCAACGAACGAAGGTGATTGCTTATGCGTCTAGACAATTGAAGATTCACGAACAAAATTATACGACGCATGATTTGGAATTAGGCGCGGTTGTTTTTGCATTAAAGACTTGGAGGCACTACTTATATGGGGTCAAAAGTATTATATATACCGACCACAAAAGTCTTCAACACATATTTAATCAGAAACAACTGAATATGAGGCAGCGTAGGTGGATTGAATTATTGAATGATTACGACTTTGAGATTCGTTACCACCCGGGGAAGGCAAATGTGGTAGCCGATGCCTTGAGCAGGAAGGACAGAGAACCCATTCGAGTAAAATCTATGAATATAATGATTCATAATAACCTTACTACTCAAATAAAGGAGGCGCAACAAGGAGTTTTAAAAGAGGGAAATTTAAAGGATGAAATACCCAAAGGATCGGAGAAGCATCTTAATATTCGAGAAGACGGAACCCGGTATAGGGCTGAAAGGATTTGGGTACCAAAATTTGGAGATATGAGAGAAATGGTACTTAGAGAAGCTCATAAAACCAGATACTCAATACATCCTGGAACGGGGAAGATGTATAAGGATATCAAGAAACATTTTTGGTGGCCGGGTATGAAAGTCGATGTTGCTAAATACGTAGGAGAATGTTTGACGTGTTCTAAGGTCAAAGTTGAGCATCAGAAACCATCAGGTCTACTTCAACAACCCAAAATCTCGGAATGGAAATGGGAAAACATTACCATGGATTTCATCACTAAATTGCCAAGGACTGCAAGTGGTTTTGATACTATTTGGGTAATAGTTGATCATCTCACCAAATCAGCACACTTCCTGCCAATAAGAGAAGATGACAAGATGGAGAAGTTAGCACGACTGTATTTGAAGGAAGTCGTCTCCAGACATGGAATACCAATCTCTATTATCTCTGATAGGGATGGCAGATTTATTTCAAGATTCTGGTAGACATTACAGCAAGCATTAGGAACTCGTCTAGACATGAGTACTGCCTATCATCTACAAACTGATGGGCAGAGCGAAAGGACGATACAAACGCTTGAAGACATGCTACGAGCATGTGTTATTGATTTCGGAAACAGTTGGGATCGACATCTACCGTTAGCAGAATTTTCCTACAACAACAGCTACCATTCAAGCATTGAGATGGCGCCGTTTGAAGCACTTTATGGTAGAAAGTGCAGGTCTCCGATTTATTGGAGTGAAGTGGGGGATAGACAGATTACGGGTCCGGAGATTATACAAGAAACTGCCGAGAAGATCATCCAAATTCAACAACGGTTGAAAACCGCCCAAAGTCGACAAAAGAGCTACGCTGACATTAAAAGAAAAGATATAGAATTTGAAATTGGAGAGATGGTCATGCTTAAAGTTGCACCTTGGAAAGGCGTTGTTCGATTTGGTAAATGAGGGAAATTAAATCCAAGGTATATTGGACCATTCAAGATTATTGATCGTGTCGGACCAGTAGCTTACCGACTTGAGTTACCTCAACAACTCGCGGCTGTACATAACACTTTCCACGTCTCGAAGTTGAAGAAATGTTTTGCTAAAGAAGATCTCACTATTCCGTTGGACGAAATCCAAATCAATGAAAAACTTCAATTCATTGAAGAACCCGTCGAAATAATGGATCGTGAGGTTAAGAGACTTAAGCAAAACAAGATACCGATTGTTAAGGTTCGATGGAATGCTCGTAGAGGACCCGAGTTCACCTGGGAGCATGAAGATCAGATGAAGAAGAAATACCCGCATCTATTTCCAGAAGATTCGTCAACACCTTCAACAGCTTAAAATTTCGGGACGAAATTTATTTAACGGGTAGGTACTGTAGAGACCCAAACTTTTCCATGTTTATATATATTAATTGAGATTGATATTTACATGATTAAATGTTTCCAACATGTTAAGCAATCAAACTTGTTAAGACTTGATTAATTGAAATATGTTTCATATAGACAATTGACCACCCAAGTTGACCGGTGATTCACAAACGTTAAAACTTGTAAAAACTATATGATGACATATATATGGATATATATATAGTTAACATGATACTATGATAAGTAAACATATCATTAAGTATATTAACAATGAACTACATATGTAAAAACAAGACTACTAACTTAATGATTTTTAAACGAGACATATATGTAACGATTATCGTTGTAAAGACATTTAATGTATATACATCATATTAAGAGATATTCATACATGATAATATCATGATAATATAATAATTTAAAATCTCATTTGATATTATAAATATTGGGTTAACAACATTTAACAAGATCGTTAACCTAAAGGTTTCAAAACAACACTTACATGTAACGACTAACGATGACTTAACGACTCAGTTAAAATGTATATACATGTAGTGTTTTAATATATATTTATATACTTTTGAAAGACTTTAATACACTTATTAAAATACTTCTACTTAACAAAAATGCTTACAATTACATCCTCGTTCAGTTTCATCAACAATTCTACTCGTATGCACCCGTATTCGTACTCGTACAATACACAGCTTTTAGATGTATGTACTATTGGTATATACACTCCAATGATCAGCTCTTAGCAGCCCATGTGAGTCACCTAACACATGTGGGAACCATAATTTGGCAACTAGCATGAAATATCTCATAAAACTACAAAAATATGAGTAATCATTCATGACTTATTTACATGAAAATAAAATTACATATCCTTTATATCTAATCCATACACCAACGACCAAAAACACCTACAAACACTTTCATTCTTCAATTTTCTTCATCTAATTGATCTTTCTCAAGTTCTATCTTCAAGTTCTAAGTGTTCTTCATAAATTCTACAAGTTCTAGTTACATAAAATCAAGAATACTTTCAAGTTTGCTAGCTCACTTCCAATCTTGTAAGGTGATCATCCAACCTCAAGAAATCTTTGTTTCTTACAGTAGGTTATCATTCTAATACAAGGTAATAATCATATTCAAACTTTGGTTCAACTTCTATAACTATAACAATCTTATTTCAAGTGATGATCTTACTTGAACTTGTTTTCGTGTCATGATTCTACTTCAAGAACTTCGAGCCATACAAAGATCCGTTGAAGCTAGATCCATTTTTGCCTTTTGCACTAGGTTTATCCAAGGAACTTAAGGTAGTAATGATGTTCATAATGTCATTCGATTCATACATATAAAGCTATCTTATTCGAAGGTTTAAACTTGTAATCACTAGAACATAGTTTAGTTAATTCTAAACTTATTCGCAAACAAAAGTTAATCCTTCTAACTTGACTTTTAAAATCAACTAAACACATGTTCTATATCTATATGATATGCTAACTTAATGATTTAAAACCTGGAAACACGAAAAACACCGTAAAACCGGATTTACGCCGTCGTAGTAACACCACGGGCTGTTTTGGGTTAGTTAATTAAAAACTATGATAAACTTTGATTTAAAAGTTGTTATTCTGAGAAAATGATTTTTATTATGAACATGAAATTATATCCAAAAATTATGGTTAAACTCAAAGTGGAAGTATGTTTTCTAAAATGGTCATCTAGACGTCGTTCTTTCGACTGAAATGACTACATTTACAAAAATGACTTGTAACTTATTTTTATGACTATAAACCTATACTTTTTCTGTTTAGATTCATAAAATAGAGTTCAATATGAAACCATAGCAATTTGATTCACTCAAAACGAATTTAAAATGAAGAAGTTATGGGCAAAACAAGATTGGATAATTTTTCTCATTTTAGCTACGTGAAAATTGGTAACAAATCTATTCCAACCATAACTTAATCAACTTGTATTGTTTATTATGTAATCTTGAGATACCATAGACACGTATACAATGTTTCGACCTATCATGTCGACACATCTATATATATTTCGGAACAACCATAGACACTCTATATGTGAATGTTGGAGTTAGCTATACAGGGTTGAGGTTGATTTCAAAATATATATAGTTTGAGTTGTGATCAATACTGAGATACGTATACACTGAGTCGTGGATTGATTCAAGATAATATTTATCGATTTATTTCTGTACATCTAACTGTGGACAACTAGTTGTAGGTTACTAACGAGGACAGCTGACTTAATAAACTTAAAACATCAAAATATATTAAAAGTGTTGTAAATATATTTTGAACATACTTTGATATATATGTATATATTGTTATAGGTTCGTGAATCA
The DNA here is from genome assembly GCF_046630445.1 of Rutidosis leptorrhynchoides. Taxonomy (NCBI): domain Eukaryota; kingdom Viridiplantae; phylum Streptophyta; class Magnoliopsida; order Asterales; family Asteraceae; genus Rutidosis; species Rutidosis leptorrhynchoides. The sequence continues at coordinate 635,767,222 of NC_092336.1, forward strand.
ACCAGTGGCCAAGTCTTACTTCCCGACGAAGTAAAAATCTGTGAAAGTGAGTTATAGTCCCACTTTTAAAATCTAATATTTTTGGGATGAGAATACATGCAGGTTTTATAAATGATTTACAAAATAGACACAAGTACGTGAAACTACATTCTATGGTTGAATTATCGAAATCGAATATGCCCCTTTTTATTAAGTCTGGTAATCTAAGAATTAGAGAACAGACACCCTAATTGACGCGAATCCTAAAGATAGATCTATTGGGCCTAACAAACCCCATCCAAAGTACCGGATGCTTTAGTACTTCGAAATTTATATCATATCCGAAGGGTGTCCCGGAATGATGGGGATATTCTTATATATGCATCTTGTTAATGTCGCTTACCAGGTGTTCACCATATGAATGATTTTTATCTCTATGTATGGGATGTATATTGAAATATGAAATCTTGTGGTCTATTATTATGATTTGATATATATAGGTTAAACCTATAACTCACCAACATTTTTGTTGACGTTTTAAGCATGTTTATTCTCAGGTGATTATTAAGAGCTTCCGCTGTCGCATACTAAAATAAGGACGAGATTTGGAGTCCATGCTTGTATGATATTGTGTAAAACCTGCATTCAAGAAACTTATTTTGTTGTAACATATTTGTATTGTAAACAATTATGTAATGGTCGTGTGTAAGCAGGATATTTTAGATTATCATTATTTGATAATCTACGTAAAGCTTTTTAAACCTTTATTGATGAAATAAAGGTTATGGTTTGTTTTAAAATGAATGCAGTCTTTGAAAAACGTCTCATATAGAGGTCAAAACCTCACAACGAAATCAATTAATATGGAACATTTTTAATCAATAAGAACGGGACATTTCAGTCACAATTCAGAAGTGAGTTGAATCTTCCAGGTACTTTAATTAACAAGATGGTCCCTCTCAAGATTGAACTATTTATATGGAGAGCGAGGAGACATCGAATTCCAGTGCGGGTTGAATTAGACCAGCGTGGGATAGATCTAGGCTCCATTAGATGTCCAATATGTAATGGCGGACTTGAAGATGTTGACCATGCCCTGTTCAAATGCAAATTCGCAAACGAGATTTGGTTACGAGTGTTTAAATGGTGGAAGTTTGACTAAGCAAACATTCCCTTATCTGTTGATTGTTTTCTAGGGAATGGCTTCAATTTTCAAAACACGAGTGTTAAAGAAGTATGGCAATCAGTAGTTTGGGTCGCTTGTTATACGATTTGGAACAATAGAAACGCAACTGTATTTGGGAAAAGTAATATAGGTAGTGCCATGTATCACACCCCCAGTTAGGGCCTGGGCAAAATGTGACTTAATATCAAAATATACCAACATATTATAACAACGAGAACAATACTAAATGATAAAATCAAACGTTAATGAGTACGCATCGGAAAAATTAAATGTCGTTACAAAGGAATAAGTAAATGTTTAAATGCAATAGTAATAAATGCGATATCTCTTGATCCTATGTCCAAGTAACATCACATAAGCAGTAAGTATAAGAGCTTGAATCAAACAGCACCTGAGACAAAACATGCTAAAGTGTCAACCAAAAAGGTTGAGTGAAGTTCATAGGTTTAACAAAAGTTTGACCGTTGTTTTAGACCACAAGATTTAGTTTGTAAAGTTGATCTCCCGCAGGATCAAAAGTTATGCCAAAGCGTGATATTTAGACTAAACGTTCAAGTTTGCCCCATGACAAGTTGTGTCTGTCCTTGTCGGTTTAATTTCATTATTAAGTAATACAAAGACTTAGTCAAATGTATCGAGGACGTTACTCCCGATAGGCCTACCCCCAATAATTAAGCATGCCGCAGCAATTAAAAATATCACTGTAGGGACTTAGTCTGACATAGCCGGGTATATCATAGTTTAACAGTTTGGTACTTGTGTCTAAAGTGTAAAAAGTAAAAACAGCATGTGTCTCACCCCAAGAAAAGTAAGTAAGTTTGCTAGCAATAAAGAGTGGGGCTATGAGTTCACCTTAGTAAGTAGAGAGAGAGAGAGTTATTCCTTGGAATAGAGAGTTGAACGAGTGAGCAGGAAATTCAACCTATTGACATTTAAGAGTAGTTAAGTGTTTTGCCTATGTTTGAGTTTAAGTACGTGTTTATGTATAGTTTGTTTCACTAAGTTTCTATTCCTAGTAAGTTTCTATTTTTAGAAAGTTTCTATTTTTAGAAAGTTTCCTATTTTAGTAGGTTCCCTATTTTAGTAAGTATCTATACTTAGGAAGTTTCTACTTAGAGAGTGTTTTTCCATTTTAGGATACTTGTCGTATTAGATAAGCTTTCAATCACCCCTTTCCCTTCGAATGGCCATTTCAAGTCTAAGGGCTTGAGCTATAGGACCCTTTAAATCGGAAATCCAAACCCTTCCGCCTAGAGTTTCGTAGAAACCATTCGTCAAGAAAGTTCGAAGATCTATACATCTCTAATACATATCACAAAAATGTTCTTAAGTGTTATAATATAAGTAGTAGGTTATAGGTGCTAGTAATAGTAATAGTGTATACATGTTAATTAATAGTATAAGTAGTATTAGGGTTTCATTAATTAGAGTTAGTTATTTAAAGTAGTAATTAATTAACTAGGGTTTAGTAATTAATGTCCTAGGGTTTCAAAAATTAGGGTTTAGTAAATTAGGATTTTATTTAATGTAATAATGATTAGGTAATGATTAGGGTTTAATAATTAAAGTAGTATTAAATAATTAGAGTTAGGTTTAATGAATTAGGGTTTAATAATTTTTTAGGTTTTTAATAAAACTAGGGTTTTAATTAAAGTAGTATAATTTAAATTAGGATTTAGGGTTTTAGTATATATATGTATATAATGTCGTGTATATGTATGTATGTTTATAAAAATTTATTTTTTACAAGTATATATGTATATGTGTCGATATATATGTATATGTACATATAGTTATTTTGTTTCCGTAATTAACCACTAACAAATCTTTTAATTGTATCTAGGGTTTTAAAGATCAAAGTTTCTTCCCATTTTTTTTTATCCTAGTCGACATGTATATGTATATGTATAGATTTATCTTTTTTTTTACATGTATAGATCTAGGTTTGTTCTTATGTTTATGTGTTTATGTTTTTATGTGAATATATATTAAAACAAAGATCAAAGAATTAAGAAAATAAATTAGGGTTTTATGTTATACCTTTGAAGATTCGAAGATGACTAACGAAGAAAAGAAGAACTTGATGAAGATGAAAGATCAAAGCCTTGAATATCTTGAAGAACACCTTGAAGATTCTTGAAGATCACGAAGAACGCGAAGAACACTTGAAGATTTCTTGGAAACCCTTGAGGATTTCGATGGTGATGGTGGTGAATTTTCAGTTTTGGCCGAAAATTGAAGAGGGAGAGAGAGAGAGAGAGATTTGAGTGAGGGATTTGTTTATGATTAGGTACATGGAATGGTTTAACTTAGGGGTCTATTTATAGTGAGGAATGGAGCATTCTAGAATTAGGTTTTAATAAGGAATTACTTAGGGAACAAGTAGGCTTGGAGAAGGGGTTATGGTGGTGACTTGGGCCGAAAATTTGGAGGGGTAGAAGGGTAATTTTTCCCTTCCAAATCGGCTAGGGTTTTATGGGCTAGGGTTTTAATATTTTCACTTAAGTCCTTGTATTTTAATTTAGCTTAATAACCCTTAATTATTCAAGTTTATTTATTTTAATTACACAAGTCTTAAAGTTATTTATTTGTTCACAAAGACTAATTAACTTATTATTTTTATTAACTTGTCAATTAATGTACAAAGTTAATTATCGTATTTTATAATTCTTAACACTTAATAATTTATTGATTAAAGTTTAATTATTAAGTTTAATTGTATTGTTGGTCATTTAATAAGGAAAAGTATAGAATGGAAAAATGAGAGTCGTTATAGTACCTCCCCGTTATTGAAAACTTCGTCCCGAATTTTTTAGGTAGATTCCTCGTTTGCATCAACAGTTGAGAAGAGATGGGGATATTTCCGTTTCATGTGGTCTTTGCGTTCCCATGTATATTCGGGGCCTTTACGCGAATTCCACCGGACTTTAACAATAGGTATGTTGCTTGTACGTGTTTGTTTGGCTTCTCCTTCCATGATTTCTATAGGTTCTTCAACGAAGTGCATTTGCTCATTAATGCGAACATCATCCAGAGGAATAACGAGTGTGTCATCAGCAAGACACCGGTTAAGATTTGCGACATGAAACACACCATGTACTTGACTGAGTTCGGTTGGTAGTTCTAATCGATATGCCACAGGACCGACCCTTTCAGTGATTATGAAAGGTCCTACATATCGTGGACTGAGTTTACTTCGCTTACCGAAGCGAACAACACCTTTCTAAGGGGATACTTTAAGCATGAACTTATCTCCAACTTGGCATTCGATGTCTTTTTGTTTCTTATCGGCATAGCTCTTCTGTCGGCTACGGGCAGTTTCTAAACGTTGATTAATCTGAACGATCTTTTCGGTAGTTTCGTGGATAATTTCAGGACTAGTTAAATGTCTGTCCTCAAGTTCATCCCAACACAGAGGGGATCTACACTTCCGTCCATATAAAGCTTCAAAAGGTGCAGCCTTAATGCTGGAGTGATAACGTGTGTTGTAAGAAAATTCAACCAAAGGCAGATGTCTATCCCAACCTTTGCCGAAATCGATTGCACAAGCACGTAGCATATCTTCCATGGTTTGAATAGTCCGTTCACTTTGACCATCAGTTTGAGGATGATAGGCTATACTCATGTCGAGTTGAGTTCCAAGAGCAGATTGTAAAGTTTTCCAGAATCTAGAAACAAATCGACTGTCGCGATCAGAAATAATCGAGATAGGAACACCATGACGTGTGTGACAACCCGTAAATTTCCAGCAAAATTTAAACAAAAATCTTTATATGATTTCATTTAACCTCGACTAATTCTGACGATTCACGAACAATTATTTGTAAATAATTACGCATTAATTTGATATATTAATATTATTATTATTAATATCCTTTTTAAACAAGATATCAATAATTAATATCTTTATTATCAGTATTGTTATTATGAATAAAAAAATATATTGACAAATATTCTTGGAAAAGTAGTAAATCAATTTGTTTATTTTAAAAAAAATATATATATATAAAAAATCCTTAAAATAAATGATTTTTTTAATAAAATAAATAAATAAACAAATAAATTACTTTTTAATTAAAAATTATAATGGAACACTACTTTTATTATTTTATTTTGTGCATTATCCCATGACCTAACATTTAATACTTTTAAATTTTAAAATCCCATTAAAAATTAAAATATTTCTTTTTCTTTTAATTATTTTATTCTTTTTACCTAATTTTTCAAGTATAAATATCTCTCATTCCTCATTCAAACTCACACCAAAATTTCTCTCATTCTCTCTTTGAAGAATTACTACTAGTAAGTATTCTTTTCTTACTTTTTACTTTTTACTTTTTACTATTTACTTCCGTTTATTATTTTTTTTACCGAAACATGTAAATAATGTTATAAATTATATGCAATTAAAATTAAAATAAATAACATGTTATAATTAGTAATATATGTTACTAAAAATTATAAAAGTATTTTTATGAATTAATATATAGGAGTTATAATTAAAATCGAATTAATGAATATATAAGTATATACGCACCTAACGTGAAGGATATAATTAAAGATAGCGTACAAAGACTACAAACATCACCGCTACTTGTGGCCTAGGGTGATCCTTGTCACCATTATGGGACGCTTGTAGATCTCGAATGTCAAGACTTAGATTCTGGTCAAGAGATCCTGGGCCGCTCGGTAACAATAGATCATTCGAGTGACTTGCATGTTAGCGACGAAGTTTGGGCGAGATTGTACAACATCTTTGTTAAGAATTATAAACGGAACATTGTTAAACTAGAAGCTTACTATAAGTGAAAGTTTTTCATAAATAGTAGGTTTCCAAAAATAGAAACTTTTGAGAAATAGGAACTTTTCTCGAAAACCGTCACTGTCAATATAGTTGCTATATTAATAAACATACTTTATGTCAACTTAGACATTAACTAATCAAACGTTATACCTCAAGGTTGATACCCAGATCACTTACTTGTTTACTTTCCTTCTTGGGTGGAATACTTCAACTGCTATTTAAGGTGAGTTCATCTGCTCCCTTTTTATATATTTTTGGGCTGAGAATACATGCGCAACTTTTATAACTGTTTTACACGTATCAACTATTAAACTGTGATATATTGGGCTATGACCAGCAAGTCCCCAACCGACAAGTATAAACGATAACTTGTTACGGGGCAAACTTGAAAGTCTAGTCTAAATACAAGTACCAACTATTAAACTGTGATATGTTGGGCTATGACCAGCAAGTTCCCAACCGATAAGTATAAACGATAACTTGTTACGGGGCAAACTTGAAAGTCTAGTCTAAATATCAGTACCAACTGTTAAAACTATACTATACCCGGCTATGTCCGACTAAGTCCCTACAGTGATATTTTTAATTGCTGCGGCATTATTAATTATTAGGGATAGGCCTATCGGGAGTAACGTCCCCGATACATTTGACTAAGTCTTTGTATTACTTGATAATGAAATTAAACGACAAGGACAGAACAACTTGTCACGGGGCAAACAACGTTTAGTCTAAATATCACGCACTGGCATAACTTTTTGATCCTGCGGGAGATCAACTTGACTGGATCTGAGTGATCTACTTATGAAATAAAATCTTGTGGTCTAACACTATTACTGAAATCATTATTTATGACAAACCTATGAACTCACTCAACTTCGTGTTGACTTTTTAAGCATGTTTATTCTCAAGTACTTAAATATTGCTTCCGCTGTATATCTACTGCTTTGATGATGATTGCTTGCTATGCTTGGAGTCTTCATTACATATCATATCAATTAAAGACATATTTATCTTCCACTGCAAAACACAACAAAACGTCTCATGTAGAGTCATTCTCTTTTATACAACTGTGATTTGATATAATTAGTCACAAATACCCCAGGCCCTATTTGGGGGTGTGATAGATTGGTATCAGAGCAGGTTGTTGTAGAGAACCATGATTGCATTTTATGTGTGCCTTATACAATTAGGTACCTTAGCAATGTAGGACTACAACTTTCCTTGACCATAGTACCTTTAATTGTTGCCTTTAACTGTTAAATGCTATACTATACTTTAGAAACTTTACTTATCTTAGAATGCCGAGCCAACCTAAGAACTCTGCTCACTTTCCTAAGTGCTATCCAATTCCACCACCACATTTAAATACGACACATCATACTGCCATTATTGCATAAGTGGAGTATAGACACATCATATCTTATCATATCTTATCATATCTATCTCAATAGACTTTGTCTAACACTTTTCCTAAATTTCTTCCGTAAATGACAGAAATCTTTTTGCTATATATACTATTCGAGGAGACGAAGATATCATTCAATATTCAATACCCATTGCATATCAAACCATATTCCAAACACATAATATAAATTTCTCGAACTCTCGAGCTCCAACGGCAGCGTAACCGGAACAAACGAACCAATCAGCCATCATCTATTCTGGATGAATTGGGGATGGGTTTGTAGCTGACTCAATCAATGGAGGCAAGAAGAAGGTGATCCCTTCCACCAACTGAATTCACCTCTTGGCGAAGAACCTGAAGCGCTTACCGACGAACCAGTCCGAAACACCATTTTCTCTCTTCTTTCCAGGGTATCTCGTCACGAATATATAATATCGAAGATTTTAGATCTTATTCACCCCCTTGTTCCAACCGCCAATCATCCCGGAATAGTTGAAGAAGTTAACGAGCTTCGCGCTTGAGTGGTGGCACTGGAGAATACGGTGCGATATCTACAAGCATCAGCAGCACCAACAGCATAACCAGTACCATCAGCATCACAACCAACATCATCAGCTTCATCAACAACAACATCCGCATCTCACTCAGTACCTCGGATATCAACATCATACGTCCCATAGATACCAAGGAATATTAATAATAATGAGTTAAGATGTATTGACTCATTCTTCGTGAAGAATTATATATGTATACTTTATATATATATATATATATATATATATATATATATATATATATATATATATATATATATATATATATATATATATATATATTTGGAACAATAATAAATCTTTTCGTAGTTAGCAATTACGTGAGAATCTCAACTAGTATGTACTACTTGGTTAATTCATATCACTAATATGCTATGATGTAATCCCTTCGTTAATGACTTAACAATTGTTAATCACTGCTTCAACACAATAAACTCCATTTCATAATAAATCAAGTGTAACGATGAATGTATTGATTCATTACTTCATTAGCGAAATATTTCGCGACAATTATGAAATCTCTAAGGTTTTGGAGATTATTTACTCTCGTTCCAAACCGCAAATCAGATGAGTTTAATATATATTAACTCATTAAATCCATGATTATATCTGAAGAATACATATATGAACGTATATCTTCATAAAGATTGTAAATTATGTTGTACAAATTGTTAATTGTGAAAATATTTTAACGGGTAGGTAATACCCGAGAAATATTTACATCTCACATTAATACATTGTACATTCTTCAATTTCGATTCATAAAGAATTAATTATACGCACTACCTTCATAATTATACACAATCATCTTCATTCAAAATCAATTACACATTCTGAAATTAACATATCGGAATTCAAGTAAAGCTTTAGCAGGTGTTATCTTCCTAAAGATTACTACATTCATGAATTATATTCATTCGTATTCTGTGATGAATTATCACATCAAACCACCGAAATTATCATTCATTACTTTTGAAATCAACAACACCTATTCGTCAACCATTAGATCCGTTGATGATTACAGTCAGCGTTTAATCATCTAAAAATAAAATTTCTTAAAACCATTGATAACCGATGATTCAAATATAGATGCATTAAATGCAGAGGAAACATTGTAGAAGGTCTTAAGGGCCAAAATTTTAATAATAAAGAATGGTATAAGCTCAGATTTGGGACTGGAAAACGGATTGAGCAAAGTATGAAGGAGGCTGTGGATAAATCACAAAGATTAAACTTGCCTTCAAAGAATCCAAATGATTCAGTATCTGCTGAGGTCATTAACGAATACCATGCTCCTGACTCTAAACCTTTACGGACAAATCTTCTTTATCATCCTTCGATCTTATAAATTCTAAGATATCACTGTATCTTTCGTTATAAATATCCTCTATATTTCTGAAGATATCTTTATAACGATTCTTGTCCGCAATTAATTATCTCTTTGCGATAACTTTATTACATCATAAAGGAAACTGTATTAGTTTCTATATTCTAAAAAAATTCAAGTTTAAAATGTTTTGAAGAAGTGTTGAGAATTGAAGCATGAGTTAGTATAATATAATGACGTCAGGCCAACGTGATTATATTACAGTAAGTCATGCTAAATTTTTAATGGAAGATGATGATTTATAGACTTTATAATCATCATTTGCCATGTTACACGACTCTTACATTCTATATAATCTCTAAACATATCAAGAACATATAATCTTGATAGTTTTATCTGGTAATTTGACAAATCAAGATCGTGCTATTGCTTTCTTAGAACATTAAATATGTTCATTCGAAACTTCATACCTACAAATTCTGGACCATTACTCGCTTTACTTAGAGTCGAGAGGAGAATAAAAAGGCAAAGAGCTCCGACATATAAGGGAAAATATAAAGCCCGATAACAACACTGAAATTACAAACCGTGTATATCAATGCATATAGCAATATAAAGACACGGGAGAACTAAAAACACAATAATTCCTAGAGCATAATAGAAGTAAACAGACTCCTCTGGTAGGAGTTGGAAAAGAAGGAAGATTGTGGCGATAACCAATATAAGGTCAAGAACAAGAACTGGATTGAGCATATTAACAAATCTTTTGGAAATATGAATTGAGGAAAGAAAGTATAGAAGTGGTGAAGATAATGAAACGGAAGAAGCTAATTAATAGCGAAATTCTAGACACAACAATCGAGGCAATTCACCGCATTTAATTAAAGAAAATCCTAATTTCCTTAATTACCGGAGAATCAAATCCTATAGACTACGAATATTTCCTCTAATTCCTTGAATCCCGGAAATCAATCGTGACTACGTCAAAAGTTAAAGCGAACATTTAATTTCCTCATTTCAATCTTTTGCGATAGCTTCGTTTATACTCTTTCTATAATCGAATCATTTTATCCACATTATTCAAAGGTGATAAAACTCTATTTTTCAACTCATATTCATCATTACAATATCCATGTTGTAAACAATGATGATCTCTATCAAATTTCATGATTATGATTTTCATGAACTCCTCTCTATTTTGTCTACCCTAATATTATGGCATAAACGCTCAAGGTTTAAATAAGCTCACTATTATTCATTTCATGTGTATTGAAATGCCTACATAGTGTCATTATCTCCTTCTGAGGAAACCTAATCAATGACACTCTTGTTAAATCCTTTAGATAACCTCCGCATTAATAATAAAATGCACTTCGTAGAATTTATGGATCGTAAGATTTAAACGCTAGAAACAAAACAATATCCTATTAGTTGGAATTCACGAAAGGCCCCGAGCATACCTGTGAACGTGAAGACCAAATAAAATGAAAATATCCTCACCTATTTACAAACAACGCCGACTGATGGCAACAACTAAATTTCGGGATGAAATTTCTATTAACAGGGGGATACTGTGACAACCCGTAAATTTTCGGCAAAATTTAAACAAAAATCTTTATATGATTTCATTTAACCTCGAATAATTCCGACGATTCACGAACAATTATTTGTAAATAATTACGCATTAATTTGATATATTAATATTATTATTATTAATATCCTTTTTAAACAAGATATCAATAATTAATATCTTTATTATTAGTATTGTTATTATGAATAAAAAAATATTTTGACAAATATTATTGGAAAAGTAGTAAATCAATTTGTTTATTTTAAAAAATATATATATATATATAAAAAAAATCCTTAAAATAAATGATTTTTTTAATATAAAATAAATAAATAAACAAATAAATTACTTTTTAATTAAAAATTATAATGAAAAACTACTTTTATTATTTTATTTTGTGCATTATCCCATGACCTAACATTTAATACTTTTGAATTTTAAAATCCCATTAAAAATTAAAATATTTCTTTTTCTTTTAATTATTTTATTCTTTTTACCTAATTTTTTCAAGTATAAATACCCCTCATTCCTCATTCAAACTCACACCAAAATTTCTCTCATTCCCTCTTTGAAGAATTATACTAGTAAGTATTCTATTCTTACTTTTTACTTTTACTTTTTACTTTTTACTTTTTACTTTATACTTTTTACTATTTACTTCGGTTTATTATTTTTTTTTACCGAAACATGTAAATAATGTTATAAATTATATGCAATTAAAATTAAAATAAATAACATGTTATAATTAGTAATATATGTTACTAAAAATTATAAAAGTATTTTTATGAATTAATATATAGGAGTTATAATTAAAATCGAATTAATGAATATATATGTATATACGCACCTAACGTGAAAGATATAATTAAAGATAGCGTACAAAGACTACAAACATCACCGCTATTTGTGGCCTAGGGTGATCCTAGTTACCATTATGGGACGCTTGTAGATCTCGAATGCCAAGACTTAGATTCTGGTCAAGAGATCCTGGGCCGCTCGGTAACAATAGATCATTCGAGTGACTTGCATGTTAGCGACGAAGTTTGGACGAGATTGTACAACATCTTTATTAAGAATTATAAACCGAACATTCTTAAACTAGAAGCTTACTATAAGTGGAAGTTTTTCATAAATAGTAGGTTTCCAAAAATAGAAACTTTTGAGAAATAGGAACTTTTCTCGAAAACCGTCCCTGTCAATATAGTTGCTATACTAATAAACATACTTTATGTCAAGTTAGACATTAACTAATCAAACGTTATACCTCAAGGTTGATATCCAGATCACTTACTTGTTTACTTTCCTTCTTGCGTGGAATACTTCAACTTCTATTTAAGGTGAGTTCATCTGCTCCCTTTTTATATATTTTTAGGCTGAGAATACATGCGCAACTTTTATAACTGTTTTACACGTGCTATTAAACTGTGATATGTTGGGCTATGACCAGCAAGTCCCCAACCGACAAGTATAAACGATAACTTGTTACGGGGCAAACTTGAAAGTCTAGTCTAAATACAAGTACCAACTATTAAACTGTGATATGTTGGGCTATGACCAGCAAGTTCCCAACCGATAAGTGAAAACGATAACTTGTTACGAGGCAAACTTGAAAGTCTAGTCTAAATATCAGTACCAACTGTTAAAACTATACTATACCCGGCTATGTCCGACTAAGTCCCTACAGTGATATTTTTAATTGCTACGGCATTCTTAATTATTAGGGATAGGCCTATCGGGAGTAACGTCCCCGATACATTTGACTAAGTCTTTGTATTACTTGATAATGAAATTAAACGACAAGGACAGAAAAACTTGTCACGGGGCAAACAACGTTTAGTCTAAATATCACGCACTGGCATAACTTTTTGATCCTGCGGGAGATCAACTTGACTGGATCTGAGTGATCTACTTATGAAAAAAAATCTTGTGGTCTAACACTATTACTGAAATCATTATTTATGACAAACCTATGAACTCACTCAACTTCGTGTTGACTTTTTAAGCATGTTTATTCTCAGGTACTTAAATATTGCTTCCGATGTATATCTACTGCTTTGATGATGATTGCTTGCTATGCTTGGAGTCTTCATTACATATCATATCAATTAAATACATATTTATCTTCCGCTACAAAACTCAACAAAACGTCTCATGAAGAGTCGTTCTCGTTTATACAACTGTGATTTGATATAATTAGTCACAAATACCCCAGGCCCTATTTGGGGGTGTGATAACGTGAGACGATTTCTTTAATATAAAGCTGTGCTAATCTCTTCATCTTATCGGTTTCCTTGATCGGTATGAAATGCGCAGATTTAGTAAGACGATTAACTACGACCCAAATAGTATCATTACCGTTTTCAGTCTTTGGTAACTTAGTAACAAAGTCCATTGTGATACATTCCCACTTCCACTGCAGAATATCGGGTTGTTTCAACAGACCAGAAGGCTTTTGATGCTCGGCCTTGACCTTCAAACAAGTAAGACACTTACTAACATAAGTAGCAATGTCGGCTTTCATGTTAGGCCACCAGTAGAATTGCTTCACATCGTGATACATCTTACTGGAACCGGGATGAATAGAATATCTAGTCTTATGAGCATCATCCAAGACTAGTTCACGGAGATTACCGAAACGAGGAACCCAAATTCTGTTGCCAAAATACCGTGTACCATTAGCTTTCACTTGAAGTTGGTTCTCAAAACCAATGGGTCCTTCACCTTCGATAAGTGTCGGTTTAATGGCTTCCAATTGAGCTTCACAGATTCGTGAGATAAGATTTGATTTGATTTTCAGGTTTAGAGCATGAACACGTTTAACCTCGTCTTTCCGACCAAGGGCATCGGCAACTACATTCGCCTTGCCAGGATGATACTTCAGCTCACAGTGATAATCGTTCAATAATTCGAGCCATCGGCTTTGCCTCATGATCAGCTATTTTTGATCAAAGATGTATCGAAGACTTTTATGATCAGTGTACACCGTAAAATGGGTACCATACAAATAATGTCTCCATATCTTTAATGCAAATACCACGGCACCTAACTCAAGGTCATGTGTGGTATAGTTTTCTTCATGTTTCTTCAACTGCCTAGATGCGTAGGCTATAACCTTTTCTCGTTGCATTAAAACACAACCAAAGCCTTGCTTCGAAGCATCGCAGTAAACAATAAAATCATCAGTACCTTCAGGTAAAGATAGAATCGGGGCTGTGGTCAATTTCTCCTTCAGAATCTTGAAAGCAGATTCCTGTTCTTCGGACAACTCAAATTTCTTCCCTTTTTGAGTTAGCTTCGTAAGAGGCTTAGCAATGAGAGAAAAATCTTTTATGAACCTTCGATAGTAACCGGAAAGTCCCAAAAATTGGCGAATATGCTTCGCAGTCTTTGGTATCTCCCAGTTCTGAATAGAAGCAATCTTAGCTGGATCGACATGTATTCCGTCTCTATAAACAACATGTCCTAGGAATTGTACGGTTTTGAGCCAAAACTCGCACTTAGAGAATTTAGCATAAAGTTGTTCCTTTCGTAAGAGTTCAAGAATCATACGCAAATGTTACTCATGTTCTTCCTCACTCTTTGAATATATCAAGATGTCTTCAATGAATACGATGACAAATTTATCGAGATAGGGTTTGCAAACACGGTTCATAAGATCCATGAACACAGCAGGAGCATTAGTCAAACCAAAAGGCATAACACAAAACTCATAGTCTCCATAGTGAGTGCGAAAAGCAGTCTTGGGAATATCAGATTCCTTGACTCTGAGTTGGTGATAACCTGACCTTAAGTCAATCTTTGAATAGACGCTTGATCCTTGAAGTTGATCAAATAGATCATCGATACCCGGCAACAGATAACGGTTCTTGATAGTAAGCTTTAAGTTCACGGTAGTCAATACACATCCTTAATGTACCATCCTTCTTCTTAACAAACAGAATAGGAGCTCCCCATAAGGACGAGCTAGGACGAATAAAACCTTTATCCAATAGTTCTTGGAGCTGAATGGATAATTCCTTCATCTCGGGGGGGTGCTAAACGATATGGGGCTTTAGCAAGAGGAGCAGCACCGGGAGTTAAATCAATTTGAAATTCAACTTGTCGAGGAGGTGGAAGACCAGAAAGATCTTCGGGAAACACATCAGGATAGTCTTTAACCACTGGTACATTTTCAATACGCTTTTCTTCCGATTCGATTAGCTTAACGTGGGCTAGAATGGCTGGGTAACCTTTCATAAGGTATTTGCGAGTTTTAATAGAGGAGATGATGTGGAGATTGGAACCACTCTTTTCACCTTGGATGATGAGAGTATCTCCATTTCCCAATGGAACATTAACAGTTTTATCGTAACACATGATAGCAGCATGTAATGGACGTAACCAATCCATACCAACTACGACGTCAAAACTTTCGAGTTCTACCGGCAAAAGGTCTATCTTAAATTCCTTATCAGCTAAGATTAGGTTGCAGTTTTTATAGATTTTATCGACTTGCATGACTTTTCCATTAGCCACTTCCACTAATCGTTTAGCTTCTAAGGGTTGAGGCTTTTCAGTAAATAGGGTACAAAAATTACTAGACACGTAACTTCTATCGGCACTAGTATCGAACAAAATAGTTGCATAATAATTATTGACAAGATACGTACCAGTGATAACTTCATCTTCATCTCGGGCTTCAGCAGCAGTAATAACAAACGCACGACCCTTCGCAGCAGTAGCATTAGCTCCACTAGCGGGATTATCCTTCTTCTTAGGACAATTAGGACTAATGTGTCCCTTTTTTCCATAAGTATAGCAGGTTGGAGGAGAATTGGCTGGAACAATAGCCTTATCCTTTGGAGGAGTCTTACACGTCTTAGCAACGTGTCCCACTTTCTTACACAACGCACAAACCGTAGTACACTTCCCCGGGTGATGCCTCTCACAACGAATACAGAAGGGATAAGTACCCTTATAATTCGACCTTGTGTTATCCGTAGGCTTCTTATTTTCATTCTGAGCCGAACCTTGAGATGGCTCAAACTTCCTCTTACCATCATTACCCTTGGTTTCAACCTGCTTATTGGCCGACGCTCTTCTTCTCTTAGCCAACATCATATTTTGTGCCATGAGGATCACAGTATCAAGAGTAACCATCTCGGCAGCAATTACATTCCCTTGAACATCCTCGGGAAGACCTTCTATATACCGCTCAATTCTTCTAGCTTCGGTAGGAAACATCTCAGGACATAGAGTAGAAAGTTCCAAATAACGATTGGTGTAGTTCTCAATATCAGTACCCTTGACCTTGAGTTCCCAGAACTCAGCTTCGAGTTTCTGAACTTGACTCCTCGGGCAAAATTTGTTGACCATCATACTTTTGAGTTCGTCGCATGGAATAGCATTAGCATTATCAATTCCTACGGACTTGGCATGCGCAGTCCACCAAGTCAAAGCATTACCACCCAATGAGCTAGTGGTATACTTTACTTGATCGTCATCACCACAATTATAAATACGAAAAATAGATTCCATTTTCTCGAACCAACGGACTAGTTTGACAGCTTCCTCAGTTCCCTTAAATGCAGGAGGATGACAGTTTGAAAAATCCTTGTAGGAACAAGGTTTCGGTTGAGGATTAACATTGTTAGCTTGGTTGTTGCCTTGTGCGGCAGTGAGTAGTTGTTGGAATTGTTCATTAGTCAAGATGATATTATTAACAGTAGGTGCAGCTGGACGAACCATGATGTCGCTACATAAGTGAACAAAAGTCGGATAAGTTAACAAATTATAGGATTGAGCAATTACAAGTAGGAATAAGATAAAATATTAATATCACATGATATAAATAAAACACTTTATTTTATTAAGGAATGAGGCATTAAATAAGCCTTATTACACGATTCGGAATTAGAAATAGTTTTAAGGCATAGCCTTTACATAGATGGAAAATAGAAAGATATCTAAAGAATATTAAGATTAAAGTAGTCATCATATTTCTCCTTCTCATCCTCAAACTGCTTCATAACTTTTTTCATGTTTTCCTTCACAAGTTTCTCCAGCTTTTCAGTTTGAGATTCGAGAGACTCTTTGATGAACTTCTCATATCGCTCGTTCTTTGCTTTTTGCATTTCGTAGAGGTACTCGAGATTGTCGTAAAGTTTGGGAACATGATTGTTAACGGCATTGGTGTTGTACTCTCTTAAAGCAAGCTGTTTGTCGACTCGACTTCTTTCCATTTTCATTCGGAAGTCCACATCCTCCTGGATATGGGCAAGTGATTACTTCCCCCAGCGAGTGTTGCGTTCTTCCTCGCTTCTTAGCAGCATTAACTCCTTCCTTAGCTCGACGTTTTCTTTCATAAGTTTCTCCATTCGAAGCTCCACTCTCGCCACATGGCGAAGCAGACCTCTAATGTTCCTTTCAGTATCATTTCGTAGGGTCATGATTTCATACTTAGGACCATCATAAAAAGGAGATCAGGCTCTCTTCCTTGACGGACCGGCTTCTTCATGACATTTTCCTTTATCCTCGATTATTAGAGTTGGATAATATTGAGGAGACCTTTGTGAATTTTGAAGAGTATTTGGGCTATAGTTTGGTGACGGTGAGGCATGACTGTAGGAAGGACTTCAAACAGGTCTTGATGTTTCAGAGTGTCCAATACCTACTTCGGTAGTAGGATTGTGATTTGCCTTGTTGGGCTTGTTAACGCTTGAGCTTGACATCCTATCATTAGGAAAGAGACTTTGATTAGAATCTTTTAGTCAAGTTTTGGAAAGCATAAATGTTAAGATTATAGGGCAATCCTAAGTGCTCTAAAGTCTAAGGCAGGAAAGGTTATAGTTTCCTAGATTGCTAAGGCACCCTAGCTAGCAAATAAGGTACACATAAAAATGCAATCCTGGTTCTCTATAACAACCTGGTTATGCTCTGATACCAATCTATCACACCCCCAGTTAGGGCCTGGGCGAAATGTGACTTAATATCAAAATATACCAACATATTATAACAACTAGAACAATACTAAATGATAAAATCAAACGTTAATGAGTACGCAGCGGAAAAATGAAATGTCGTTACAAAGGAATAAGTAAATGTTTAAATGCAATAGTAATAAATGCGATATCTCTTGATCCTATGTCCAAGTAGCATCACATAAGCAGTAAGTATAAGAGCTTGAATCAAACAGTACCTGAGACAAAACATGCTAAAGTGTCAACCAAAAAGGTTGAGTGAAGTTCATAGGTGTGATGACCCGAAAATTTCTGACCAAATTTAAACTTTAATCTTTATATTATTCCGACACGATAAGCAAAGTTTGTTAAGTTGAATCTCAATAATTTTAAACTATGTTCATACATTCATTTAACCTCGACCAAATTCCAATGATTCACGAATCATTATATGAACGGACATGATTATATATGTATATGTGTATATATTATAACTTGAAAACGTTAACAAAGTATTAAACGTATAATACTTTACACGAACGTATTTGTTTCGATACAGGTTTAATATAATTATCAACAGAATTAAAAGATAATATCAAATGATTGATTTATCAGATACATTGTATGATCGTGAGTCTCTATTGAGAGGTCCACTTTGATTTAGGAAACCTTTCCTTTTTAACGATATTCGGAATAAATGGTAAAGTGACCTACAAGTAAGAACAAATATTTCAATTAACGATTACTGGACAAAGGTTAGTAGAGATTAACTTTCAACACAATGATTGTCTCGTGTCTCTTGATAAAGTTAATTATTTAGTTTTCTTAATATTGAAAACGTTTTACGACATAGATGAAACCTTTTAAAGAATGAATTTGAATATAACTAATTCTGGAAAACTAAATTATATTTATTCGATTTAGTTCAAATATATGAAAGCATTCTTCGAAATAATAGATTTTTAATTATTATAACATTTCGATAAAAAGATGTGAATGTAATTAGTTTTAGAGAACTATAGTTATTCGATTTAGTATGGACACGTTTTTCGATATAATAGAATTTGATTGTTAAAATGTTTTTATGTATTTTCAATGATATGAAAATGAAAATAAAGATAAAATAAAGGTTTCTAATGAGCACTAACAGACTACAACATTTTATCTCAAGATTTCAAGTTAAAATGATGGAAATCACTAAACCTGCGCACTTGCACGAGAAAAATCATAACTAAATCATACTAACTCGAGAAAGGGTGATTCCGGTGTCCAGACGTCCGTAACTCAAAAATCTACAACTTTCGTGAAGACACCATACGCGGACCGCGTACCTATCTACGCAAAACGCGTAATGTTTCTTGACATAAAAAGTTTGTCGACATAAAAAGTGATGGCGGCTTTACTATTTATGCACGTTTCCTATCTTTTTTATTTAATATATTATTATTATTACTTTATTATATTATATTTATATTATTATATTATTATAATATTCATATATATATATGATCATATGTCGATAATTTACAAAAACACATGCATGATACATTTCTCGGGAGTATATGATCCCTTCTCACTTCCTCTTTTATCAAACGCAAATATCCATCTATCTATCTACTTTGTATATTATTATTTATGTTATTATTATTAATATTAAGGTTATTAATATTACTATTAGTAATCTTATTATAATTAGTAGTATTATTATTACTACATATATACATAAAATACTACGACGGGAATATGCTCGGGTGATTTCAAAATAAGTTTTCAAATGGGTTTTAGCTACAGAAATTATGGGTTATAGTTATGGAGGTTATGGGTATTGTTCGAGGGTATTGCTCGTGAGTCAAACTAATGTTTATCATCTCCGTTGCGTCTACGTCCTTTCCTACAATATTGAATCACAATATTGATACGTTGAGATCTACGATTATTTTGCATTTCGAGTTTCGATCACATTTCGGTGAATGACCTTATGTGCTGCTAAGGTGAGTTTCATAAGATCCCTTTTACTCTCTACATTTTTGGGCTGAGAATACATGCAAATGCTTTATTAACCTATATACAATATTTATATGCGTGAGTTTCATTTGCCCCCCTTTTAATTGCTTTTGCAATATATATTTTTGGGCTGAGAATACATGCACTTTATTTTAAACGCAATGCATACAAGTACATACTAAATTCTACACTGAGTTTGAACCGAAAATCCCTTAGCTTTGGTAACTAGTAACTGCCAGTTATAAGAACTGGTGGGCGCGAGTAGTAGTATATGGATCCATAGGGCTTGATATCCCCGTTCGAGCTAGAGCGCTAGCCTTTTAACGGACGTATGCTATTTGAGAAGCGTACACGTTGGTTTGCGTGTATTATTAAGATGATTATACAAAGGGTATAAAATATATATACGTTAAGTTTAGTTACCATGGTGCTCAATTTCGTAGAATATTTTGATAAACGTTTCTGGATGAAACAACTGAAAACTTGTGATTCACCTTTACATACAGATTATACGAAACAATAAAACTATGAACTCACCAACCTTTGTGTTGACACTTGTTAGCATGTTTATTCTCAGGTTTACTAGAAGTCTTCCGCTGTTGCTTATATGTTAGACAAGCTATGTGCATGGAGTCTTACATGACATACTTTTCAAGGAAACGTTGCATTCACCAAATCATCACCATGTATCTTATTTTGACAGCATTGTCAACGGAAGTACTATTGTAAACTATTATTTACGGTGATTGTCTATATGTAGAAATCATCAGATGTCGAAAACCTTTGATTTAAATATTCATTTATGGTGTGCCTTTTCAAAAGAATGCAATGTTTACAAAGTGTATCATATAGAGGTCAAATACCTCGCAATGAAATCAATGAATGACGTATTGTCCATATGGATTTGGAGCAATCATCACAGTTGGTATCAGAGCGTTGGTCCTAGCGAACCAGGTCTTGCATGAATGTGTCTAACTGATAGTTGTTAAGATGCATTAGTAAGTTTGGACTTCGACCGTGTCTGCATGTTAAAAGTTTTGCTTATCATTTCTTGTCGGAAATTACATGCTTATCATTCTTAAGTCTAGACACATTTTCCTGCATTTATTGCATAAATAGTGTATAGACAAAAATTCATATCTTAGCGTATCTGTTACTGTAAACTTTTCCTGATATCTTCCGAAAATTTCTCCGTGATTTATGGAATTTGGTATTATATATACATATGTAAATTATGTATTGAAGAATACCAAACTAAATTCTATAATCTAATTCATATCAAAAATCATCTCCCTAATTATACAAGATGGATCCCGTATCTAGTTCAAACTCTGATAGCTATTCCGATATGGATATTCACCTGAATTCCGAAGACAGTGTAACCGGAATGGATCAACCAATTAGCCATCATCTATTCTGGATGAATTGGGGATGGGTTCGTAGCCTACTTAATTATTGGAGACAAGAAGAAGGCGATCCCTTCCATCCACCACATTGCCCTCTTGGCGAAGAACCTGAAGCACTTACCGGCGAACCTGTTCGAGACACCATTTTCACTCTCATTTCCAGAGTATCTCGTCACGATAATATACTATCTCAAATTCTGGATCTTATTTATCCGCTCGTCCGAACCGCAAATCATCTCGGTGTAGTAGAAGAAGTCAACGAGCTTCGTGCTCGGGTAGTGGCTTTAGAGAATATGGTGCAAAGGTTACAAGCACCAGCAGCATCACCGGCATCAACAGTACCACCAACAACAACACCAATAGTACCATTACCACCACCAACAACATCCGCATCGCAAACCTCAACTTCACAATCTGTCCCACGAGCATCAACGTCATACGCACCGTAGTTACCAAGAAATACCAGCAACAATAACCGATGAAGTATTAACTCATTTCCCCTGAAGAAATTTTATGTATATTTAATATATATGAATTTTGAAATCAAAATAAATCTTTTCGTACTAAGCTATTACGTGTGAATCTTAACTGGTAGGTACTACTCGGTTAGTTCATATTACTAATATGCAATGATGTACATCCTTCCTTAACAACTTAACCATTGTTAACTACAATCTCTGTTTCAACTTAATGAATTCCATTTCATAATAAACCAATTGTATTAATCAATTACATAATTGATTTTACATTTCCAATTTCGATATACTCAAAACTTTCCAGAAAACATCATCTGTGCCTTGTAAGGTTCACAAAAAAAATTCCACGAACACCAACATCCTTCACTGAGGAATATCAATAAGAAAAAATAATGAAGTGTTGATTTCATTAGTGAAAAACTCCGCAAAGATTATGTAATCTTTAATGTTTTAGAGAATAATCATTTCTAAGTCAAGCCGAAAATCAAATGAGCTTAATATGATATTAACTCATTAAATCCGTATTACATCTGAAGAAATATACATACATATATTTTCATAAAGACTGTAATGAAAATTCTTTTGTACAAAATATTACTTGTGAAATCTTTAACGGGTAGGTAATTCTCGAGAAATATATAAGTTCACAATTAATATGTTATACTGTACATTCTTCAACTTTGATTCAAAAAAATTATTAACCATGCTCACAGCGATATACAATCGTTTCCATACAAATTCAATTACATATTCTGATATTGACGGATCAGAATCCAAGTCATAACTCTGAACCGGTGACATCATTCTTAGATCTCTACATCTTTCAAATCTATACTTTGACTTCAAAACTGTGCAAGATCCTTTAGCGTTGTTTTTACCGAAAATAACCTTGCAATTTCTTTTCAAAGTATCCAGTTTTACCCCACTTCTAACCAGCCAATTTCGACTTTTCAGATTAGTTTTATTATAACCTTGACATATACATTTTTTTTTACCGGGGAACCTTTTATGTTCCACCACATTAGCAGTATATTTACCAACAACTTCATTGATCCTTGACCTTCCGAAAAATCCTTATACTCATTGAAACCCTATCATGTACTCATCCACATCTCATAACGGTAATTGCCATACCAACTACCGGGAATTAGCAATCAGTATTTTGAATCTGCTGCATTTTCTATGACAACAGTTATATATAGATAACATCTATCTTCTAGACTTACATACTTCGAATGTGAAGTTTCTGAAAAACATCCCAAACTATGAAATAGTTCTTTGAAATTGGAACAATACTGATGAAGCAGCAAAAACTGTAAACGACTTTAACAGTCAAAAGTTTGATGATAAAGAATGGTATGGTGGCAAAGCTCAGAAAAAGAGAAGGTTTGGAACTGGAAAACGGATTGAGCAAAGTATGAAGGAGGCTATGGATAAATCACAAAGACTGAACCTGCCTTCAAAGAATCCAAATGATTCAGTGTCTGCTGAAATCCTTAGTAAATACCTTGCTCCTTACTCTAAAACCTTTGCGGACGATATTCTTCATCATCATCATTATCTTAAATATTCTAAGATATTATCATATCTTTCATTATAAATATCCTCGATATTTCTGAAGATATTTTCATAACCATTTTTATTTGAAATCATTCATCTCTTTGCGCTATCTGTGTTATAACATAAAAGAAACTATTTTAGTTTCTAAAATTCTGAAAAATTCGAAAAATGGATGTTTGAAGTAATGTTGGGAATTGAAGCATGAGTTAGTATAATATAATGACACTTGATCAACTTGATTATGTTACAGTAAGTCATGCTGAGTTTCTAATGGAACGTGATAAAGATTCACAGATCATACCCTCATCATGAACCATGTTACATAACTCTTTCATTCTATATAATCTCTAAAAATATCAAGAAAATATTTTCTTAATGATTCGGTCTTTTTCGAGGTATTCTGGTAATTTGACAAGTCAGATTGTGCTATTACCATTTCTTTCTTAGAACATTAGTTATGTTTATCTGAAACTTCATACCTACGAATTCTAGACCATTATCCGCTTGACTTAAGGTCGGGAAGAGAAAACGAAAGCATGAAGCTCCGAAATATAATGGAGAACATAAAGCCCGATAACAACCCCGAAATTACAAACCGTGTATATCAATGCGTATAGCAATATAAAGACACGGGAGAATGAAAAAAACTATAACTCCAAGGTAATAGTAGAAGAAAATAACTTCCTCTGGTGGCAGATGAAAAAGAAGAATGAAGGATATGATAGCCAGGAAAATATCAAGAATCAGAACTGGATTAAGCATTTTCACAATCTATTGGGATGTATGAAAGAAGAAAGAAGATTATAGGAGTGGTGAAAATAAATGAAACGGAAGAGGTCAATTTATAGCGAAATATTAGACATAACAATCAAGGCGGATTACGCATTTAATCAAATAAAATCCTAATTTCCGCAAATTCTGAAGAATCAAATCTTATTTATATTATGAAGATTTTCTATTCCTTAAATTCCGGAAATCAATCGTAACTACGTCAAAAGCTAAGACGAATCTCTATTCTTTCATTTCACTTTATTACGATAACTTCCCTCATACGCTTCGAGTAATTGGATTGTTTTATCCATATTATTTAACGGTGATAAAACTCTATTTATCAACACATATACGGCATGAAAACATTTTTATTGTTAGTCATGACGACCTCACTTAAATTTCGGGACGAAATTTCTTTAACGGGTAGGTACTGTGATGACCCGAAAATTTCTGACCAAATTTAAACTTTAATCTTTATATTATTCCGACACGATAAGCAAAGTTTGTTAAGTTGAATCTCAATAATTTTAAACTATGTTCATACATTCATTTAACCTCGACCAAATTCCAATGATTCACGAATCATTATATGAACGGACATGATTATATATGTATATGTGTATATATTATAACTTGAAAACGTTAACAAAGTATTAAACGTATAATACTTTACACGAACGTATTTGTTTCGATACAGGTTTAATATAATTATCAACAGAATTAAAAGATAATATCAAATGATTGATTTATCAGATACATTGTATGATCGTGAGTCTCTATTGAGAGGTCCACTTTGATTTAGGAAACCTTTCCTTTTTAACGATATTCGAAATAAATGGTAAAGTGACCTACAAGTAAGAACAAATATTTCAATTAACGATTACTGGACAAAGGTTAGTAGAGATTAACTTTCAATACAATGATTGTCTCGTGTCTCTTGATAAAGTTAATTATTTAGTTTTCTTAATATTGAAAACGTTTTACGACATAGATGAAACCTTTTAAAGAATGAATTTGAATATAACTAATTCTGGAAAACTAAATTATATTTATTCGATTTAGTTCAAATATATGAAAGCATTCTTCGAAATAATAGATTTTTAATTATTATAACGTTTCGATAAAAAGATGTGAATGTAATTAGTTTTAGAGAACTATAGTTATTCGATTTAGTATGGACACGTTTTTCGATATAATAGAATTTGATTGTTAAAATGTTTTTATGGATTTTCAATGATATGAAAATGAAAATAAAGATAAAATAAAGGTTTCTAATGAGCACTAACAGACTACAACATTTTATCTCAAGATTTCAAGTTAAAATGATGGAAATCACTAAACCTGCGCACTTGCACGAGAAAAATCATAACTAAATCATACTAACTCGAAAAAGGGTGATTCTAGTGTCCAGACGTCCGTAACTCAAAAATCTACAACTTTCGTGAAGACACCATACGCGGACCGCGTACCTATCTACGCGAAACGCGTAATGTTTGTCGACATAAAAAGTTTGTCAACATAAAAAGTGATGGCGGCTTTACTATTTATGCGCGTTTCCTATCTTTTTTATTTAATATATTATTATTATTACTTTATTATATTATATTTATATTATTATATTATTATAATATTCATATATATATATATGATCATATGTCGATAATTTACAAAAACACATGCATGATACATTTCTCGGGAGTATATGATCCCTTCTCACTTCCTCTTTTATCAAACGCAAATATCCATCTATCTATCTACTTTGTATATTATTATTTATGTTATTATTATTAATATTAAGGTTATTAATATTACTATTAGTAATCTTATTATAATTAGTAGTATTATTATTACTACATATATACATAAAATACTACGACGGGAATATGCTCGGGTGATTTCAAAATAAGTTTTCAAATGGGTTTTAGCTACAGAAATTATGGGTTATAGTTATGGAGGTTATGGGTATTGTTCGAGGGTATTGCTCGTGAGTCAAACTAATGTTTACCATCTCCGTTGCGTCTACGTCCTTTCCTACAATATTGAATCACAATATTGATACGTTGAGATCTACGATTATTTTGCATTTCGAGTTTCGATCACATTTCGGTGAATGACCTTATGTGCTGCTAAGGTGAGTTTCATAAGATCCCTTTTACTCTCTACATTTTTGGGCTGAGAATACATGCAAATGCTTTATTAACCGATATACAATATTTATATGCGTGAGTTTCATTTGCCCCCTTTTTAATTGCTTTTGCAATATATATTTTTGGGCTGAGAATACATGCACTTTATTTTAAACGCAATGGATACAAGTACATACTAAATTCTACACTGAGTTTGAACCGAAAATCCCTTAGCTTTGGTAACTAGTAACTGCCAGTTATAAGAACTGGTGGGCGCGAGTAGTAGTATATGGATCCATAGGGCTTGATATCCCCGTCCGAGCTAGAGCGCTAGCCTTTTAACGGACGTATGCTATTTGAGAAGCGTACACGTTGGTTTGCGTGTATTATTAAGATGATTATACAAAGGGTATAAAATATATATACGTTAAGTTTAGTTACCATGGTGCTCAATTTCGTAGAATATTTTGATAAACGTTTCTGGATGAAACAACTGAAAACTTGTGATTCACCTTTACATACAGATTATACGAAACAATAAAACTATGAACTCACCAACCTTTGTGTTGACACTTGTTAGCATGTTTATTCTCAGGTTTACTAGAAGTCTTCCGATGTTGCTTATATGTTAGACAAGCTATGTGCATGGAGTCTTACATGACATACTTTTCAAGGAAACGTTGCATTCACCAAATCATCACCATGTATCTTATTTTGACTGCATTGTCAACGGAAGTACTATTGTAAACTATTATTTACGGTGATTGTCTATATGTAGAAATCATCAGATGTCGAAAACCTTTGATTTAAATATTCATTTATGGTGTGCCTTTTCAAAAGAATGCAATGTTTACAAAGTGTATCATATAGAGGTCAAATACCTCGCAATGAAATCAATGAATGACGTATTATCCATATGGATTTGGAGCAATCGTCACAATAGGTTTAACAAAAGTTTGACCGTTGTTTTAGACCACAAGATTTAGTTTGTAAAGTTGATCTCCCGCAGGATCAAAAGTTATGCCAAAACGTGATATTTAGACTAAATGTTCAAGTTTGCCCCATGACAAGTTGTGTCTGTCCTTGTCGGTTTAATTTCATTATTAAGTAATATAAAGACTTAGTCAAATGTATCGGGGACGTTACTCCCGATAGGCCTACCCCCAATAATTAAGCATGCCGCAGCAATTAAAAATATCACTGTAGGGACTTAGTCGGACATAACCGGGTATAGCATAGTTTAACAGTTTGGTACTTGTGTCTAAAGTGTAAAAAGTAAAAACAGCATGTGTCTCACCCCAAGAAAAGTAAGTAAGTTTGCTAGCAATAAAGAGTGGGGTTATGAGTTCACCTTAGTAAGTAGAGAGAGAGAGAGAGAGAGAGAGAGAGAGAGAGAGAGAGAGAGAGTTATTCCTTGGAATAGAGAGTTGAACGAGTGAGCAGGAAAGTCAACATATTGACATTTAAGAGTAGTTAAGTGTTTTGCCCATGTTTGAATTTAAGTACGTGTTTATGTATAGTTTGTTTCACTAAGTTTCTATTCCTAGTAAGTTTCTATTTTTAGAAAGTTTCCATTTTTAGAAAGTTTCCTATTTTAGTAGGTTCCCTATTTTAGTAAGTTTCTAAACTTAGAAAGTTTCTATTTAAAGAGTGTTTTTCCATTTTAGGATACTTGTCGTATTAGATAAGCTTCCAATCACCCCTTTCCCTTCGAATGGCCATTTCAGGTCTAGGGGCTTGAGCTATAGGACCCTTTAAATCGGAAATCCAAACCCTTCCGCCTAGAGTTTCGTAGAAACCATTCGTCAAGAAAGTTCGAAGATCTATACATCTCTAATACATATCCCAAAAACGTTCTTAAGTGTTATAATATAAGTAGTAGGTTATAGGTGCTAGTAATAGTAATAGTGTATACATGTTAATTAATAGTATAAGTAGTATTAGGGTTTCATTAATTAGAGTTAGTTATTTAAAGTAGTAATTAATTAACTAGGGTTTAGTAATTAATGTCCTAGGGTTTCATAAATTAGGGTTTAGTAAATTAGGGTTTTATTTAATGTAATAATGATTAGGGTTTAATAATTAAAGTGGTATTAAATAATTAGGGTTAGGTTTAATGAATTAGGGTTTAATAATTTATTAGGTTTTTAATAAAACTAGGGTTTTAATTAAAGTAGTATAATTTAAATTAGGATTTAGGGTTTTAGTATATATATGTATATAATGTCGTGTATATGTATATATGTATATAAAAATTTATTTTTTACAAGTATATATGTATATGTGTCGATATATATGTATATGTACATATAGTTATTTTGTTTCCTTAATTAACCACTAACAAATCTCTTAATTGTATCTAGGGTTTTAAAGATCAAAGTTTCTTCCCCTTTTTTTTATCCTAGTCGACATGTATATGTATATGTATAGATTTATCTTTTTTTTACATGTATAGATCTAGGTTTGTTCTTATGTTTATGTGTTTATGTTTTTATGTGAATATAGATTAAAACAAAGATCAAAGAATTAAGAAAATAAATTAGGGTTTTATGTTATGCCTTTGAAGATTCGAAGATGACTAACAAAGAAAAGAAGAACTTGATGAAGATGAAAGATCAAAGCCTTGAATATCTTGAAGAACACCTTGAAGATTTTTGAAGATCATGAAGAACGCGAAGAACACTTGAAGATTTCATGGAAACCCTTGAGGATTTCGATGGTGGTGGTGGTGAATTTTCGGTTTTGACCGAAAATTGAAGAGAGAGAGAGAGAGAGAGAGAGAGATTTGAGTGAGGGATTTGTTTATGATTTGGTACATGGTGATAGGTCAGATCATGTTGAGATTGAGAGAAAAGATAAGATATAGTGAGATTCGGTATATAGGAAGAAGACTCGGTATGAGAGAGAATCGGTACAAATTAAATTCCACAACTTCTAGAACTCAGTTACGATGCAATGGCTATCTAATTAGGACTACATAGGTTCCTTATATAGCCCTCTTAAAAGGAACCTTCATTTAAGCTTAATTCACATTAACACTATACAACTTTGGGGTCCTAACAATCTCCCCCTTAGTGTTAAATGTGAACTTTACAATATAATCCTATTGTGAAATCTTGAGAGGTCCAAACGTTAGTTTCCATCATGAGCCATCTGGTTTTGAAACTTCTACTTGATTTTCTGAAATTTGCTTAGAAGTTTTCCAGACTCTCCACGTTTTCCTTGGATCTCCCTCATGTAATGGATATTCATCCATTTCCTTGAAATACCTTCTCTTTCTCTGGCCACGAAGAATCTCAAACTGTCTTGTACGGATTCGGAGCTTTAAACGATCTCTGATATGCTTTATAAACTCTCCAAGACCCATTTTTATATCAAAGTCATCAACTTTGCTTTGACGAATTTTAAGATACTTCAGTGCAGCCTTAAGGGTTCCATCTGAATATTTGTTCAGCTTTTCAGTACAAATGAACACCTTTTCCTTTTGAGAATTTACAAATACAAACCCTTCGGGTTCGAATTGCATTTGAAACATCCTCATATCCTTCAGTCCCTCCGTAAATTGATTCGGACACGTTATTCGAATCTTTTTCCTATTTGCTTCGAGACCTATTTGAAAATCTTCACGTCTCATCAGTTCAATTGTCTCCATCATGTATCTTTTCACAGCTTCCAAAGCTTGAGTCTTAGCAAAAGGTCGAATGGTGATGATACTGAGGTAGTTGTAGATGTGAATGATGTCAAGCATATCAAGATTATGAAAATCTGCTTTTGTGAACTTGTACTCTTTTTCATCTTCTCTAATAACGTGGAACTGACTGATGACGTCTTTCTTTTCACTTATCTCTACTCCGACTCGAGTAATATTCAACACTTCTGAAATACGATATTTACTTTGAAGCCACAAATCATCTTCATCTTTGTTGATATGTTTCCTCCACATAAACTCATACCAATTCCTTTCACTTGCTGGAAGCAATCGTGAACCTATATAAGTAAACCTTTTACTCCTTGGTGTATCTTTGATGCGGAAGATCTTGCAAGCATTTTCTTCGATGAATGTGTTTCGTAACGTTATAAAATCATGTTCAACTCCCAATAACAATCTTTGTTCCTGATTCTTAAAGAATATTCCATGGTTGTATTTGAATCTGGAATTTACTGTTTCACTTGATGTAGATGTACCAGAAGTTGAGCTTTCATTAGCATTTGTTAGATGTGAACTCGATGAGGGTGTAGAATTCGATGAATGATCAGTTGGATTTGTTGCATCATCATTTGGAACATCATCATCTTCAATATAATCAAAGATATCATCTTCATTTGGATCAACATAAAGATTGTCTTCATCATCATCAGAAGAATCCATTTCATCATCACTTTCTATTACAGGATCAGGATTCCCTTCATCTACAATCTCTACATCTTCCGGAATTGAAGATACTGAAGATAACTTGCTTAAGATGACAAACCCATCATCATCCGTCTCTTCAAGATAAAAATCACTTAAGTTCAAATCCTCATCTACTGGTCCACTATCAGCCTCTTTATAAACAATTGGAATTATAACTTGCTCAGGCTCCTTATCATCAATTTCATCATGTACAGAAACCATTTCTGATTCCTTCTGAACTTGTTGAGCTTGTGAAGCTGATGAAGATCTCACATCACCACCCTTGGTTGAAATGTTCACCGATAGATATTCTCCATCTATTCCTATCTCCCCCTCATGGCTATTCTGAGGATCAGAATCGTCATGTTCATCATCACAGTGAGGACTTAAAGGAGAAGAGCAGGAAGTAAGTGGATATTGAACACGACCACGAAACAATGCTTGAAGCGAAGTGCGTCGAAGAACATCAAGATTGACACTAGAAAACATACGACTGAAATATTCTTACTCCAAAGCATCATAGAAATGTGGTAAACGAGAGGGTGATGATGGAAAAGTAACAATGGGAACAGCAGCAGCAGCATCTATTGAAGGCGATGTCGATGGAAGTGTGTGAGTTGCCGTGAGGGCAGGTAAGGATGATTGTACGGTATTATTCTTATATGTAGGGCTGTACATACTACTAGTCAGATTCGTGATATCCCCTTCTGATGGAGGTTGGGTAACAACCGGAGTTGTCATCGGCGAAGTTTCTTTCGAAGCATCCGCCTCCATGACTTTAGTCTCATGGGACTCTGACAGAGTAGCAGAACTACCCGTCGGTTTAGCTCTCGCAGTGATATTGCTATCTCCTACTCCTGAAATCATTGATATGCCATGAGGTGGTAAATCTCTTTCAGTTAAAGACTCTTCCTCCAGACCCTGAGATTCAGAATCCGGAAGAGAAGTGGTTTGATCCAATGAATCACTTTCATGAATCAAGGGATCAGTCTGCTGGAAGTTTGATAAATATCCCGAAGGATTGTCATGTTGACTCGTTTCCATGGGATGCGGCAGATCTCCCTCATCAAGATAAGCCAGACCTCGAGACCCTGTTGTACGTTGAGGCATAGGAGGATTTCCAGCCGATACGCAGGGTGCCTTTTCAAGACTTTTCGGCTCCCCTTCGGCCGTTCTGGACTTCAATGATTGAGTTTCCTCAATCGATTGAGTCAACGCAGACTTTACTGCAGAGGAAGACTTTACTTCCTTAGATGCCGAAGCACCTTGCTTCGTAGGATTGATTATTAAGTCCTGTTTAGATTGGATGAGCTTAGTGGTCTTTTTACCATCCGTGCGTTTAGATCTCTTGCCTACCAAAACTTGTGCTTCATTTAGCGTAGGGCTTACTGTTATTATTGGATGTGATACGGAGATGGGTGAGGGTGACCTAATTGGTTCTAGATCATGGTCCGTATCACCAACGGTAGTAGTAACTGTTTGGCGGACGATAGGTGTCGAAGTCCTAGATCTAGTTACTCGTTGGGTTGGCGGAGTTTGAATCATCTCATCAGGTATATATCGAGTTCTCTTAGGAGAATGTTCGGGAGACAATTCAGATGCTGTTGCTGAAGTGTCGGTGTCACTGCTCACTTCGGGTGTTGTGGAAAGGGTTGGTTCAATCCTAGTTGGACTAGGTTCCCTGATCCTCACGGGTTGAGCTTGGTGTGCTGCCCTAGATCGTTTAAGGTTCACCCTAAGTGGAGGATTAGCTGGCCCAAGTGATTGAACTACAGGTTCCTCTACAACCTCTGGGGCTGGAACCGCGGCGGGTTCAACTTGTTCTTGTTGTACCTGGTTCGGAAGAGGTATTCCTACAGCCTCAAAATAAGAACGCATACGAGCGTCTTGGGGTTCAGCTAGCCTCACTAGCCAATTTGGAATCGGCGCAGTGAATTGATTATCAGATACCATTGGGGTATTCATCTTCAGCTCCACAAATCGTTTCATCTGTAATCCATGTGTACCTGGTACAAATATATTTGCATTTCTGCAAGCATTTATAGCATCATGGATAAAGATACAGAAAAACCTTTCGCAAGGAATGTATGAACCCCTTAGTTTATCAACTTGAGCTTGAATCAAATCCCATATTAGTTCTGCATAGTCAGGAGTTTCTAATCTTATGAAAGAGTAGAACAACTTCAGCATTGGCACAGTCAGGCTGTCGGATCCACTCCTTGTCATCAGCAAGCATCGGTTGATGATTGAGAAGATCACGTACCACCTTGAATGCAGATATTTCTTCTGAAACTTAGCTGGAGGAACATTGCGGGCTCCAACATAACCAAGATCAAAGACAGATGACATCATATGTTGAGTGGAAAAGCAGGAGCATTCTACACAACAGGAAGTCTGAATATCCTCCTGAAATCAGCCTTAGTGATACTCCTCCTCCCTTGAACTCCTCTCAGTTGAAATTCAAAACGAGCTTGTGCTCCCTCTGGATTTTCAGCAGTAGGTTGTGTAGCTTCCACAAACCTAATTGTTCTGTTAAGTAGCTCCAGATCTGTTACAGGTACACTGACTGTAGAGTTTAGAGCAGGCCACAGAGTGTGCCTCTCTAGAATTGCAGTCCAGTAATTGCTGGGAATGTTGGTTTCAGAGTTGATGAAGTGATTGTTCGTCATTTAGCTGTATAAATAAGAAATAGAAGACCACAAGATATTTAACATTAAGCATATATCTCTATTCTTATTTGACTTTGAAATCCTTTGTATATGTTTTATCTTTTATATTTTATGATTTTTATGGTTTTTCTAAGATATAAAAATCCATTATTCTCAAATATGAACAAGTAATTGACAATCATGACATTCATATGATATTCATCACGATACAAATTCATCATGCAAAATCAATTATATAACACAAAGAATCAGAACAACACTTGGTCAATTTTTTTAAACACATTTCAAGCAGATTCGGTAGTCATGAAAACTTGAGATTCTGTAACCAAATAAGCTTGAGTTTTCAGATCAGAAAGATATAGAATAAACATGCTAAGTGATTGAAGATAAAAATCAGAAAGTTTCAAGGTACCAAAAGTCAGATTCGGTATTAAGAGAAGAACAGATTCGGTATCTCCAAAATTTACATAAAGTCACTCAAATATGCATATTCTATCATGTAAAATCACAACCATAATCAATTAACCACTCAATTAGAAGTAGATCAACATGTTAATCGTATGAACAGACTCGGTACTGTAGATAGAACATATTCGGTAGATACAGAATCCATCAAACAATCAATTAAGCATGTAATCAAGCTTGGTCAAATGATAGATCAATCAATATAACTCAGAGTAGACAAGAATTCATGTTAATTAACCAAATCAATTGAGTTTAATCAAAAATTAAAAGAATACGACTCAGACTCAGTATAATCAACAGAATTTCAAAATTAAGAGTCACAATCTAGTTATTTTTTATCTTTTCTGGTTGAAAAACATTTAATTATCTCAGATCTACACGTATGTATCTAAAGCAATGATTAAAATGAAATTATACCAAAGATTTGAAGAAACAGAAGAACGGATTCGGTAGATTAGGCAGATTCGGTATGATCAGTAAGACTCGGTAGGTAATTAAGCACAGTAAGAGAGTTGTTTGACTTTGACCCTCCTTTTATAGATACCGAAGATAAAATACCGAATGGGCCTATTTTAACGAATACAGTCCACTTTTCAAAACTTTATCAATTTAACTTCAAAATCTTGACAAATTGACTTTTTCTCTTAAAATTCATTTCAATCTTTTCTTGAAAAACAATTCTGAGACAATTTTTGAAAACCTTTGAACTTACCGAATCTGTACTGTTGGATGTCAGATTCGGTATAATGCTAAAAATAGCATTTATTCAGTAAAAATCAAATATTTTTTGGATTTTATTTTTTCCAATTTTTATGAATTTTCCAAAATAAGATTTGTACTTAAAAGAACTTTAAATTTGTGAACAAAGTACAAATCATCAGTGATACCAATTGTTAAAACGGGTTGCATACTGAGATGTATATAAGCCTTAGTGAATTATTTCAGATATAAAACAAAGAATTTATTAATTCACTTTTGAAAAACAATATTTTTGAGTAATTTTCTCATTTTCTCCCTTTTTCTCCCCCTCAAAATGTGATATACAAGAAAGTAAATCAGCATTTTGATAAAATTACCCAGAAAACGAATTAACTCCCCCTTGAAATATGATATCAATGAGTTACCTCCCCCTTATATAACCATTGAACAATTATATCCAGGAAGTTATCATAAATCTAAAGGCTCCCCCTTAAAAGATGATATCCAAAGCATATGAAAGTAGTTGCTCCCCCTAGAAAGTATCTACTCCCCCTAAACACAAAATCCCAAGAATAAGTCCCAAGAGATCTAAGGAATATCAAGCACTATACTCTACCATGCCAATCTATTTGATCAAGAACTTTAGCCTAAGTTCATCTAAAGGCTTAGTGAACATGTCAGCTAATTGCACTTTGGTAGGCACAAAGTATAACTCTACATCCCCTTTCTCTACATGGTCCTTAATGAAATGATAGCGAATATCTATGTGTTTAGTCTTAGAATGTTGGACTGGGTTGCTTGTTATTGCAATAGCACTTTGTGAATCACAGTAAATCGGGGTCTTAGAAAACTTAAAGCCATAGTCTGAAAGTTGAATTTGCATCCACAAAACTTGTGAACAACAATGAGCTGCAGCAATGTACTCAGACTCAGCTGTTAATAAAGACACACAGTTCTGCTTTTTGGATGACCAACCAACTAGCCTATTCCCCAACATCTGAATTGATCCAAATGTGCTTTTTCTATCAACATGGCAACCGCCATGATCCGCATCAGTGTAAGCAGTGAGATTGAAATCGGATCCATGAGGATACCAGATCCCAAGGTTAGGTGTAACTTTAAAGTACTGAAAAATCCCAACAACTGCTTTGGAATGAGATTTCTTAGGGTTTGACTGAAAGCGGGCACAGACAGTTACAGCAAGTGTAATGTTGGGTCGACTTGCAGTCAGATACATTAAAGAACCAACCATGCTTCGATAAAGTGTAACATCAAAGGGTTCCCCATTAGTATCAGCATCCAGTAAAGTCCTCATTGGGGTTGTCATTGGTTTTAAAGCAGTCATTTTAAAACATTTTAGAATATCATTGATATACTTTGTTTGACTGAGAAAAATCCCGTTTGGTAATTGTTTTACTTGTAACCCCAAAAAGAAATTTAACTGGTCAAGCATGCTCATTTTGAATTTGTTGGCCATAAGGTCACCAAATTCTTTGCATAAGGCCGGGGACGTGGAAACAAGAATAATGTCATCAACGTAAATTTGAACCAAGAGAATGTGACCGTGGTGTTTATGGATGAATAGCGTTGTATCAATCGTTCCACGAGAGAAGCCATTGTCCAGCAAATACTTTGGATGAATGGGATCGACAAAGCCTTCTGGTTGATCGACATAGACTTCCTCTTGAAGATGACCATTCAGAAAAGCAGTTTTGACGTCCATTTGAAACACCGTGAACTTCATGTGAGAAGCAAATGCAAGGAAAAGACGAATAGCCTCAATCCTAGCAACCAGAGCAAACGTTTCGTCATAATCAATACCCTCTTGTTGTCGATATCCCTTGGCCACAAGACGTGCCTTATTCCGAACCACAATTCCATCAGAATCCTTCTTGTTCTTAAAAATCCACTTAACCCCTATTGGTCGTTGACTAGTTGGTCTTGGAACCAATCGCCATACTTTTAACCGTTCAAATTGATTGATCTCTTCTTACATTGCAACCACCCAGTTCGGATCTAGTAATGCTTGAGCAACCGTTGTTGGTTCAATCTTACTAAGAAAGGAAGTATATAAACACATATTCCAAGGAGCCCTTCGAGTTGAGACTGGAGCAGATGCATCACCAATAATAAGGTCTATTGGATGACTTTTAGTCCATCGGTTGTGTGGAAAAGGTTGTACATCAGTGGTATCCATTGAAACATCAACCGTTGTTGACATTGAGCCTTGATCCGCTTGATCTGATGTACGTTATCTAATGGATTCAAATGAGTATCTGGAGTAACAGCTAGATTTGTATCAACTGATGAATCTTGAATTGGTTCAAGATTATCAGTAACAGGAGGTGGTAGGGAGGATGAAGGAACAACAGGTGAATCAGTTGGTGTTGTATCTTCATCAAAAAGACTTTGTTGAGTCTCCACAGTAGTTAACTGTGACGGTGTAACCGGTACGGCTTGAACATTTGAAATCCGTTAAGGAGCATAAAG
This sequence comes from Rutidosis leptorrhynchoides, assembly GCF_046630445.1. Taxonomy (NCBI): domain Eukaryota; kingdom Viridiplantae; phylum Streptophyta; class Magnoliopsida; order Asterales; family Asteraceae; genus Rutidosis; species Rutidosis leptorrhynchoides. The sequence continues at coordinate 635,804,044 of NC_092336.1, forward strand.
ACTATCAAACAAGATATCCAGTTCCTCTGATGTAACCGTAGGAACACCCTTCGTTGAGAAAATCGAGTTTTGCGCGGAAGAAGAAGTATCCAGGTTAGGATCGGGTTTTGAACTGTGTTGTTCAAAAGCCATTCCCGAAAAGTCATCGAACTTGACATTGATGCTCTCTTTAATAGTTTTTGTCCATTTGTGATAAACCCGATAAGAAACTTTGTTCGAAGAATATCCGAGAAATATGGCTTCATCGCCATTTGGATCAAACTTTCCGAGGCTGTCAAATCGTTAAGCACATAGCATATACAACCAAAGACACGGAAATATTTGACATTCGGGCGTCTACCATATAATAACTCATATGGAGTTTTATCAAAACGTTTATTAACAATGCAATGATTTTGGGTATAGCATGCAGTTGAAATGGCCTCCCCCCACATTTTTGGAGGTAGTTTGGAGTAAGCAAGCATTGTTCGAGCTGCTTCGCATAACGTACGATTACGTCGTTCGATGACTCCATTCTGTTGGGGGGTCTGAGCAGTAGAGAACTGATGTTCAATGCCTTGGTCTTTCAAATAACTATCAAGCAGGTCATTCTTAAATTCCGTCCTATTATTAGTTCGAATGCTCTTAACATGTTTGTTAAAATAGCGTTGAGTCTTTTTAATGAACTCAATGATAATGACGGGGGTCTCTGACATAGTTCGCAAAAGAAAAATCTATGTAAAACGAGTATAGTCATCGACAATGACAAGCACATGTTTCTTGTCACCGAGGCTAGAAATACACATGGGTCCACATAAGTCCATATGCAATAGTTCCAAAGATGATGAAGTACTGGGGTTTTGCTTAAGCGGATAATTAGTCCGTTTCAGCTTACCCATCGCACATGATGGACACACATGATGCTTATCATAGTGAAAGGTAGGAATACCATCAACTAAGTCTTTAGAGACTAGTCGATTGATACCCTTGTAATTCAGGTGTGACATCCGATGATGCCATAACCATGAATTTTCTTTGGTAGAACGAGTGGCCAAACACATGGTTGTATGTGAAGGTGAATCATGGAGGTCAATAGCGTATAGTGGAGCACAACGTTTACCAACAAGAAGATCATTTCCTTCGGTAGATTGCACCGAGCATTGTCGACGTTCAAACAGAACTTTAAGATCTCCATCGCAGAATTGACTTACACTGAATAAACTGCACCCCAAACCTTCAACATATGAAACCCGTTTGATTGTTATGCCATTTTGCTCAAAATCTCCGTAACCCGTTATCGCTGCAATTTCATCATTTCTAAAAGTAACCGTTCCTAGGAATTTGTCAATGAAGTTGACAAGCAAGGATTTATCGCCTGTCATGTGTCGAGAACAACCAGAATCGATATACCAAACACAGACGTCGAAACCCTGTAAATGTGAATTTCCTAGAGTTTAGGTACCCAAAGTTTCTTGGGTCCTCTACGGTTTGTACCAATAATAAACTTTGGATCAACGACAAGATAATCACGTAAAGCATCATGCAGTTTAGACAATAAAGCATCATTTAAAACCACATTACATGAAGCATCATACGCAATATCAAGTTTTACATCGTTATTAGAAGTCTTAACACATAACTTATTCCAAGTAGATGTTTTGTTCACAGACGAAAATTGAAAAACATGAGATGATTTCCTAGGCCGACTAGCAGATTGCATTGGTTTGGTTGCTACTTTCTTAGTCGTGGACTTAGGAACCCATACAGATTTGTAATTCAAGTTTGGATTATGACCTGTGACACGAGAAACACCTTTGTTAGTTAGACGTCCAAACTCTTAACTTGACACATGAGATGATTGATTTTGCAAAATTTCCAATTTGATTTTACGTTCTTTTGCATCATACTCACTTAAATCAGGTTTAGGACTTGTGTGTTGTGTGGACTTAACTGATGTCGTTAAAAGACTCGCTTTTGAAGTATTTTTCATTGGAATCATAGGAATCTTTTCATTTGACACAGAACCATCGGGAGAATGAACCTTTTTGACAACAAATTGAGTTGTAGAAACAACTTTTGAACCACGATTGCCAAATTGAGAACGGAAAGGATTTTTAAGAATAGTAATGGGTTTTACATCCTTAGATGTTGACATTCCCTTTCCCTTCTTAGTAATCCCACCAATACATTCAAGCACATTGGTTTCAACATTAGACGATTGCTTAAGTGTGTTAGCCTGTTTCAGTTGAATTATCTTTTGTTTTAAGCTTTTAATCTCAAGACATAATTCTTCAGCAGAAACTATCACTTCACCCTCTTTAAAAGCATAGGAACATTCTTTCTTAGGCAGTGAAGGCAATTTATCACACAGAGCAAGCATTTGTTCTAATGATTGGCACTTAAGTTGCAAGTCAATATTCTCCTTTTCTAGTTGAGCTACTATACGATTCAAATTCCGTACAGCAGGTAAATGCAAATAATAATCGTGCAAAGGATCAAATAGACTTTCAAAATCTATCAAAGGTTCAATGATCGGTTCAGTATGAGATTCTGCTTTTTCATCTAAAGAATTTTGACCTAGAGATTCTGTCTCAAAGAAAACAGTTAGTTCATGTGCTAGGTCTTCACGGAAAACATTATCAGAACATGCAGGTAAAGCAGGTAGAACTGGTTTCACTTCAAAAGTTGGTTCATCAAACACCTCATCTATGTTAACAATGCTAGAACTAGGTTTGTTAAACACGTCATTCTCAAGCATTAAAATGTATTTTTCTAGCATGAGTGTAGGAATGTAAACCAATCTACGTGTCGGCACATAATTAGCACCTTGCACATTCTTTTCAGTTTCAACAAGTTCATTCAAGAAAGCAATACATTAAGCTAATTTGATGGTATTTTTTAGATTTGCGATTAACAATAATATCATCAAAATCAGCATCAGAAGAATGCACAAAATGCGGTGGTAAACCAGCTTGAAAGCAATCAAAATGATATAATCCTGGAATCTTTTTGGAAGCTCCATATAAGATCTTAGGATCTTCAAAACCCAACCCCCACTTTTCACCATGAATCGTTTTTGGTCTATTCATGAAAATCGTTTGTTTTGAAAGTCCCATATCCATGATAGCTTTAGATTGCTCTGTTCCATAGAGTTTTTTCTCATATCGAGCAAGTTGAGCTTTCATTAGAACAGACTCTTTGACAATGAAGAGATTTCAGTGTCTTTTTCAATTATTGCGTTTTCCAAATGAATAATTTTCTTGTTTAGCTTTGAAAGTATGGGTTCATGTTGGTTTTTTAAATCAGAAAGATCTTTTTCTAAGAATTGAACTTTTTCTGCAAGTCGTTCAGATTTTAAATAATAATCAGTTCGTTCAACTTTAATCGGATGAATTGTCTTTTTAAGATCTTCCAACTCAGATTCCGAGGAGCTGAGTTTGACGGTCAACTTTTGCAATTCCGATTGTAATTTGGATGAAGATGGTTTGGTCTCAGAAAGTTTGATTTTATCTTTTAAAACCTTGTTTTCAGATTTTAAGCCTTTGACTTCTTTTGACATTGAGACCAGATTCTTCATCAAGTCATTTTGCATTTTAATAAAATCGGGTGAGATTTCAGTTGATTGTACATCATCATCGTCAGATGTTGAGTTAGAATTCTCCAATGCTTCCTTAGCTTTGATGAGCTTAGTCACCTTGCAAACATTTGCATGTTCCACCTCTGAGTCTGAATCATCAGTCCAGTTAAACCAAGTATCATCAACCGGTTTCAGCTCTCCCCCAGTTTCCACAATCTTAGCCATCAACATTTTCTTCTTGTAGTAAGCTGCGTCCTTCTTCTTAGGCATCCTGCACTCACGAGAGTAATGACCAGCTTTGCCACAATTGAAACAGATTGAATCTTCCTTCTTGGAATCATCAGCACGTTGTTGTTTGGATTGATCAGCTTTCTTGTAGTACGAGGAAGATGATGAGTGTTTGCGTTGATTGCTTGATTTGCCTTTAAACTTGTGTTTGTTCAAAGCGTTTGTGAACATGGCTGCCATCTGGACTAATTCAAGGTGTGAATCATCAACATCAGAAAGATTCAACTCTTCAGAATCAGTTGATTCTTCAACAAGCACTTTCTTGGACAAGCTTTTGGAAAATGATTTGCTCATCTTTTTGGCAATTAGAGCAAGAGGATCACTTGGAGATGACTCTTTCCTTCCTTCTTGAAGTTTAGACACTTCAGGTTGGTAATGCATAAGAACTCCAACAAGCTCATGAATAGTCAACTTGTCAATCTCTTTGGTAGATCGAACAATGGTTCTATAAGGAAGCCAATCAGCATTGAGCTTTTTGAGGAATTTCATGTTGACTTCAGCATGTACTTTTACAATCTTACACCTTTTCAACTCATTGAGAACACAATTGAAATGATGGTAGGTATCCTTGAGTAGTTCTTCTGGTTCCTGCTTGAAATCTTCATACAATCCAAGAGCCTTATTCAATTTAGTAACGTCTGACATGTCATAACCTTCTTGTTGTCGTTTGATCTCATCCCATATATATTTTACAGTAGTGTTGCTATCAACATTTTCAAATAGCTCATATGGGATAGCTTGCATGACAATATTCTTAGCCTCTATGTCACCCTGAGCTCTTTCACGTTTATCACCAGAAAGTTCATAGACTGGAATTGGCATACCAGTATCCAGATGAAAATCAACAACTGGACCATCTCTCAGAGAAGCCTAAATATGTTTAGCTTTCTTACCCTTATAGTGTATGTACTGAGTAATATGATGAAGTCATTGAGTGTACTTGCCATCAAACAACACTGGAGGTTGGGAATCTGATCCAATGATAAGAGTATCTTGAGTAGACATCTTAAATTGAGGTAGATTCGGTATTAAACACAATCTATGATCAGGGTTCAGTATAAAATCTAACAAGAATGTCATATTCGGTAAAGATTCGGTACAGTAGCAAATTCGGTAAGTGGTTCGGTACTGTAGTAGATTCGATAACAATTCGGTATACCAGATTCTGTATCAGAAACTGATAAGAATCACAAGTAACACACCCAAATTCGGTATGGATTCGGTAACCACACAACTTGAAGCCTCAGAATACTTAAAACTAAAGAATTAAGTGAAACCGAGATTCTGATTCGGTAAATGACTCGGTAGTCAAATTCTGTAAAATATTATGTGTAAACACAATTCAATTCCCTTGAATTAGATTCGGTAACCTTGCTGCACAAGAAAATAAGTTAGTAACAAACAGAATATCAATGATACCGAAGATTCAGGATACCGAATGTCAACTGTAGCAGTTGACAATACCGAGTCTAAGTCTAAAAATTAGAAATATAACAGAATCCTTTCTCAAACCACACCAATTAGCTGCGTATAATCAAACCGAATGTGATAGAATCACAAACACACCACAATCTGCAACACTTAAGATGAATTTTCAGTAATGAAGCAGACTCGGTATGACGGTTACGATACCGAGTGTTGATCAAATCTTCAAAACTTGAAGAATTGAAGAAATTGAACTGACAGAAATGTGATTTAGCACCTCACGAACACAACTGAATCTTTAAATCTTCACAAAAATCCAGAATCAAGCTTGAATTAAGCAATACCAAGAGTTTTAGCCACAAACTCTAAAAATCAACCTGATTCTCCATAATTGAAGTTAAAAAGCTGTAATGATGATCGAAACTCTTTCTAATAGACCTAATACACCTTCGCTGAACTTATCACAAGAATCTGAACGTCAGATTATCAAATTCGATAGTATCGAATCTGATTCATTCTACTGAGAGTATCCAGATTCTGTAATCTACAATCTCTGGATCGATATAGTGATGTAGAATCACTTCCTGGATGCTCTGATACTAAATGATAGGTCAGATCATGTTGAGATTGAGAGAAAAGATAAGACATAGTGAGATTCGGTATATAGGAAGAAGACTCGGTATGAGAGAGAATCGGTACAAATTAAATTCCACAGCTTCTAGAACTCAGTTACAATGCAATGGCTATCTAATTAGGACTACATAGGTTCCTTATATAGCCCTCTTCTAAGGAACCTTCATTTAAGCTTAATTCACATTAACACTATACAACTTCGGGGTCCTAACACATGGAATGGTTTAACTTAGGGGTCTATTTATAGGGAGGAATGGAGCATTCTAGAATTAGGTTTTAATAAGGAATTACTTAGGGAACAAGTAGGCTTGGAGAAGGGGTTATGGTGGTGACTTGGGCCGAAAATTTGGAGGGGTAGAAGGGTAATTTTGCCCTTCCAAATCGACTAGGGTTTTATGGGATAGGGTTTTAATATTTTCACTTAAGTCCTTGTATTTTAATTTAGCTTAATAACCCTTAATTATCCAAGTTTATTTATTTTAATTACACAAGTCTTAAAGTTATTTATTTGTTCACAAAGACTAATTAACTTATTATTTTATTAACTTGTCAATTAATGTACAAAGTTAATTATCGTATTTTATAATTCTTAACACTTAATAATTTATTGATTAAAGTTTAATTATTAAGTTTAATTGTATTGTTGGTCATTTAATAAGGAAAAGTATAGAATGGAAAAATGAGGGTCGTTATACCACGATTTTGAGCTAAATACAACTTAGATGCTTCGAGTGGATTAATAACCGATCAAAATCCATTTCTCTTGATTGGAATAGCTGGCACACAAACCCAATTAATTTAGAAAGTCAGCTCACGGTGAGATCAGGCATCGGCTAATGCACATCTTTGGCTCACCGTCTTCTGGGCAGGGTCAAGAAAAAGATACTTTGCGAATGGATGAATCTGTCCAGTAGTTTGCTTTGTAAAAGTGTATTTTAACATGTCTGTATTTGTATATGTACATGTTCTGTTTTTTGGCTCATAGCCTTCTGCTAATGGGTTTCTTGGAATGGGCCAAATAAGTGTCCAAATATTGTAATTAAATTGATAATAATAAATAAAATGTCGTTGGCTTTTCAAAAAAAAAAACAAAATTCTTGTAAAAAGGTATTTTTAATGTTTGAGTTAGTAAATGTGTTTAAACAAGATAAAAATAGGGAAAAAAGTAGAAAATTCAAGGAAGCCGTCGGCTAAAGTGTCAAGAACCGCCAGCTCTGATGTGCAGAATGAAAAATGTTCCCGAATACAAAGTGACTTGGAGATCAAGTAAAATTTTATGAAAAGGCGTCGACTATAAATGGATAAAGTCGCCGGTTACGGTGATTAATTTTGTATGCTTGAAGCCAAAGCCATCGAAGATAAGGAAATAGAATCCAAGTCTGATACAAAAAGGAAGGAACCACCAGCTATGTCTTAAAAAACCGACAGCTAACCACGCAGACTTGCCTGAGTAGCCACCGAGTTGCCTAGTAAAGCACATCACCCGGGTTCAATTCCTGGCTATGCCAAATTGTTCAAAAATGGAGTGTGACTAGAGGGTGCGCATAATGCGCAATTCACCCGGTACCAGGTCTCGCGCTCAGGGGACTTGATTACCCGAGGTTTTACCTTCTATGGGATAGTCAATATGCTCATTCATAGAAGGGTTTATTCGCTTCCAAAAAAAAAAAACCGACAGCTATGGTACTAATTATGGAAACCGTGGGCCTCAACTTACTTGTTAATCAAGAAACGGGTTCCAGATGGATAGAGATTACGAAAGCCGCCGACTATGGTTTAAGGGTCGCCGTGTAACAACCCTACTTTTTCCGTTACTGTCGTTACTTTTCCGTTAAGTATTTAACGGTGATTACTTAGACTTTGTGTATTTAACAGTATTAAATGCATACTTGATCCTAGTGGATTAGTTGAATTAATATGTTATATTAATTTATGAACTTGTTTCGGATAACAAAATACCTAGAAAACGACAAGATTAAGATAATCGCCTAGAAAGCTTTTCTATTTACGGAATTCAGAAAAACGATAAAATAATTATTTATAATAATTATTGACTTTATAAAAAACATATTTAATTTATTATATATTTAATGAATTAAACTTGGTGGGATGCATTTTAACGACTAGTTATGTTAGGACCCCGAAGTTGTATAGTGTTAATGTGAATTAAGCTTAAATGAAGGTTCCTTAGAAGAGGGCTATATAAGGAACCTAAGTAGTCCTAATTAGATAGCCATTGTATTGTAACCGAGTTCTAGAAGCTGTGGAATGTAAATTTACCGATTCTCTCTCATCCCGAGTCTCCTTCCTACATACCGAATCTCATTCTATCTTATCATTTCTCTCAATCTCAACATGATCTGACCTATCATTTGGTAAAAGAGCTTCCAGGAAGTGATTCTACATCACTATATCGATCCAGAGATTGTAGATTACAGAATCTGAATACTCTCGGTAAAATGAATCAGATTCGGTATTATCGAATTTGATAATCTGACGTTCAGATTCTTGTGATAAGTTCAGTGAAGGTGTATTAGGTCTATTAGAAAGAGTTTCGATCATCATTACAGCTTTTTAACTTCAATTATGGAGAATCAAGTTGATTTTTAGAGTTTGTGGCTAAAACTCTCGGTATTGCTTAATTCAAGCTTGATTCTGGATTTTTGTGAAGATTTAAAGATTCAGTTTTGTTCGTGAGGTGTTAAATCACATTTCTGTCGGTTCAATTTCTTCAATTCTTCAAGTTTTGAAGATTTGATCAACACTCGGTATCGTAACCGTCATACCGAGTCTGCTTCATTACTGAAAATTCATCTTAAGTATTGCAGATTGTGGTGTGTTTGTGATTCTATCACATTCGGTTTGATTATACGCAGCTAATTGGTGTGGTTTGAGAAAGGATTCTGTTATATTTCTAATTTTTAGACTTAGACTCGGTATTGTCAACTGCTACAGTTGACATTCGGTATCCTGAATCTTCGGTATCATTGATATTCTGTTTGTTACTAACTTATTTTCTTGTGCAGCAAGGTTACCGAATCTAATTCAAGGGAATTGGATTGTGTTTACACATAATATTTTACAGAATTTGACTACCGAGTCATTTACCGAATCAGAATCTCGGTTTCACTTAATTCTTTGGTTTTAAGTATTCTGAGGCTTCAATTTCTGTGGTTACCGAATCCATACCGAATCTGGGTGTGTTACTTGTGATTCTTATCAGTTTCTGATACAGAATCTGGTTTACCGAATTGTTACCGAATCTGCTACAGTACCTAACCACTTATCGAGTCTGCTACTGTACCGAATCTTTACCGAATCTGACATTCTTGTTAGATTTTATACTGAACCCTGATCATAGATTGTTTTTAATACCGAATCTACCTCAATTTAAGATGTCTACTCAAGATACTCTTATCATTGGATCAGATTCCCGACCTCCAGTGTTGTTTGATGGCAAGTACACTCAGTGGCTTCATCGTATCACTTAGTACATAGACTATAAGGGTGAGAAAGCTAAACATATATGGGCTTCTCTGAGAGATGGTCCAGTTTTTGATTTTCATCCGGATATGAACTTTCTGGTGATAAACGTGAAAGAGCTCAGGGTGACATAGAGGCTAAGAATATTGTCATGCAAGCTATCCCATATGAGCTATTTGAAAATGTTGATAGCAACACTACTGCAAAAGATATATGGGATGAGATCAAACGACAACAAGAAGGTTATGACATGTCAGATGTTACTAAATTGAATAAGGCTCTGGGATTGTATGAAGATTTCAAGCAGGAACCAGAAGAACAACTCAAGGATACCTACCGTCGTTTCAATGGTGTTCTCAATGAGTTGAAAAGGTGTAAGATTGTAAAAGCACATGCTGAAGTCAACATGAAATTCCTCAAAAAGCTCAATGCTGATTGGCTTCCTTATGGAACCATTGTTCGATCTACCAAAGAGATTGACAAGTTGTCAATTCATGAGCTTGTTGGAGTTCTTAAGCATTACCAACCTGAGGTGTATAAACTTCAAGAAGGAAGGAAAGAGTCTTCTCCGGGTGATCCTCTTGCCCTAATTGCCAAAAAGAAGAGCATATCACTTTCCAAAAGCTTGTCCAAGAAAGTGGTTGTTGAAGAATCAACTGATTCTGAAGAGTTGAATCTTTCTGATGTTGATGATTCTCACCTTAAAATAGTCAAGATGGCAGCCATGTTCACAAACGCCTTGAACAAACACAAGTTTAAAGGAAAATCAAGCAATCAACGCAAAAACTCATCATCTTCCTCGTACTACAAGAAAGCTGATCAATCCAAACAATAACGTGCTGATGATTCCAAGAAGGAAGATTCAATCTGTTTCAATTGTGGCAAAGCTGGTCATTACTCTCGTGAGTGCAAGATGCCTAAGAAGAAGGACGCAGCTTACTACAAGAAGAAAATGTTGATTGCTAAGATTGTGGAAACTGGGGGAGAGCTGAAACCGGTTGATGATACTTGGTTTAACTGGACTGATGATTCAGACTCAGAGGTGGAACATGCAAATGTTTGCAAGGTGACTAAGCTCATCAAAGCTAAGGAAGCATTGGAGAATTCTGAGTCAACATCTGACGATGATGAGGTACAATTAACTGAAATCTCACCTGATTTTATAAAAATGCAAAATGACTTGATGAAGAATCTGGTCTCAATGTCAAAAGAAGTCAAAGGCTTAAAATCTGAAAACAAGATTTTAAAAGATAAAATCAAACTAAATGAGACCAGACCTTCCTCATCCAAATTGGAAACAGATGTGCAACGATTGACTCTCCAACTCAGCTCTACGGAAACTGAGTTGAAAGATCTTAAGAAGACAACATCCGATTAAAGTCGAACGAACTGATTATCGTTTAAAATCTGAACGACTTACAGAAAAAGTTCAATTCTTAGAAAAAGATCTTTCTGATTTAAAAAACCAACATGAACCCACACTTTCAAAGCTAAACAAGAAAATTATTCATTTGAAAAATGCCATAATTGAAAAGACACTGAAATTTCTTCGTTGTCAAAAGAGTCTGTTCTAATGAAAGCTCAACTTGCTCGATATGAGGAAAAACTCTATCGTACAGAGCAATCTAAAGCTATCATTGATTTAGAACTTTTAAAACAAACAATTTTCATGAACAGACCAAAAACGATTCATGGTGAAAAGTGGGGGTTGGGTTATGAAGATCCTAAGATCTTAGATGGAGCTTCTAAAAAGATTCCAGGATTATATCATTCTGATTACTTTCAAGCTGGTTTACCACCGCATTTTGTGCATGCTTCTGTTGCTAATTTTGATGATATTATTGTTAATCGCAAATCTAAAAAATACCATCAAATTAGCTTAATGTATGAGAAAATTAATTCAAAAATGGGTAAATCAAATCCTGATTTCTTGAAGGAACTTGTTGAAACTGAAAAGAATATGCAATGTGCTAATTATGTGCCGACACGTAGATTGGTTTACATTCCTACACTCATGCTAGAGAAGTACATTTTAATGCTTGAGAATGAAGTGTTTAACAAACCTTGTTCTATCATTGTTAACATAGATGAGGTGTTTGATGAATCAACTTTTGATGTGAAACCAATTCTACCTGCTTTACCTGTATGTCCAGATGATGTTTTCCGTGAAGACCTAGCACATGAACTAACTATTTTTTTAGACGGAATCTCTAAGTCAAAATTCTTTAGATGAAAAAGTAGAACCTCATAATGAACCAATCATTTAACCTTTGATAGATTTTGAAAGTCAACTTCATCCTTTGCATGATTATTATTTACATTTGCTTGCTGTACGTAATTTGAATTGTATAGTAGCTCAACTAGAACAGGAGAATATTGACTTGCAACTTAAGTGCCAATCATTAGAACAAATGCTTGCTTTGTGTGATAAATTGCCTTCACTGCCTAAGAAAGAATGTACCTATAGTTTTAAGGAGGTTGAAGTGATAGTTTCTGCTGAAGAATTATGTCTTGAGATTAAAAACTTAAAACAAAAGATAATTCAACTGAAACAGGCTAACACACTTAAACAATCGTCTAATGTTGAAACCAATGTGCTTGAATGTATTGGTGGGATTACTAAGAAGGGGAAGGGAACAACAACATCTAAGGATGTAAAACCCATTACTATTCTTAAACATCCTCTACGCTCTCAATTTGGCAATCGTGGTTCAAAAGTTGTTTCTACAACTCAATTTGTTGTCATAAAGGTTCATTCTCCCAATGGTTCTGTGTCAACTGAAAAGATTCCTATGATTCCAATGACAAAAACTTCAAAAGCGAGTCTTTTAACGACATCAGTTAAGTCCACACAACACACAAGTCCTAAAACTGATTTAAGTAAGTATGATGCAAAAGAACGTAAAATCAAATTGGAGATTTTGCAAAATCAATCATCTCATGTGTCAACTAAAAAGTTTGGACATCTAACTAACAAAGGTGTTTTTCGTGTCACAGGTCATAATCCAAACTTGAATTACAAATCTGTATGGGTTCCTAAGTCCACGACTAAGAAAGTGGCAACCAAACCAACGCAATCTGCTACTCGGCCTAGGAAATCATCTCATGTTTTTTAATTTTCGTCTTTGAACACACACATCTACTTAGAATAAGTTGTGTGTTAAGACTTCTGATAACGATGTAAAACTTGATATTGCGTATGATGCTTCATGTAATGTGGTTTTAAATGATGCTTTATTGTCAAAACTGCATGATGCTATACGTGATTATTTCATCGTTGATCCAAAGTTTATTGCTGCTACTAACCGAAAAGGTCCCAAGAATCTTTGGGTACCTAAACTCTAGGAAATTCACATTTACAGGGTTTTGACGTCTGTGTTTGGTATATCGATTTCGGTTGTTCTCGACACATGACGGGCGATAAATCCTTGCTTGTCAACTTCATTGTTAGGACCCCGAAGTTGTATAGTGTTAATGTGAATTAAGCTTAAATGAAGGTTCCTTAGAAGAGGGCTATATAAGGAACCTAAGTAGTCCTAATTAGATAGCCATTGTATTGTAACCGAGTTCTAGAAGCCGTGGAATGTAAATTTACCGATTCTCTCTCATACCGAGTCTTCTTCCTACATACCGAATCTCATTCTATCTTATCTTTTCTCTCAATCTCAACATGATCTGACCTATCATTTGGTATCAGAGCATCCAGGAAGTGATTCTACATCACTATATCGATCCATAGATTGTAGATTACAGAATCTGGATACTCTCGGTAGAATGAATCAAATTCGATACTATCGAATTTGATAATCTGACGTTCAGATTCTTGTGATAAGTTCAGCGAAGGTGTATTAGGTCTATTAGAAAGAGTTTCGATCATCATTACAGCTTTTTAACTTCAATTATGGAGAATCAAGTTGATTTTTAGAGTTTGTGGCTAAAACTCTCGGTATTGCTTAATTCAAGCTTGATTCTGGATTTTTGTGAAGATTTAAAGATTCAGTTGTGTTCGTGAGGTGTTAAATCACATTTCTGTCGGTTCAATTTCTTCAATTCTTCAACTTTTGAAGATTTGATCAACACTCGGTATCGTAATCGTCATACCGAGTCTGCTTCATTACTGAAAATTCATCTTAAGTGTTGCAGATTGTGGTGTGTTTGTGATTCTATCACATTCGGTTTGATTATACGCAGCTAATTGGTGTGGTTTGAGAAAGGATTCTGTTATATTTCTAAGTTTTAAACTTAGACTTGGTATTGTCAACTACTACAGTTGACATTCGGTACCCTAAATCTTCGGTATCATTGATATTCTGTTTGTTACTAACTTGTTTTCTTGTGCAGCAAGGTTACCGAATCTAATTCAAGGGAATTGGATTGTGTTTACACATAATATTTTACAGAATTTGACTACCGAGTCATTTACCGAATCAGAATCTCGGTTTCACTTAATTCTTTGGTTTTAAGTATTCTAAGGCTTCAAGTTGTGTGGTTACCGAATCCATATCGAATCTGGGTGTGTTACTTGTGATTCTTATCAGTTTCAGATACAGAATCTGGTTTACCGAATTGTTACCGAATATGCTACAGTACCGAACCACTTACCGAGTCTGCTACTGTACCGAATCTTTACCGAATCTGACATTCTTGTTAGATTTTATAATGAACCCTGATCATAGATTGTGTTTAATACCGAATCTACCTCAATTTAAGATGTCTAGTCAAGATACTCTTATCATTGGATCAGATTCCCAACCTTCAGTGTTGTTTGATTGCAAGTACACTCAGTGGCTTCATCGTATCACTCAGTACATAGATTATAAGGGTGAGAAAGCTAAACATATATGGGCTTCTCTGAGAGATGGTCCAGTTGTTGATTTTCATCCGGATACTGGTATGCCAATTCCAGTCTATGAACTTTCTGGTGATAAACGTGAAAGAGCTCAGGGTGACATAGAGGCTAAGAATATTGTCATGCAAGCTATCCCATATGAGCTATTTGAAAATGTTGATAGCAACACTACTGCAAAAGATATATGGGATGAGATCAAACTACAACAAGAAGGTTATGACATGTCAGACGTTACTAAATTGAATAAGGCTCTGGGATTGTATGAAGATTTCAAGCAGGAACCAGAAGAACAATTCAAGGATACCTACCGTCGTTTCAATGGTGTTCTCAATGAGTTGAAAAGGTGTAAGATTGTAAAAGTACATGCAGAAGTCAACATGAAATTCCTCAAAAAGCTCAATGCTGATTGGCTTCCTTATGGAACCATTGTTCGATCTACCAAAGAGATTAACAAGTTGTCTATTCATGAGCTTGTTGGAGTTCTTATGCATTACCAACCTGAGGTGTCTAAACTTCAAGAAGGAAGGAAAGTGTCTTCTTCGGGCGATCCTCTTGCCCTAATTGCCAAAAATAAGAGCAAATCATTTTCCAAAAGCTTGTCCAAGAAAGTGCTTGTTGAAGAATCAACTGATTCTGAAGAGTTGAATCTTTCTGATGTTGATGATTCTCACCTTGAATTACTCAAGATGGCAGCCATGTTCACAAATTCCTTGAACAAACACAAGTTTAAAGGCAAATCAAGCAATCAACGCAAAAACTCATCATCTTCCTCGTACTACAAGAAAGCTGATGAATCCAAACAACAACGTACTGATGATTCCAAGAAGGAAGATTCAATCTGTTTCAATTGTGGCAAAGCTGGTCATTACTCTCGTGAGTGCAAGATGCCTAAGAAGAAGGACGCAGCTTACTACAAGAAGAAAATGTTGATGGCTAAGATTGTGGAAACTGGGGGAGAGCTGAAATCGGTTGATGATACTTGGTTTAACTGGACTGATGATTCAGACTCAGAGGTGGAACATGCAAATGTTTGCAAGGTGACTAAGCTCATCAAAGCTAAGGAAGCATTGGAGAATTCTGACTCAACATCTGACGATGATGAGGTACAATCAACTGAAATCTCACCTGATTTTATAAAAATGCAAAATGACTTGATGAAGAATCTGGTCTCAATGTCAAAAGAAGTCAAAGGCTTAAAATCTGAAAACAAGATTTTAAAAGATAAAATCAAACTAAATGAGACCAGACCTTCCTCATCCAAATTGCAAACGGATGTGCAACGATTGACTCTCCAACTCAGCTCTACGGAAACTGAGTTGGAAGATCTTAAGAAGACAATTCATCCGATTAAAGTCGAACGAACTGATTATCGTTTAAAATCTGAACGACTTGCAGAAAAAGTTCAATTCTTAGAAAAAGATCTTTCTAATTTAAAAAACCAACATGAACCCACACTTTCAAAGCTAAACAAGAAAATTATTCATTTGGAAAACGCCATAATTGAAAAAGACACTGAAATTTCTTCGTTTTCAAAAGAGTCTGTTCTAATGAAAGCTCAACTTGCTCGATATGAGAAAAAACTCTATCGTACAGAGCAATCTAAAGCTATCATTGATTTAGAACTTTCAAAACAAACAATTTTCATGAACAGACCAAAAACAATTCATGGTGAAAAGTGGGGGTTGGGTTATGAAGATCCTAAGATCTTAGATGGAGCTTCCAAAAAGATTCCAGGATTATATCATTCTGATTACTTTCAAGCTGGTTTACCACCGCATTTTGTGCATGCTTCTGATGCTGATTTTGATGATATTATTGTTAATCGCAAATTTAAAAAATACCATCAAATTAGCTTAATGTATGAGAAAATTAATGCAAAAATGGGTAAATCAAATCCTGATTTCTTGAAGGAACTTGTTGAAACTGAAAAGAATGTGCAATGTGCTAATTATGTGCCGACACGTAGATTGGTTTACATTCCTACACTCATGCTAGAGAAGTACATTTTAATGCTTGAGAATGAAGTGTTTAACAAACCTAGTTCTAGCATTGTTAACATAGATGAGGTGTTTGATGAATCAACTTTTGATGTGAATCCAATTCTACCTGCTTTACCTGAATGTCCAGATGATGCTTTTCTTGAAGACCTAGCACATGAACTAACTGTTTTTTTGAGACAGAATCTCTAGGTCAAAATTCTTTAGATGAAAAAGTAGAACCTCATAATGAACCAATGATTGAACCTTTGATAGATTTTGAAAGTCAACTTCATCCTTTGCATGATTATTATTTACATTTGCCTGCTGTACATAATTTGAATCGTATAGTAGCTCAACTAGAACAGGAGAATATTGACTTGCAACTTAAGTGCCAATCATTAGAACAAATGCTTGCTTTGTGTAATAAATTACCTTCACTGCCTAAGAAAGAATGTATCTATGCTTTTAAGGAGGGTGAAGTGATAGTTTCTGCTGATGAATTATGTCTTGAGATTAAAAACTTAAAACAAAAGATAATTCAACTAAAACAGGCTAACACACTTAAGCAATCGTCTAATGTTGAATCCAATGTGCTTGAATGTATTGGTGGGATTACTAAGAAGGGGAAGGGAACAACAACATCTAAGGATGTAAAATCCATTACTATTCTTAAAAATCCTCTACGCTCTCAATTTGGCAATCGTGGTTCAAAAGTTGTTTCTACAACTCAATTTGTTGTCAAAAAGTTCATTCTCCCGATGGTTCTGTGTCAACTGAAAAGATTCCTATGATTCCAATGACAAAAACTTCAAAAGCGAGTCTTTTAACGACATCAGTTAAGTCCACACAACACACAAGTCCTAAAACTGATTTAAGTGAGTATGATGCAAAAGAACGTAAAATCAAATTGGAGATTTTGCAAAATCAATCATCTCATGTGTCAACTGAAAAGTTTGGACGTCTAACTAACAAAGGTGTTTTTCGTATCATAGGTCATAATCCAAACTTGAATTACAAATCTGCATAGGTTCCTAAGTCCACGACTTAGAAAGTACCAACCAAACCAACGCAATCTGCTAGTCGGCCTAGGAAATCATCTCATGTTTTTCAATTTTTGTCTGTGAACAAAACATCTACTTAGAATAAGTTGTTTGTTAAGACTTCTGATAACGATGTAAAACTTGATATTGCATATGATGCTTCATGTAATGTGGTTTTAAATGATGCTTTATTGTCTAAACTGCATGATGCTATACGTGATTATTTCATCGTTGATCCAAAGTTTATTGCTGGTACTAACCGAAAAGGACCCAAGAATCTTTGGGTACCTAAACTCTAGGAAATTCACATTTACAGGGTTTCAATGTCTGTGTTTGGTATATCGATTCCGGTTGTTCTCGACACATGACGGGCGATAAATCCTTGCTTGTCAACTTCATTGACAAATTCCTAGGAACGTTTACATTTGGAAATGGTGAAATTGCAGCGATAACGAGTTAAGGAGAATATGTGCAAAATGGCATAACAATCAAACGGGTTTCATATGTTGAAGGTTTGGGGTGCAGTTTATTTAGTGTGAGTCAATTCTGCGATGAAGATCTTAAAGTTCTGTTTGAACGTCGACAATGCTCGGTGCAATCCACCGAAGGAAATGATCTTCTTGTTGCCTCGGAAAGTTTGATCCAAATGGCGATCAAGCTATATTTCTCGATTATTCTTCGAACAAAGTTGCCTATCGGGTTTATCACAAACGGACAAAAACGATTAAAGAGAGCATAAATGTCAAGTTCGATGAATTTTCGGGAATGGCTTTTGAACAACTCAGTTCAAAACCCAATCCTAACCTGGCTACTACTTCTTTCGCGCAAAACTCAATTTTCTCGACGAAGGGTGTTCCTACGGTTACATCAGAGGAATTGGATATCTTTTTTGATACTCTTTATGCTCCTCAACGGAATTCAAATGTTCAAGCCGTACCAGTTACACCGTCACAGTCAACTACTGTGGAGACTCAACAAAGTCTTTTTGATGAAGATACAACACCACCTGATCTGATTCACCTGTTGCTTCTTCATCCTCCCTACCACCTCCTGTTACGGATAATCTTGAACCAATTCAATATTCATCAGTTGATACAACTACAGCTGTTTCTCCAGATATTCAATTGAATCCATTAGATAATGTTACATCAGATCAAGCGGATCAAGGCTCAACGTCAACAACGGTTGATGTTTCAATGGATACCACTAATGTACAACCTCTTCCACACAACCGATGGACTAAAAGTCATCCAATGGATCTTATTATTGGTGATGCATCTGCTCCAGTCTCAACTCGAAGGGCTACTCGGAATATGTGTCTATACACTGCCTTTCTTAGTAAGATTGAACCAACAACGGTTGCTCAAGCTTTACTAGATCTGAACTAGGTGGTTACAATGTAAGAAGAGATCAATCAATTTGAACGGTTGAAAGTATGGCGATTAGTTCCAAGACCAACGGGTCAATGACCAATAGGGGTTAAGTGGATTTTTAAGAACAAGAAGGATTCTGATGGAATTGTAGTTCGGAATAAGGCATGTCTTGTGGCCAAGGGATATCGACAACAAGAGGGTATTGATTATGACGAGACGTTTGCTCCGGTTGCTAGGATTGAGGCTATTCGTCTTTTCCTTGCCTTTGCTTCTTTTATGAAGTTTACGGTGTTTCAAATGGATGTCAAAACTGCTTTTCTGAACGGTTACCTTCAAGAGGAAGTCTATGTCGATCAACCAGAAGGCTTTGTCGATCCCATTCATCCAAATCACGTATACTACTTGGAAAAGGCTTTGTATGGTCTGAAGCAAGCACCGCGTGCATGGTACGAGACCTTAACAAAGTATTTGCTGGATAATGGCTTTTCTCGTGGAACGATTGATACAACGCTATTCATCCGTAAAAACCACGGTCACATTCTCTTGGTTCAAATTTACGTTGATGACATTATTTTTGGTTTCACGTCCCCGGCCTTATGCAAATAATTTGGTGACCTTATGGCCAACAAATTCGAAATGAGCATGCTTGACCAGTTAAATTTCTTTTTGGGTTTACAAGTAAAACAATTACCAAACGGGATTTTTCTCAGTCAAACAAAGTATATCAATGATATGCTAAAACGTTTTAAAATGACTGCTTTAAAACCAATGACAACCCCAATGAGGACTTTACTGGATGCTGATACTAATAAGTAACCCTTTGATATTATGCTTTATCGAAGCATGGTTGGTTCTTTAATGTATCTGACTGCAAGTCGACCTGACATTACACTTGCTGTAACTGTCTGTGCCCGCTTTCAGTCAAACCCTAAGAAATATCATTCCAAAGCGGTTGTTAGGATTTTTCAGTACCTTAAAGGTACACCTAACCTTGGGATCTGGTATCCTTATGGATCCGATTTCAATCTCACTGCTTACACTGATGCGGATCATGGCAGTTGCCATCTAGATCAATTCAGATGTTGGGGAATAGGCTAGTTGGTTAGTCATCCAAAAAGCAGAACTGTGTGTCTTTATCAACAGCTGAGTCTGAGTACATTGCTGCAGCTCATTGTTGTTCACAAGTTTTGTGGATGTAAATTCAACTTTCAGACTATGGGTTTAAGTTTTCTAAGAGCCCGATTTATTGTGATTCACAAAGTGCTATTGTAATTACAAGCAACTCGGTCCAGCATTCTAAGACCAAACACATAGATATTCGCTATCATTTCATTAAGGACCATGTAGAGAAAGGGGATGTAGAGTTATACTTTGTGCCTACCAAAGTGCAATTAGCTGACATGTTCACTAAGCCCTTAGATGAACTTAGGCTAAAGTTCTTGATCAAAGAGATTGGCATGGTAGAGTATAGTGCTTGATATTCCTTAGATCTGTTGGGACTTATTCTTGGGATCTTGTGTTTAGGGGGAGTATCTACTTTCTAGGGGGAGCAACTACTTTCATATGCTTTGGATATCATCTTTTAAGGGGGAGCCTTTAGACTTATGATAACTTCCTAGATATAATTGTTCAATGGTTATGTAAGGGGAAAGTAACTCTTTGATATCATATTTCAAGGGGGAGTTAATTCATTTTCTTGGGAATTTTATCAAAATGCTGATTTACTTTCTTGTATATCACATTTTGAGGGGGAGAAAATGAGAAAATTACTCAAAAATATTGTTTTTCAAAAGTGAATTCATAAATTCTTTGTTTTTTTATCTGAAATAATTCACTAAGGCTTGTATACATCTCAGTATGCAATCCGTTTTAACAATTGGTATCACTGAAGATTTGTACTTTGTTCATAAATTCAAAGTTCTTTTAGGTACAAATCTTATTTTGAAAAATTCATAAAAATTGGAAAAGATAAAATCCAAAAATATTTGTTTTTTACTGAATAAATGCTATTTTTAGCATTATACCGAATCTGACATCCAACTGTACAGATTCGGTAAGTTCAATGTTTTCAAACAAATTGTCTCAGAATTGTTTTCCATGAAAAGATTGAAATGAATTTTAAGAGGAAAAGTCAATTTGTCAAGATTTTGAAGTTAAATTGATAAAGTTTTGAATAGTGGACTGTATTCGGTAAAATAGGCCCATTCGGTAAAGCCCATTCGGTATTTTATCTTCGGTATCTATAAAAGGAGGGTCAAAGTTAAACTAACTCTCTTACTGTGCTTAATTACCTACCGAGTTTTACTGAACATACCGAATCTGCCTAATCTACTGAGTCCGTTCCTCTGTTTCTTCAAATCTTTGGTATAATTTTATTTTAATCATTGCTTTAGATACATACGTGTAGATCTGAGATAATTAAATGTTTTTCAACCAGAAAAGATCAAAATAACTTGATTATGACTCTCAATTTTGAAATTTTGTTGATTATACCGAGTCTGAGTCATATTCTACTAATCTTTGATTAAACTCAATTGATTTGGTTAATTAACATGAATTCTTATCTAGTCAGAATTATATTAATTGATCTATCATTTGACCAAGTTTGATTACATGTTTAATTGATTGTTTGATGGATTCTGTATCTACCGAATATGTTCTATCTACAGTACCGAGTCTGTTCATACGATTAACATGTTGTTCTGCTTCTAATTGAGTGGTTAATTGATTATGGTTGTGATTTTACATGATAGAATATGCATGTTTGAGTGACTTTATGTTAATTTTGGAGATACCGAATCTATTCTTCTCTTGATACCGAGTCTGACTTTTGGTACCTTGAAACTTTCTGATTTTTATCTTCAAACACTTAACATGTTTTTTTTTTCTATATCTTTCTGATCTGAAAACTCAAGCTTATTTGGTTACAGAATCTTAAGTTTTCATGACTACCGAATCTGCTTGAATTGTGTTTAAAAAATTGACTAAGTGTTGTTCTGATTCTTTGTGTTATATAATTGACTTTGCATGATGAATTTATATTGTGATGAATATCATATGAATGTCATGATTGTCAATTACTTATTCATATTTGAGAATAAAGGATTTTTATATCTTTGAAAAACCATAAAAACATAAAATATAAAAGATAAAACATATACAAAGGATTTCAAAGGCAAATAAGAATAGAGATATATGCTTTATGTTAAATATCTTGTGGTCTTCTATTTCTTATTTATACAGCTAAATGAAGAACAATCACTTCATCAACTCTGAAACCAACATTCCCTGCAACTACTGGACTGCAATTCTAGAGAGGCACACTCTGTGGCCTGCTCTAAAATCTACAGTCAGTGTACCTGTAACAGATCTGGAGCTACTTAATAGAACAATTAGGTTTGTGGAAGCTACACAACCTACTGCTAAAAATCCAGAGGGAACACAAGCTCGTTTTGAATTTCAACTGAGAGGAGTTCAAGGGAGGAGGAGTATCACTAAGGCTGATTTCAGGAGGATATTCAGACTTCCTGTTGTGCAGAATGCTCCTGCTTTTCCTGCTACTCAGCAGATGATGTCATCTGTCTTTGATCTTGGTTATGTTGGAGCCCGCAATGTTCCTCCAGCTAAGCTTCAGAAGAAATATCTGCACTTAAGGTGGTTTGTGATCTTCTCAATCATCAACAGATGCTTGCTGATGACAAGGAGTGGATCTGACAGCCTCACTGTGCCAATGCTGAAGTTGTTCTACTCTTTCATAAGAGTAGAAGCTCCTGACTATGCAGAACTAATATGGGATTTGGTTCAAGCTCAAGTTGATAAGCCAAGGGGTTCATACATCTCTTGCGAAAGGTTTTTCTATATCTTTATCCATGATGCTATAAATGCTTGCAGAAATGCAAATATATTTGTACCAGGTACACATAGATTACAGATGAAACGATTTGGGGAGCTGAAGATGAATACCCCGATATATCTGATAATCAATTCACTACGCCGATTCCAAATTGGCTAGTGAGGCTAGCTGAACCCCATGACGCTCGTATGCGTTCTTATTTTGAGGCTGTAGGAATACCTCTTCCGAACCCGGTACAACAAGAACAAGTTGAACCCGCCGCGGTTCCAGCCCCAGAGGTTGTAGAGGAACCTGTAGTTCAACCAACCGGGCCAGCTAATCCTCCACTTAGGGTGAACCTCAAACGATCTAGGGCAGCACACCAAGCTCAACCCGTGAGGATCAGGGAATCTAGTTCAACTAGGATTGAACCAACCCTTTCCACAACACCCGAAGTGAGCAGTGACACCGACACTTCAGCAACAACATCTGAATCGTCTCCCAAACATTCTCCTAAGAGAACTCAATATGTGCCTGATGAGATGATTCAGACTCCGCCAACCCAACGAGTAACTAGATCTAGGACTTAAACACCTATCGTCCGCCAAACAGTTACTACAACCGTTGGTGATACGGACCAAGACCTAGAGTCAATTAGGTCACCCTCACCCATCTCCGTATCACATCCAATAATAACAGTAAGCCCTACGCTAAATGAAGCACAAGTTTTGGTAGGCAAGAGATCTAAACGCACGGATGGTAAAAAGACCACTAAGCTCATCCAATCTAAACAGGACTTAATAATCAATCCTACGAAGCAAGGTGCTTCGGCATCTAAGGAAGTAAAGTCTTCCTCTGCAGTAAAGTCTGCGTTGACTCAATCGATTGAGGAAACTCAATCATTGAAGTCCAGAACGGCCGAAGGGGAGCCGAAAAGTCTTGAAAAGGCACCCTGCGTATCGGCTGGAAATCCTCCTATGCCTCAACGTACAATAGGGTCTGGAGGTCCGGCTTATCTTGATGAGGGAGATCTGCCGCGTCCCATGGAAATGAGTCAACATGACAATCATTCGGGATATTTATCAGACTTCCGGCAGACTGTTGGTTCATGAAAGTGATCCATTGGATCAAACCACTTCTCTTCCAGATTCTGAAACTCATAGTTTGGAGGAAGAGTCTTTAACTGAAAGAGAAGTGCCAACTCATGGTATATCAATGATTTCGGGAGTCGGAGATAGCAATATCTCTGTGAGAGCTAAACCGTCGGGTAGTTCTGCTACTCTGTCAGAGTCCCATGAGACTAAAGTCATGGAGGCGGATGCTTCGAAAGAAACTTCGCTGGTGACAACTCCGGTTGTTACCCAACCTCCATCAGAAGGGGATATCATGAATCTGACTAGTAGTATGTACAGCCCTACATATAAGAATAATACCGCACAATCATCCTTACCTGCCCTCACGGCAACTCAAACACTTCCATCGACATTGCCTTCAACAGTTACTGCTGATGATGTTATTGTTCATGGTTACACCGTTGTTTCACCACCTGGGTCACCTTCTCGAATTTCAAATAGATATGGATTACAGTATCTCTCTGACAATGAGGTGGAGGAGCTCTATCTTGCTGAGTTTGCTAAACGGACTGATCTTGATGAAGTTCGCGAGACTAAGATGATTTATCTTGAGCAAGCAAGGATAGTGTATCCTTTCTCTCCATGCAAGTCACCTGGACCAATTCACATGCCTGATCATGATGATTTCGATCCCGACAATCTTCATGAGGGGGAGAATAGACAAAGTGGTCATCGGTCCAGTGGTTATGAAGCTAGTGCATCTAGTCAACAGAAGGATAAAGATGTTGTTGATATATCTGATTGCGGTAGTGATGAAATTGAGGAAATCCAGTGTGAAAGTTTTCTAGATGAATCAGAAAGTCAGAGAGAGGGTAACTCAGGGATGTTAATGATTATGGATACAGCTGATCAATCAGAGAATAAGTCATCTCAAGAGAACAATCAAAACTTTGACAACATTGAAGATATTTTGAAGGGGTCATCGAGTGTCGCCAATGAATTCAATGATCATCAATTTGTTAACTTGACATCTCCAACTGATGAATTTGGAATACACTTCAAAAAGGAGATTTTCTCTAATGGCAAAGAAGATACTACGACTCCTCCTGATTTAAATGTTCCATTTCAAACTGCAGAGATTGTTCTTTAGCGTCATGCTGATTATCAACTGAGTGAGGATGAAGAGAAAACGATTCTTCGTTCACCATTCATTGAACAACAAGCGTATAGAATCTATGGTGATTCTAATCTCATCCTTTCTGCATCAATGAGTGTTCTGGGTGCATGGAAATATCATAAGAAGCCAGAATATCTCAAAGCTTATCTGAGTGTTCGCAATAAATTCTAATTGAAGAATGAAGAGAAACTTCAAATTCAGCAGAATTCAGAGATCAAAAGCATAAATAAGGTTTTGATGATTAATAAGGATGGAGTGAAGATGCCATTGTTTCAAGTTACAAGAATGAATGATAAGGATTATCAGTTTTCAGAAGCGGATTTTGATAAACTGAAGATGGACGACATTATTTTCATTTACAATTATTTTATTAACTTGAATGAATCTGCAACAACTTATCATCCTACTGCAATGAAGGCAGTCTACAGGTTTATTCTTGATTCGATGAGATGGATGTTTGTTCATGATTTTCAAATAGGATTGGAATCTGGACACAAAAAGCTCGGAATCAAACCGCCAAATCAAGTGATTGAAGAGCTAAGATACATGTCCTTACTTGAAGTGAGCGACTGTCCATATGGGTTTGCATTTGTCAATTCTCACTATACAAAGATCTTCATCAAAGTCTCAGATTTCAGAAGATACTCAGACGGAACGTTGATGTATGCTTTCAAATACATGAAATGGAGACTGATCAATAACTGCTATTCAACTGAAGATAATGAGATTGTCAAATACATTCTCACAAGATTGAAAAGTCGTCTCAAAACAAGAGTGAATATACGAAGATATGAGAATCTCAAGGGATTCAAATCTAAAGTTCACTTCAGAGGAACAAAGTTCCTTTAGATGTTTTAGATAGGATTATATTGTAAAGTTCACATTTAACACTAAGGGGGAGATTGTTAGGACCCTGAAGTTGTATAGTGTTAATGTGAATTAAGCTTAAATGAAGGTTCCTTAGAAGTGGGCTATATAAGGAACCTAAGTAGTCCTAATTAGATAGCCATTGTATTGTAACCGAGTTCTAGAAGCTGTGGAATATAAATTTACCGATTCTCTCTCATACCGAGTCTCCTTCCTACATACCGAATCTCATTCTATCTTATCATTTCTCTCAATCTCAACATGATCTGACCTATCAAGTTAATGTTCTGGAGATCCGGTCCGATTAACAGCACTCGAAACGGACCACGCGCGTACAAGAAAATAACGAAACGAATGATATTTCACTTTTAATCATTATTATATGTAATTATTATGTTTTAAACATACTTTCAATTTATTAGAATTTATATAGGTTAAAATGCGAGAAATTAACGTTTATCGATCCGGTTTGCGTTTTCGGTTAACGACACTTAAAGGCTATTAACGGAATCCCATAGAAAATCATCTAGCAACATTTTAGAACCCATGGACTCCCTTTTACAGCACTTTGACTAAAATCCATTCCATGGGGGCTCCCATACTTGTTAAATTGTGGGTTTTGCTTAATTAAACTTCCTGCCATATATAACCCAATGCATAATTAGACCTAACAACAAAAAATACATACACATTCTCCTCCCTCACCCCATCCACGAATTTTTCAGCCCCCAAAACCCCTCTCCATCATCGATCATCATCACTCACATAATCCCCATCAATTTTGCTTGTTTGCTCTTGCCATCAACACGAACGTTGTTGCTTTTATCGTCCTCTACGCATTGATATAAACAATTTGATCTCTAGAGGTATAAAATCACTAACCCTAATTTTCTATATCTGATTTTTGTTCAATTACATGGTGTACAAGAGTCTAGTGCTCAATTGATTACGTTTAGAGTTGTCGTTAATCGTTAATTTGGTGGATTATTGTTTTGTTATGAAAATCGAATTTGATTGTTTTGAATCTGATTATGTGAGTTCATTTACTGATCATATAATATATCTAGATGTATAGATCTCAAAAAATTAATAAATTTGGACTTTGGATTTGCATGATTTCGTTACCGGATGCTTAAGTTATGATTAATCGAAGTTTCGTTTGGGTTTCACATGTAATCCGAATTTTCTGAGTTGCATGCTTTGTGTTTTAGTTTATATAAAGTGTACCACTCTATTCCTTGTGAAAATTTATGCAATTTAGACTTAGGATTTGCATCAAAAGATTATGTAATGCTCCCGTTATGTCAAAACGAAGATTTGATTTTTAAAGTGAGCTGAATCATTTTTCAAAGTTACATAAAAATTGCTAGAGTGAACTAGGAATTGATTGAGACTTTTATATTCTGTAATATGTTAGTTTACGTGTTCCTTGACATGTTTCATTTGTATGCGAACTTGCAAGAATGTGATTTTCCATGAGATATATGCTCATCTAAGTGATGTGTCCGGTCGATGATTAGAAACTGATGAGTCTGTAAAGATTTGCAAAACAGTAAAAATTGGCTAAAGAAATGTTTTTGATTATTTTATCACTCAAACTTTGAGATGTTTTGAGATGAAAACCATTGGCCGTTCATCAAAATCTATTTTCTATATTTTATGAAAAATGTTTATAAACTGACGCGCGGGCAGAAATTTCTGTAATGAACTATGATTAGACCCTTTCTGATATTGGACTTTTATTTATCGCATGAGGCTTTGGATGGACTTTTTGGAATCAATTTTAAGTGTAGTTATGATCTGGAGTTGTTCATGATTTAATGATTTATGTGCTATGAGCTATAGTTGGATCTTTCTACGACGTACGAATGTCAAAGGCATGCTTTAAGGTGCAAAAGTGCAATATGCTTAATTATGACTTGTAAAGTGATACTTGACCTAGGTTTGACATGTTGACCATGTTTGCATGACCTACTGAGATGTTTGACTTTAGTTGACCACTTTGACCAAGTTGACTTTAGGGTTGACTTTGGTTGACTTGCTTGGATTAATTGACTTTTACTTGTTCGTTGAGTCAGTCTGAGCACTAGGACTTTGCGTACACTATGGGTTGACATGGTTTGACCTATATGTGTATACTTAAGATGACTTACATGGTTAGGTTGCGTTGTTCGGTCGAGATTGTTCTACTACAGTACGTTTTGCTAAGATATTCAAGTGCTTTTGCTAAGGTGAGTCTACAGTCCCTACTATGTTTTTACAGGGATGAGATGCATGCTTTTTACAAATGTTTTACATGTTTGGCGCAAGTAACTTACCAAGAATATACATATGAGTTCAGATCAAAAATCTCATAGCTTGATTATATTAGTTACTTTGTAAGCTCGACTTTATAGGGACGGTACCGTTAGGTTTGACAAACCTCACCGCAACGTTAAACAGGTGCTTATATAGTTGTTACTCGTACACTTAATCGGTGTATCACCAGTATAGGGTAAACTAAAGACGTGTGCTCTGCTCACGCAAAGGTTAAAGCTTTATAATCAAGTGCTCATGATAAGTGTATATTATTATGAAGCTTTTCAAAAATCTCGTGGCCTAACTTACGAAGAATGTTACTTAAACATGATGTTTACGAACTTGAAACTGGACATGGTAATGTCTACAAATAGATGAAATAAAAAGAACTTTTTGATGTCACTCACAGTTGAAACTTGACATCTTACAAACAGTTTATTACTTAACATTTGCTATATGCAAACTTTTGAGATTAAACCTTAGCGGTTTATCCAGATAAACGATTTTCAGAAATGATTTTCGAAAAACGATTTATGATAACTATTTTATAAAACATACGAGAACTATTTACTCAAACCTGTAGATTCACTCAACTTTATGTTGATCCGTTTTGCATGTTTTATCTCAGGTATTAGTTGCTTCTGCTGTAGAACACTGCTGTTATGTAGAAGTCAGGCCAAGCATTGGGAGCAGAGTTAATACGCCGTTAGTGGATTCTGTCGGGGTATTACATTTGGTATCAGAGCTTTGGCTATAGGGAACTAGGATACATTAGTGTGTCTAACCGTAGGGCGCATTAGTGGGTCTAGTCTATAGCCGTGTACGTAGAATGACTGTTATACGCCATGCTTACACTGTTTGCTCTACTATGCTACACGTAGGGCTACATATTATATATCATATGCATATACGCATCTATACCCAATACGATATGGACTTGGACTAGATGTACGATATCACGAATCACATATGTACACACTACGCGACACTTAAGAGAATTAAGTTGACCACGCTATCTTGAACTTATGGAGTAATGTCGAATGGATATGTGAGATAGCGTAATGTAATGACCGGGATTACATTAAGGTAACTCATATAGAAGTTTTGGCATCGCAAAATAAGGAATTGGGAGCGAGTCAAGTAGGTTACTAGGATAAACATCGTTTAGAACTTGAACCGTATAATCTCCAGTATGTGTAGAAATTTACACTGTGCGATTTAATTGCTATTATAACCTATAAGAAACGTGCAATCATGTCACAATTTATCACTAATTGACACTGTCCGTCACCACCAAACACTACTTGGAACTACGAAGACACTGCTAGAACATACTCATCATCTCATACCACTACTTATCGTTGCTTACTACTACACAACACTGCCTCTCACCGTTAGTCTCGACCGATCACCTACTTTTCACTGCTTGTAATCACTAGTTACTACTTGATGCCACTCATTGCTACTTACCATTACTAAATACTACTCATCACTACTAGCACCTCCACGATTTACTACTAGCTACTATGCATCATGACTTATTTCGGATTTATCTTTAGAGGATGAATTCCTTGTAATAGCCTGCTAAATCCGTAGTAGATATTTTCTACTTAACGTTCGACTTTCCTATCATTCAACCACCTGCGGCTTCGCGATTTTGCTTTCCAATACGAGTCTAACGGAAGAGGTATTCACACCTTCCCTCATAAAGGGTATTTCGTTCTTCTCCCCCACCGATGTGGGCAAGTCGGATAACTCACCCTGCTTTCAACATCAACTTCAATGAAGTTTGTCATGAATTCGTTCCTACTTAACAATCATAACATTTATATACTCTCAACACCGGTGCCGATAGAAGCTTAGTCGCTAAAGAATTCCGTCACAACATTTAGAATCCAGTATCTGCCTTAGACAACGTAAACTCTATGGAACTATCAACTGGGAAGAAAAAGCATAAATATTAATATCATTTTGGTTTAATGAGGTCCTGCTTTAAGAAGTTTGATCGTACACTCCCATCATAAATGTCTCTCACCCAAAACTCACCCCAAACTTAAATCAACGATTGCTCCTAAGCCTTTGCAAATTAGAAGCTAAGACCCATATTGTTAAACTCATAACAACCTTCACCGAACAGTACTTTTTCCGACGATTGACGAGCCATTACAATAGAAATCTACATGAGTGATGCTTGGAGTTAAATTATTATACTTGAACTACCATATCTCTTTATTAACATTGTGGTTCGAATGAATTGGTTATCTGACGACACAACCGAGGCTGTTGCGAACAGAAGGCCATTCGAATTCCTTTTACCGACTACGAATCAATAATGGTGTAAGGAGAGAAGATCAGTACACCGTTGTGTTACATTAATTGCTCGAAGGTCTAGAAGTACATGAGATAAGGATGTCTCGCAATTCTGGCACATGTGAGCAAAGTTGAATTAGTAGTTAAGAGACTCTAAGATGTCCTAACATTATTACAAGGAATACCGTTAGAAATTTTCCTTAAGGTCCTTCCGAGAGAATTACCATGTCTTCCACCGCATAGAGACGTAGAATTTCAGATTGACTTAATGCCGGGAGCGACGCCTGTAGCACGTGCACCGAATAGACTTGCACCTTCAGAATTGAAAGAGCTGTCTAGTCAGTTACAAGAGCTTTTAGACAAGGGATTCATTCGACCGAGTTCTTCACCATGGAGTGCACATGTGCTCTTTGTTAGGAAGAAGGATGGATCTATGAAACTTTGTATCAAGAATAGATACCCGCTACCGAGAATCAATGATCTGATAGATCAGTTGCAAGGATCTGGATGTTACTCTAAGATTGATCTGAGGTCAGGTTACCATCCGGTGAGAGTAAAAGAGACTGATATATCGAAGACAGCGTTTAGAACACGCAACAGACATCATGAATTTACCGTAATGCCATTTGGATTAACGAACGCACCGGCAGTGTTTAAGAATTTCATGAACCGTGTGTGTAAGTCATATCTGGACAAGTTTGTTATTGTATTTATTGATGATATTCTGGTATATTCTAAGAACAAGGAAGAACATGAACAATATCTCTGTTTAATACTAGAGATGTTCAGGAAGGAGCAGATGTATGCGAAGTTTTCAAAGTGTGACTTTTAGTTACAAGAAGTACAATTTTTGGGTCATATTGTAGGTATCAATGGTATTTGAGTTGACACTGCGAAGATAGAAACGGTCAGGAAGTGGGAGACTCCTAAGTCGCCAATGCAGATATGAAATGACTCGTCCATATTACTATAAACGCGGTACGTTATTCATTGGTCCCATAGCGAGGTATTTGACCTCTATATGATACATTTTAGAAAATATTGCATTCGTTTCATAAAAAGACACACCCTTATTATACATAATGCATGTTTTAAACAAATGGGCGATTATTTAAGAAATAATCCCCATAATACATTGGTTTCTAAATACTACACACGTGACATAATAGTCGAATATAATACATGACAAAGGTTTTATTAAATGCAACACTTCATTTACACAAAAGCATGAGACTCCATGCACAGCTTGCTCAGATAATGCAACAGCGGAAGACTTTCTTAAGGACCTGAGAATAAACATGCTTAAACTGTCAACACAAAGGTTGGTGAGATATATAGGTTTAAAGCTAGCATCAATATAAATATAGACCACAAGATTTCATAGTTATAAATATTTCAATAAAGATATTCTATAAGTTGTTGAGCGCTTCGGTAACCATACTTAACCATAAATGTAGCATATTCCCTTTATTATGAAATCTCCCTACACTGTACCAAGTGTAGTAAAAATGAAGTACTATGCAACCATTTACGATACTAGAGCGACTAGCCCGGTTGGGGTTGTCAAACCCAATAGATCTATCAATAGGATTCGCACTTACATGTTCTTACAACATGTAAATATTAGTTACCAAGCTATTAGGGAAGATATGCAATGTGGTACAACTCAACGTAGAATATATTTTAAGTACTTGTGTCCATGGCGTAAAACATAAAATGCATGTATTCTCATCCCAAAATATTTTTAGAGTTTAAAAATGGGACTATATACTCACGGTAATAAAAGTATATTAATAATAAGTTTTCAGCTTATTAAAAATATGGCCGTCGTCCTTGGATTCACGAACCTATAACAATAATAATGATTCAGATAATAATACGACATGTGAATAAAATAAAACAAGTTCAAAGAATACTTATATATTAATTTTTAACATTTTTATGTTAGTAGTCCTTTGTTAGTAGTCCAAAATAGTCCGAAATGTCCAACAGTCCAATAATCGGTATATATATAATCTTAGAATTACCCCATGACATATTATATACGTATTGTCTTTACATCAACCCAGAGATGTATTGTATACGTATTGTCTTAGAATTTATCAAAACGTATTGTATACTTATTGTCTTAGGATTTATCAAAACGTATTGTATACTTATTGTCATGGAGTGTACCAAGATTATTATATATATATACAATCTCGGAATTAACTAAGATTATAATATTTTGTTATACTAATGATAACATGTCCAAATATATATAGGAAAATTTAGCAAGGATATGGTTAATATAGTGTTTACAATATAAATTTCGTCCATACAACGTTAATTTTAGCAGATTTTGTTTTGCTCGCCAAATATTCATTACAACTCCGTTTAAAGTGAATCAAATTGCTATGGTTTCATAATGAATTGTAGTATTTAGAACAAAACTGAAAAAGTAGTAGTTTATAGTCAGATTTACAGGTTACAAGTCATATTTGAAAGAGGTAGTCATTTCCGTCGAAAAATGACATCTTGATGACCATTTTGAAAAACATACTTCCACTTTGAGTTTAACCATGATTTTTGGATATAGTTTCATGTTTATAAGAAATATCATTTTCTCAGAAGAACAACTTTTAAATCAAAGTTTATCATAGTTTTTAATTATCCAACCCAAAACAGCCCCCGGTTTTACTACGACGGCGTATGTCCGGTTTTACGATGTTCTTCGTGTTTACAGGTTTTAAATCATTAAGTTATCTATCATATAGATATATAACATGTGTTTAGTGGATTTTAAAAGTTATGTTAGAAGGATTAACTTTTTTTGCGAACAAGTTTAGAATTAACTAAACTATGTTCTAGTGATTACAAGTTTAAATCTTCGAATAAGATAGTTATATATATATGAATCGAATGATGTTATGAACATCATAACTACCTCAAGTATAGTAGGTAAATCTACTAGAAATGATGAAAAAATAACTTGAGCTTCAAAGGATCTTTGATGGCTTGGAAGTTCTTGAAGCAGAATCATGACACGAAAACAAGTTCAAGTAAGATTACTACTTGATTTAAGGTAGTTATATTTATATGAATTAAACCAAAGCTTGGATATGATTATTACCTTGATTAAGAATGAAAAGTTACTGAGATTAGATGGAAGTTCTTGATCTTTGATGAGTTGTTGGATTGGATTAAAAAGATTGGAAGTAATCTTGCAACTTCTTGATTCTAGGTTGTTTTTTGAAGATTAAAGCTTGTAATTGAAGCTAAATGATGGGGAAAATACTTGGAGATGATCAAGTATGAAGTTAGGAGTATTTTGAGAGAGAATTGGGAGTGTAAGTATGAGAAAATGGAATGAAGAAATGGTGTGTATGCATAAAAACATTTTTAGTTTATAAAGAAAGAAAAGATTCCAAATTTTGTTTTCTTGCTAAATAATTCATGCTACTTGATAAATGGTTGGTTCCACATGTTCCTTAATCATTTAAGGCTGCTAAGGAGCAGATTTTTATTGGTATATACCAATAGTAAATACATCTAGAAGCTGGGTATAATACGAGTGCAAATACCGAGCGAATACGAGTAGAATTCTTGATGAAAACAAATGGGAATACAATTGTGATTATTTTTGTTAAGTAAGAGTGTTTTGATATATGTATTGAAGTCCTTCAAATGTGTATTAATACATCTTAATACTATATATATATATATATATATATATATATATATATATATATATATATATATATATATATATATATATATATATATATATATATATTAACTGAGTCGTTAAATCATCGTTAGTCGTTACATGTAAGTGTTGTTTCGAAATCTTTAAGGTAACGACCTTGTTAAATGTAATTAATCCCAATGTTATTATATCTAATGGGATGTTAAATTTTTATATTATCATGATAACATAGTGTGTTAATATATCTTAATACGATATATAAATATTAAGACGTTATTACAACGATAATCGTTACGTATATATATCGATTCGAAATCCTTAAGTTAGTAGTCTCATTTTATGTATATAGTTCATTGTTAATATACTTAATGAGATACTTAATTATCATTTCATCATGTTATATATATATATATATATATATATATATATATATATATATATATATATATATATATATATATATATATATATATATATATATATATATATATATATATATATATATATATATATATATATAAGTTCATTTATATATTATCATGTTATTTACAAGTTATAACGTTCGTGAATCATCGGACAAGTTTGGTGGTCACACGTTTACATAAAATTCGTTCAATTAATCAAGTCTTAAAAAGTTTGATTGCTTAATATGTTGGAAACATTTAATCATGTAAATATTAATATTGTTCATTATATAATCATGGAAATATTTGGGTCATGACAAGATACGACAATTCTTAGGTCTTGCCGGTTATTATAGAAGATTCACTAAGGAATATTCTAATATTGCCCGGCCATTGACAACAATGACTCACAAGGGTAAGAAGTATGAATGGACAAAATTGCATGAAGCTGCATTTCAGTTGTTAAAAGAGAAGTTAACAACTGCACTGATTTTTTCTTTACCCGAAGGGAATGAAGATTTAGTGATTTACTGTGATGCTTCATGACAGGGTTTTGGTAGCGTGTTGATGCAACGGAAGAAAGTGATTGCCTATGGATCATGACAATTGAAGATACGTGAACAGAATTACACTACGCATAATTTAGAACTTGGTGCTGTGGTCTTTGCACTGAAGATGTGGAGATACTATCTGTATGGTACTAAGTTTACTGTTTTCACGGATCATAAGAGTTTGCCGCATATTTTCGATCAGAAACAGCTTAATATGATACTGAGACGTTGGATCGAGCTATTGAACGACTACGACTGCGACATTAGCTACCATCCTGGTAAGGCTAATGTAGTGGCAGATGCTGAAATGTCCCGTTCATATTGATTATAAACGTTCCATATTAAATGATTTCGTTGCGAGGTTTTGACCTCTATATGAGACGTTTTTCAAAGACTGCATTCAATTTAAAACAAACCATAACCATTAAAATATTACGACGATTATCAAAAATGATAATCTGAAATATAGCATTTTCACACCACCATTACATAATGGTTTACAATAATATTACACATCAATATATGTCCTCGAATGCAGTTTTTAAACAATATTATACAAGCATGCTGACTCCAACTCTTGTCCATAAATTAGCATGCAACAGCGAAAGCTTTTAATAATCACCTAAGAATAAACATGCTTTAAATGTCAACAAAAATGTTGGTGAGTTATAGGTTTAGCCTATATATTTATCAAATCGTAATAATAGACCACAAGATTTTCATTTCCATTTCTCAATAACATGCAAACTGCATAAAAATCATTCATATGATGAACACCTGGTAACCGACCTTAACAGGAAGCATATAGAATATCCCCATCATTCCGGGACTCTCATCGGACATGATAAATCGAAGTACTAAAGCATCCGTAACTCGGATGAGGTTTGTTGGGCCAAATAGATCTATCTTTAGGATTCGCGTCAATTGGTGGCAATTATAATAAACACCAATTCTTAGGCTACCAAGCTAAAAAGGGGCATATTCGGTTCGATAATTCAACATAGAATGTAATTTTTGATCACTTGTGTCTATTTCGTAAAACATTTATAAAACTGCATGTATTCTCATTCCAAAAATAATAGATTTTTAAAAGTGGGACTATAACTCACTTTCACATATTTTTACTTCGTCGGAAATTAAGACTTGGCCACGGATCGATTCACGAACCTTTAACAAATATATACATATATATCAAAGTATGATTGAAATATATTCACAACATTTTTCATTATGTTTTAATGAATTAAGTTTGTTAAGTTAGCAGTCCAACGTTAGTAATGTACAACTAGTTATCCACAGTTAGATGTACAGAAATAAATCAATATAAATTATCTCGAATCAATCCACGACCCAGTGTATACAAGTCTCAGGCTAGATCACAACTTAAAGTATATATATTATTTTAGAATCAACCTCAACCATGTATAGCTAACTCAAGCATTACTGCATATAGAGTGTCTATGGTTGTTCCCAAATAATATATATAGATGGGTCGATATGATATGTCAAAGCATTGTATACGTGTCTATGGTATCCCAAGATTATATAATATATGTTAGAATACATGTATAATACAATATAAGTTAGTTAAGTTATGATTTGTATAGATTTGTTACAAATTTCACGTAGCTACAACAAGTAAAATTATCCAATCTTGTTTTACCCATAACTTCTTCGTTTTAAATCCGTTTTGAGTGATTCAAGTTGCTATGGTTTCATAATGAACTAAAATTTATGAAACTAAACAGAAAAAGTATAAGTTTATAGTCAGAAGTGCAGGTTACAAGTCAATTTTGTAGGTAGTCATTTCAGTCGAAAAATGACGTCTTGATGACCATTTTGAAAAACATACTTCCACTTTGAGTTTAATCATGATTTTTAGGTATAGTTTCATGTTCATAATAAAAATAATTTTCCCAGAAGAACAACTTTTAAAATAAAGTTTATCATAGTTTTTAATTATCAAACCCAAAACAGCCCCCGGTTTCACTACGACGGCGTATGTCCGGTTTTACGGTGTTCTTCGTATTTCCAGGTTTTAAATCATTAAGTTAGCATATCATATAGATATAGAATATGTGTTTAGTTGATTTTAAAAGTTAAGTTAGAAGGATTAACTTTGTTTGCGAACAAGTTTAGAATTAACTAAACAATGTTCTAGTGATTACAAGTTTAAATCTTCGAATAAGATAGTTATATATATATGAATCGAATGATGTTATGAACATCATTACTACCTCAAGTTTAGTAGGTAAACCTACTGGAAGTGACAAGAAATGATCTAGCTTCAAAGGATCTTGGATGGCTTGAAAGTTCTTGAAGTAGAATTATGACACGAAAACAAGTTCAAGTAAGATTTTTACTCGAATTAAGATAGTTTATAGTTATAGAAATTGAATCAAAGTTTGAATATGAGTATTACCTTGAATTAGAAAGATAACCTACTATAAGTAACAAAGGTTTCTTGATCTTATATGATTACTTGGAATGGATTAGAAAGCTTGGTAGTAGACTTGCAAACTTGAAAGTATTCTTGATTTTATGAAACTAGAAATTTATGAAGAACACTTAGAACTTGAAGATAGAACTTGAGAGAGATTAATTAGAGGAAGAAAATTGAAGAATTAAAGTGTTTATATGTGTTTTTGGTCATTGGTATATGGATTAGATATAAAGGATGTGTAAGTTTGTATTCTTGTAAATAATTTATGAATGATTTATAATACTTTTGTAATTTTGTGAGATATTTCATGCTAGTTACCAAATGATGGTTCCCACATATGTTGGTGACTCACAAGGGCTGCTAAGAGCTGAATAATTATGTGTATATACCAATAGTATATAAGTCTAGGAGCTGGGTATTGTACGAGTACGAATACGGGTGCATACGAGTAGAATTGTTGATGAAAATGAATGAGAATGCAATTGTAAGCATTTTTGTTAAATAGAAGTACTTTGATATGTGTCTTGAAGTCTTTCAAAAGTGTACTAATACATCTTAATATACTACATGTATATATACATTTTAACTGAGTCGTTAAGTCATCGTTAGTAGTTACATGTAAGTGTTGTTTTGAAACCTTTAAGTTAACGATCTCATTTAATGTTGTTAACCCATTGTTTATTATATCTAATGAGTTGATAAATTATTACATTATCATGATATTATGATGTATGAATATATCTTAATATGATATATATATATATATATATATATATATATATATATATATATATATATATATATATATATATATATATATATATATATATATATATATATATATATATATATATATATATATTAAAGTGTCGTTACAACGATAATCGTTACATATATGTCTCGTTTTGAAATCCTTAAGTTAGTAGTCTTATTTTATATATGTAGTTCATTGTTAACATACTTAATGATATAAATAATTATCATTTTATCATGTTAAATATAGTGTAACAATATCTTAATATGATACATATGTACTTAGTAAGACGTTGTCAAAACGATAATCGTTATATATATCGTTTCGAGTTTCTTAATTCAATAGTCTCATTTTATGTATATAACTCATTGTTAATATACCTAGTGAGATACTTTCTTATCATATATATATAACATCATATAATTTTTACAAGTTTTAACGTTCGTGAATCGCCGGTCAACTTGGGTGGTCAATTGTCTACATGAAACTCATTTCAAATAATCAATTCTTAACAAGTTTGATTACTTAACATGTTGGAAACATTTATTCATGTAAATATTAATCTCATATAATACATAATCATGGAAAAGTTCGGGTCACTACAGTACCTACCCGTTAAATAAATTTCGTCCCGAAATTTTAAGCAGTTGGAGGTGTTGACACATCTTCTGGAAATAAGTGTGGGTATTTCTTCTTCATCTGATCTTCACGCTCCCAGGTGAACTCGGGTCCTCTACGAGCATTCCATCGAACCTTAACGATTGGTATTTTGTTTTGCTTAAGTCCTTTAACCTCATATCCAATATTTTGAATGGTTCTTCAATGAATTGATGTTTTTCATTGATTTGAATTTTGTCTAAAGGAATAGTGAGATCTTCTTTGGCTAAGCATTTCTTCAGATTCGATACGTGGAAAGTATCATGTACGTCGGCGAGTTGTTGAGGTAATTCAAGTCGGTAAGCTACTGGTCCGACACGATCTATAATTTTGAATGGTCCAATGTACCTTGGATTCAGTTTCCCCCGTTTACCAAATCAAACAACACCTTTCCAAGGTGATACCTTAAGCATAACCATATCACCAATTTCAAATTCTATATCTTTTCGTTTACTGTTCGCGTAGTTCTTTTGTCGACTTTGGGCAGTTTTCAACCGTTGTTGATTTTGAATGATTTTCTCGGTAGTTTCTTGGATAATTTCTGGACCCGTAATTTGTCTATCCCCCACTTCACTCCAACAAATCAGAGACCTGCACTTTCTGCCATAAAGTGCCTCAAACGGTGCCATCTCAATACTCGAGTGGTAACTGTTGTTGTAGAAAAGCTCTGCTATTGGTAGATGTCGATCCCAACTATTTCCAAAATCAATAACACATGCTCGTAGCATGTCTTCAAGTGTCTGTATCGTCCTTTCACTCTGTCCATCAGTTTGTGGATGATAGGCAGTACTCATGTCTAGACGAGTTCCCAATGCTTGTTGTAATGTCTGCCAAAACCTTGAAACAAATCTGCCATCCCTATCAGAGATAATAGAGACTGGTATTCCATGTCTGGAGACAACTTCCTTCAAGTATAATCACGCCAATTTCTCCATTTTATCATCTTCTCTCATTGGCAGAAAGTGTGCTGACTTGGTGAGACGATCAACTACTACCCAAATAGTATCATAACCACTTGTAGTCCATGGCAATTT
This sequence comes from Rutidosis leptorrhynchoides, assembly GCF_046630445.1. Lineage (NCBI taxonomy): Eukaryota > Viridiplantae > Streptophyta > Magnoliopsida > Asterales > Asteraceae > Rutidosis > Rutidosis leptorrhynchoides. Next base: position 635,843,758 of record NC_092336.1, read on the forward strand.
AGTAATGAAATCCATGGTAATGTTTTTCCATTTCCATTCTGGAATTTTGGGTTGTTGAAGTAGACCTGATGGTTTCTGATATTCAGCTTTGACCTTAGAACACGTCAAACATTCTCCTATATATCTAGCAATATCGGGTTTCATACCCAGCCACCAAAAGTGTTTCTTGAGATCTTTGTACATCTTTCCCGCTTCGGGATGTATTGAGTATCTAGTTTTATGTGCTTCCTTAAGTACCATTTCTCTCACATCTCCAAACTTTGGTACCCAAATACTTTCAGCCCTATACCAGGTTCCATCTTCCCTAATATTAAGATGTTTCTCCGAACCTTTGAGTATTTCATTCTTCAAATTTCCCTCTTTTAAAACTCCTTGTTGCGCCTCCTTTATTTGAGTAGTAAGGTTAGTACGAATAATTATATTCATAGATTTTACCCGCATAGGTTCTCTGTTCTTTCTACTCAAAGCGTCAGCTACCACATTTGCCTTCCCCAGGAGGTAATGAATCTCCAAATCGTAATCATTTAACAATTCAATCCACCTACGCTGCCTCATGTTTCGTTGTTTCTGATTAAATATATGTTGGAGACTTTTGTGGTCGGTATATATAATACTTTTGACCCCATATAAGTAGTGCCTCCAAGTCTTTAATGCAAAACCAACAGCACCTAATTCCAAATCGTGAGTCATATAATTTTGCTCGTGAATCTTCAATTGTCTGGACGCATAGGCAATTACCTTCATTCGTTGCATTAATACACAACCGAGGCCTTGCTTTGAGGCATTACAATATATCACAAAATCATCATTCCCTTCAGGCAATGAAAATATAGGTGCTGTAGTTAACTTTTTCTTCAACAATTGAAACGCTTTCTCCTGCTCATCCTTCCATTCAAATTTCTTCCCTTTATGCGTTAATGCAGTCAAGGGTTTTGCTATTTTTGAAAAATCTTGGATGAACCTTCTGTAGTAACCAGCCAGTCCTAAAAATTGGCGTATATGCTTCGGAGTTTTCGAGGTTTCCCACTTTTCAACTGTTTCAATCTTTGCCAGATCTACTTGAATACCTTCTTTGTTCACTATGTGACCGAGGAATTGAACTTCTTCCAACCAAAATGCACACTTTGAAAATTTTGCGTACAGTTGTTCCTTCCTCAATAATTCTAGCACTTTTCTCAAATGTTCTTCGTGCTCTTGATCATTCTTTGAGTAAATGAGTATGTCATAGATGAAAACAATGACAAACTTGTCAAGATATGGCCCACACACTCGGTTCATGAGGTCCATGAACACAGCTGTTAGTCAATCCAAACGGCATAACCATAAACTCGTAATGACCGTAACGCGTTTTGAAAGCAGTCTTTGGAATATCATCCTCCTTCAGCCGCATCTGATGATACCCGGAACGTATATCGATCTTCGAATAAACCGACGAGCCTTGTAGTTGATCAAATAAGTCGTTGATTCTCGGTAATGGATAACGGTTCTTGATGGTAAGTTTATTCAACTCTCTGTAGTGGATACATAATCTGAATGTACCATCCTTCTTTTTGACAAACAAAACAGGAGCTCCCCACGGTGATGTGCTTGGTCGAATGAAACCACATTCTAAAAGTTCTTATAGTTGGCTTTGGAGTTCCTTCATTTCACTGGGTGCGAGCCTGTATAGAGCACGTGTTATTGGTGCAGCTCCTGGTACAAGGTCTATTTGAAATTCAACGGATCGGTGTGGAGGTAGTCCCGGTAATTCTTTCGGAAATACATCGGGAAATTCTTTTGCGAAGGGGACATCATTGATGTTCTTTTCTTCGGAATTGACTTTCTCGACGTGTGCTAGAACAGCATAGCAACCTTTTCTTATTAGCTTTTGCGCCTTCAAATTACTAATAAGATTTAGCTTCGCGTTGCTCTTTTCTCCATACATCATTAAGGGTTTTCCTTCTTCTCCTACAATGCGAATTGCATTTTTGTAACATACGATCTCTGCTCTCTCCTTTTTCAACCAGTCCATGCCAATTATCACATCAAAACTCCCTAACTCTACTGGTATTAAATCAATCTTAAACGTTTCGCTAACCAGTTTAATTTCTCGATTCCGACATATTTTATCTGCTGAAATTAGTTTACCGTTTGCTAATTCGAGTAGAAATTTATTATTCATAGACGTCAATGGACCACTTAATTTAGCACAAAAATCTCTACTCATATAGCTTCTATCCGCACCCGAATCAAATAAAACATAAGCAGGTTTTTCATCGATAAGAAACGTACCCGTAACAAGCTCCGGGTCTTCCTGCGCTTCTTCCGCATTAATGTTAAAAACTCTCCCACGGCTTTGCCCATTATTAGTTCCCTGGTTTGGGCACGTAGTTTTGTAGTGGCCCTTCTTCCCGCACCCGAAACAAATAATGTGGGCAGTATTTGTTCTTTTAGTCACTGGTCCGAAAGCTTCACACTTCGTTGCAGCATGACCCTTCCTATTACATTTGGTACATACTACTTCAAAAATTTACCCGGATGATATCCTTCACACCTATAGCATGAAATTTTCTTATTGTTGTTGTCATTGTTGTTATTGAGATTGTTATTGGGATTGATGTGGTTGTTATTGTTGTTGGGACGGTTGTTGTAGTTGTTGTTATTGGGACGTTTGTTGTAATTATTGTTGGAATTTTGATTGTTGTTGTTACAATTGATGTTGCGGTTGTTGGGATAGTTGTTGTGATTGTGTTTGTGATTGTTGTTGTTGTTGTATTGGTGACCTTTGTCACTGGTTTCTTCCCACTTTCTCTTCACTTGTTTCATATTGGCTTCTTCGGCCGCTTACTCTTTAATTCTTCCCTCAATTTGGTTTATGAGTTTATGAGCCATTCGACTTGCCTTTTGTATGGAGGCAGGCTCGTGTGAAATCACATCTTCTTGAATTCTTTCTGGTAACCCTTTCACAAACGCGTCGATCTTCTCTTCTTCATCTTCGAACGTCCTTGGACACAATAGGCACAACTCTTTGAATCTTCGTTCGTACGTTGTAATGTCGAAACCTTGCGTTCGTAATCCTCTAAGCTCTACCTTGAGCTTATTGACCACGTTTCTGGGACGGTACTGCTCATTCATCAAGTGCTTGAATGCTGACCACGGTAGTGCGTAAGCAGCATCATGTCCCACTTGTTCTAGATAGGTATTCCACCATGTTAATGATGTACCTGTGAAGGTATCTGTGGCGTACTTCACCCTATCTTCTTCAGTACATTTACTTATGGTAAACACCGATTCGATCTTCTCGGTCCACCGTTTCAATCCGATTGGTCCTTCAGTTCCATCAAATTCCAAAGGTTTGCAGGCAGTAAATTCTTTGTAGGAGCATCCTACACGATTTCTTGTGGCGTTAGTTGCATTGCTAGATTCAGAGTTATTATTGTTGTTTTGCATTGCAGTCTGTACTGCGGCTATGTTGGCAGCAAGAAAAACACGGAAGTCTTCCTCGCTCATGTTCAAGTTCTGACGAGTAGTCGGTGCCATTTCCTTCAAAATTAGCCAAAAGAATTAAGTTAATCATATAGAATATTAAGAGTAGTCAATAGTATTTCGTAGCATAATCTGAACTTATTTATAAAAACTTTTTCTTCATATTAGCGTTTTATAAGTTTTAATTCGGGTAGTACCTACCCGTTAAGTTCATACTTAGTAGCTAACATACAATTCAATTACTACAATTCTATATGAAAAACTGATAATAATATCTCGGGTTCAAACTTTTATACAATATTTTACAAACTTACAATACAGCTATTTTACATATAGCATGAAATATAGCACACAATAACTTTAATACAAAGCAGTTGCGAATACAATTCTAGTTAATACGCAAGTCGTTCAATTAAGGCAATAAAGGCACGTAATTCATAAGTCCAGAAATAAGTCATGCATTCGGGTTTTACTAGTATTATTTCCCATCCTTTGTCTTGTGGAAAATAACCGTTGTGACCGTTGGCTAGGCAACATGTTGTAACGTTTTCAAAAGGACGGGGGTTACATAATGCCCAACAGCCCCGTAATAATCTAGAAATCTCATTTCGCACCCCAATTACTGAATCCGTCACTTGTGGGAATGTTTTATTTAGTAGTTGCAATCCTATGTTCTTTTTCTCAATTTGGTGAGAAGCGAACATTACTAACCCGTAGACATAACATGCTTCTTTATGTTGCATGTTTGAAGCTCTTTCTAAAGAACGAAGTCCTATGTTGGGATAGGCATAGTCAAAATAGGCTCTCAACCCGTGGCGTAAAATTGCATCTGGGTTCCCCGCATTCAATGCTTTAAAGAAAACACGGCGTAACTTATGGTCTCCCGAATGTGATATACCCCATCTACTAAAGGAAAGCCTTTTATAAACTAAGGCATGCCTGGAACATCTTTCAAATGTTTGACAAACTAATTTTGTCATAAATAATTGTGCTGATGAACTCTGACCAACTCTAGACAAGATTTCATCAATCATGTCCCCGGGTAGGTCTTCTAAAATATTCGGTTGTCTATCCTTAACGTCCATTGTGTGTTTTTATACTGTAAAAATAGACTAGGATTAGATTCGTAAAAGATAATTAACAAACAAACAATCAATTTTTACATATAACATAAAAATACAAGCACACTACAATACATATATTACACAACATGATTACAACTCTTTATTCCGACTCACTCGTTTCTTCCTCTTCGGACTTGGTTCGCTTCGCTAATTTCCTAGGGATATATGGTTCTCCCCTAATACGAGCCGTTCTTTTCTCAAATGGTCTAGAAAAACCTGGTGGCTTAGATGTTCCCGAGTTATAGTGAAAGTTTAAGAAATACAGGTGTTTACGGTATACCTCATCAGGGTACTTCATGTTAACATAAAGTTCATCGGTTTTGGGCTCGGGTTTTTCTATTTTGATGCCTTTACCCTTATTGTTTTCTTTTGCTTTTTCAAATTGGGTCGAGGTAATTTCTATAACATCATCGAAATCCTCATCGCGATCCGATTCATCGGAAAAATGGTAATTTTCCCAATATTTTGCTTCCTTGGCGGAAACACCATTGACCATTTTTAACTTTGGTCCATTGGTTGAGGATTTTCTTTTATTTAACCATTTTTCTGTAGTTATTAATATTTCTTCCTCTAGAACCTCTTCTTCTTCCGGTTCCTCTTCTTCCGGTTCCTCCTCTTTCGGTTCCTCCTCTTCCGGTTCTTCCTCGGGAATTTGTGAATCTTCCCAAAATATATTCGACTCTTCATTATTATTAGGTGAGTCGATGGGATTTGTACTAGAGGTAGACATCTATCACACAATATCAAACACGTTAAGAGATTAATATATCACATAATATTTACATGTTAATAATATATAGCTTCCAACAAAAAGTGTTAAGCAATCATTTTTAACGAAAACACGGTCGAAGTCCAGACTTACTAATGCATCCTAACAAACTCGGTAAGACACACTAATGCAAATTTCTGGTTTTCTAAGACCAACGCTCGGATACCAACTGAAATGTCACGTTCATATTGAATATAAACGTTCCATATTAATTGATATCGTTGCGAGGTTTTGACCTCTATATGAGACGTTTTTCAAAGACTGCATTCGATTTTAAAACAAACCATAACTTTTAAAATATTACGACGATTATCAAAAATGATAATCTGAAATATAGCGTTTTCACACGACCATTACATAATGGTTTACAATAATATTACACATCAATATATGTCTTCGAATGCAGTTTTTAAACAATATTATACAAGCATGCTGACTCGAACTCTTGTCCATAAATTAGCATGCAACAGCGGAAGCTTTTAATAATCCCCTGAGAATAAACATGCTTTAAACGTCAACAAAAATGTTGGTGAGTTATAGGTTTAGCCTATATATTTATCAAATCGTAATAATAGACCACAAGATTTTCATTTCCATTTCTCAATAACATGCAAACTGCATAAAAATCATTCATATAATGAACACCTGGTAACCGACCATAACAGGATGCATATAGAATATCCCCATCATTCTGGGACTCTCATCGGACATGATAAATCGAAGTACTAAAGCATCCATAACTCAGATGAGGCTTGTTGGGCCAAATAGATCTATCTTTAGGATTCGCGTCAATTGGTGGCAATTATAATAAACATCAATTCTTAGGCTACCAAGCTAAAAAGGGGCATATTCGGTTCGATAATTCAACATAGAATGTAATTTTTGATCACTTGTGTCTATTTCGTAAAACATTTATAAAACTGCATGTATTCTCATCCCAAAAAAATTAGATTTTTAAAAGTGGGACTATAACTCACTTTCACAGATTTTTACTTCGTCGAAAATTAATACTTGGCCACGGATCGATTCACGAACCTATAACAAATATATACATATATATCAAAGTATGATCGAAATATATTCAAAACATTTTTCATTACGTTTTAATGAATTAAGTTTGTTAAGTTAGCAGTCCAACGTTAGTAATCTACAGCTAGTTATCCACAGTTAGATGTACAGAAATAAATCAATATAAATTATCTCGAATCAATCCACGACCCAGTGTATACAAGTCTCAGGCTAGATCACAACTCAAAGTATATATATTATTTTGGAATCAACCGCAACCCTGTATAGCTAACTCAAGCATTACTGCATATAGAGTGTCTATGGTTGTTCCCAAATAATATATATAGATGGGTCGATATGATATGTTAAAACATTGTATACGTGTCTATGGTATCCCAAGATTACATAATATATGTTAGAATACATCTATAATACAATATAAGTTAGTTAAGTTATGATTTGTATAGATTTGTTATAAATTTCACGTAGCTACAACAAGTAAAATTATCTAATCTTGTTTTACCCATAACTTCTTCGTTTTAAATCCGTTTTGAGTGATTCAAGTTGCTATGGTTTCATAATGAACTGAAATTTATGAAACTAATCAGAAAAGGTATAAGTTTATAGTCGGAAATACAGGTTACAAGTAAATTTTTTAAGAGGTAGTCATTTCAGTCGAAAAACGACGTCTTGATGACCATTTTGAAAAACATACTTCCACTTTGAGTTTAATCATGATTTTTGGATATAGTTTCATGTTCATAATAAAAATAATTTTCCCAGAAGAACAAATTTTAAAACAAAGTTTATCATAGTTTTTAATTATCAAACCCAAAACAGCCCCCGGTTTCACTACGACGGCGTATGTCCGGTTTTACGGTGTTCTTCGTGTTTCCAGGTTTTAAATCATTAAGTTAGCATATCATATAGATATATAACATGTGTTTAGTTGATTTTGAAAGTTAAGTTAGAAGGATTAACTTTGTTTGCGAATAAGTTTAGAATTAACTAAACTGTGTTCTAGTGATTACAAGTTTAAATCTTTGAATAAGATAGTTATATATATATGAATCGAATGATGTTATGAACATCATTACTACCTCAAGTTTAGTAGGTAAACCTACTGGAAGTGACAAGAAATGATCTAGCTTCAAAGGACCTTGGATGGCTTGAAAGTTCTTGAAGTAGAATCATGACACGAAAATGTAGCGACCCGACAAAATCGTCATTGACGGCGCCGCTAACTGAGGTCCCGTTACGTGGTCGTAGTCCCTATATGAGACTCGTTTGACCAAAATTATGTCGCATTCATTTGAAAAGTACAAGACTTGCAAAGTTTAGTTTAACAAGCGGATCGACAACAAGTTTAAGTTTACAAAAGTTATAAAGTACGAATGAAATATTTAGCGACATAATTAGTTTAAATCACAGTTGCTATAAATAGCGTAAATATGTAGACCAAGGTTTGAATCCAAAAAGTGCTATCCCTAGCGTATGTATGTATGTATGCTTGACCCCAAGCAAGAAATCAGAGTGTATGCATGTATGCTCGACTCCAAGCAAGTATGAGTGTACGCGGAAGCATATATCAAATAGCCAAGTATGAACCTGAGAAACATATAGAAAACTGTCAATGAAAAACGTTGGTGAGATCATAAATGTATTTGTAAAAGTATATTTTGAACCACAATAGTTTGTATAGATGATTATCCAAATCGTATTTATTCCGAAGAATGTAGTTTGTATTGCGAGCACCCAATTACCAAAGCTTAACTGAATCTTCCCTCTGAATTTTGAATATAGTGTTAGAACATACACTATGCACGTTGAAATTATATTTCATCCACTAACGGTAGCGAACCGTCTGAATGAGGGTTCGTTAAACCCGTATGGCCACACAACATAATCACTCGCTTACACTTACACCCTGCAAGTGGAACTAATGATAATTGGATTGAGGACTTTTGTTCTAACTCGTCTGTATCTTTGTATTCGTATTGTGTTCAAAGTATAAAAGTATGAAAAGTATATATACATGTGAAATGTATATAAGTATGTAATGTACATGTTTCTCAGCCCACGATTTAAAAGAATAAAAGTATTTGCAAAGGTGGGACTATGATCTCACCTCGAGTGCACGAGTATAAAGGTACTTCAACAAGTAAACGTGTGCATGAAAGTTGCTTAGCCTTGACCTAAACAAGTAAGTTATATCAATTAACCGGTTACGACACAAGGTCGGGTGAAATGTGTTCAATTAGTCCTATGGCTCGTTACGACTCGAATAGTATAGCATGTGAATCACGTTGTCAAGTTTCATGCAAGAATCAAGTATAAAAACATGTTAGAACGATTGTAATAAAGTTTGAGTTGACATTTCAAAACCTTACCATTAGAAAGGAAATCTTATTACGTTTCCAACGATATTTGATTCATCGAAAACGGAGTTACGGTCAAAAAGTTATGGCCAAAACAAGTTTGCTGAAGTTCGGATGAAACAGGCAATTGTCACGGCGCGACAAATTGCTCCGCGGCGCGACAAATGCCTATGTTGAAGGTCAGAAAGCTTGAAAAACATGTTCTAAAATCACCCTTTGGGCCACGGCGCGACAAATTGCTCCGCGGCGCGACAATGGCCGTGGCCTGGTCCCTGGCCTGTTTCACTTGTTCAAGGCTTGGTAAAATTTCAAACAAACGCAAAACTCAAACCGTAAACAATTAGAAAGCGTATCTTATACCGTTGGAAAGCTCTTTTGACAAGGAACACAACTAAACATGTTTCATCAAACAAAAACAACATTTTCCATAACCGATTTCTCGTCAAGTGATCGTTTAAAAGTCCATTTTCAAAGTTTCAAGTTCATCAATTGCATTTTAAGTTTCGGGAATCCAATTTACACATACGATATGCCGTTTCGAAGGTAATTAAGCATACATTACAACTAATCACTAACAATTAACATTCCATGGCATTCAAGCATCAAAAGTTCATGTCAAGGACTATCAAACCCTAGTCAAACATCACAAAATCAATATTCATGTTTTTGAAGTTTTCTTAATCAACCTACGCATCAAAACGAAGCTAGTGATACTAGTAACACAATTAAAACATGCACTTTAACAATCTAACAACATTAACTCATCCAAAATCAAGGATTAAGCAAACCCATTTCAAGTTCATGCTAGTTACTCCAAAAACAACAATTCGAGCAAACCAAACATATATTCATGTTAGACTTGAGCCATAGACACTAACTAACACCATTTCAAATCAAAAACACGAATTTAGAGAAATCTAGAGTTTTAGAAATGTTACCCAAACGAGATGAAGTTGGTATCAAATTGTAGAGGATGAAGAGAGGATTCCAAATATGTAATTTGTTTTGTTGTAAGCCTCCTAGATCGAATTTAGATGATGAATGATTGAATTGGGTGTTGTGTGTGTGTGTTCTTGCTAGAGAGAAAGAGAGAGAGATGGAGGGATTGAATGGTGGTGATTGGGGTGGACTAGTTGACCTAGTCAACTAGTTTGCCCCGTGTCAATTTTAGTCCCTCGAGTTTAGAAGCGGGTGCGGGATTTAACCAAACGAATATTTTAAAAACGCTCGAGTAGACGAGTGATGTTATAATTAAATAACGAGAAGATTATAAACGTTAGTCAACGGAAATTGGGAATTTAAATGGCGAAAGATATTATTTAAAAAAAAAAGACGGTGTTAAAAATAAATTTAACGGAAAAACGCGGGATGTTACATTATCCACACCTCAAAAGAAATTTCGTCCCGAAATTTAGTTGGAAGTAGTAGTTGTTGAATCTTCCTCGAGATTTTGTGTTGCCAATTCTACGAATGAGGGAGAAGTACGTTCTAGGGTATTTCAACGAATTTTGACGGTCGGGATCATATGTTGTTTTAAGGTTTGGCTTCACAATTTATGGTTTCAACCGGTCCTCCTAGGAAGTGAGGGTTATCGTCGATAGTGAGTTCATCAAAGGAGATAACAAGTTCTCGTTTCGCAAAACACGTCTTTGAGTTGATACATCGAATGTAGGATAAACGGAGACCCAAAATGAGTCGGAAAAGTCTAAACGGCTAGCGACGGGTCCAAAACACCCCAAGAATTTAAAGGATCAAAATATCGCGGATTTAGCTTCCTACGTTTCCCGAAACGGATTGCACCTTTCCAAGGTGCGACTCTTAACGTGACGCGGTTTCCCACGCGGAATTTGAAATGTTTACGTCTAACATCGGCGTAGCTCTTGGTGATTACGAGTCGCGTAGGGTTTTACCTGAATATGAATAAATTTTCTCGGTTGCTCATGAATAACCTCGGCCCCGGTGAATTGATCATCGTTTACTTGGTTCGACAAAGGAGAATGACGTTTCCGGTCACATGTGGTTTCAAAAGGAGTGACGTTAAAACTCGAATGAAAATCATTGTAGTACGAGGATTCGGTTTAAGGAAAATACTTTTCTCAAGTAAATTTGAAGTTGGTAATACAAACTTGTATTATGGTTTCCAAGGTTTAAATCGCATGTTTGTTCGGTCCGTCGGGTTGTGGATGGTACGCGGTGCTCATGTCTAAACGCGGTCCCGAGGCTTTTTGTAAGGTACTCCAAAATCTAGAAGTGAAACGAGGATCTCGATCCGAAACGGGGTACATTCCGTAAGGTATATTTGAACAAGTTTGTTAGGACAAGTTTCTCAAGAAAATTCGAGTCGCGAAAGATTTATCAGTTTCCAAAAACGTTCGTCGGGGCAAGTCCTCATCGGTTTCTGAAAGAAAAACGTTCGTCGGAACTATTCACCCTCGAGGTGAATACTAGTATAACGTGGAGAGTCTCTCTCCATTGGGAATTTAGAATAAGGACCTCCTGAACCGGAAGTACGAGGGTGATGCAAAAGAAGTTTCCGCCTCGGTGCGAGCATAACGAGTAAATCGTAATTAGTCAATAAGACTGTGCGAGGACGAGATAGTATACACGTGTAACATACGGTTGAAGTCGAGAGGAATCGGTAATTCATTCGGAAGCATAAGTATAGTTCGACAAAAGTCGAAGGGGTGTCCCCGGTATGGTTGTTATAAATATTCTCGGAGTTTTCGGATGTCCAAACCTGAAAAGATGAAGTCATGTACATGGCACATGGTGGTGTTTAGGTTGATCGAGTCTAACCACCATCACGTGTCACTAGAACTTTGGTATGTCTTACCGTAATATAACCACGTTGATCGAGTGTCGTTATATTACGCTAACTCATACTTCCATTCCCACATCACTCTATAGATTCAAGTTCGTGTAATCGCGAAAATCTAAAATGAACAAAATGTAACGACGTCTCAAACGTGACTCGTATTAAATCGAAAGAATTTCTGTAAATCTAAGGAAGCGTTTCCCTGTGGGAAGTGTATAAATGATTGTTCACGTCAAATTGGTTCGATTCAAACAATAATGTATTTAGGTACGAAAAGAGTAACGAGTCATGATAACGAGTAGTACGCAACCGTAGCGATAAACAGTGATGACTATACTCATCTAGAGTAGTGACGGTGACTTTACAATACTTATGAATAGTAAGATGAGACGGGGTGAATAACAACCATGGAGTCAGAGTTCCCGAACCAAGGTGGCAGAATACGAGTTCGTATAATGAAGGTTGGGTACCATTAAAAAAGTTTTCCTAAGAATGATTCAAGTATAATGCACAAGTAGTCAAGTAAGTGCTATCTATAGCAAATGTATGTCAGAATGCAATGATTAACTATCCGGTTGTAGTCTAGACTCACTAATGCGTCCTAACGACTCTGTTAGACACACTAATGCACGTCCTAGTTCCCTACAACCAACGCTCTGATACCATCTGTAGCGACCCGACAAAATCGTCATTGACGGCGCCGCTAACTGAGGTCCCGTTACGTGGTCGTAGTCCCTATATGAGACTCGTTTGACCAAAATTATGTCGCATTCATTTGAAAAGTACAAGACTTGCAAAGTTTAGTTTAACAAGCGGATCGACAACAAGTTTAAGTTTACAAAAGTTATAAAGTACGAATGAAATATTTAGCGACATAATTAGTTTAAATCACAGTTGCTATAAATAGCGTAAATATGTAGACCAAGGTTTGAATCCAAAAAGTGCTATCCCTAGCGTATGTATGTATGTATGCTTGACCCCAAGCAAGAAATCAGAGTGTATTCATGTATGCTCGACTCCAAGCAAGTATGAGTGTACGCGGAAGCATATATCAAATAGCCAAGTATGAACCTGAGAAACATATAGAAAACTGTCAACGAAAAACGTTGGTGAGATCATAAATGTATTTGTAAAAGTATATTTTGAACCACAATAGTTTGTATAGATGATTATCCAAATCGTATTTATTCCGAAGAATGTAGTTTGTATTGCGAGCACCCAATTACCAAAGCTTAACTGAATCTTCCCTCTGAATTTTGAATATAGTGTTAGAACATACACTATGCACGTTGAAATTATATTTCATCCACTAACGGTAGCGAACCGTCTGAATGAGGGTTCGTTAAACCCGTATGGCCACACAACATAATCACTCGCTTACACTTACACCCTGCAAGTGGAACTAATGATAATTGGATTGAGGACTTTTGTTCTAACTCGTCTGTATCTTTGTATTCGTATTGTGTTCAAAGTATAAAAGTATGAAAAGTATATATACATGTGAAATGTATATAAGTATGTAATGTACATGTTTCTCAGCCCACGATTTAAAAGAATAAAAGTATTTGCAAAGGTGGGACTATGATCTCACCTCGAGTGCACGAGTATAAAGGTACTTCAACAAGTAAACGTGTGCATGAAAGTTGCTTAGCCTTGACCTAAACAAGTAAGTTATATCAATTAACCGGTTACGACACAAGGTCGGGTGAAATGTGTTCAATTAGTCCTATGGCTCGTTACGACTCGAATAGTATAGCATGTGAATCACGTTGTCAAGTTTCATGCAAGAATCAAGTATAAAAACATGTTAGAACGATTGTAATAAAGTTTGAGTTGACATTTCAAAACCTTACCATTAGAAAGGAAATCTTATTACGTTTCCAACGATATTTGATTCATCGAAAACGGAGTTACGGTCAAAAAGTTATGGCCAAAACAAGTTTGCTGAAGTTCGGATGAAACAGGCAATTGTCACGGCGCGACAAATTGCTCCGCGGCGCGACAAATGCCTATGTTGAAGGTCAGAAAGCTTGAAAAACATGTTCTAAAATCACCCTTTGGGCCACGGCGCGACAAATTGCTCCGCGGCGCGACAATGGCCGTGGCCTGGTCCCTGGCCTGTTTCACTTGTTCAAGGCTTGGTAAAATTTCAAACAAACGCAAAACTCAAACCGTAAACAATTAGAAAGCGTATCTTATACCGTTGGAAAGCTCTTTTGACAAGGAACACAACTAAACATGTTTCATCAAACAAAAACAACATTTTCCATAACCGATTTCTCGTCAAGTGATCGTTTAAAAGTCCATTTTCAAAGTTTCAAGTTCATCAATTGCATTTTAAGTTTCGGGAATCCAATTTACACATACGATATGCCGTTTCGAAGGTAATTAAGCATACATTACAACTAATCACTAACAATTAACATTCCATGGCATTCAAGCATCAAAAGTTCATGTCAAGGACTATCAAACCCTAGTCAAACATCACAAAATCAATATTCATGTTTTTGAAGTTTTCTTAATCAACCTACGCATCAAAACGAAGCTAGTGATACTAGTAACACAATTAAAACATGCACTTTAACAATCTAACAACATTAACTCATCCAAAATTAAGGATTAAGCAAACCCATTTCAAGTTCATGCTAGTTACTCCAAAAACAACAAATCGAGCAAACCAAACATATATTCATGTTAGACTTGAGCCATAGACACTAACTAACACCATTTCAAATCAAAAACACGAATTTAGAGAAATCTAGAGTTTTAGAAATGTTACCCAAACGAGATGAAGTTGGTATCAAATTGTAGAGGATGAAGAGAGGATTCCAAATATGTAATTTGTTTTGTTGTAAGCCTCCTAGATCGAATTTAGATGATGAGTGATTGAATTGGGTGTTGTGTGTGTGTGTTCTTGCTAGAGAGAAAGAGAGAGAGATGGAGGGATTGAATGGTGGTGATTGGGGTGGACTAGTTGACCTAGTCAACTAGTTTGCCCAGTGTCAATTTTAGTCCCTCGAGTTTAGAAGCGGGTGCGGGATTTAACCAAACGAATATTTTAAAAACGCTCGAGTAGACGAGTGATGTTATAATTAAATAACGAGAAGATTATAAACGTTAGTCAACGGAAATTGGGAATTTAAATGGCGAAAGATATTATTTAAAAAAAAAAGACGGTGTTAAAAATAAATTTAACGGAAAAACGCGGGATGTTACAGAAAACAAGTTCAAGTAAGATTTTTACTCGAATTAAGATAGTTTATAGTTATAGAAATTGAATCAAAGTTTGAATATGAGTATTAACTTGAATTATAAAGATAACCTACTGTAAGTAACAAAGGTTTCTTGATCTTAGATGATTACTTGGAATGGATTAGAAAGCTTGGTAGTAGACTTGCAAACTTGAAAGTAATCTTGATTTTATGAAACTAGAACTTATAGAATTTATGAAGAACACTTAGAACATGAAGATAGAACTTGAGAGAGATTAATTAGAGGAAAAAAATTGAAGAATGAAAGTGTTTGTATGTGTTTTTGGTCGTTGGTATATGGATTAGATATAAAGGATGTGTAAGTTTGTTTTCTTGTAAATAATTCATGAATGATTTATAATACTTTTGTAATTTTGTGAGATATTTCATGCTAGTTGCCAAATGATGGTTCCCACATGTGTTGGTGACTCACAAGGGCTGCTAAGAGCTGAATTATTATGTGTATATACCAATAGTATATACGTCTAGGAGCTAGGTATTGTACGAGTACGAATACAGGTGCATACGAGTAGAATTGTTGATGAAAATGAATGAGAATGCAATTGTAAGCATTTTTTTTAAATAGAAGTACTTTGATATGTGTCTTGAAGTCTTTCAAAAGTGTACTAATACATCTTAATATACTACATGTATATATACATTTTAACTGAGTCGTTAAGTCATCGTGAGTCGTTACATGTAAGTGTTGTTTTGAAACCTTTAAGTTAACGATCTCATTTAATGTTGTTAACCCATTGTCTATTATATCTAATGAGATGATAAATTATTACATTATCATGATATTATGATGTATGAATATATCTTAATGGATATATATACATTAAAGTGTTGTTACAACGATAATCGTTACATATATGTCTCGTTTTGAAATCCTTAAGTTAGTAGTCTTGTTTTATATAGGTAGTTCATTGTTAACATACTTAATGATATAAATAATTATCATTTTATCATGTTAAATATAGTGTAACAATATCTTAATATGATACATATGTACTTAGTAAGACATTGTCATAACGATAATCGTTATATATATCGTTTCGACTTTCTTAATTCAATAGTCTCATTTTATGTATATAACTCATTGTTAATATACCTAGTGAGATACTTTCTTATCATAATATCATGTTAACTATATATATATATATATATATATATATATATATATATATATATATATATATATATATATATATATATATATATATATATATATATATATATATATATAGCATCCTATAATTTTTACAAGTTTTAACGTTCGTGAATCGCCGGTCAACTTGGGTGGTCAATTGTCTACATGAAACTCATTTCAAATAATCAAGTCTTAACAAGTTTGATTGCTTAACATGTTGGAAACATTTATTCATGTAAATATTAATCTCATATAATATATAATCATGAAAAAGTTCGGGTCACTACAGTACCTACCCGTTAAATAAATTTCGTCCCGAAATTTTAAGCAATTGGAGGTGTTGACACATCTTCTGGAAATTAGTGTGGGTATTTCTTCTTCATCTGATCTTCACGCTCCCAGGTGAACTCAGGTCCTCTACGAGCATTCCATCGAACCTTAACGATTTGTATTTTGTTTTGCTTAAGTCCTTTAACCTCACGATCCATTATTTTGACTAGTTCTTCAATGAATTGAAGTTTTTCATTGATTTGAATTTCGTCTAAAGGAATAGTGAGATCTTCTTTGGCTAAGCATTTCTTCAGATTTGATACATGGAAAGTATCATATACGTCGGCGAGTTGTTGTTTTTAATTCAAGCCGGTAAGCTACTGGTCCGACACGATCTATAATTTTGAATGGTCCAATGTACCTTGGATTCAGTTTCCCCCGTTTACCAAATCGAACAACACCTTTTCAAGGTGATACCTTAAGCATAACCATATCACCAATTTCAAATTCTATATCTTTTCTTTTACTGTCCGCGTAGCTCTTTTGTCGACTTTGGGTGGTTTTCAACTGTTGTTGAATTTGAATAATTTTCTCGGTAGTTTCTTGGATAATTTCTGGACCCGTAATTTGTCTATCCCCCACTTTACTCCAACAAATCGGAGACCTGCACTTTTTGTCATAAAGTGCCTCAAACTGTGTCATCTCTATACTCGAGTGGTAACTGTTGTTGTAGGAAAACTCTGCTAATGGTAGATGTCGATCCCAACTATTTCCAAAATCAATAACACATGCTCGTAGCATGTCTTCAAGTGTTTGTATCGTCCTTTCACTCTGCCCATCAGTTTGTGGATGATAGGCAGTACTCATGTCTAGACGAGTTCCCAATGCTTGTTGTAATGTCTGCCAAAACCTTGAAACAAATCTGCCATCCCTATCAGAGATAATAGAGACTGGTATTCCATGTCTGAAGACAACTTCCTTCAAGTATAATCGTGCCAACTTCTCCATTTTATCATCTTCTCTCATTGGCAGAAAGTGTGCTGACTTGGTGAGACGATCAACTACTACCCAAATTGTATCATAACCACTTGTAGTCCATGGCAATTTAGTAATGAAATCCATGGTAATGTTTTTCCATTTCCATTCTGGAATTTCGGGTTGTTGAAGTAGACCTGATGGTTTCTGATATTCAGCTTTGACCTTAGAACACGTCAAACATTCTCCTATATATCTAGCAATATCGGCTTTCATACCCGGCCACCAAAAGTGTTTCTTGAGATCTTTGTACATCTTTCTCGCTCCGGGATGTATTGAGTATCTAGTTTTATGTGCTTCCTTAAGTACCATTTCTCTCACATCTCCAAACTTTGGTACCCAAATTCTTTTAGCCCTATACCGGGTTCCATCTTCCCTAATATTAAGATGTTTCTCTGAACCTTTGGGTATTTCATTCTTCAAATTTCCCTCTTTTAAAACTCCTTGTTGTGCCTCCTTTATTTGAGTAGTAAGGTTAGTACGAATAATTATATTCATAGATTTTACCCGCATAGGTTCTCTGTCCTTTCTACTCAAAGCGTCGGCTACCACATTTGGCTTTCCCGGGTGGTAACGAATCTCAAAATCATAATCATTTAATAATTCAATCCACCTACGCTGCCTCATGTTCAGTTGTTTCTGATTAAATATATGTTGGAGACTTTTGTGGTCGGTATATATAATACTTTTGACCCTATATAAGTAGTGCTTCCAAGTCTTTAATGCAAAAACAACAGCACCTAATTCCAAATCGTGAGTCGTATAATTTTGCTTGTGAATCTTCAATTGTCTGGACGGATAGGCAATTACCTTCGTTCGTTGCATTAATACACAACCGAGGCCTTGCTTTGAGGCGTCACAATATATCACAAAATCATCATTCCCTTCAGGCAATGACAATATAAGTGTCGTAGTTAACTTTTTCTTCAACAATTAAAAAGCTTTCTCCTGCTCATCCTTCCATTCAAATTTCTTCCCTTTATGCGTTAATGCAGTCAAGGGTTTTGCTATTTTGGAAAAATCTTGGATGAACCTTCTGTAGTAACCAGCCAGTCCTAAAAATTGGCGCATATGCTTCGGAGTTTTCGAGGTTTCCCACTTTTCAACGGTTTCAATCTTTGCTGGATCTACTTGAATACCTTCTTTGTTCACTATGTGACCGAGGAATTGAACTTCTTCCAACCAAAATGCACACTTTGAAAATTTTGCGTACAATTGTTCCTTCCTCAATGATTCTAGCACTTTTCTCAAATGTTCTTCGTGCTCTTGATCATTCTTTGAGTAAATGAGTATGTCATCGATGAAAATAATGACAAACTTGTCAAGATATGGCCCACACACTCGGTTCATGAGGTCCATGAACACAGCTGGTGTGTTAGTCAATCCAAACGGCATAACCATAAACTCGTAATGATCGTAACGCGTTTTGAAAGCAGTCTTTGGAATATCATCCTCCGTCACCCGCATCTGATGATACCCAGAACGTAAATCGATCTTCGAATAAACCGACGAGCCTTGTAGTTGATCAAATAAGTTGTCGATTCTCGGTAATGGATAACGGTTCTTGATGGTAAGTTTATTCAACTCTCGGTAGTGGATACATAATCTGAATGTACCATCCTTCTTTTTGACAAACAAAACAGGAGCTCCCCAGGGTGATGTGCATGGTCGAATGAAACCACGTTCTAAAAGTTCTTGTAGTTGGCTTTGGAGTTCCTTCATTTCACTGGGTGCGAGTCTGTATGGAGCACATGCTATTGGTGCAGCTCATGGTACAAGGTCTATTTGAAATTCAATGGATCGGTGTGGAGGTAGTCCCGGTAATTCTTTCGGAAATACATTGGGAAATTCTTTTGCGACGGGGACATCATTGATGTTCTTTTCTTCGGAATTGACTTTCTCGACGTGTGCTATGAAATGCCCCATTCATATACAATATAAACGAATCACAATAGTTGATTACATCGTGAGGTAATTGACCTCTATATGATATATTTTACAAACATTGCATTCGTTTTTAAAAGACAAACTTTGTTTACATCGAAAGTTGACGGTAAGGATACTATTTCATAATACCTCCAACTATAATTGACTTCATAATAATCTTGATGAACTCGACGACTCGAATACAACGTCTTTTGAAATATATCATGAATGACTCCAAGTAATATCTATAATATGAGCAAATGCACAGCGGAAGATTTCTATCATACCTGAGAATAAACATGCTTTCAAGTGTTAACCAAAAGGTTGGTGAGTTCATAGGTTTATCATAAAACAATAAAATTCATCATTTTGATAGACCACAAGATTATGCTGCGTGGTATAAATGGGCCCGAATCCTATACCCACCTGTAATGTACATGTGATATCTTTTAAATACAGTACACCTTTCTCGTGTACGAAATCATCTTTCATAAATCTTAGTAACCGTACACATATCTTGTGCACAAAAATAACATACACATAACCTGTGTATAAAATCATTCTCTCGATACATAACATTCACTTTTCATTGCTTTCATAGCTTGGCTTGGTAACCGACCTTAACATATAATGCGCATAATAATATTCTCAAAACAGAACATCTCGTCTGTATAATAATCATATAAACTTCGAAGTACTAAACACCACGCCCACTAGCCCTTCCGTCTAGTGAACATTCTGGGTGGGTGTGTTAAACTCGGTAGCTACCTTTAGGATTTGCGTCAATTAGGCGTGCACTAATTCTCAAAATTAGTGAGGTTCCCTAATTCTTAGGTTACCAAGTAATAATAATCAGGGGAAAAATATTCATATCAATTGTGGCAATTATCACGTCCACATAATTCAATGGTGGCAATTATCAGGTCCACATAATTCATTCGAAGAATGTTTTACTTGTGTCTATCTCGTCAAACATTTATAAAAGCATTTCATGTATTCGCAGTTCAAAATGTATTTCAAAAGCATTTAATAAAGCAGTTGTAAAAGTAGCACATGTATTCTCAGTCCCAAAAATGTAAAGAGTAAAAAGGAATCAAATGAACTCACATATATTGTATTTTGTAGTAAAAATACATATGACGATGTTGAACAAGTGTAAGTTGGCCTCGGATTCACAAACCTATATCAATTATATATATTAACATATTGTAATCGAACAAATTTATATATATTATTATTAGTGATATAATTGTTATATTAATAAATTATATGTTTCATTAATAACTTAATTAGATACATTTATTCTTATATACTTTAAATAGATAATTAATATTTATTAAAAATATTAATATAGTTATGTTTTATGTCATAAATATATTTTTATTTAGAAAATCTTTATTTGATATATTAATAATACTAATAATAATAATGATAGTAATAATAATAATTTTGATAAAAATGATAATTTTCTAATAAGGATAATAATAATACGTCTAAAATGATACTAATACTAATATTAATGATTTTAATATTGGTTATAATACTCACAATAATTATAATACTAGTAATAATTATGATGCTACTAATTAGTAGTAATAACAATTAATAATAACAATAATAATAATAATAACAATAATAATAATAATAATTGTAATTATAATTATGATAAGGGTAATAATCATTTGTAACTAATACTTTTATTAATACTAATACTAGTAACTATAATACAAGTAATAATAACAATATCTAATAATAAGAACAATAATAATAATAATTAATATTAATAAGTAATAATAATAATAATAATAAATATATAAAGACTACCTCAAAATAAGCTCCACAAAAATAAGCTCCACTCGCTAACCCGAAACCCTCCAGACCATCGAACCAGCTACGTTTTTATGATTAAATCCACGACTAAATTTTATTTAACCCGTGTTACAGTTTCCCTTTTTCCTTTATCTTCTTCCTTAAATTGGCCAGAGATTAAAATTACCTACTAACAAATTTATTATCTAGTTTTCAGGTCTTTATATGAAGCAGCAACAACCCTAATTTGATTGAATTTAACTTCTTAACAGGAATTAAAAAAAACGCTGTAATAAATACGATGAACACCCATATGAACTCATATCTTGATTTTGAAATTAAAAGTGTTTTAAATCGAAGTTTCTACATGAAAGAGGTTCTAATTCTTTACTTGAAACTTTCTCAATCCTCAATTGAAACAGAAATTTAAAAATGAACTTGAATTTCAAAAAGAACAAGATATTTGACTTTTTTTGAAATTAAAGTTTGACTTGTAAATTCGAAATCGATATTAGGAATTGAGGGATGAGACTTTTCAGAAACATTCAATAAAGGATTCCCAATGTAATTGCATTTTTAGATTTTCAAATGAAATTCAATTTCAAGGTTAAAAAAAATATAGTGAAGAACAGAGTCGTCGACCATTTTTCTTTATTTTTCTCCTAAATTCAATCAAATTAAAAGCTGTTATCGATGATTGTAAGTGATAGTTGGTGATATAAAGTCGAGTGGTTCCAACTACAACTGGAATTGTTTGGATGTTATAGCAATTTCGGTTTTCATAGTCTAAATCAAGGACAGGAGAAAAAAATAATACTAATTAAATAAAAAGTTGATTATAACTTCTAACAGAATTTGGATTATATATATGTACTCAGATTCTTTGTGTATCAGATTTAGGGACAAAAACGAAACGGGTTAAAGTAGGATGGATAAGTGAAACGGATTTTTACTCTAATTTGTGTGATTTTATATAAATAATAATATTAATTAATAATTATAATTCTATTAATAATCTAAATAGAATTAATACTGATTTATTATATATCTGTATATATAACTGCGTATTATGTATATCTGTCTATATTTATCTCTATATATATTTATCTATTATATTTATATATTTATTTTTTTATAGATTATAATTAATATTATTAATAAATATAAATATAACTATAATAATTGTACTCATAATAATATAAATTTATAATGATATAATGGTAATAGTAATATTACTAATGATAATGATAACAATTACCATAAATGTATAGCAATAATATTGTTATTAACAATAATACTAATTATACTAATACTATTAATAATAACAATAATATTAATAATAATAATAATAATAGTTCAAATCAAATGTATCAGATTTCTTTACTAATATTAATAGTACAGATATTATTAATACTAGTAATAATAATAACTGTAATAATAATATAACAACTATAATTAAACTTGTAATTATATTTAGTATATAAATTTTACAATTTATTACATATGTAATGTTTACTAATTATGAATATATATATTTGAATATTTACACACTATATATATCTATTACAATATAATACTACTTATACATAGAATCATATTTAGTTATGTAGATTCATTTTAAATTACACTTAACTATTTTGTATCTTGTTTTACATACTTATTTCTAATGTTTATATTTTATAATTTCTAATTATTATATACACATTCATTTATATATATATATATATATATATATATATATATATATATATATATACATACATATTTATTTACAGTAATTGTTCGTGAATCGTCGAGAGTAGTCAAAGATTAAATGATTCCATGAGATAGTTCAAAACATTTTAAGACTCAACATTTCAGACTTTGCTTATTGTGTCGAAATCATTAAAAGATTAAGTTTAAATTTGGTCGAAAATTTCCGGGTCGTCACAGTACCTACCCGTTAAAGAAATTTCGTCCTGAAATTTGATTGGGATGGTCATGACTTACAATAAATATGTTTTCATGACACATACGAGTTAGAAATTAGAGTTTTATTACTATTGAGTAATAAGGATAAAATAATTCGATTTTTATGAAGAGTACGAGTGAAGCTATCACAAAAGAGTGAGATAGAGATTTAACTTTTTGATGTAGTCACAGTTGATTTTCAAAAATTAAGGAATTTAAAAGAAAATCTTGGAAATCTATAAGATCTGATTCTTTGGGATTTATGGATATTAAGATCTCTATAATTAAATGCGATCATCTGTCTCGATTACTTTGTCTCGTATTTTCACTCTAAATGAACTTCTTCTGCTCCATTATTCTCACCATTCCAATACTTTCTTTCTTAATTCATACATCCAAAAGATTGTGAAAACGCTTAATCCAGTTCTGATTTTTGTCCTTATCCTTACTATCGCAACAATCATTCTCCTTTTCCAACTTCCACTGGAGGAATCTGTTTTCTTCTACTTCGCCCTTGGGGTTATAATGTTTTTAATTCTCCCGTGTCTTTATGTTGCACTAAACATTGATATACATGGTTTGTAATTTATGTGTTGTTATAGGGCTTTATATTGTCCTTTATATTCCAAAGTTCCATGCTTCTGTCTTCTATAATCATTGTCATTCATAGTTAATGCTCTCTTTTATTTACTGCGATTTATATCCCAATTTCTATTTCGGAGTTTTTGTCCTTTCGTTTCTTCTTCTTGCGATTAAGCATCTCTTGTAATGGTCCAGAATTCACAGATATGAATTTCGGAATGAACATAGTTAATGTTCTAAGAAGGAAATCGTAATGGCACGATTTTGATTTGTTAAATTACTAGAATATCCAGAAAAGATAGAACTATCAAGAAATTAAGTTCTTGATATGTTTGGAGATTAGATAGAATGTAAGAGTCGTGTAACATGGTACATGATGACGTTATGATCTGTGAATTATCGCGTTCCATTTAAAAACTCAGCATGACTTACTATAATATAATCACGTTGATCAAGTGTCATTATATTATACTAACTCACGCATCAGTTTCCAACACCACTTCAAAAACATTCATAATTTAAACTCGAAGGTTTACAGAATATAGAAACTATACAGTTTCCTTTATGATGAAATACTGATAACGTGAGAAAATAGATGATTTTGGATAAGAATATTTATGAAGATATCTTCAGAAATATTGAGGATATTTATAATGAAAGATACGATAATATCTTAGAATTTTTGGAATCAAATTGTGATGAAGAAATTCATTCACGATGATTTAGAGCGAGTAAGGGGTAAGGTATTCGCTAAAGATTTCATCAGAAACAGAATCATCAGGATTCTTTATGTACAAGTTTAGTCCTTGTGATTTGTCCACAGTCTCCTTTATAGTTTGCTCAATACGTTTTTCAATTCCAACTTTTCTGAGCTTTGCCAACATACTATCCTTTATCATCAAACTTCCGACGGTTAAGGTCGCTTACCGTTTTTGCTGCTTCATTCAACTTTTTCAACATTTAGAGTATTGATTCGTAGACTGGGTGCTTTTCAGAATTTCAGAATGGAAGGTCATAATTCTAAGAGATAAAGGTTATATGTATACCTATAACTGTTGTTGTAGAATTGTTGCGAGATTTAAAATATTGATTGCTGATTCCTGGTAATTGGTATAGCAATACTTGTTACAAGATGCAGACGAATATATGATAAGGTTTTAATGAATAAATATAATGGTTCTTCGAAGAGACTTAAGCCAATTAGTAATGAAGTTGCAGGTAAGTTTACTGCTAATGTGGCGGAATATAAAAGGTTCCCCAACAACGATGACGAAAGACAGACTTATATATCAAGGCTATAATAAGGCTAATCCTAATGAAAGTCGAAGTTGACTTGTTGGAGCTGTGACAAAATTTGCTAATTTGGAAAGAGATTGCAAAGTTATTTTCGGTAATAACAACGTTAAAGGAATTAGCACAGCTATGTATTAAACGTTTACTCAGTTTCCGAGAGTTTTTTAGGTGCATAACTATATACATCAATCTTTTCTTCCGTAGGTAAAGTGCGGTTGGTTCATCCTTTCGATTGAGGTGTTTTCAAGAATCATGAAAGGTTTGAACGCAGATTGTAATCGTCAAGATACAAATGAGATTTAAGATGAGATCAAGTGGCAAACTTGAAGAAATGTTTAGTTTCATATGTTATAATCAATATTTTAATTCATTTTAATTGTCCAATGTTATTAGTCCACAGTCGATAGTCCACAGTAACAGTCCAATAATTCATATATAGTTTAATATATAATATTCGAATTAATTAATACGTGTCGTGACCCGTGTACATGTCTCAGACTCGATCACAACTCAAAGTATATATATTATTGTAGAATCAACCTCAACCCTGTATAGCTAACTCGATCATTACTGCATATAGAGTGTCTTTGGTTATTCCAAATAATATATATAGATGCGTCGATATGATATGTCAAAACCTTGTATACGTGTCCCGATATTTAAAGTGCGTAAAATAAATAACAGAATTTAAATGACGATAAATAAAATTGCGAGAATATAAATTGCGATAAATAAAATGTAATCAATTAGCTAGGATCAGTTAGCTAGGAACAGTTAGCGTGGATTCTTAACAAAATTTCTCATAGTTGATTTGTTTGTTTCTAACAAATTTTATTTTTGCCCAATGTTTTCTTCATTATGCCACTCGTTGGATTCTGATAGGTCAAAATCCAAATATGAAATTGAATGAAAATGGTTATTCTGTGGTGAACGGATTCGTATATCTGTGGATGTAAGTAGAATAGTAAATGACTGTTGAATCAGCTTCGAAGAATGTACAATGTAACTTATTAAGGTGAAATCTAAATATTCCTCGGGTATTACCTACCCGTTAAAATATTTTTACCATTAACAGTTTGTACAAAAGAATTTTTAATTACCATCTTTATGAAAACATATATACATATATATTTTCTTCAGATATAATCATGGATTTAATGAGTTAATATGATATTAAGCTCATTTGATTTTCGGTTAGAACTAGAATACATAATCTCAAAACATTAGAGATTACATAATCGTCATGACGAACGAAGATAAATGAGGTATAACGATACGTAGAACGAAGATAATCGATGTAGGATGTCATGTAGTACGATGATTATGCTGGAGGTACAGAATGAGATGTTGAGGCATGGATTGTTGATGGTACAGGTGCTGTTACTGATGGTACTGTTGGTGTCGGTGATGTTGCTGAAGCTGCTAAATTTTGCACCATATTCTCCAACTTGATTACTCGAGCGTGAAGTTCGTTGACTTCTTCTATTATTTCGGGATGATTGTCGGTCAGAACGAGCGGATGAATAAGATCTAGAATTCGAGATAGTATATAATCATGACGAGGTACTCTGGAAATGAGAGAGAAAATGGTATTATGAGCAGGTTCGCCGGTAAGTGCTTCAGGTTCTTCGTCAAGAGGGAAATTTGGTTGGTGGAAAGTATCGCCTTCTTCTCGTCTCCATTGATTGAGTCAACTACGAACTCAGCCCCAATTCATCCAGAATTGATGATGGATGATTGTTTGATTTATTCCGGTGACGCTATTTCCGGAGCTTAGGTGAACATCCATGTCAGAATAGCTGTAGGAATAACTATCGGAATAGCTATCGGAATCTGAGGACTCGAACTGGTTAAGGGATTCATCTCGTATGATCAGATGAAGGATTTTCGATAAGAAATAGATTATAGAATGTAGATTAGTATACTGCAATACATAATTTACATATGCATATATAATACTAAAATCCCATAACTTACGGAAGAATCTACGAAAGCTGTCAGGCAAAGGTAACAATAACAGATACACTAATATATGAATTTACCTATACAATGTCTATGCAATAGAGGCAGTAAGATGTGTCTAGACTTTAAGGATGATAAGCAAATAATTTTCAACACTAAATGATAAGCAAAACTTTTGACATGCAGACACGGTCGAAGTCCAGACCCACTAATGCATCTAAACAACTATCAGTTAGACACACTAATGCAAGAGCTGGTTCGATAAGACCACCGCTCTGATACCAACTGAAATGTCCCGTTCATATACAATATAAACGAATCACAATAGTTGATTACATTGCAAGGTAATTGACCTCTATATGATACATTTTACAAACATTGCATTCGTTTTTAAAAGACAAACTTTCTTTACACCGAAAGTTGACGGCAAGCATACTATTTCATAATACCTCTAATTATAATTGACTTAATAATAATCTTGATGAACTCGACGACTCGAATGCAACGTATTTTGAAAAATGTCATGAATGACTCCAAGTAATATCTCTAATATGAGCAAATGTATAGCAGAAGATTTCTTTCATACCTGAGAATAAACATGCTTTCAAGTGTCAACCAAAAGGTTGGTGAGTTCATAGGTTTATCATAAAACAATATGAAACGACCCGTCCATATTACTATAAATGCAGTACGTTATTCATTGGTCCCATAGCGAGGTAATTGACCTCTATATGATACGTTTTAGAAAATATTGCATTCGTTTCATAAAAAGCACACCATTATTATACATAATACGAGTTTTAAACATATGGGCGATTATTTACAAAATAATCCCCTTGATACATCGATTTTCAAATATTACAAAGGTGACATAACAGTCGAATATAATACATGACCAAAGTTTTATTGAATGCAACCCTCTTTTAAACAAAGGCATGAGACTCCATGCAAAGCTTGCTCAGATAATGCGACAGTGAAAAACTTTCTTAAGGACCTGAGAATAAACATGCTTAAACAGTCAACACAAAGGTTGGTGAGATATATAGGTTTAAAGCTAGCATCGATATAAATATAGACCACAAGATTTCATAGTTACAAACATTTCAATAAAGATATTCTATAAGTTGTTGATCGCTTCGGTAACCATACTTAACCATTAATGTGGCATATTCCCTTTATTATGAAATCTCCCTACACTGTACCAAGTGTAGTAAAAACGAAGTACTATGCAAATGTTTACGATACTAGAGCGACTAGCCCGGTTGGGGTTGTCAAACCTGATAGATCTATAAATAGGATTCGCGCTTACATGTTCTTACAATATGTAAATATTAGTTACCAAGCTATTAGGGAAGATATGCAAGGTGGTACAACTCAACGTAGAATATATTTGAAGTACTTGTGTCCATGGCATAAAACATAAAATGCATGTATTCTCATCCCAAAATATTTTAGAGTTTAAAAATGGGACTATATACTCACAGTAGTAAAAGTATATTAATAATAAGTTTTCAACTTATTAAAAATATGATCGTCGTCCTTGGATTCACGAACCTATAACAATAATAACGATTCAGATAATAATACAACATATAAAATAGAGCAAGTTCATAGAATATTTATATAATAATTTTTAACATTTTATGTTGGTAGTCCAAAATAGTTCGAAAAGTCCATTAATCGGTATATATATATAATCTTAGAATTACCCCACGGCGTATTGTGTACGTATTGTCTTGCATCAATCCAGAGACGTATTGTATACGTATTGTCTTAGAATTAACTAAGACGTATTGTGTACGTATTGTCTTAGGATTTATCAAAACGTATTGTGCACCTATTGTCATGGAACGTACCGAGATTATTATATATATACAATCTCAGAATTAACCAAGATTATAATATTTTGTTATACTAATGATAACATGTCCAAATATATATATGATATAGGAAAAGTTAGCAAGGATATGTTTAATATAGTTTTTATAATATAAATTTCGTCCATACAACGTTAATTTTAGCAGATTTTGTTTTGCTCGCCAAATATTCATTACAACTCCGTTTAAAATGAATCAAATTGATATGGATTCCTAAAGAAGTAAATTTTACAAAACCAATTCGAAAATTTCATCCCAAGTAGTAATTTTTAGAGCTTTACCCTCTTTTTGTGTTGGTGGACAGATTTGAAAAAATCCCGGCATCCACCCAATATATGATTTTTGATAAAATAATTCCACTTTGTCTAAAATCATGAAAAAAATACTGGAAGTCTTATTTACATATATTAACATATTTCCAAAGTCTTAGCCTCGAATTCAAAGTCTAAAATAGGTTTTTAATTCCCAACCCAAAACAGCCCGCTTTTTACCGAATGGAAATTAAAGGATATATGTTAAGTTTCAAGGTGTTCTTCATATGTACAAGTTATAAGTTCTTATATTAACTTAATATAACATCATAATACATATAAATAAGTGTTATTAGAGTTAAGTTAGAAAGATTAGATTAGTTTTTCAAACAAGTTTAGAATCAACTAAACTATGTTCTAGTTTATAAACTCTTATATAGATAACTATAAACATATGAATTGAACAAGAGTTGAAGTAGAGTTTTTACCTCAAGTTTAGAATATAAAGTTGCTGGAAAGAAGTAATAGAACAAAACTTGAGAGAGTTCTTGCAAGTGTGTGTAAAAACGACTTAGAAATGGTGCTTATTTATAGGCTTGAAAATTTAGTTTTTAGTGAAAATATCTAAGATAAGTTAAAATGTATTAAGTCATGGATGACATATTAAATTGATTAGGTCATGGATGACATATTACATAAATAATTTCAGATTTCTATTGGTATATACAAATAGTAAATACTTCTAGAAGCTGTGTATAATACGGGTAAAAATACCGTATGAATGCGAGTAGAATTCTTGAGGAAATTGAACTGAAATACGAGTATAGCTATCCTTTATATGTATTGGTATATTATAAAGTGTATTCAATACTTGTAAGAATGTATTTACACTCGTAATACATTGTATGTACATACATTTTAATTTAAGTTAATTACGTCGTTTAAATAGTAACATATATATTGTTCAAAAACTCTTTAAATTAGTAGTATGAAAATATATATATATATATATATATATATATATATATATATATATATATATATATATATAATACTTTGTTAATATACTTAATGAGATATTTAATTATCATATTTTCAAGTTAAATATATGTATATATACACATATATATAATTAATACAAGTTATGACGTTCGTGAATCGTAGAAGGGTGGTCAACTGCTTATATAAAATTCTTTCCGGAGGTTTAAGACTTATTAAAATTCATTGCTTATCATTTTGAAATTATTAAATTATATGAATAGTATAATCAACTAGTCGGAAAAATCCGGGTCATCACAGTACCTACCCGTTAAAGAAATTTCGTCCCGAAATTTGAAGTAGTACCTATTTAATGGGCGGTGTTTGTAAACAGATGTGGTTACTTCTGTTTCATCTAGTCCTCTCTTTTCCAAGTGAACTCGTGACCTCTTCGAGCATTCCAATGAACCCTAACTATAGGTATGTTGCTTTGCTTGAGCTGTTTGACTTCACGGTCCATGATTTCGACAGGCTCTTCTATAAAATGCAGTTTCTCGTCGATTTGGATTTCTTCAAGAGGAACAGTGAGGTCTTCATTTGCAAGGCATTTCCTTAGGTTCGAGACGTGAAAGGTATTGTGTACTCCAGCAAGTTGTTGTGGTAGCTTAAGTCGATAAGCCACCGGTCCAATACGTTCGATGATCTTGAATGGTCCTACGTATCTTGGGTTCAATTTACTCCTCTTACCAAAGCGTATCACACCTTTCCAAGGTGACACCTTTAACATAACCATGTAATCAACCTGAAATTCTGACGGCTTCCTTCGAACATCAGCATAGCTCTTTTGACGACTTTGGGCGGTCTTCAATTTCTCCTTGATTTCCACAATCTTATCAGTAGTCTCATGTATGATCTCTGGACCAGTCAGTTGTCTGTCACCTACTTCGTTCCAACAGATAGGGGATCTACACTTTCTTCCATAAAGTGCTTCGAATGGTGCAGCATTAATACTCGTATGATAACTGTTGTTATACGAGAATTCTGCCAATGGTAAATATTTATCCCATCCGTTTCTGAAATCGATCACACATGCTCTAAGTATGTCTTCAAGAGTCTGAATGGTCCTTTCACTTTGCCCATCGGTCTGAGGATGATATGTAGTACTCATATCCAGACGAGTCCCTAGAGCTTCATGTAGTGATTGCCAAAACCTTGACGTAAACCGACTGTCGCGATCGGATATAATGGAGATAGGTACTCCATGTCTTGAAACAACTTCCTTCATGTATAGTCGTACCAATTTCTCCATCTTATCCATTTCCTTCATAGGTAGGAAATGTGCAGATTTGGTGAGACGATCGACAATTAACCAAATGGTGTCGTAACCCCATGCAGTCTTTGGTAGCTTCCTGATGAAATCCATAGTAATACATTCCCATTTCCATTCAAAGATTTCTGGTTATTGAAGCAGACCTGATGGTTTTTGATGTTTCGCCTTGACCTTGGAGCAAGTCAAACATTCTCTGATGTACGTTGCAATATCAGCTTTCAAATTTGGCCACCAAAAGTGTGCTTTAAGATCTTGATACATCTTTCCAGCTCCGGGATGTATCGAGTATCTCGTCTTATGTGCCTCATCCAAAACTAATTTTCTTAACCCTTTAAACTTTGGTACCCAAATGCGTCTAGCGAAGTATCGGGTTCCGTCCTCCCGTGTAACAAGCTATTTATCAAACCGTTTAAGCATCTCATTTCCAAAGTTTTCTTCAGAAAGAGCTCCTTGTTAAGCCTCCTTAATTTGGGTAGTGAGGTTCGTACGAATCTTCATATTCATTGCTCGTACTCAAATTGGCTCTCTTTTCTTCCTGCTTAAAGCATCTGCTACTACATTTGCTTTCCCGGGATGATATCGAATTTCACAATCATAGTCGTTTATCAGCTCGAGCCACCTACGTTGCCTCATGTTCAGTTGTTTTTGGTTGAAGATATGTTGAAGGCTTTTATGATCGGTATACACAGTACATTTAACCCCGTACAAGTAGTGTCTCTAAATCTTTAATGCAAACACCACTGCTCCCAATTCTAGATCATGAGTCGTATAATTTTGTTCATGAATCTTCAGTTGTCGGGATGCATATGCAATAACCTTCTTTTGTTGCATGAGGACACAACCAAAACCTTGTCGCGAAGCGTCACAATAAATTACAAAAATCATCGTTCCCTTCAGGTAACGATAGAATAGGTGATGTAGTCAACTTCTTCTTCAATAATTGAAATGCGGCTTCCTGCTCAGAAGTCCATTCATACTTCTTCCCTTTGTGTGTTAATGCTGTTAATGGTTTGGCTATCCGGGAAAAATCTTGAATAAACCTTCTGTAATAGCCAGCAAGACCCAAAAATTGGCGTATTTGCGTTGGAGTCTTTGGGGTCTCCCACTTTTCAATGGCTTCAATCTTGGCTGGATCAACCTGAATTCCTTCACTGCTGACAATGTGACCAAGGAACTGTACTTCCTTCAGCCAAAAGGCGCACTTGGAAAACTTTGCGTATAACTGTTCTTTCTTTAACAGTTCTAATACCAACCTTAAATGTTGTTCATGTTCTACTTCATTCTTAGAATAAATAAGAATGTCATCAATAAAGACAGTAACAAACTTATCCAAATACGGATTGCATACCCGATTCATGAGGTCCATGAATACAGCTGGTGCATTTGTCAGCCCGAATGGCATGACTAAAAATTCATAATGACCGTAGCGTGTTCGAAATGCGGTTTTTAGAATATCTTCTTCTTTGACACGCAACTGATGATAACCAGATCTTAGATCAATTTTGGATTAAATACGTGATCCTTGCAGCTGATCAAACAAGCCATCAATTCTCGGTAATGGGTACCGATTCTTGATAGTTAACTTGTTTAATTCGCGATAATCTATACACATTCGAAAGGATACATCTTTCTTCTTGACGAATAAAATCGGAGCTCTCCATGGTGAAGTACTCGGTCGAATGAATCCACGGTCCAGTAATTCTTGTAACTGGCTTTGTAACTCTTTCATATCAGACAGTGCAAGTCTATATGGAGCACGAGCCACTGGTGCAGCTCCTGGTACTAGATCTGGAAATTCTACAGATCTAAATGGAGGTAATCCCGGCAACTCTTCCGAAAAGACTTCAGGAAATTCTCTTGCCACAGGCACGTCATTGATGCACTTCTCTTTCTCCTTCGTTTCGAATTTATTAACATGTGCTAGGATAGCATAGCACCCTTTCTTCAAGCACTTTTGGACTTTCAAGAAGCTAATGAGTTTTAGCTTTGAGTTACCCTTCTCTCCATAAATCATTACTTCCGTTTTATCCTTACGGGGAATGCGAATTACCTTCTTGGCACACACAACTTTAGCTCCTATTTTGGACAACCAGTCCATGCCGACTATTACATCAAAACTTCCTAATTCTACGGGTATCAAATCAATTTTAAACGTTTCTCCGGCTAAATTTATTTTACAATCA
Source organism: Rutidosis leptorrhynchoides (assembly GCF_046630445.1). NCBI lineage: Eukaryota > Viridiplantae > Streptophyta > Magnoliopsida > Asterales > Asteraceae > Rutidosis > Rutidosis leptorrhynchoides. Next base: position 635,877,167 of record NC_092336.1, read on the forward strand.
CGGTAAATTTTATCGGCTTTAATTAGTTTACCATTAGCTAACTCAATCATGTACTTAGCATCTAGAGGTAATGATGAACAATTCAATTTAGCGTAAAAGTCTCTACACATGTAACTTCTATCGACACCAGTATCAAATATAATAGATGCAGATAAGTCATTAATGGTAAACGTACCCGTAACAAGCTCCGGGTCTTCACACGCCTCTCTAGCATTAATAACAAATGATCTTCCCCGTGCAGGTCCATTATTCTTCTCTGGATTTGGGTACTAGCTCTTAATATGACCCTGTTTCCCACACCCGTAACAAGTAACAGTACCCAAGGTAGTTCTATTTGCATTGGTGGCAGGAGTCTTGGTGCCATTTGTATTTGTAACGGGAACCCAACAATCTTCAGCAAGATGATCCCTTCGATTACATTTGTTACACACCACATTACAAAAACTAGTGTGATGTTTGTGGCATCTGTTACATAAGGGATTATGCCCTTTGTAACCCGAGCTTGAACCACTACCCGCACCTTGCGTGGTTTCCTGTTTCTTAAGAGATTGTTGCTGGTGACCTCGATCACGGTTTCCATCCCACTTTCTTTTGTTATCCGATACCTTGGCATCGGTATTTGATGCATTCTTATCTAGGATGATCTAATCCATTAGCTCATTTGCCATGGTTATAGCTTCATGAATTGTCTTGGGTTTGGATGCTGTAACATTGGCCTTGATGTTCTTTGGCAGACCATCTTTGTACAATTCAATCTTTCGCTCTTCCGTTGGTACTAATTTAGGACATAACAAGGCTAATTCCATGAATCGCCTGTTATAGTTGGTAAGTTCAGTTCCGACAACTTTCAGATTTCGTAACTCGGCTTCCATTTTTCTAACCTCGTTCCTTGGGCAGTATTCATTGATTAGCATATTTTTCAACTCCTCCCAAGGAGTATCATATGCTTCATCGCCCCCTACATCTTTTACATAGTTTTTCCACCATGTAAGTGCACCATCCTGTAATGTGCATGAAGCATACTTTGTCCTATCCCCTTCTGCACAACCACTGATTTTAAATACGGACTCGAACTTTTCGAACCATCGGGTTAAACCGACTGGTCCTTCTGTTCCGCTGAATGATGAAGGTTTGCAACCTTGAAATGCTTTATATGTGCATTCAACATGAGGGTTGGTGTTATTTGCTGATGCTCTTGCCGCTTCGACCCAAAGCATACGGTCGTTTACGCGTTGGTTGATAAGCTCCTCAATTTCTTGTTTCGTCATTCGGTTTAATCGAGCCATGTTTCTTCAATAAACATATAAGATAATTAATCACATAGAATATTATAGATGTAGTGAGTAATTAATGGTACATCATGGCATATTAATAATATGAACCAATTATTATAAAAGCATTTTCTTCTTATTAGCATTTTATAATTATTTCTAGGGTATTGCCTACCTGTTAAAGTTCATACTTAATAGCTTAGTACAAAAATTAACTACTACAATCTAGATAATATTCTATTATGAAAAATTTAAAGTAAAATCACATAATCATTTCACACTTATTCATGATATAACAATACAATACCAGTATTTCACATAGGTTTATTTTACATAATACATATGTAGGATAAAATAAAGCACACTACATAATATTATACATGGCGTGAAATGTTATCATAGCGGGAGGTGATTCAAAAACAACGGGGCCTTTTAGTTGTTGGTGAATCAATTTGTTTAGGTAGAATGAGGGATAGACGCACAGCGTATATTGTTTTTGGTCGTGGGTTGGAGGTACTTGGTATATTGGTGGGATTATCAGGGAGATTTATATGGTAAGGGTGGTTTGGTGGTAAAAGGTGTCGGTTCTCAAGCTCTACTACAATAGGAAGTTTAACATCCCTTGTTGCGTTATTCCAATCTTGTTTAGAAATTTCTTTGACTTCCTCATCCGCCTCAGGATCGTTTTCAGGTTCTTTCACTTCTGGTTCTTCTGGAATTTGTGAATCTTCCCAAAATGCATCCCACTCTAGGTCATTATCATCATCAGTTATATAGATGATTGATACATCTTTCTTCGAGTCATCGTGGTTATCAGATAAGTCAATGATTGGTACTTTTGCTGGAGATTCCTCTTCGGAGTCGCTGAATGTGATAATGAGGTTGGCGCTAGAAGTAGACATCTATCACACATTAACTACCACATTAGTAATATACCACATAATATTTACATGTTATAGTATTTAATTTCCGACCAAAAATGATAAGCAATGGTTTTCAAAAACAAGTTCGGTCAAAGTCCAGACTCACTAATGCATCCTAACAAATACAGGTCAGACACACTAATGCAATTTCGGGTTCGCTAAGACCTCTGCTCTGATACAAACTGAAACTACCCGTCCATATTACTATAAACGCAGTACGTAATTCATTGGTCCCATAGCGAGGTAATTGACCTCTATATGATACGTTTTAGAAAATATTGCATTCGTTTCATAAAAAGCACACCATTATTATACATAATACGAGTTTTAAACATATGAGCGATTATTTACAAAATAATCTCCATGATACATCAATTTTCAAATATTACAAAGGTGACATAACAGTCAAATATAATACATGACCAAAGTTTTATTGAATGCAACCCTCTTTTAAACAAAAGCATGAGACTCCATGCAAAGCTTGCTCAGATAATGCGACAGCGAAAGACTTTCTTAAGGACCTGAGAATAAAGATGCTTAAACAGTCAACACAAAGGTTGGTGAGATATATAGGTTTAAAGCTAGCATCGATATAAATATAGACCACAAGATTTCATAGTTACAAACATTTCAATAAAGATATTCTATAAGTTGTTGAGCGCTTCGGTAACCATACTTAACCATTAATGTGGCATATTCCCTTTATTATGAAATCTCCCTACACTGTACCAAGTGTAGTAAAAATGAAGTACTATGCAACCGTTTACGATACTAGAGCGACTAGCCCGGTTGGGGTTGTCAAACCCGATAGATCTATCAATAGGATTCGCGCTTACATGTTCTTACAACATGTAAATATTAGTTACCAAGCTATTAGGGAAGATATTCAAGGTGGTACAACTCAACGTAGAATATATTTTAAGTACTTGTGTCCATGGCATAAAACATAAAATGCATGTATTCTCAACCCAAAATATTTTAGAGTTTAAAAATGGGACTATATACTCACAGTAGTAAAAGTATATTAATAATAAGTTTTCAACTTATTAAAAATATGATCGTCGTCCTTGGATTCACGAACCTATAACAATAATAACGATTCAGATAATAATACGACATATAAAATAAATCAAGTTCATAGAATACTTATATAATAATTTTTAACATTTTATGTTGGTAGTCCAAAATAGTTCGAAAAGTCCATTAATCGGTATATATATATAATCTTAGAATTACCCCACGGCGTATTGTGTACGTATTGTCTTGCATCAATCCAGAGACGTATTGTATACAAATTGTCTTAGAATTAACTAAGACGTATTGTGTACGTATTGTCTTAGGATTTATCAAAACGTATTGTGCACGTATTGTCATGGAACGTACCAAGATTATTATATATATACAATCTCGGAATTAACCAAGATTATAATATTTTGTTATACTAATGATAACATGTCCAAATATATATAGGATATAGGAAAAGTTAGCAAGGATATGGTTAATATAGTTTTTATAATATAAATTTTGTCCATACAACGTTAATTTTAGCAGATTTTGTTTTGCTCGCCAAATATTCATTACAACTACGTTTAAAGTGAATAAAATTGCTATGGATTCCTTAAGAAGTAAATTTTACAAAACCAATTCGAAAAGTTCATCCCAAGTAGTAATGTTTAGAGCTTTACCCTCTTTTTATGTTGGTGGACAGATTTGGAAAAATCCCGGCATCCACCCAATATATGATTTTTGATAAAATACTTCCACTTTGTCTAAAATCATGAAAAAAATACTGAAAGTCTTATTTACATATATTAACATATTTCCAAAGTCTTAGCCTCGAACTCAAAGTCTAAGATAGGTTTTTAATTCCCAACCCAAAACAGCCCGCTTTTTACCGAATGGAGATTAAAGGATATATGTTAAGTTTCAAGGTGTTCTTCATATGTACAAGTTATAAGTTCTTATATTAACTTAATATAACATCATAATACATGTAAATAAGTGTTATTAGAGTTAAGTTAGAAAGATTAGATTAGTTTTTCAAACAAGTTTAGAATCAACTAAACTATGTTCTAGTTTATAAACTCTTATATAGATAGCTATAAACATATGAATTGAACAAGAGTTGAAGTAGAGTTTTTACCTCAAGTTTAGAATGTAAAGTTGCTGGAAAGAAGTAGTAGAACAAAACTTGAGAGAGTTCTTGCAAGTGTGTGTAAAAATGAGTTAGAAATGGTGCTTATTTATAGGCTTGAAAATTTGGTTTTTAGTGAAAATATCTAAGATAAGTTAAAATGTATTAAGTTATGGATGACATATTAAATTGATTAGGTCAAGGATGACATATTACATAAATAATTTCAGATTTCTATTGGTATATACCAATAGTAAATACTTCTAGCAGCTGTGTATAATACGAGTAAAAATACCGTATGAATGCAAGTAGAATTCTTGAGGAAATTGAACGGAAATACGAGTATAGCTATCCTTTATATGTATTGGTATATTATAAAGTGTATTCAATACTTGTAAGGATGTATTTACACTCGTAATACATTGTATGTACATACATTTTAATTTAAGTTAATTACGTCGTTTAAATAGTAACATATATATTGTTCAAAAACTCTTTAAATTAGTAGTATGAAAATATATATATATATAATACTTTGTTAATATACTTAATGAGATATTTAATTATCATATTTTCAAGTTAAATATATGTATATATACACATATATATAATTAATACAAGTTATGACGTTCGTGAATCGTAGGAATAAAAGGGTGGTCAACTGCTTATATAAAATTCTTTCCGGAGGTTCAAGACTTATTAAAATTCATTGCTTATCATGTCGAAATTATTAAATCATATGAATAGTATAATCAAGTAGTCGGAAAAATCCGGGTCATCACACAATAAAATTCATCATTTTGATAGACCACAAGATTTAAATCAAGCATGGTACAAATGGGCCCGAATCCTACACCCACCTGTAATGTACATGCAATATCTTTTAAATAAAGTACACATTTCTCGTGTACGAAATCATCTTTCATAAATCTTAGTAACCGTACACATATCTTGTGCACAAAAATAACATACACATAACCTGTGTATAAAATCATTCTCTCGATACATATCATTGCTTTCATAGCTTGGCTTGGTAACCGACCTTAACATATAATGCGCATAATAATATCCCCAAAATAGAACATCTCGTCTATATAATAATCATATAAACTTCGAAGTACTAAACACCACACCCACTAGCCCTTCCGTCTAGTGAACATTCTGGGTGGGGGTGTTAAACCCGGTAGCTACCTTTAGGATTCGCGTCAATTAGGCGTGCACAAATTTTCAAAATTAGTGATGTTCCCTAATTCTTAGGTTACCAAGCAATAATAATCAGGGGAAAAATATTCATATCAATTGTGGCAATTATCACGTCCACATAATTCAATGGTGGCAATTATCACGTCCACATAATTCATTCGAGGAATGTTTTGCTTGTGTCTATCTCGTCAAACATTTATAAAAGCATTTCATGTATTCGCAGTTCAAAATGTATTTCAAAAGCATTTAATAAAGCAGTTGTAAAAGTAGCACATGTATTCTCAGTCCCAAAAATGTAAAGAGTAAAAAGGAATCAAATGAACTCACATATACTGTATTTTGTAGTAAAAATACATATGACGACGTTGAACAAGTGTAAGGTTGGCCTCGGATTCACGAACCTATATCAATTATATATATTAATATATTGTAATCGAACAAATTTATATATATTATTATTAGTGATATAATTGTTATATTAATAAATTATATGTTTCATTAATAACTTAATTAGGTACATTTATTCTTATATACTTTAAATAGATAATTAATATTTATTAAAAATATTAATATAGTTATGTTTTATGTCATAAATATATTTTTATTTAGAAAATCTTTATTTGATATATTAATAATACTAATAATAATAATGATAGTAATAATAATAATTTTGATAAAAATGATAATTTTCTAATAAGGATAATAATAATAAGTCTAAAATGATACTAATACTAATATTAATGATTTTAATATTGGTTATAATACTCACAATAATTATAATACTAGTAATAATTATGATGCTACTAATTAGTAGTAATAACAATTAATAATAACAATAATAATAATAATAACAATAATAATAATAATTGTAATTATAATTATGATAAGGGTAATAATCATTTGTAACTAATACTTTTATTAATACTAATACTAGTAACTATAATACAAGTAATAATAACAATATCTAATAATAACAACAATAATAATAATAATAATTAATATTAATAAGTAAGTATAATAATAATAAATATATAAAGACTACCTCAAAATAAGCTCCACAAAAATTAAGTTTCTGTGCCCAGGTTCGAACCCCGGTCCACTCGCTAACCTGAAACCCTCCAGACCATCGAACCAGCTACGTTTTTCTGATTAAATCCACGACTCAATTTTATGTAACCCGTGTTACAGTTTCCCTTTTTCCTTTATCTTCTTCCTTAAATTGGCCAGAGATTAAAACTACCTACTAACAAATTTATTATCTAGTTTTCAGGTCTTTATATGAAGCAGAAACAACCCTAATTTGATTGCATTTAACTTCTTAACAGGAATTAAAAAAAATGCTGTAATAAATACGATGAACACCCATATGAACTCATATCTTGATTTTGAAATTGAAAGTGTTTTAAACTGAAGTTTCTACATGAAAGAGGTTCTAATTCTTTACTTGAACCTTTCTCAATCCTTAATTGAAACAGAAATTTAAAAACGAACTTGAATTTCACAAAGAACAAGATATTTGACTTTTTTTGAAATTAAAGTTTGACTTGTAAATTCGAAATCGATATTAGGAATTGAGGGATGAGACTTTGCAAAAACGTTCAATAAAGGATTCCCAATGTAATTGCATTTTTAGATTTTCAAATGAAATTCAATTTCAAGGTTAAAAAAACATAGTGAAGAACAGAGCCGTCGACCATTTTTCTTCATTTTTCTCCTAAATTCAATCAAATTAAAAGCTGTTATCTATGATTGTAAGTGATAGTTGGTGATATAAAGTCGAGTGGTTCCAACTACAACTGGTATTGTTTGGATGTTATGGCAATTTCGGTTTTCATAGTCTAAATCAAGGACAGGAGAAAAAAATAATACTAATTAAATTAAAAGTTGATTATAACATCTAACAGAATTTGGATTATATATATGTACTCAGATTCTTTGTGTATCAGATTAAGGGACAAAAACAAAATGGGTTAAAGTAGGATGGATAAGTGAAACGGATTTTTACTCTAATTTGTGTGATTTTATATAAATAATAATATTAATTAATAATTATAATTGTATTAATAATCTAAATAGAATTAATACTGATTTATTATATATCTGTATATATAACTGCGTATTATGTATATCTGTCTATATCTATCTCTATATATGTTTATCTATTATATTTATATATTTTTTTATAGATTATAATTAATATTATTAATAAATATAAATATAACTATAATAATAGTACTCATAATAATACAAATTTATAATGATATAATGGTAATAGTAATATTACTAATGATAATGATAACAATTACCATAAATGTATAGCAATAATATTGTATTTAACAATAATACTAATTATACTAATACTATTAATAATAACAATAATATTAATAATAATAATAATAATAATAATAATAATAATAATAATAATAATAATAATAATAATAATAATAATAATAATAATAATAATAATAATAATAATAATAATAATAATTCAAATCAAATGTATCAGATTTCTTTACTAATATTAATAGTACAGATATTATTAATACTAGTAATAATAATAACTGTAATAATAATATAACAACTATAATTAAACTTGTAATTATATTTAGTATATAAATTTTACAATTTATTACATATGTAATGTTTACTAATTATGAATATATATATTTGAATATTTACACACTATATATATCTATTACAATATAATACTACTTATACATATAATCATATTTAGTTATGTAGATTCATTTTAAATTACACTTAATTATTTTGTATCTTGTTTTACATACTTATTTCTAATGTTATATTTTATAATTTCTAATTATTATATACACATTCATTTATATATATATATATATATATATATATATATATATATATATATATATATATATATATATATATATATATATATATATATATATATATATAAATACATACATATTTATTTATAGTAATTGTTCGTGAATCGTCGGGAGTGGTCAAAGATTAAATGATTCCATGAGATAGTTCAAAACATTTTGAGACTCAAGATTTCAGACTTTGCTTATTGTGTCGAAATCATTAAAAGATTAAGTTTAAATTTGATCGAAAATTTCCGGGTCGTCACATGTTAGAATAGCATAGCAACCTTTTCTTATTAGCTTTCGCGCCTTCAAATTACTAATAAGATTTAGCTTCGCGTTGCTCTTTTCTCCATACACCATTAAGGGTTTTCCTTCTTCTCGTACAATGCGAATTGCATTTTTGTAACATACGATCTCTGCTCTCTCCTTTATCAACCAGTCCATGCCAATTATCACATCAAAACTCCCTAACTCTACTGGTATTAAATCAATCTTAAACGTTTCGCTAACCAGTTTAATTTCTCGATTCTGACATATTTTATCTGCTGAAATTAGTTTACCGTTTGCTAATTTGAGTAGAAATTTATTATTCATAGACGTCAACGGACCACTTAATTTAGCACAAAAATCTCTACTCATATAGCTTATATCCGCACCCGAATCAAATAAAACATAAGCAGGTTTTTCATCGATAAGAAACGTACCCGTAACAAGCTCCGGGTCTTCCTGCGCTTCTTCCGCATTAATGTTAAAAACTCTCTCACGGCTTTGCCCATTATTAGTTTCCTGGTTTGGGCACGTAGTTTTGTAGTGGCCCTTCTTCCCGCACCCGAAACAAATAATGTGGGCAGTATTTGTTCTTTTAGTCACTGGTCCGAAAGCTTCACACATCGTTGCAGCATGACCCTTCCTATTACATTTGGTACATACTACTTCACAAAATTTACCCGGATGATATCCTTCACACCTATAGCATGGAATTTTCGGATTGTTGTTGTCATTGTTGTTATTAAGATACTTTTATGTATATAACTCATTGTTAATATACCTAGTGAGATACTTTCTTATCATAATATCATGTTAACTATATATATATATATATATATATATATATATATATATATATATATATATATATATATATATATATATATATATATATATATATATATATATATATATATATATATATATAACATCATATAATTTTTACAAGTTTTAACGTTCGTGAATCGCCGGTCAACTTGGGTGGTCAATTGTCTACATGAAACTCATTTCAAATAATCAAGTCTTAACAAGTTTGATTGCTTAACATGTTGGAAAACATTTATTCATGTAAATATTAATCTCATATAATATATAATCATGGAAAAGTTCGGGTCACTACAGATGCTTTGAGTAGGAAGGAGAGAGTTAAGCCTATTCGAGTTAGAGCATTGAACTTGACTATTCGAATGAACCTTACTTCACAGATACATGACGCACAGTTAGAAGCATTGAAAGAAGAGAACGTTGCTACCAAATCGCTTCGAGGAATCGATAAGAAGTTCGTTACTCGAGATGATGGAACCCGATATTTTATCAACGGAGTTTGGGTACCGAAGTTTGGAGGATTAAGGGAACTAGTGCTAGAAGAGGCACACAAGATAAGGTATTCTATTCACCCTGGATCCGACAAGATGTACCAAGATCTTAAGGCACTGTATTGGTGGCCTAATATGAAAGCTGATATCGCTACTTATTTTGGTAAGTGCTTGAATTGTGCTAAAGTTAAGGCAGAGCATCAGAAACCATCAGGACTGCGGACACAGCCAGAGATTCCCCAATAGAAGTGGGAAAATACTAGTATGGATTTTATCACTAAGTTACCCAAGACTGTGGGAGGTTCTGATACGATTTGAGTCATCATTGATCGTCTCACAAAGTCTGCTCATTTTCTACCGATTAGGGAAATGGATAAGATGGAGAAGTTGGCACAGGTTTACCCAATGGAAGTGGTTTCTCGACATGGAGTGCCGCTATCCATTATTTCTGACAGATATAGTAGATTTACATCTAGATTTTGGCAAGCTATGCAAGATGCCATGGGAACTCATTTAGACATGAGTACAACATACCCTCCATAGACTGATGGTCAAAGTGAGAGAACTATTCAGACATTAGAAGACATGTTAAGAGCGTGTGTTATTAACTTTGGAATTGGATGGGATAGACATCCACTGTTAGTAGAGTTTTCTTATAACAATAGTTATCACACAAGTATAAAGGCAGCGCCTTTCGAAGCACTGTATGGCAGAAAGTGCAGATCACCCGTATGTTGGACTGAGTTAGGAGATAGTCAATCGACTGGTCCTTAGATCATACACGAAACAACCAAGAAGATCGCGCAGATCCAAGAGAAACTGAAAATGGAGCGAAGTTGTCAAAAGAGTTACGCCGACATTAGTAGGCGAGATTTAGAATTTCAGGTTGGAGATAAAGTTATACTCAAAGTATCACCCTGGAAGGGTGTAGTGCCTTTTGGTAAAAGAGGCAAGCTAAGTCCGAGATATTGGACCGTTTAAGATTACCGAGAGAATTGGACCGGTAGCGTACAGGCTGAAACTACCGCAAGAACTCAGTGAAGTTCATGACACTTTCCATGTTTCTAACTTAAAGAAATGCTTATCGGACGAAAGTTTGGTAATTCCTTTGGAAAAGATACAAGTTGATGGTAGACTTCATTTCATAGAGGAACGTATTGAAATTACGAACCGTAAGGTCAAACGTATGAAGCAGAGCAACATACCGATTGTAAAAGATCGGAGGAACGCCCGTAGAGGGCCAGAATTCACGAGGGTGCGTGAAGATTAGATGAGGCTATCCGCAACTGTTTCCAAAGGAGACGACTACGGCGGACGTGCACTAAAATTTCGGGACGAAATTTTTCATAACAGGAGGGTAATGTAACAACCCGACTTTTTCCGTTACTGTCGTTACTTTTCTGTTAAGTATTTAACGGTGATTACTTAGACTTTATGTATTTAACAGTATTAAATGCATACTTGATCCTAGTTGATTAGTTGAATTAATATGTTATATTAATTTATGAACTTGTTTCGGATAACGAAATACCTAGAAAATGACAAGATTAAGATAATCGCCTAGAAAGCTTTTCAGTTTACGGAATTCAGAAAAAAGATAAAATAATTATTTATAATAATTATTGACTTTATGAAAAAATATTTAATTTATTATATATTTAATGAATTAAAGTTGGTGGGATGCATTTTAACGACTAGTTAACGTTCTGGAGATCCGGTACGGTTAACGGCACTCGAAACGGACCACGCGCGTACAAGAAAATAACGAAACGAATGATATTTCACTTTTAATCATTATTACATGTAATTATTATGTTTTCAACATACTTTCAATTTATTAGAATTTATATTATATAGGTTAAAAACGCGAGAAATTAATGTTTATCTATCCAGTTTGTGTTTTCGGTTAACGACACTTAAAGGCTCTTAACGGAATCCCATAGAAAATCATCTAACAACATTTTAGAACCCATGGACTCCCTTTTACAGCCCTTTGGCCGAAATCCATTCCATGGGGGCTCCCATACTTGTTAAATTGTGGGCTTTGCTTAATTAAACTTCCTGCCATATATAAACCAATGCATAATTAGACCTAACCATAAAAAATACATACACATTCTCCTCCCTCACCCCATCCACGAATTTTGCAGCCCCCAAAACCCCTCTCCATCATCGATCATCATCACTCACATAATCCCCATCAATTTTGCTCGTTTGCTCTTGCCATCAACACGAACGTTGTTGCTTTTATCGTCCTCTACGCATTGATATAAACAATTTGATCTCTAGAGGTATAAAATCACTAACCCTAATTTTCTATATTTGATTTTTGTTCAATTACATGGTGTACAAGAGTCTAGTACTCAATTGATTACGTTTAGAGTTGTCGTTAATCGTTAATTTGCTAGATTGTTGTCTTTGTTATGAAAACTGAATTTTATGTGAGTTTATGTACTGATCATATAATGTATCTAGATGTATAGATCTCAAAAAATTAATAAATTTGGACTTTGGATTTGCAAGATTTTGTTACCGGATGCTTAAGTTATGATTAATCGAAGTTTCATTAGGGTTTCACATGTACTCCGAATTTTCTGAATTGCATGCTTTGTGTTTTAGTTTATATAAAGTATACCACTGTATTCCTTGTGAAAATTTATGCAATTTAGACTTAGGATTTGCATCAAAAGGTTATGTAATGCTCCCGTTATGTCAAAACGAAGATTTGATTTTTAAAGTGAGCTGAATCGTTTTTCAAAGTTACATAAAAATTGCTAGAGTGAACGAATTGATTGAGACTTTGATATTCTGGAATATTTTAGTTTAAGTGTTCCTTGACATGTTTCATTTGTATGCAAACTTCCGAGAACGTGATTTGCCATGAGATATATGCTCGTCTAAGTGATGTGTCCGGTCGATGATTAAAAACTGATGAGTTTGTAAAGATTTGCAAAACTGTACAAATTGGCTAAAGCAATGTTTCTGATTATTTTATCACTAAAACTTTGAGATGTTTTGAGATGACTCCAATTGGCCGTTCGTCAAAATCTATTTTCTATATTTTACGAAAAATGTTTAAAATATGACGCGCGGGCAGAAATTTCTGTAATGAACTATGATTAGACCCTTTCTGATATTGGACTTTTATTTATCGTATGAGGCTTTGGATGGACTTTTTGGAATCAATTTTAAGTGTAGTTATGATCTGGAGTTGTTCATGATTTAATGATTTATGTGCTATGAGCTATAGTTGGATCTTTCTACGACGTACGAATTTCAAAGGCATGCTTTAAGGTGCAAAAGTGCAATATGCTTAATTATGACTTGTAAAGTGATACTTGACCTAGGTTTGACATGTTGACCATGTTTGCATGACCTACTGAGATGTTTTACTTTCGTTGACCGAGTTGACTTTAGGGTTGACTTTGGTTGACTTTTGTTGACTTGCTTAGAGTAGTTGACTTTTACTTGTTCGTTGAGTCAGTCTGAGCACTAAGACTTTGCGTACACTATGGGTTGACATGGTTTGACCTATATGTGTATACTTAAGATGACTTACATGGTTAGGTTGCGTTGTTCGGTCGAGATTGTTCGACTACAGTACGTTTTGCTAAGATATTCAAGTGCTTTTGCTAAGGTGAGTCTACAGTCCCTACTATGTTTTTACAGGAATGAGATGCATGCTTTTTACAAATGTTTTACGTGTTTGGCACAAGTAACTTACCAAGAATATACATATGAGTTCAGATCAAAAATCCCTTAGCTTGATTATATTAGTTACTTTGTAAGCTCGACTTTATAGGGACGGTACCGTTAGGTTTGACAAACCTCACCTCAACATTAAACAGGTGCTTATATAGTTGTTACTCGTACACTTAATCGGTGTATCGCCAGTATAGGGTAAACTAAAGACGTGTGCTTGGCTCACGCAAAGGTTAAAGCTTTATAATCAAGTGCTCATGATAAGTGTATATTATTATGAAGCTTTTCAGAAATCTCGTGGCCTAACTTACGAAGAATGTTACTTAAACATGACGTTTACGAACTTGAAACTGGACATGGTAATGTCTACAAATAGATGAAACAAAAAGTACTTTTTGATGTCACTCACAGTTGAAACTTGACATTTTACAAACAGTTTATTACTTAACATTTGCTATATGCAAACTTTTGAGATTAAACCTTAGCGGTTTATCCAGATAAACGATTTTCAGAAATGATTTTTGACAAATGATTTATGAAAACTATTTTATGAAACATACGAGAACTATTTACTCAAACCTGCAGATTCACTCAACTTTATCTTGATCCGTTTTGCATGTTTTATCTCAGGTATTAGTTGCTTCCGCTGTAGAGCACTGCTGTTAAGTAGAAGTCAGGCCAAGCATTGGGACCAGAGTTAATACGCCGTTAGTGGATTCTGACGGGGTATTACACGCCGGCCGTGGAGCCGACTCACCTCAACTATAAATAGAGGCGAATTTTTCAGTTTTGAAAAGTACACTTTTTAGTTTGTAATTTCCAGAGTTAAGTTACGAATTTTAAATACGAACTTTAAGTTAAGTTTAGTCTCTTTTGCTTTTGGATTGAAGATTTTATAAGTTTTATTTTCTTTATTGCATTAAGGTACGTTTTCTTATTTATTTATTGTATTTCATTTATTATGTTTGCTTTTAATTACACGTGCTTATTTTCGTCTCCAACTATGAGCTAAACGTTCATATTGTTTATTTGGACGAAAAAGAAGAATCCGACATTATTAGTATGAAGCCGTCGGCCATGGAGTTATAGCCACCGATTGTACTCATGGTAGCCGACGGTTGTGATGTCGAATATAGAGTTCTAGTTTTTAATCAGAACTGTATATTTTAGGTTTATGTGATTTTTATTGATCTGTTTATTGCTGGTGTAATTTAAGACTTTATTTAAAATGCTTAATGTAAAAGTGGATAAAAAACTTAGGTTAACACATCATTAATCCTAAGTTATTTGTTTTTTTGATTTAATCATCTTGAAGTTTAGCCATATTGAATAAATGTTTGAGCCGATTTTTTGCATGAAATCTAGTCTAGAATTATTATGAGTAATTTATGGAAAATATTCATTACACTTATATAGTGTTAATTGATTTATTAAGTTTAATCAAAGAACCCTAGTTTTTATGAATTTGTATGTTGATTGCATTAAAATTTGTTAGCTTAAATATTAACACATCACTAATTTTGATCTAACCAGGTTTATTAGTTTATCTATTGTTAGTCTAATTGAATATTGTCTAAATTCTCATCACAAAACCAAGATGATATTTATTATGCAATTATATGAATTCTATAAAATCATGATGTTAGCTTTGTATGTCCACTTTGGTGAAAGGTTTAACTCATCACAGTTAAACCAGATTAAGTCCTAATAATTGATTTTTACGTGATAATTAGTTTTATTATTCTTGATAGGAATAACAATCGCTCTATAATTGTTATTTTATTCGTTATCAATATAAATTATGAACAAAAATAAGTCAAATAATCTCTAATGACTCAAAAGTTCCAAATAAACATTTTTTAATTATATTTGAATCAAATTAATCAGAATTCCATCTTTCACTGAGATAGTCTTATAAAATACCTCTATCTGTAAAACTAGATCTTATTGTTTCTTTTCTAAGAGATAATGATATTAAATAATTAAATAAGATATTATAATATAACAATTCTAATTTATTACTAAGAATTAGATTAATATAAAATACAACTTTTATAAGTTTTTGCGTCTCTTGGGACGATACCTAACTTACTATTTACTATATTACACTGACCGAGAGTATTGCGTGTAATGTGTTTAAAGTAATAAATGAATTAGAAAATATAAATTTAAAAGTTGAAACCAATTAAGCACAAACACACACTTTTACACACATCAGATATTATTATATAGTGTATTTTTTTATTTTTTTTTGAGTTTTTAACTAGTGACACCAGTAATTCATTATTTTTAGATCCGCCACTACATCGACACATCATTTCCTTCGACATATAAAACATTATATAACTCTTATACATAAAGTTATAGCTGACGTAAATACAATGGTTGAAAAGTTTGCTTATTTATTTATTTTATGCAATAGTTGCTGAAAATACAATAGTTGACGGATGTACATTGTTATAGCTATGATACCATTTGTAACATCTGACATTTTTACTGTCTCTTGTTTTAATTTACAGTGATCTATGTCTGTTGGTTTGTGAACACATGCATGAAGAAAAGCTATTACTTAATTACTTAAATCTTTCAGAGGCATGATTGTATATTTGTATATTCACTTGAAGCATTAACTTTAATCTCTTGAAAAATCATAAGTTTTTTTGTTATGAGTTGAATATCTTTTGATGTACTATGCTAAAATTGGGATGTGTAAAAAGTGGTGGTTTCAAAAATTATGTTAGACGAAGCGAAAACATTGTTAAAAAGTTTGAAAGAATTTTTTTTTTTTCCAAAATAAATCTTGTAGGTAAAACTTTTATTAATATTGGTGTAATTATAGTTTTTATCTTTTATAAGTAAGCACACAATAATAATAAACAACTTTTAAAATAAGAAATGTCATTTTAAATATTTAGTAAATAAATAAAATTAAATTGGAACATGCATTATCATAAGATAGTACTATTGTTTATACTGAAAATATTGGGTTAAGTATGTAAATGAGATAATTCTGAAGGATCAATTTTGTTACTACTATTCATACATTCAACACTAAAATAATATTAAATCATTAAATCAAATATCATAGAATTAAATTCTAGTATAATTTATTAATATTATCAGGATTAGTAGACCCAAAATTAAGTTTGTGTAAGAACTTCAAACAATCAGCAAACTGTTTAAACCTTTGATTACCAAAACGAAAAAAGCAAGTATATTTAAGATCATACATACCCCTAAGATAGGATCTCCAGGAACAAGGACAATTTGGAAGAAAATAGAGGACAATTTGTCTTGTAAAAGAGTTAATGGAGCATGAATTGATCTATTGAAATACATATGAATTATCATATGTTTGTCAAAACCATATGGCTGATGCATGTGTCAAATATCATAGTCATTTTAAGCTTCAGTTTGCAAATCATTAGGGCATTAGAAACATAATGGTAATGCAAGGACAAAGATTTGTTACATACTGATAGAAGGTTTAATGGTACATTCACTTAAACGGTGGACTGTTGAAAGAAGTTACCGAAAGAATTACATTTCATAAGAAAATACAGATAAACCATACTTAATCAAAAATTCAACACATGAATCATGAAATAACTGGATATTAATATGTGGATGAAAAATAAAGAAGACCTAGCTTCATGCGCCTGAACTGAACACTGCAAACTATACATAGAACTTGCATCAAAATTTAAAATACCTCAAACCAACTCATTTGAACATCTTAGCATTCACACCCTGATGATTTTGGTTGGCGCGCACTAGCCATGTCAATGGTATCGGGAAGATAGCTTCATCCCAACAAAAAAGCGAGAAAAAAGCGTTACGTTAGGCTTTCTCAAATAGTAATTATTGAATAATATTGTTATTATAAGGTATAGGAATGCTTACACTTCTTCCTCGGGTTCATTTTTTAGAGCGTTTTTGGCTATGCACTCAAAAGCAGCTTCAACATTGAAACCTTCTCTAGCAGAGGTTTCAAAGTAGGAGATATTTCCTTTTGAAGCACACTATGCTTTTGCTTTCTTCTCAGACAACTTTGCACAAATTAGTTGAATTTCAAACGAGAAAAATTATATGTGCAATTAGCTGCAAGCAAACTTGCAGGTGTTGTTTGTTTTTTTTTTTAAATATTTATGTCCGAAGATCTTCAAACCATGTTTGTAAAGACGATGTGGCCTAAAAGGTTTGTATGCTGAATAGTGAAGACTGTCCGTTTTTATGTCTGCAAAATAACTCAATTATGTATGCAGCACTTAGAAGCATATTTCTAAGTCTGCAGTTTGCAGACAGAATAAGACATTATTTTATCTTACGTCTTGAAAAAAGACAGTTACAATAATAAGACATGCAGACTGAATAACAAACAAAACCGTAAATAACTATTGTAAAACAAAATGGTGTTTCCATTTGTTATATGTCCATTGAAAATAATTGATGATTTCTTACCACTCGGTTATTGCCACCATCAATGTCTATCTTGTTCCCGAGTAGAACAAACGAAAAGTTATCTGGATCAGCAGGACTAGCTTGCAAATATCATAAATTTATAAAATGATTAACAACATTCACTAATCGTGCACTTGTGTAAGATTCTGAATTTTGTGCATAAGAAAATGTTTCTGAAAGTGTCAGTAAATGTGTGCATCAGAAAGCGCCACTAAAAGTGAACCTAACACTTATGCATTTTCAGAATTTACATCAGAATCAGAATCTGTCAACCTTAGTCCCTGAACTTATGCATTGTCAGTAAATGTGTGCATCAGAAAGCGCCGCTATTTTTTTTTAAATACGTGGCGGAAGCATTTATTTATTAATTACCAAATACACTTTAACAGTGTCACGTGATCATGACAAAATACATGTTTTAAACGGAAGAGACGTAATTACATTTGGTTTACAAAAGAACACAATTCATATGATAAAAGACTTCATCAGAGTTAAACACTGTCAAACATAACATTGGCATGCCCGTCTTCTCCCAAAAGCAATATCTACAAAGCTACAACCTGCAGGGAGAAGATGGAGGGGAATTAGCACGAAGCTAAGTGAGTACGACTAACTACAAGCAATAGTATACAGAAACCATCATACTAATCATGTCACAAAATCTAACACACAAGCATCACCCAAGTGTCGTCTACAGAGACTCTGGCGGCTCGGCCAAACCATTAACCACCAGCTGATCGGACTGGGGCTTATCAGAAGTTCCTCCACCACTGTGTTGTATATATATAATCCACACGCGACGGACACGTCATTCACATATATATACACCACAATTGTCTAGGCCACCACATGAGGAACCCAACCCGCAGGTTCATCTCTCCTACTGAGGCTACCACACAATAGGGACGCACTGGGCTCCAGCAGACAAGCATCAACCAACATGCAGTCATCACAACGTACTAACTAACTGTATCAGTAAGTATAGCTAACAAGCATGGCAATCATAATATAACATGCTACTCTATACTATGTTCTCCAGTTAGTCCCACTCACCGATTACCATCAAATGAGAAGGTGTTCAGCTGTCTAATCACCGAACCTTCTCTTTCTCCTTTTCTCCTGAGAAAGACATATACACAAGTTAGTTATAATGTCTCGATAACAACCCGATAATAAAACAATAACACCAAATACCAACACTTAAGCACTTAATAACTGGTTCACCAACCGTACGAGTAACACTCTCACTTGCACGTGTGAGAACACTCAACCGTGCGGTTGACAACTTACTCGTACGTTTGGTCAATGACTGAACACCCATCAAAGAATTAAATGATCCGTACGGTTCACTACATGAGTGACCAGTGACTCGTACGAGTCACATCCCAACCGTACGTATCATCTTATCCAAAACAATAGTTCTCCATAACCACTAACTCGCACGTTTCATAACACGGTTGACCACCCCAACCGTACGAGTGAAGGCTCACTCGTGCGAGTGATGAAGAATAGTAGCAGCAGCTGCTTAAACGGGTTTCAACTCAAAATGTACAAAAAAAACATCAATTCATACAGTAAGTTAACCCATATCATCATATATTCACTATAAGATAAGCCTACATCATAAACTCAATCAATAACGACACTAAACGAGTACAAAACTAGACATACACAATAAAATCCCTTCTTCTGACCAAAATAAATTTTGATCTAGCTTTTTAAAACCTTATCATTGGATAGAAAACTTCAAGACGAGTCCAACGATAGTTTATTTATCGAAAACGGAGATACGGTTTGAAAGTTACAGCCTTTTCAATTTTACCAAAAACTGACTAGTGCTCACTCGCGCGGGCGAGACCTCACTCGTGCGAGTGAGTCCTCAACCGCGTGGTTGAGCCTCAAACGCGTGGTCACTCGTGCGAGTGACCTATCAGAAGTGTGGGAGCTGTTAGAGCATTCCAGCTCGCTGATGTTTGCCATTTTGGCCCAAAAACTCGATTTTTGCAAGATCTAACACCAAAACCACTTCCAAAACATCATATAAACTATATAAAACATATTTCTATCATCAATTGAACATATCAAACACTTTAGATCAAAAATCAAGCTTAATTTCATCAAAAACCCATATGAACACAAAAACCCAATTTGAGCAAGAATCACTACATGAATCTATGAGAAGCTTACCTTAAAATGATCATAAAATCACAGAGAACAAGAAGATATGATTAATTTGAGCTCTAGATCAAAGATTCAAGATTAGGGTTTGATTAGGTGAACGGGATGAAGGTACGGTGTGTGTGTGGAAAAATCTAGAAATGGGAGGAAGAACACAATACACTAGCCACTTAATTTAGGTTAATTCCTACACTGTGCGATACACGGGTATTTATCAGTTATCTAATAACTTTCGTACATCATTTAACAACCCAAACGAAGTCCAAATTAAATAAAAAAACATGTTCTGTGACCCTTGTCACAAACTGGTCCTAACCACATCATCAAATAATCATAAATATTAAATTAAAATAAAAGCATATAATAACACAATATAAACTTAAGGGCAAACTAGTAATCTTACAACTAGGCCCACTTGAGGATGTTACAAATCTTCCCTCCTCCTTAAGAAGATTCTGTCCTCGGAATCTGGTCAAGGTCAAACAACTGGGGATAGCGCGCCCTCATTAACTCCTCGGTTTCCCATGTCAAGTTAGAACCTAAACTGTGCCGTCATTCCACTAATACCATTGAAATCTGCTTCTTTCTTAACTCAGTGACTTTCTTGTCAACAATTCTAATCGGCTTTTCTACTAGTTTCTTAGTCAAATCAACTTTTAAATCTTTCAACGGAAGAATTTGACTTTCATCATCTACTTTACACTTTCTCAGATAACACACATTGAATGTGTTGTGAATTCCTGCTAACTCTGAAGGAAGATCTAAAACTACCGTCTGATAGTTCAATATTTATATAATTGGAAATGGCCCAATAAACCTCGGCGCTAATTTACCACGTTTACTAAATATGATCACCCCTTTCCACGGCGAAACTTTCAAATACACACGATCACCTACATTAAATATCACTGGACATCTGCGCGGATCAGCATACATCTTTTTTCGATCTCTGGCTGCTTTTAACTCCTCATGTGCAATTTCGACCTTTTCTGCAGTTATCTGAACAATTTTGGGACCTGCAAATTGTTTCTCACCCACCTCTAACCAACATGTCGGAGTTCTACACTTACGGCCATACAACATGTGATGCCCCGTACAAAACCATCGTGTACGAATCATCAACAACGGGATCATTACAAGGTCAAATACTATATGATGTTTCAAAACAAGTTTGCATTCATGAATAAAGGTGACGTTTTAACCAACGTCAAATGTTTAACAACCAAAAGTATGCTTCTACAAATAGCAAGCAATAATAGTACGTGACCCATAGGTCGTTACAAATACATCGTTTCAAAAGTAATATAGTTTGAATGCAAAATAAACGTTTCATGCGGTGACATCTCTAATAAGCGCAGCGGGTGTCTACAAAGCATGACTAGTACAGTGGAAGCAAGCAAACCTTAAGCACCTGAGAAAAACATGCTTAAAAACGTCAACACAAAGGTTGGTGAGCTATAGTTTAAGTATAATAGTAATGTAAGGTAGGCCACGAGATTTCAGTGCTTCAACAGCGTTTCAAAACAGTATGAAAAGTATATGTATAACCGTGGGCACTTGGTAACTAACTTAACGTAAATAACACCCCCTAAAAGTACACTTGGCGAGTGCGTAAGTTTACGAAGTATTAAACACCCGTTAAATGCTAGCGCTACTAGCCCGAGTGGGGATGTCAAACCCTATGGATCCATATCTAAGATTCGCGTTCACCGGTTCCAAAGACCGGTGACTAAACGTTACCGAGCTAAGGGGAAAGTTTATGCCGTTGTATAACCCACACATATATAAAGTTTAAGTACTCGTGCCTAGTATGTAAAATGTAAAATGCACATGTATTCTCAGTTCCCAAAATAGTTAAAGTAAAAAGGGATGCTATAACTCACAGTGGAAAGTAGTAAAGTCAGTACGCGAGAATAGTAAGCAAGTAGTTTGGTCCGGAAGGTCCTCAACCTAAGCCAAAAGTTACTAAGTCAGTAAATCGTTCCCAAAGGTTTAAAAGTATGTAAATTAGGTCTTAAGTATCATCATCATTCATCATTAAACAAAAAGTGTAAAGTAAGTTTTAAGTCAAGACTAGGGTTTGAAACAAAGGCTGACTTCAATCAGTCACCTCGACCTCTATGCAAACTGAAATGGGGTGAGACCAGTGGCCATGGCTCCGTATATGAGTCCCCTAGAGGCTGACCAATTTCCAGAACCAAACTCATCTTCGTTTGACCGTGGCGACATTTTAAGTGCGAGTAGGTCAGAAATTTCAGCACAACGTTAAAAGGGTGTAATGACTTTCGGGAGGCCATAGATCCTAAACCGTAACTCGGATTAAGACGAGGTCTAAACGGAAAATCATCTAATCGAACCGAAATAACTGAAAATCAGCTTTCCAGTAGCCCAGGTAGTCTGATCAGTTCCATAAACATTAAGAAATGTGTTCCGGTGGGTTCTTGGTGCTTGATGCTCATCACGGTTCTCATCCTTAATGCGTATAGCTTCAAGTGTACAACTCGTTGATGGGTTTGCATCATATTAACCAAGGTTTGACCATCATAATACTAGTGTAAGTCTAAGATATGTAGCACAACTCACTTAAGAGTTGTATGTAGTTTGATGAACCAAAGTTACATCAAGAAATTAGATCCGACACATACATGAGTTATAAAAGTAATATTAAGCTACAAACTTGAAAGTAAACTAAATAATCAAGATCTTAAGTTGTAGAACTTAGATCTTAGCTAGATCTTAAAGATCCTAGACTAGAAAGTCTAGATCTAGTGTTCTTAAGTTAAATCCTAAGTTATAAGACTTTGATCTACACTTTAATGAAACCATAAGTTATGAAACTTAGATTTTCAACTTGTAAAATGTATGTAAGCTTGTAAGCTCTTATTTACTACAAAATTAGAAGACCATAAGTTATATAAACTTAGATCCAACATAAGTATATGAAGTTATAACTAGAAAGTTATACTTCCATGTTCTTGAACTTATAAAGTTAACTTTTAGTTTCAAGAAATATGAGATCAAGATTAACTAGTAATACTTGCCCAAATTAACAACATCACAACTTTAAAGTACATAAAATGAAGGGATAAACTAAATCTATAAGTAATAAGTTCATGGTTGTTCATACTTAGAAAGATTCAAGCCAAGGCTTTGATCTTTAAGAAAGTAAACCTCAAGTTTACTAACATGAACACAAGTATGCTTATAAAACTCATGAACTTTAAATCTTTTGACATTTTAAGTGTAGAACCATAAGTTATAGAACTTAGATCCTTGTTCTTGGTTCTTCATCAAACAAAGATGAAAGTAACCAAGATTACATGAAGATACAAGTTAGAAAACTTGATCTTTAACAACAACAACAAACAACAAGTAATTAAACAACAATAAAGAACAAGTAATGATGATGATGATATGTTTATGGTTTGGTTTTTAAAGAAAAGAAAGAAGAAGAAATAGTTCATGTTACTTACAAGAAATGAGAGAAAAGATGAGAGAAAGTGAGAAGTAAAATAAAGTGTGTGTAAAAATGAAAGAGTATAAGTGAATAAGTATACAAAAAAAAAAAATTGAACTCCTCCCTCCTACACTTGATGGCCAACGGTTTTACAAACAAAAAAGGAAGGGATCAAATGCACTTTCATACATGGGGAGGTGGTGAGAGCTTGAAGTGGTAATAAGGTTAAATGGTGTGGGAAAGTGTGACGACCCAGAAATTTCCGACTAAATTTAAACTTAATCTTTATATGATTTCGATACGACAAACAAAGACTGTAATGATGAGTTTCGAAAATTTTGAAATCTATATTCATGTATTCAATTACCCTCTGACTATTCTCGACGATTCACGAACAATTACTGTAAATAAATATGTACAGGTTTACACATAAATACATGTAAATAAATATAGCAATTAGAAATAATAAAAATTAATCAGTTGAATTAAGAATTGTTAATATTAAGTATTGCCATTAAGAATTATTATTATATATATCCTATAATTAATAACATGAAATGTTAATGTCTGATATAATAAATTTAATTATAAATTAAACTGTAATTAATATAGTAAAATTTTTATAACTTTCAATGTTAACATCTACATAAGTGTTATTAAAATTATTATGAAAATGGATATAAATATGAATTGTTATATTATTGTTACTAATATTATTGTAATTATTATTAGTATCACTAATAATATTATATTTATCATTTTTATAATTACTTTATTTCTTATTAATAATAGTATAATTCTGATAAGATTATTATTAATTCTATTATTATTATTATTAGCATTCTTATTATAATCATTAATAAAGTTATAATATTAATATTATAACAGTTCATAATATATATGTATAAACAGATATATATAACTACAATTATATAAATGCAACTATATATATATAATAGATATATATAAATAGATATATAAATAGATATAAAAATCCGGATAGATATATATATATATATACAAAAATTTAGGTACGAATATGACTAATATCATGGTGTCAATTTACAGAATGTAAATTTATATATAAATATAAATATATAAAAATATATATATAAATATTTCAAAATACAGAAGAAAATGAGAAGTAAGATCCAAAATCTGTTTTGCATCTTAATCAAGCTGTAGTAGTTTTGTTTTGTATGTCCAATCCGAATCACATCAAAATCAAACGTACCAATTTAGCTTCAATCACGATTACCTTTATTTTTTTTATTATTTATTTTCTTCTGTTGTACGAATACCTGCCGACGACCAAAGTGATTATAAATCAAGCAGATTGTACAATGTTTGGATTAACTCATTCGGTTCCTTCATCCTCTGTATCAATTATCACCTTAGTCTATATCTTTTATTTTATTTAATTTAATTAAAGTTTTAAAAAAAACAGAAGTTTAACTCTGTTCTTGAGTCAAATCGTAAAAACTTGGAATTCGAATCAAATTTGAAAAAGTAATAATGCAATTCTATTAGTAATCTTATATTTAAACTTTCTGTAAAGATTCAAGGTCCAATTTTATCTTTTTAATTCCAATTCATGAGTCAAAGTTTTGGTCAACAAATGTTCCTCAGATAAATTCGAAGTTCTTGTTAAGAATTAAGAGAATTTGAGGGTTGAGAAAGTTTGTAGGAGGGATTTAAAGACTTTTTCATGTTTTGACATTGGTCTAAAACGTTCGAAATTCTGGAATTGAGTTTTGACTTCTGTTCGTGTTCCTCGTTACTAGAATTTGTATTTTCTTTTTATTT
This sequence comes from Rutidosis leptorrhynchoides, assembly GCF_046630445.1. Lineage (NCBI taxonomy): Eukaryota > Viridiplantae > Streptophyta > Magnoliopsida > Asterales > Asteraceae > Rutidosis > Rutidosis leptorrhynchoides. The sequence continues at coordinate 635,902,731 of NC_092336.1, forward strand.
CTTTTCTGCTTTGATTAATTCATTGATATTAAAATCGGTATTACTGTGTTTCCAAACCCAAGGACAAAGATTAAATGTTATATATACACCTTTTCTGATCAATGAAGAAGATGACTGAGAAAAATAAGGGTTAAATGAATTTGGATGGGTTTATAATCAGAAAAATTAAACTGGACGAATGGTTAGGTGTTGGGTTGAGGAACGAGAGGTCTTGGGTTCGAGTCCCGTACACGGCAGTATTTCTTTTTAAGGCGTTTTTGAGGTAGTTCTCTTCTTTAAAATTTACTATTATTACTTTTATTGTTAATATTATTATTAGTATTATGTTAATTATTATTATGGCTAGTATTATTATTGTTATTGTGATTGTTAATATTATTACTAGTCTTATAATTACTAGTATTATTAGTATTACTATTAGTACTAGTATTATCATTTAAAAAAAAACTATTAGTATTAGTATTAGTAACATTATCATTATAGTATTATTATTAACACTGCTATCATTTTTATTATCATCATTATATTATTAAGGAAATTCATTACTTTTATTAAAACTATTATGCTTACTAAAATTAACAATTTTATTAAAGTTAATACCTTATTTAAGGTTATCATTATTAAAATTAACAATATTATTAATAATAATATTATCAATATTTTAACTGTCACACTTATCATTTTTAGTATTATTACAAGTAAATATTTATATATAAAGATACACTGCAATAATATCAATATAACATATCACTATATTTTTATTAAAGAGTGATAAATAATAATTATATAAGATATATAAATTGAATATATTAAACTATCTATATCTTTATAAAATATAATATAACAAGTATATTGTTAATGATAATATATAAATTTGTTCGATTATGATTATGTATATTAATATATATACACATGATATAGGTTCGTGAATCCGAGGCCAACCCTATACTTGTTCAATGTCGTTCTAAGTATTTTTACAAAAAAAATACATTAGGTGAGTTTCATTTGCTCCCTTTTAAATTGCTTTTGCAATATATATTTTTGGGCTGAGAATACATGCGCTGCTTTTATAAATGCTTTACGAAATAGAGACAAGTGATTAAAAATGTTATTCTGCGGATTGATGTGCTAGGTAATTTAGTTACATGTTATAAGAACATGTAAGCGCGAATCCTAAAGATAGATCTATCGGGCTTGACACCCCCATCCTGTAGGCTGCACTAGACATTAGAGCTAGTGGGCAGATGTTTAGTACTTCGAGGATTATTTATTAGCACCGGTGTGCGTATCCATCTTTGCAAAGATGACTTATTATATTATTGTTAAGGTTGGTTACTAAGGCCTCAACATAAGCAGAACAGTTTTATACACTTGCGAGTGTACATATATTTATAAACGGAAATCTTGTGGTCTATTAATATATTGAAATGATTGTTATGATAAACCTATGAACTCACCAACCTTTTGGTTGACACTTTTAAGCATGTTTATTCTCAGGTATGAAAGAAATCTTCCGCTGTGCAATTACTCATTTTAAAGATATTACTTGGAGTCATTCATGGCATATTTAGGTCAGTACCTCGCAATGGGACCAGATGTTGATGACTTCGTCCAGGTGGATTAGGACGGGTCATCACAGGTGGTATCAGAGCGTTGGTCCTAGTAAACCAGGTCTTGCATTAGTGTGTCTAACTGGTAGTTGTTTAGATGCATTAGTGAGTCTGGACTTTGACCTAGTAGTTGTTAGGATATATTAATAAGTCTGGACTTGAACCTGGTCTGCATGTTAAAAGTTTTGCTTATCATTCCTAGTGGAAAATTACCTGCTTATCATTCCTAAGTTTAAACACGACTTTCTGCACTTATTTGATAGATAGTGTATAGATAAATTCATATCTTAGCATATCTATTATTGTAGACTTTGCCTGACAGCTTCCGTAGATTTCTCCGTAACTTATGGGATTTTAGTATTATATATGCATGTGCAAATTATGTATTGTAGGGTACTAATCTATATTCTATAATCTATTTCTTATCGAAAATCCTTCATATGATCGTACAAGGTGAATCCCTCAACCAGTTCGAATACCTCAAATTCCGACAGCTATTCCGATATGGAGTCCCACTCCAGCTCCAAAAGCAGTGTCACCAGAATGAGTCAATCAATCAGTCATCCCCAATTCATCTGATGAGTTCGTAGTCGACTAAATCAACGGAGACGAGAAGAAGGCGATCCTTTTCATCAACCAAATTTCCCTCCTGGCGAAGAACCTAAAGCACTTACCGGCGAACCTGTTCGAAACACCATTTTCACTCTCGTTGCCCGAATATCTCACCACAATTATATTCTATCCACAATTCTAAACCTTATCCATCCCCTTGTTCAAACCGCCAATCATCCCGAAATAATAGAAGAAGTCAACGAATTTCGCGCTCGAGTTGTAGCTTTGGAAAATATGGTGCAGAACCTACCAGTAGCATCACCGTCAATAACAATACCACCGACACCAACAACCCAAGTTTCAACATCACACGCCTCAATATCTCATTCTGTACCTCGAGCATAATCATCGTTCTACGCATCGTTCTATCTACTTTATCTTCATTCTACATATCATTCTACATCGATTATCTTCGCTCGACATGGCGATTATGTAATTTCTAAAGTTTTAGAGATTATGTAATCTAGTATTAACGATAAATCAAATGAGTTTAATATCTTATTGACTCATTAAATCCATGATTACATCTGAAGAAAATATATATGCAAGTATATTTTCATAAAGATTGTAATTAAAATTCTTTTGTACAAACTGTTAATGGTGAAAATATTTTAACGGGTAGGTAATACCCGAGGAATATTTAGATTTCACATTAATCAGTTACACGGTACATTCTTCGACTCTGATTCAACAGTCAGTCACTATCCTACTTGTATCCATAGATATACGTATCCGTTCACCACAGAATCTATTTTCGTTCAATTTCATATTTGGATTTTGACCTATCAAAATCCAACAAGTGGCATAATGAAGAAAACATCGGACAAAGTAAAATTTGTTAGAAAAAAACGAACTAACTAATTGAAATATTGTTAAGAATCCACGCTAACTGTTCCTAGCTAACTGGTTACATTTTATTTATCGCAATTTACATTCTCGCAATTTTATTTATCGTCATTTAATTTCTGTATTTATTTTACGCACTTTAAATAATGGGACACGTATACAAGGTTTCGACATATCATATTGACCCATCTATATATTTATCTTGGAACAACCATAGACACTCTATATGCAAATGACGGAGTTAGCTATACAGGGTTGAGGTTGATTCCAAAATATATATATAGTTTGAGTTGTGATCAATACTGAAACCGGTACACGGGTTACAATACGTATTAATTAATTCGAATATAATATATTAAACTATATATGAATTACTGGACTGTTAACGATGGATTATCGACTGTGGACTAATAACATTGGACAATTAAAAAGAATTAAAATATTGATTATAACATATGAAACTAAATAATTCTTCAAGTTTGCCACTTGATTTCATCTTAAACCTCATTTGTATCTTGACGATTACAATCTACGTTCAAACCTTTCATGATTCTTGAAAATACCTCAACCGAAATGATAAACCGACCGTACTTTACCTATGGAAGAAAAGATTGATGCATATAGTTATGCACCTGAAAACATTCGAAACCTGAGTAAACATTTAACACGTATCTGTGCTAGCTCTTTTGGCGTTATTATTACCCAAAATAACTTTACAATTCCTTTTCAAGGTAGAAAATTTTGTCACAGCTCCAGCAAGTCAACTTCGACTTTTCGCTCGAAACAATCTTATTATAATTTTGATATATATATGCGTGCTCTTCTATTGTTATCGAGGAACCTTTTATATTCCACCATATTACCATCAGCGTTTAATCATCTAAAAACACAATTCTCTTGAAACCCCTCGGTTTGATAATCAATGATTCAGATCCGGTAACTTTGAAAATGCTGAAGAAGCAGCATGTAGTAAATGGTCTTAATGACCAAGAGTTTGATGATGAAGAATGGAGTGTTGAGAACGCTCGATAGAAAATTTGGTACTGAAAAACGGATTAAGCCAACCATGAAGGAGACCAAGAATAAATACAAGAACCAAACCCTATATTCAAAGAATTCTGGATCCGATGAAATATTTAGAGAATATTTTGTTCTGAAGTTGTGTTAAAATCTTGCGAAAATTTTTCTTCATCAACTTTCGAACTTAGAAACTCCAAAATATCATCATAAATATCTTCGATATTTCTGAGGATATTTTCATAAATATTCTTATCCGAAATTATCTACCTCTTCGTGTTTTCTGTATTGCATTACATTGAAAACTTCTGTAAAATTTAAGTATAAATTATGAATGAATTATGGAGAAGTGTTGAGAATTGAAGCATGAGTTAGTATAATATAATGGCGCTTGGCCAACGTAATTATATTACAGTAAGTCATGCTGAGTTTCTAATGGAACGTGAGAAAGGATCACAGATCATACCTTTATCATGAACCATGTTACATAACTCTTTCATTCTGCTTAACTTCTGAACATATCAAGAAAGTATATTTTTTTGATAGTTCTATTCTCAGTGCTTTTGATAATTTGACAAATCAAATGGTGTTAATACATTCCTTTCTGCTTAGAATATTATAATCATTCGAAACTCCGTACTTACGAATTCTGGACTATTATTCACTTGACTTAAAGTCGGGAAGAGAAAACAAAAGTATGAAACTCCAAAATATAAGGGGGAATATAAGGCTCGATAACAACACATAAATTACAAACCGTGTATATCAATGTTTATCGCAACATAAAGACACGAGAGAATTAAAAATATTATAACCCCAAGGGCGAAATAGAAGAAAACAGATTCCTCCGGTGGTAATTGGAAAAGGAGAATGATTGTTGCGATAGTGAGGATAAGAACAAGAATCAAAATTGGATTAAGCATTTTCACAATCTTTTGAATTTAGGAATTGAGTATAGAAGTGGTGAAAACTGATGGAACGGAAAAGGTAGATTTATACTGAAAATATCAGACATAGTAATCGGGACAGATCATCGCATTTAATTAAAGAGATCCTAATTTCCTTAAATCTCGAAGAATCAGATCTTATAGATTTCCAACATTTTTCCCCAAATCCCTTAAATTCCGGAATTCAACCATGACTAGTCAAAAGTTATAATGAAAAAAAAAATGTCTTTCTCATTTCACTATTTAGTGATAGCTTCATTCGTACTCTTCGAGTAATCGAAATATCTTATTCATATTACTCAACATTAATAAAACTCTATTTATCAGCTCAAATTCGTCATGGAAACATTTTTAATGTTAGCTATGACGACCACAATCAAATTTCGGGACGAAATTTCTTTAACGGGTAGATACTGTGACGACCCAGAAATTTCCGACTAAATTTAAACTTAATCTTTATATGATTTCGATACGACAAACAAAGACTGTAATGATGAGTTTCGAAAATTTTGAAATCTATATTCATGTATTCAATTACCCTCTGACTATTCTCGACGATTCACGAACAATTACTGTAAATAAATATGTACAGGTTTACACATAAATACATGTAAATAAATATAGCAATTAGAAATAATAAAAATTAATCAGTTGAATTAAGAATTGTTAATATTAAGTATTGCCATTAAGAATTATTATTATATATATCCTATAATTAATAACATGAAATGTTAATGTCTGATATAATAAATTTAATTATAAATTAAACTGTAGTTAATATAGTAAAATTTTTATAACTTTCAATGTTAACATCTACATAAGTGTTATTAAAATTATTATGAAAATGGATATAAATATGAATTGTTATATTATTGTTACTAATATTATTGTAATTATTATTAGTATCACTAATAATATTATATTTATCATTTTTATAATTACTTTATTTATCATTTTGGCGATCACGAGCCGTCTTGAGTCTCGCTTGAATCTGGACAATCTTCTCAGTTGTTTCATGGACTATCTTGGGTCCGGTGATTTGCGTTTCGCCTACTTCGGCCCAACAAATAGGAGATCGGCATTTGCGGCCATACAACGCTTCAAAAGGTGCGGCATTAATACTCGAATGATAACTGTTGTTGTAAGAGAATTCGACTAGCGGCAAATGCCTTTCCCAAGCCTTTCCGAAATCAATGACACATGCACGCAACATGTCTTCTAAAGTCTGAATCGTGCGTTCGCTTTGTCTGTCGGTCTGCGGGTGATATGCAGTGCTCATGTCGAGACGGGTTCCCAAGGCTTCTTGCAATGAACGCCAAAATCTGGAAGCAAAACGGGGATCCCGATCTGAGATGATCGATAAGGGCACACCATGACGAGATACAACCTCTTTTATGTATAGTTGAGCGAGTCTCTCCATCGTATCAGTTTCCTTCATAGCTAAGAAGTGTGCAGATTTCGTAAGACGATCAACGATAACCCAGATGGTATCGTATCCGCCCACCGTCTTTGGTAACTTCGTAATGAAATCCATTGTTATCCTTTCCCACTTCCATTGCGGGATTTCCGGTTGTTGAAGTAACCCAGAAGGCCTCTTATGTTCGGCCTTAACCTTCGAGCAAGTCAAACTCTTACCAACATAAGTTGCAACGTCCTTCTTAAGATTAGGCCACCAGTACTGTTCCTTAAGATCGTGTTACATTTTACCGGCTCCTGGATGAATCGAATATCTCGACTTGTGGGCTTCATCTAATATAAGGTTCCGTAGATCTCCATAAAGAGGTACCCAAATCCTTCCGGCAAAATATCGAAGTCCTGTCTCCTTAACCTCGAATCGTGAGACGAGAATGTTCAAGTGTTATTGAGATATATTCTCCTCCTTTAGAGCCTCATCTTGGGCTGCTCGGATCTAGCTATTGAGGTTCGAATGAATGGTGATGTTAAGTGCCCGAACACGAAGAGGTGTCATCCTCTCCTTTCGGCTCAAAGCGTCAGCTACAACATTGGCCTTGCCAGGATGATAACGAAGTTCACAATCATAGTCGTTCAGCATCTCGATCCATTGACGTTGTCTCATATTCATTTGCTTCTGATCGAAGATGTGTTGGAGACTTTTATGATCGGTAAAAATAGTGCTCTTAGTTCCATAAAGATAGTGTCTCCACAGCTTTAATGCAAAGACAACGGCTCCAAGCTCGAGATCGTGCGTAGTGTAATTTCGCTTGTGAATCTTCAGTTGTCGGGAGGCGTAAGCGATAACCTTTGTGCGTTGCATCAGTACACAACCAAAACCACTTTTCGATGCATCGCAATAAACGACGAAATCGTCACTGCCTTCAGGAAGTGATAAGATAGGTGCGGTGGTTAACTTCTTTTTCAAGGTTTGAAATGCTTATTCCTGTTCGGGTTCCCAAATGAACTTCTTCCCTTTGTGAGTCTGCGCGGTCAAAGGACGCGCAATCAGAGAGAAACCTTCAATAAATCTTCGGTAATAACCGGCGAGGCCTAAAAATTGGCGGATATGAGTTGGAGGAGTGGGGTTTCCCACTTGCAGATAGCTTCGATCCTTGCGGGATCAACCTTGATACCTTGATCACTCACAACGCGACCCAGAAATTGGACTTCCTTCAGCCAAAACTCACACTTGGAGAATTTGGCATAAAGTTGCTCTTGTCTCAAGAGTTCCAACACTAGACGAAGATGTTGTTCATGTTCTTCTTCACTTTTGGAGTAGATGAGGATATTATCTATGAAGACGATAACGAACTTATCCAGGTATGGCTTGCATACACGATTCATGAGGTCCATGAATACGGCAGGTGCGTTGGTTAAACCGAACGGCATCACGAGAAACTCATAATCACCATAACGAGTTCTGAATGCAGTCTTCATCACATCGCTCTCTTTCACCCTCAACTGGTGATAACCGGATCGCAAATCGATCTTAGAGTAAACGCTCGATCCTTGTAGTTGATCAAAAAGATCGTCAATTCGGGTAAGAGGATACCGATTCTTGATCGTCAATTTGTTGAGTTCACGGTAGTCGATACACATGCGGAAGGATCCGTCCTTCTTCTTCACAAATAAAACAGGTGCGCCCCAAGGCGAGAAACTCGGTTGGATAAATCCACTGTCTAGCAGTTCCTGTAACTGGCTCTGCAACTCTTGCATTTCGGAAGGTGCGAGTCGATAAGGTGCGCGAGCTACAGGTGCAGCTCCTGGCACTAAATCGATCTGAAACTCTACTGCTCTCGGTGGCAGTAATCCAGGCAATTCTTCCGGAAAGACATCAAAAAATTAGTTCACAATTCGTACGTCATCCACACTCTTCACCTCGGTTTCTAATGTTTTCACATGTGCTAGAACAGCAAGACGTCCTTTCTGTAGCGACCCGACCAAATCATGTTTGACGGCGCCGTCTACTTAGGTCCCGTTACGTGGTCATAAGTCTTTAAGACAAAGTTTGACCAAAAATATGTCGCCTTCATTTCAAAATAAAGATTGTTCCCAAAGTTTACAAGAATTGTTCAACCAATAGTTAAGTTACAACGTTATGATACGAATGAAATCTAGGCGACACGGTTTAAAATAAAGTCAAAAGACGCTCCATGAAATGCACATATACTCGACATCCAATGCAAGTATCAAATAATGAGCGGAAGCATGTATCATGTATCGTTCAAGGACCTGAGAAAAACATAGAAATCTGTCAACGAAAACGTTGGTGAAATCATAGGTTTAAGTAAGTAAGTACAAGTGAACCACAAGATTTGCATCAATGAAATAATAGTAATACATTCCAAAAGTTTGTTTCACGAGCACCCAATTATCAATGCTTAACGTTTCCTTCCATTGAACCCCATCACTTAGTGCTAGAACATACACTGTTTCTCGAAAATATATTTCATTCGTAAACGGTAGCGAACCGTTTGAATGAGGGTTTGTCAAACCCATATGGATCCATACAACATAAGTTCTCGCTTACACCCGGCAAGTGTAACTAATGATAATCGAATTGAGGATTTTGTTCTAAACTCGTATGTAGAATGTTTGTTTTCCTGTACTTGTGTTCACTTAGTAAAGAAATGTTTATGTTTTCTCATCCCAAATGTAAGTTCAAAAAGAGTAAAAGTGGGACTATGATCTCACCTTGAATGCACGAGTGGTAAAGTACTTCGACAAGTAAACGTGTGCAAAGAACAATGCTAGTCTTGACCTAAACAATAGGTTTGTATCAATAACGGTAAACACGATAGGTCAAAGATGTTCAATTAGTCCTATGGCTCGTTACGACTCGATTATTTAGCATGTGAAATCAAATTGTCAAGTTTCATGCAAGATACAAGTATAAAAACATGTTAGAACGATTGCACAATTATTTGGTTAATTTTGATTAAAAGTCAACTTGGTCGGGTCAAAGTCAACAGAAAAGTCAACGGGGTCGGGTTGGATATCCGACAATTTTTCTAAGTTATATAATCATATATGAGCATGTTGGCCAAGTTTCATGTTAATCGGAGGTCCGTAGCGTAGCAAACATTTTCATGTCAAATGACCAAAGCAAACAGCCAGTTTTAGCCAAATGGGACGGCGTCCCAAATGGCTAGACGGCGTCTCGATTAAAAGGGTGGGACGGCGTCCCCAATTCCTAGACGGCGTCTAGGTAAGAAAAGTGGGACGTCGTCCTGGGTATCTGGACGGCGTCCTGAGGTGTTTCCAGGCCCTGGTTGCTGAAACTCCTAAGTGCACGAATCAAAACTCAACCCAACACAATTTACAAACCGCAAACATTCAAGGCATGCATTTTATATCACCGGAAAGGTATTTTGACAAGGAACGCAACTATGCACTTTTTATCAATCAAACTTTCATTTACAACAACCAAAAACCGCAATCAATGCTCCTCATTCAATGCATACAAGTCATAAACGCCATTTAATGATTCGATAGCCAAATTACATGAACAATATGCCGTTTCGAAGGTAATTAAGCATACAACACAACCTAACACTTACAATTAACATTTCATGTCATTTAATGCATCAAAAATCCATTCCTAGTTCATGAAACCCTAACCAAAAATCACCAAATTTCATAATCAAGTTTAAGAGGTTTCTTAGATCAATCTTTACATCCAAATGAAGCTAATGATACTAGTAACACTTTTAAAACATGCACATTAACAATCTAATAACAATTGATCATCCAAAATCAAGGATTTAGCAAGTAATTTTCATAATGAACTAGTTACACCAAAAACAACAAATCGAGCATACAAATTACTTACACGACATCACAATGAGCCATAGACACTAATTAACATACTTTTAAGTCAAGAACACAAATTTAAAGAAAACTAGTGTTTTAGAAATGTTACCCAAACGAGATGAAGTTGGTACCAAAACGAAGAGGATGAAGAGAGGATCACGAATATGTAATTTATTTTGTTGTAAGCCTCCTAGATCGAATTTAGATGATGATTGAATGAATTTGGTTTTGAGTGTGTGTTCTTGCTAGAGAGAAAGAGAGAGAGATGGAGGTGGAAATGAATGGGTGAAAGGGGTTTGACCCTTTGACCTAGTCAAGGGTTTGATCCCTTGTCAAGTTTAGTCCCTCAACTTTCGTTCGGGTGCGGGAATTACCTAAACGAGATAATTTAAAACGCGTATCAACGGGAGATGTTATAAACATATAACGGACTTTATATTAGTATAACGGAAAAGTAAATGGAAAAAGGCGGGATGTTACATTATCTACTCCTTAAAAGAAATTTCGTCCCGAAATTTAAGTAGGCGTAGTAGTCGTTGTTTCTTCCTCGAGATCTTGCGTTTCCGAATTCACGAATAGATGAGGATACTTCCTTTGCATTTGATCTTGTCTTTCCCAAGTAAACTCGGGTCCTCTTTTGGCATTCCAACGAACCTTGACAATCGGAATTCGGCTTTTTTCAATGTCTTGACGGAGGTGTCCACAATTTCAACCGGTTCCTCCACAAAATGAAGTTTGTCATCAATAGTAAGTTCTTCGAGAGGGATGACGATATCGGGTTCGGCAAGACACTTTTTCAAGTTAGATACATGGAAGGTAGGATGAACGGAGTTCAATTGAGGCGGAAGATCTAAACGATAAGCAACGGTTCCAATACGCTCCAAGATTTCGAAAGGACCAATATACCGCGGATTTAGCTTCCCGCGTTTCCCAAAACGGATTACACCCTTCCAAGGTGCGACTTTTAACATTACTCAGTCACCGGCTTGAAATTCAAGATCGTTGCGTCGTTTGTCGGTATAGCTCTTTTGACGACTTCGGGCCGTCCTAAGCCTATATCGGATTTGAACGATTTTCTCGGTGGTTTCGTGAATGAGTTCGGGTCCGGTGATTTGCACGTCGCCTACCTCGGCCCAACAAAGAGGTGAACGACATTTGCGGCCATATAGCGCTTCAAAAGGTGCGGCTTTAATACTCACGTGATAACTATTGTTGTAAGAGAACTCGGCGAGAGGTAAGTGCTTGTCCCAAGCTTTTCCGAAATCAACCACGCAAGCTCGTAACATGTCCTCTAAGGTTTGAATTGTACGTTCACTTTGTCCATCGGTTTGAGGATGATATGCGGTGCTCATGTCTAAACGCGTTCCCAACGCTTCTTGCAACGTACGCCAAAATCTAGAAACGAAACGGCCATCTCGGTCGGAGATAATCGATAAAGGTACACCGTTTCGGGCTACGATCTCCTTAATGTAAAGTTGTGCAAGTTTCTCCATTTTGTCCGTTTCTTTCATGGCAAGGAAGTGTGCGGATTTGGTGAGACGGTCAACAATAACCCAAATGGTATCATAACCGCCCGTCGTTTTTGGTAGCTTGGTGATAAAATCCATCGTTATCCTTTCCCACTTCCATTGCGGGATCTCGGGTTGTTGAAGTAGTCCGGACGGTCTTTGGTGTTCGGCTTTGACTTTGGAACATGTCAAACACTTGGAAACATAAGTAGCTACGTCCCTTTTGATGTTCGGCCACCAATATATTTGTTTAAGGTCGTGGTACATCTTATTGGCACCGGGGTGAATCGAGTATCGTGACTTATGTGCTTCATCTAAAATAAGGCTTCGTAGATCCCCATAACTAGGCACCCAAATTCTTCCGGCGAAATATCGGAGTCCGGTTTCTTTAACTTCGAATCGAGAGGTGAGGACGTTCAAGTGTTCGAGAGAGATGTTTTCATCCTTGAGAGCCTCATCTTGGGCTACCCGAATTTGGCTATTAAGGTTGGTGTGAATGGTGATGTTTAAAGCTCGGACACGGAGAGGCACCGCTCTTTCTTTTCGACTTAAGGCATCGGCTACTACATTTGCCTTCCCGGGATGGTAACGAAGCTCGCAATCGTAATCGTTTAAGGTTTCAATCCACCTTCGTTGTCTCATGTTTAGTTGCTTTTGATCGAAAATGTGTTGAAGGCTTTTGTGATCGGTGAAGATAGTACTCTTGGTTCCATAAAGATAGTGTCTCCACATTTTAAGTGCAAAGACAACGGCTCCGAGTTCGAGATCATGTGTCGTATAGTTTCGTTCATGAATTTTGAGTTGTCGAGAAGCATAAGCAATGACTTTCGTTCGTTGCATCAATACACACCCAAAACCATGTTTTGAGGCATCGCAATATACAACAAAGTCATCATTGCCTTCGGGAAGTGACAAGATAGGAGCGGTGGTTAGCTTCGTTTTCAAGATTTGGAATGCTGATTCATGTTCGGTCGCCCAAATGAATTTCTTTCCCTTGTGAGTCAATGCGGTTAGAGGACGTGCAACCAAAGAGAAATTTTCGATGAATCTACGATAGTACCCGGCGAGACCCAAAAATTGACGAATGTGAGTAGGAGTAGTAGGAGTCTCCCATTTGCTAATGGCTTCGATTTTTGTTGGATCGACTTTAATACCTTGGTCACTTACAACATGACCAAGAAATTGAACTTCCTTTAACCAAAATTCACACTTGGAGAATTTGGCATAGAGTTGTTCTTGTCTTAAAAGTTCAAGCACAAGTCGGAGATGTTGTTCGTGCTCTTCTTCATTTTTAGAATAGATCAATATGTCATCGATGAACACAATAACGAATTTATCGAGATACGGTTTGCACACGCGGTTCATAAGATCCATGAACACCGCCGGTGCGTTAGTGAGACCAAATGGCATTACAAGAAATTCATAACTACCATAACGAGTTCGGAAAGCGGTTTTGGAGACATCTTCCCCCTTAACCCTTAATTGATGATAACCCGAGCGGAGATCGATTTTCGAATATACACAAGACCCTTGTAGTTGATCAAAGAGATCATCGATGCGAGGAAGAGGATATCGGTTCTTAACCGTCAATTTATTTAGTTCACGATAATCAATGCACATTCGTAGGGATCCGTCTTTCTTTTTAACAAACAAAATCGGAGCGCCCCAAGGTGAATGGCTAGGTTGGATAAAACCACGATCAAGTAGTTCTTGGATTTGACTTTGCAATTCTTGCATTTCGGATGGAGCGAGTCTATATGGTGCACGTGCTACGGGTGCGGCTCCCGGAATAAGATCGATTTGGAATTCAACCGGTCGATGAGGCGGAAGACCCGGCAATTCATCGGGAAATACATCGGGATAGTCACTAACAATTGGCACATCATCGATATGCTTATCATCGGGCTCGACTTTCTTAACGTGGGCAAGGATCGCAAAACAACCCTTACGGAGCAGTTTTCTAACTTTAAGGCACGAAACGAGGTTGAGTCTGGTGCAACTCTTATCGCCGTAGACAATCAAAGGTTCACCATTCTCGATAGGAATTCGGATTGCGTTAAGATCACAAAGAATGTGAGATTTCGTTTTGACTAACCAATTCATACCGATTATTACATCAAAGCTTCCTAGTTCCATGGGTATCAAGTCAATTTCAAATTCCTTACCCAAAATGTTTAACGTACACCCCCGGTAATATGTGTTGGCACTTAATAGTTTCCCGTTAGCCACCTCAATGGTATAAGTGGTATCTAATGGAAGAGGTGGAGTGCTAAAATAATGAGTCAAAGTCTTGGATACAAAGCATTTATCGGCACCCGAATCGAATAAGCAAGAGACATAAGAATTGTTGAGAAGAAACGTACCCGTGACTAGTTCAGTGTCATCCCGGGCTTCCTCGGTGTTGATGTTGAAAGCTCGGCCGCGCGTATTGGTGTTATCTTTCCTTTTCGGGCATGCATTTCTATAATGACCCGTTTGACCACATTCGTAACAAGTGCCCGTCTTTGGTGCATTGGGCCACTTTCGAGCAACGGGAGTGGCACTTTTACAATCGTTGGCCTTATGACCAACTCCTTGGCACCGGTGGCAAATTATCTTACTACATTCGCCAAAGTGATGTTTGTTGCATTTGTTGCAAAGAGGTAGGTTCCCGGCATAACCCTTCTTGCCGTCGGAAGTGAAAGATTTCTTGGCAAAGTTGTTGTTGCTTGATTGGGAGGGTTCCCACTTTTTTTTGTTGCCGCCCGATTTATCCTCAGCCTTAGGTGCCGGAACTACGATTTCGTCAACCGTTTCAATTAGTTGGCGAGCCATGTTCATAGCGGCTTGATGAGTAGTGGGTTTGGATGACATCACCCCTTGTTTGATGCTTTTTGGAAGACCGAGCATGTAGAGCTCAATCCTTTGAGATTCGGGGTTAACAAGATTAGGACACATCAAGGATAGTTCGGCGAAGCGTTGATTATAAGCTTTAAGATCGTTTCCGACCGCTTTCAAAGCTCTTAGTTCTTCCTCAAGCTTTCGGGTTTCTTCGCGCGGAAAATATTCAACAATCATCTTTTCCTTTAGATCGGCCCAAGAGAGAGCATGAGCTTCATCGGTACCCACCGATTGAACATAGGTGTTCCACCATGTTAGAGCAATTCCGGAGAAAGTGTGAGTGGAGTATTTGACCTTGTCTTGGTCCCGACAACCGCTTATGCTAAAGACGGCTTCCGTTTGCTCAAACCATCGGGTGAGCACGACCGGTCCCCCGGTTCCATCAAAAGTGTGAGGTTTGCACCCCATGAAAGCTTTATAGGAGCATCCCTCGTTTGAGTTTCCGGCTCCATTGTTGTTGTTGTTGTTGTTGTTGTTGTGGTTGTTATTATTATTGTTGTTGGATGAGTGACCGGCCATGGCCGCATCTACGGCGGTAGCTATCATCCGTTCGAGAGCTTGTTCGGGAGTTTCATTGCGGCGTACACGACGAGGAGCCATTGTTCCTTCAAGACACAAGAATATCATTGATTAGTATTCTCAATAATACTAACCGTGATATAGAATAAAGATAAAGAGAAGTTTTTCCTCGACTCGCCTTAAATTCTTTATGTCATAATGTCGGAACGTTCATATGAGTCACCGTAATATAATCCCGGAAATTATATTACCCTGATTCATATGTGCATTCGACATCATTTCATATAGTCAAGGTGGCGTGTCAATCAAATTAAACAACGTGAGATTAAGATGAACTAAGAGTAGATATGAGTAGAAGCGTTCGAGTATAAATGCACAAGTAGTCAAGTAATTCCTACTTCAAGTCTATATGCCGGTTGTAGTCTAGACTCACCAATGTACCCTATGACTCGGGGTCGACACCAATGAACTCTAAATCCCTACAACCAACGCTCTGATACCATCTGTAGCGACCCGACCAAATCATGTTTGACGGCGCCGTCTACTTAGGTCCCGTTACGTGGTCATAAGTCTTTAAGACAAAGTTTGACCAAAAATATGTCGCCTTCATTTCAAAATAAAGATTGTTCCCAAAGTTTACAAGAATTGTTCAACCAATAGTTAAGTTACAACGTTATGATACGAATGAAATCTAGGCGACACGGTTTAAAATAAAGTCAAAAGACGCTCCATGAAATGCACATATACTCGACATCCAATGCAAGTATCAAATAATGAGCGGAAGCATGTATCATGTATCGTTCAAGGACCTGAGAAAAACATAGAAATCTGTCAACGAAAACGTTGGTGAAATCATAGGTTTAAGTAAGTAAGTACAAGTGAACTACAAGATTTGCATCAATGAAATAATAGTAATACATTCCAAAAGTTTGTTTCACGAGCACCCAATTATCAATGCTTAACGTTTCCTTCCATTGAACCCCATCACTTAGTGCTAGAACATACACTGTTTCTCGAAAATATATTTCATTCGTAAACGGTAGCGAACCGTTTGAATGAGGGTTTGTCAAACCCATATGGATCCATACAACATAAGTTCTCGCTTACACCCGGCAAGTGTAACTAATGATAATCGAATTGAGGATTTTGTTCTAAACTCGTATGTAGAATGTTTGTTTTCCTGTACTTGTGTTCACTTAGTAAAGAAATGTTTATGTTTTCTCATCCCAAATGTAAGTTCAAAAAGAGTAAAAGTGGGACTATGATCTCACCTTGAATGCACGAGTGGTAAAGTACTTCGACAAGTAAACGTGTGCAAAGAACAATGCTAGTCTTGACCTAAACAATAGGTTTGTATCAATAACGGTAAACACGATAGGTCAAAGATGTTCAATTAGTCCTATGGCTCGTTACGACTCGATTATTTAGCATGTGAAATCAAATTGTCAAGTTTCATGCAAGATACAAGTATAAAAACATGTTAGAACGATTGCACAATTATTTGGTTAATTTTGATTAAAAGTCAACTTGGTCGGGTCAAAGTCAACAGAAAAGTCAACGGGGTCGGGTTGGATATCCGACAATTTTTCTAAGTTATATAATCATATATGAGCATGTTGGCCAAGTTTCATGTTAATCGGAGGTCCGTAGCGTAGCAAACATTTTCATGTCAAATGACCAAAGCAAACAGCCAGTTTTAGCCAAATGGGACGGCGTCCCAAATGGCTAGACGGCGTCTCGATTAAAAGGGTGGGACGGCGTCCCCAATTCCTAGACGGCGTCTAGGTAAGAAAAGTGGGACGTCGTCCTGGGTATCTGGACGGCGTCCTGAGGTGTTTCCAGGCCCTGGTTGCTGAAACTCCTAAGTGCACGAATCAAAACTCAACCCAACACAATTTACAAACCGCAAACATTCAAGGCATGCATTTTATATCACCGGAAAGGTATTTTGACAAGGAACGCAACTATGCACTTTTTATCAATCAAACTTTCATTTACAACAACCAAAAACCGCAATCAATGCTCCTCATTCAATGCATACAAGTCATAAACGCCATTTAATGATTCGATAGCCAAATTACATGAACAATATGCCGTTTCGAAGGTAATTAAGCATACAACACAACCTAACACTTACAATTAACATTTCATGTCATTTAATGCATCAAAAATCCATTCCTAGTTCATGAAACCCTAACCAAAAATCACCAAATTTCATAATCAAGTTTAAGAGGTTTCTTAGATCAATCTTTACATCCAAATGAAGCTAATGATACTAGTAACACTTTTAAAACATGCACATTAACAATCTAATAACAATTGATCATCCAAAATCAAGGATTTAGCAAGTAATTTTCATAATGAACTAGTTACACCAAAAACAACAAATCGAGCATACAAATTACTTACACGACATCACAATGAGCCATAGACACTAATTAACATACTTTTAAGTCAAGAACACAAATTTAAAGAAAACTAGTGTTTTAGAAATGTTACCCAAACGAGATGAAGTTGGTACCAAAACGAAGAGGATGAAGAGAGGATCACGAATATGTAATTTATTTTGTTGTAAGCCTCCTAGATCGAATTTAGATGATGATTGAATGAATTTGGTTTTGAGTGTGTGTTCTTGCTAGAGAGAAAGAGAGAGAGATGGAGGTGGAAATGAATGGGTGAAAGGGGTTTGACCCTTTGACCTAGTCAAGGGTTTGATCCCTTGTCAAGTTTAGTCCCTCAACTTTCGTTCGGGTGCGGGAATTACCTAAACGAGATAATTTAAAACGCGTATCAACGGGAGATGTTATAAACATATAACGGACTTTATATTAGTATAACGGAAAAGTAAATGGAAAAAGGCGGGATGTTACACTTTCTTCATGATCTTTTGCGCTTTCATGCAACTAATGAGATTCAGTTTCGAGCTACATCTCTCTCCGTAAATAATCAGTGGCTCACCGTCTCCGTGTGGTATACGAAGAGCTTTATCTTCACAGATAATGTCGGCCCTTATCTTGGTCAACCAGTCCATACCGACAATAACATCAAAGCTTCCCAACTAAATGGGTATCAAGTCAATCTCGAAATCCACACCAGCTATATTGATAATAGCTCCTCGGCTAATTTGGTCAACTTTCTCAAGTTTTCCATTGGCTACCTCTACAAGCATACTCTCCTTTAAAGGAACTAACGACCAATTTATCTTAGAGCAAAAGTGTCTACATACATAACTTCTATCGGCACCAGTATCAAATAGGACAGAAGCTAATAGATTATTGATAGTGAATATACATGTGACCAAGTCGGGGTTCTCACGGGCATCCCTTGCGTTTACGTTGAAAGCTCTGCCACGCGGTGGTCCACCGTCCTTTCGCTTGTTGGGACACGCATTTCTGAAGTGGTCCGTTTGTTCGCATTCATAGCACTTTCTCGGTCCCGTGGGATTCGGCTTCCCAGTCATGGTGGTGATCTTGCAGTCCTTGCCAATATGCCCGGTCCTTTTGCACTTTTCACAGACAACATTACAGTACCCGGTATGGTGTTTGTAGCACCTCTTGCACTGTGGCAGACTACCCTTGTAGTTGGGGTTCGAGTTGGTGTTCGGATTGGGGTTGTTTCCCTTGAAACCTTCATGTCGCTTAGCCGGGTTTTGATCATAAGTTCTCCCTTTGTTGTTGTCCCACTTACGCTTCTCACTGCTAGTCCCCGATTCGGATTTTTCCTTTTCCGGTTCATCGCTGATAATTTGGTTCATTAAGGTGTACGCCATGCGCATTGCTTCCGGGATATTAGGTGGCTTAGACGAGGTGACATTTCCCTTAATGGACTTAGGAAGTCCCCACAAGTACCTTTCCATCCGCTTAAACTCTGGGGTAACCATCGTTGGACACATTAGAGCTAATTCCAGATACCTACGGTTGTAACCATCGAGATCGTTTCCCACAACCTTCAACTGTCCAAACTCAATCTCCATTTTCTGGATCTCTGTCCTAGGGCAATACTCTTCAATCATGGCCCCTTTGAATTCCTCCCATGGGGTAGCATACGCCTCATCAATACCCTTTGCTTGAGCTAGTGTGTTCCACCAGGTTAGTGCGCCGTCTGACAGCGTACATGAGGCATACTTGCTTTTGTTCATCTCTAAGCAGTTACTAACGCGGAACACAGATTCTAATTTCTCAAACCACCTAGTGAGCCCAACTGGCCCCTCAGTTCCACTAAAGTTGTGGGGCTTGCAGCTTTGGAATTCCTTATAAGTACACCCATTACGAATGGGCTGGTTAACTGGTAGGGCTTGGGGGTTCATTTTCGCTAAAGCTGCGGCTACTCGTTCAGTGATCATTTCTTCGATCTGTGCTGCTGTGGGCGTGGATCTTCCGTTGGCCATTGATGTTCTAAACAAAAATTTTGACTCAAGTCAAAATCCATTATTCAAATAATAATAATACAGTATATGGTAACCAACATGGAATCAACACATCACATGTTTATTAAGTAACGCAAATAGATTCAGATACCACAAAATCATCATACAGTAACGTAAGTAGAACACCGAGCAAGAATTAAATGACACAAAGTTTCATTCATTGATAATAAGTTGCATACATCCGCATAGGTTCGTACAATACATAAGTAAAACATAAAACTACAAGTGAGATTACATAATGAGATTTACTACAATAACCCTAAGGTGACGGTGGGTAAAGGATGTCCATCATGTGGGACACCTGGTCCTCGAGCTCAGTTAGCCGAGCACGGAGGATATCCACCTCCCTCGTCAGTTCCTCGACAGAGGAAGAGGCTGGTGGAGCAGGCGGTGCTGATGGTGCAGGTGGTGCTGGTGGTGCGGGTGGTGCAGACGGTCCGGCACCAGAAGTAGATGTTACGTATCGGGGAGCCTTACGTATGAATGGATCAGCAGGATACGGCACAAGCCGCTTACGGGTGGTAACTCTAATCCTCAGTCCATGTGCATTAATGGACGATCTCCCTCCGTTAACCCCAGGAATAACAGTACCATCGAAACAATACCGCTTCTTCGGCGGGGTAGAGGGTAGATGCACGGGTGCTTCCTCGGGATCCTCGTCTGAATCCTCGTCACTGGAGTCTTCAGAGGATGAGTCGTCGGATGATGAGTCGTCGGAATCATCTGGGGGTGGCTGCATGGGTGGCTCTGCTCGGCCGGCTATCATCAGTCGGTATCTGAAAGGCGGGATCGGCACGAGATGTCCATCAGGAAGGCGTCGGCACCAATGGTTATGCTCATTACGGAACCGACCTTCCCCAAGTTCTGCGGGAATCACAGCACCACCGGAATGGTGCTGTGGCTCCGAGGGTCCTGGGACAAGTGGAGCTGGAATCTCCTGTCGGTCCTCGGCTCCGTCAGAGGTGACCACTGGGTCGGGTGCATGGCTACTGGCTCGAGAGGATGAAGTGCCAGAGTCACTGGAAGGTGTCGACGACGGGATCTGAGAATCGGCAACAATGGCAGGCGAGGTGGCGGATGAGTCCGAGTCGCTCTCCAAAATGATAACAGGTGGAATATCCGACATCTGAACAAGGAAAAATAACTTTTTCCATGCCAGTAAGTCATAAAGCAAGCACGTATTAGGCAAAGTAACTACGATAGTCTAGATCATCTATAGCAGTAAGTAGCATGGCAATAACGACAAGTATCATGCAATCGAAAGCAGATAATAGCATGCAGTAGTGAAAGCAAGTAACAGTATACGGCGTATAGCAGTAAAAGTAAGCAGCAGCATGCAGCAAGTTCTGCAGAAACAAGTAAACTAGCAAGTTGTAGATTAGTCCTATTAGTGAATCCTACTCGGTCGGGTCTTGACTCACTAATGCAACCTAATTCCCTACAACCAATGCTCTGATACCAAATGTGATGCCCCGTACAAAACCATCGTGTACGAATCATCAACAACAGGATCATTACAAGGTCAAATACTATATGCTGTTTCAAAACAAGTTTGCATTCATGAATAAAGGTGACGTTTTAACCAACGTCAAATGTTTAACAGCCAAAAGTATGCTTTTACGAATAGCAAGCAATAATATTACGTGACCCATAGGTCGTTACAAATACATCGTTTCAAAAGTAATATAGTTTGAATGCAAAATAAATGTTTCATGCGGTGACATCTCTAATAAGCGCAGCGAGTGTCTACAAAGCATGACTAGTACAGCGAAAGCAGGCAAACCTTAAGCACCTGAGAAAAACATGCTTAAAAACGTCAACACAAAGGTTGGTGAGCTATAGTTTAAGTATAACAGTAATGTAAGGTAGGCCACGAGATTTCAGTGCTTCAACAGCGTTTCAAAACAGTATGAAAAGTATATGTATAACCGTGGGCACTTGGTAACTAACTTAACGTAAATAACACCTCCTAAAAGTACACTTGGCAAGTGCGTAAGTTTACGAAGTATTAAACACCCGTTAAATGCTAGCGCTACTAGCCCGAGTGGGGATGTCAAACCCTATGGATCCATATCTAAGATTCGCGTTCACCGGTGAAATGTCCCGTTCTTATTGATTAAAAACGTTCCATATTAATTGATTTCGTTGCGAGGTTTTGACCTCTATATGAGACGTTTTTCAAAGACTGCATTCATTTTAAAACAAACCATAACCTTTATTTCATAAATAAAGGTTTAAAAAGTTTTACGTAGATTATCAAATAATGATAATCTAAAATATCCTGTTTACACACGACCATTACATAATGGTTTACAATACAAATATGTGACATCGAAATCAGTTTCTTGAATGCAGTTTTTACACAATATCATACAAACATGGACTCCAAATCTTGTCCTTATTTTAGTATGCAACAGCGGAAGCTCTTAGTATTCACCTGAGAATAAACATGCTTTAAATGTCAACAAAAATGTTGGTGAGTTATAGGTTTAACCTATATATATATATATATATATATATATATATATATATATATATATATATATATATATATATATCAAATCGTAACAATAGACCACAAGATTTTATATTTCAATACACATCCCATACATAGAGATAAAAATCATTCATATGGTGAACACCTGGTAACCGACATTAACAAGATGCATATATAAGAATATCCCCATCATTCCGGGACACCCTTCGAATATGATATAAATTTCGAAGTACTAAAGCATCCGGTACTTTGGATGGGGTTTGTTAGGCCCAATAGATCTATCTTTAGGATTCGCGTCAACTAGGGTGTCTGTTCCCTAATTCTTAGATTACCAGACTTAATAAAAAGGGGCATATTCGATTTCGATAATTCAACCATAGAATGTAGTTTCACGTACTTGTGTCTATTTTGTAAATCATTTATAAAACCTGCATGTATTCTCATCCCAAAAATATTAGATTTTAAAAGTGGGACTATAACTCACTTTCACAGATTTTTTACTTCGTCGGGAGGTAAGACTTGGCCACTGGTTGATTCACGAACCTATAACAATATATACATATATATATCAAAGTATGTTCAAAATATATTTACAACACTTTTAATATTTTTTGATGTTTTAAGTTTATTAAGTCAGCTGTCCTTGTTAGTAACATACAACTAGTTGTCCACAGTTAGATGTACAGAAATAAATCGATAAATATTATCTTGAATCAATCCACGACCCAGTGTATACGTACCTCAGTATTGATCACAACTCAAACTATATATATTTTGGAATCAACCTCAACCCTGTATAGCTAACTCCAACATTCACATATAGAGTGTCTATGGTTGTTCCGAAATATATATAGATGTGTCAACATGATAGGTCGAAACATTGTATACGTGTCTATGGTATCTCAAGATTACATAATATACAATACAAGTTGATTAAGTTATGGTTGGAATAGATTTGTTACCAATTTTCACGTAGCTAAAATGAGAAAAATTATCCAATCTTGTTTTACCCATAACTTCTTCATTTTAAATCCGTTTTGAGTGAATCAAATTGCTATGGTTTCATATTGAACTCTATTTTATGAATCTAAACAGAAAAAGTATAGGTTTATAGTCGGAAAAATAAGTTACAAGTCGTTTTTGTAAAGGTAGTCATTTCAGTCGAAAGAACGACGTCTGGATGACCATTTTAGAAAACATACTTCCACTTTGAGTTTAACCATAATTTTTGGATATAGTTTCATGTTCATAATAAAAATTATTTTTCCAGAATATCAACTTTTAAATCAAAGTTTATCATAGTTTTTTAATTAACTAACCCAAAACAGCCCGCGGTGTTACTACGACGGCGTAAATTCGATTTTACGGTGTTTTTCGTGTTTCCATGTTTTAAATCATTAAGTTAGCATATCATATAGATATAGAACATGTATTTAGTTGATTTTAAAAGTCAAGTTAGAAGGATTAACTTTTATTTGCGAACAAGTTTAGAATTAACTAAACTATGTTCTAGTGATTACAAGTTTAAACCTTCGAATAAGATAGCTTTATATGTATGAATCGAATGATGTTATGAACATCATTACTACCTCAAGTTCCTTGGATAAACCTACTGGAAATGAGAAAAATAGATCTAGCTTCAAAGGATCCTTGGATGGCTTGAAAGTTCTTGAAGCAGAATCATGACACGAAAACAATTTCAAGTAAGATTTCCACTCGAAATAAGATTGTTATAGTTATAGAAATTGAATTAAAGTTTGAATATGATTATTACCTTGTATTAGAAAGATAACCTACTGTAAGTAACAAAGGTTTCTTGATCTTGGATGATTACTTGGAATGGATTTAGAAAACTTGGAAGTAAACTTGCAATCTTGGAAGTATTCTTGATTTTATGAAACTAGAACTTTTGGAATTTATGAAGAACACTTAGAACTTGAAGATAGAACTTGAGAGAGATCAATTAGATGAAGAAAATTGAAGAATGAAAGTGTTTGTAGTTGTTTTTGGTCGTTGGTGTATGGATTAGATATAAAGGATATGTAATTTTGTTTTCATGTAAATAAGTCATGAATGATTACTCATATTTTTGTAATTTTATGAGATATTTCATGCTAGTTGCCAAATGATGGTTCCCACATGTGTTGGGTGACTCACATGGGCTGCTAAGAGCTGATAATTGGAGTGTATATACCAATAGTACATACATCTAAAAGCTGTGTATTGTACGAGTACGAATACGGGTGCATACGAGTAGAATTGTTGATGAAACTGAACGAGGATGTAATTATAAGCATTTTTGTTAAGTAGAAGTATTTTGATAAGTGTCTTGAAGTCTTTCAAAAGTGTATGAATACATATTAAAACACTACATGTATATACATTTTAACTGAGTCGTTAAGTCATCGTTAGTCGTTACATGTAAATGTTGTTTTGAAACCTTTAGGTTAGCGATCTTGTTGAATGTTGTTAACCCATTATTTATTATAACAAATGAGATGTTAAATTGTTATAATATCATGATATTATGATATATAATATATCTTAGTATGATATATATACAGTTAAATGTCGTTACAACGATAATTGTTACATATATGTCTCGTTTCGAAATCATCAAGTTAGTAGTCTTATTTTTACATATGTAGTTCATTGTTAATATACTTAATGATATGTTTAATTATCATAATATCATGTTAACTATATATATATCCATATATATATGTCATCATATAGTTTTTACAAGTTTTAACGTTCGTGAATCACCGTTCAACTTGGGTGGTCAATTGTCTATATGAAACCTATTTCAATTAATTAAGTCTTAACAATTTTGATTGCTTAACATGTTGGAAACAATCATGTAAATAACAATTTCATTTAATATATATATAAACATGGAAAAGTTCGGGTCACTACAACCAGTTCCAAAGACCGATGACTAAACGTTACCGAGCTAAGGGGAAAGTTTATGTCGTTGTATAACCCATACATATATAAAGTTTAAGTACTCGTGCCTAGTATGTAAAACGTAAAATGCGCATGTATTCTCAGTTCTCAAAATAGTTAAAGTAAAAAGGGATGCTATAACTCACAGTGGAAAGTAGTAAAGTCGGTACGCGGGAATAGTAAGCAAGTAGCTTGGTCCGAAAGGTCCTCAACCTAAGCCAAAAGTTACTAAGTCAGTAAATCATTCCCAAAGGTTTAAAAATATGTAAATTAGGTCTTAAATATCATCATCATTCATCATTAAACAAAAAGTGTAAAGTAAGTTTTAAGTCAAGACTAGGGTTTGAAACAAGGGCTGACTTCGATCAGTCACCATGACCTCTATACAAACTGAAATGGGGTGAGACCAGTGGCTATGGCTCCGTATATGAGTCCCCTAGAGGTTGACCAATTTCCATAACCAAACTCGTCTTCATTTGACCGTGGTGACGGTTTAAGTGCGAGTAGGTCATAAATTTCAGCACAACGTTAAAAGGGTGTAATGACTTTCGGGAGGCCATAGATCCTAAACCGTAACTCAGATTAAGACGAGGTCTAAACGGAAAATCATCTACTCGAACCGAACTAACTGAAAATCAACTTCCCAGTAGCCCAGGTAGTCTGATCAGTTGAAGAAACAGTAAGAAATGTGTTCCGGTGGGTTCTTGGTGCTTGATGCTCATCACGGTTCTCATCCTTGATGCGTATAGCTTCAAGTGTACAACTCGTTGATGGGTTTGCATCATCTTAACCAAGGTTTGACCATCATAATACTAGTGTAAGTCTAAGATATGTAGCACAACTCACTTAAGAGTTGTATGTAGTTTGATGAACCAAAGTTACATCAAGAACTTAGATCCGACACATACATGAGTTATAAAAGTAATATTAAGCTACAAACTTGAAAGTAAACTAAATAATCAAGATCTTAAGTTGTAGAACTTAGATCTTAGCTAGATCTTAAAGATCCTAGACTAGAAAGTCTAGATCTAGTGTTCTTAAGTTAAATCTTAAGTTATAAGACTTGGATCTACACTTTAATGAAACCATAAGTTATGAAACTTAGATTTTCAACTTGTAAAATGTATGTAAGCTTGTAAGCTCTTATTTACAAAAAAAATTAGAAGACCATAAGGTATATAAACTTAGATCCAACATAAGTATATGAAGTTATAACTAGAAAGTTATACTTCCATGTTCTTGAACTTATAAAGTTAACTTTTAGTTTCAAGAAATATGAGATCAAGATTAACTAGTAATACTTGCCCAAATTAACAACATCACAACTTTAAAGTACATAAAATGAAGGGATAAACTAAATCTACAAGTAATAAGTTCATGGTTGTTCATACTTAGAAAGATTCAAGCCAAGGCTTTTATCTTTAAGAAAGTAAACCTCAAGTTTACTAACATGAACACAAGTATGCTTATAAAACTCATGAACTTTAAATCTTTTGACATTTTAAGTGTAGAACCATAAATTATAGAATTTAGATCCTTGTTCTTGGTTCTTCATCAAACAAAGATGAAAATAACCAAGATTACATGAAGATACAAGTTAGAAAACTTGATCTTTATCAACAACAACAAACAACAAGTAATTAAACAACAACAAAGAACAAGTAATGATGATGATGATATGTTTATGGTTCGGTTTTTAAAGAAAAGAAAGAAGAAGAAATAGTTCATGTTACTTACAAGAAATGAGAGAAAAGATCAGAGAAAGTGAGAAGTAAAATAAAGTGTATGTAAAAATGAAAGAGTACAAGTGAATAAGTATACAAAAAAAAATTGAACTCCTCCCTCCTACAGTTGATGGCCGACGGTTTTACAAACAAAAGGGGAAGGGATCAAATGCACTTTCATACATGGGGAGGTGGTGAGAGCTTGAAGTGGTAATAAGGTTAAATGGTGTGGGAAAGTGTTGTAAGTATTCTTGTAACTAGCCTCCACATAACACTAACTATTCTAGTTTCATCTTAAAGTAATACTTGCATAATAATGGGCTAATTAGTCCATTAAGAAAGTAGGGTGGGCTTTCAAGTCCATTAATCATGAGTCCATGTAAGTATGCAACAATTTAAATAAATAAAGCCCAAGTAATTAACTAGTAACCTTTGTTAATTAAAATGATTAATAATAAATAATCATGAATGTAAATAATATTCGAAAATATTATTCGTGAAATGTACGTGTGTCACAAAGACAAAGCGGGCATGTAAAGTTAAATACGGTAACAAGTAACACGTATAAGAACACGTTTATTAAAACGCAAGCATTAATAATAAATTATTAATAATTAAACGTTGGAAAATCCAGGGTCGTTACACAACATTTCATATGGTGGCATTCCAATACTCGAATGATACGAATTGTTGTAAGCAAACTCTCTCAGTGGAAGATGCGAATCCCAAGAACCACCGTATTCCAAGACACACGCTCTTAACATGTCTTCTAACGTCTGAATCATTCGTTTACTCTAACCGTATGTCTGTGGGTGATAAGCTGTACTAAAATTCACACGCGTACCCAGATTCTGCTGCAAACTGTTCCAGAAGTTAGATACAAATCTAGTATCCCTGTCGGAAACTATTGACAACGGTACACCATGTCGACTAACGATTTCTTTCAAGTACAACTCTGCCAAATCACTCAAAGAAGCTGTTTCACGAGTCGCTAAGAAGTGTGCACTCTTGGTTAAACGATCCACTATCACCCAGATCATGTCATGTCCTTTCTGGGTTCGGGGTAACTTGGTTACAAAATCCATCGTTATATGATCCCATTTTCACTGAGGAATTTCTAACTGTCGTAGAGATCCATACGGTTTCTGATGTTCTGCCTTAACTTGCGCACAAATATGACATTTCTCAACGAAACCTGCAACATCTGTCTTCATTGTAGGCCACCAATACAAAGTTTTCAAATCTCTATACATCTTAGTACTACTTGGATGCACTGTCAATCTTGATTTATGCGCTTTTTTAAGGATTAAATCCCTCAAATCTCCAAGCATAGGCACCCAAATTCGATTTTTATAGGTCTTTAATCCTCTAGAATCATTGCATAGGTCAAATTTTCTTTTAGTCATTTGCTCAGTCTTTAAGTTTTCATCATTCAATGCTGCTAATTGAACTGTTTTCAATCGATCGATCAAGTCTGAAACTATCTCAATTCTCATAAATCTAACGTTTTCAACTATTTTCTTGCGACTCAGAGCATCTGCGACCACATTCGCTTTTCCCGGGTGGTATTTAATCTCACAATCATAATCTTTAATCAATTCTTGACATCGACGTTGACGCATATTTAATTCTTTCTGCGAAAAGATGTACTGAAGACTCTTATGATCTGTATAGATTTCACAATGAGTACCATACAAATAATGTCTCCAAAGCTTCAAAGCAAACACAACTGCAGTTAACTCTAAATCATGAGTAGGGTAGTTTCGTTTGTGATTTTTCAACTGTCGTGAAGCATACGCTATGACTTTATTTCTTTGCATCAAAAAACAACCCAGACCTGCAAGTGACGCATCACAGTAAACCACAAAATCTTCTGTTCCCTCTGGTAAAGCTAAAACCACTGCTTGACATAACAACTGTTTGAGAGTCTGAAAAGCTTTTTCTTGTTCATCCGTCCATCGAAAGGCTACATCTTTTCTGGTTAACTTATTCAACGGACCTGCTATTTTAGAAAAGTCTTTAATAAATCTACGGTAATAACCTGCTAAACCCAGAAAACTCTTAATTTTTGTCGGTGTTTTCGGCGAGTTCCAATTCATCACAGCTTCTATCTTAGACTGATCTACTTTGATACGCTGTTCACAAATCACATGACCCAGAAACTGTACTTTCTGTAACCAAAATTCACACTTGAAGAACTTGGCACACAACTGTTCCTGTTTCAGAAGCTCTAACACCAACCTCAGATGCGTAGCATGATCTTTCTCGGTTTTCGAATATATCAAGATATCATCTATGAAGACAATCACAAACTTGTCCAGATACCGACGACATACCCTGTTCATTAAATCCATAAACACTGTTGGCGCATTCGTTAACCCGAATGGCATTACTAAAAACTCATAATGACCATATCTTGTTCTAAACGCCGTTTTCGGTATGTCGGTCTCTGCAACACGTACCTGATGATACCCTGAACGTAAATCAATCTTTGAAAAGTAGGAAGCACCCTGTAACTGATCAAATAAGTCATCTATTCTTGGTAACGGATACTTATTCTTGATTGTTCTCTTATTCAAGTCGCGGTAATATATACACATTCTAAGCGACCCATCTTTCTTTTTCACAAACAACACAGGAGCACCCCACGGTGAAGAACTTGGTCGGATAAACCCCTTATCTAACAGTTCCTGAATCTGAGACATCATTTCTCGGATTTCTGACGGAGCTAATCTGTAAGGAGCTTTTGCAACTGGCGTAGCACCTGGAATCAAATCAATTTTATACTCGACTTCACGTACTTGAGGTAACCCTGGTAAATCATCTGGAAACACTTCGGGAAATTCTGACACAACGGGAATATCGGTCACCTGCTTTTTTTCTTCTTTAACATCGATCACGTAAGCTAAGAATGAATCACACCCTTTCGATATCACCTTCTGAGCTTTCATTAGTGAAACCATAGGGAAGTTAAATCCACTGCGCTCTCCCCTAGCTATCACCCGGGATCTATCGGCCAAACGGAAAGAAATCATCTTCTTATCACATTTAATATTAGCCCTATTAGCTCTTAACCAATTCATGCCTATGACTATATCAAAGCTAGGTATAGGCATCAACAAACAGGTTAAAGGGAAGGAATGGCCGTCGATTTCGATGGTAATTCCTGACATAGATGATGTGCATGGAACCATCTTACCATCAGCTACTTCTATTCCCAAAGGCGCATCTAACATCCTAACAGGCAACTTCAACTTATCACAGAAGCCTAAGGACATAAAAGAACAATTCGCTCCTGAATCAAACAACACACGAGCTGGCAAGGAATTAACCAAGAACATACCGGTAATGACGTCATCGGTAGCGGTTGCAGCGTCTACCGTCATCTGAAACGCCCTTGCCTCTGCTGTTGGCTCTTCTGCCCGGCGGTAGAAGCAGAAGATCCCCCAGAAGTAGCCGACCTCGCTCCTGACCCTGCCCCAGAACCGGCTCTCGACGCAGATGGACAATTCGCTGATCTATGACCTACCTGATGACAAGTCCAACACACATCGGACTTAAAAGAACAAGTTGTTGTTTCATGACCTAATACTCCACATCTCAAACATCTTCGGGTCATTGGAGAACATGGACCGGCATGAGTCGACTTACAAACATTACACCAACCAGACTGACTAGAACCCGACCCACTCATACCAGACTTACTTTTCTGTTTAAACCCACCTGACTTCTTACCACGAAAACCCGATTGCTTACTTGACTGTTGAGTAGACTGACCACCAGTTTGACTTTCTGATTTTCCCCCAAAAGATCCACCTTTTGAACTTTCTCTTTTCGCTGCCATTATATCACCTTCTGCAACTTTAGCCATCTCATGAGCCTTCGCCAAGGTTGTTGCAAATCTCGCAAAGATTCTGTACTCCGGCTTAATCACCCACATGAAATGCTGAATTTTATCCTTTTCAGTCGGTACCCATTGTTGAACAAACCTTAACTTCGATGTGAAATCTCTGAAAACTTCATCAATCGTCATACTTTCTGTCATCTTCATACTCAGAAACTCAGTTTTCAATCTTTCCATCTCATACTCAGAACAATACTGTTCACGAACCTTAGCAGCAAATTGTTCCCAGGTAATCTGGCTGATCTGTTCCTTGGGTAAATATGCAGTAATAGAATCCCACCATTCCATTGCTTCACCCTTGAGAAGTCTACTTGCAAATAGTATCATAGATTCAGGCTCACAGAAATATGCTTCCAACGCTCGCTCTACTTCTCTTAACCAATTGAGTGTCACTGTAGGGTTTGTGTGACCGCTGTACTCAGGAGGTTTGCAGTCTAGAAACTATTTATAGGTACACTTCTTTCTCGTCTCGGGAATTTGAAAAGGGTATATCATTTGATTTGGAAATGCATGGTTAAACGGGAATGGCATTGCGAGGTTTTGATAGGTGGTTTGAGAAAACTATGACTGAGAACTGCCACCGGCTTGAGTATAAAAGTTAGGAGGAAAGGTTGTGAAGTTAGGAGGAAAGGTTGTGTTTAACGCAGTGGTATTAGGGTTCCATTGCGCCCGTTCTTGTTCCAATTCCTTAATTTTCTCCTGAGCTTCTAGTAATCGACTTTGAAGGTTTATAACTTCCTGTGAGGTTTCCTCTTCCGATGACACATGTCCATCTTCATCGGGAACTCGGAAGGTTCCAGTTCCGGGGGCAGTGGGGCCAGTAGCGTTTGCTTCATTATCTATCATTACTGCACTCCCACAACAATCACACCAATGCTTAGTATAAACTCTGTTAGTATTAACAACTAACACATAACCTGTCCTAGTACTCACTTAACCTATCCCCAGCATGTTATGTTTGACTTGACTCTACTAAGCTTGAGAACATGACATTTAAATCACAATGCACATGCTACCAAACTAAGCTCTGATACCAAATTGTGACACCACAATTTTTTTTTTAAATACGTGGCGGAAGCATTTATTTATTAATTACCAAATACACTTTAACAGTGTCACGTGATCATAACAAAATACATGTTTTAAACGGAAGAGATGTAATTACATTCGGTTTACAAAAGAACACAATTCATATGATAAAAGACTTCATCAGAGTTAAACACTGTCAAACATAACATTGTCATGCCCGTCTTCTCCCAAAAGCAATATCTACAAAGCTACAACCTGCAGGGAGGAGATGGAGGGGAATTAGCACGAAGCTAAGTGAGTACGACTAACTATAGGCAATAGTATACAGGAACCGTCATACTAATCATGTCACAAAATCTAACACACAAACATCACCCAAGTGCCGTCTACAGAGACTCTGGCGGCTCGGCCAAACCATTAACCACCAGCTGATCAGACTGGGGCTTACTAGAAGTTCCTCCACCACCGTGTTGTATATATATAATCCACACGCGACGGACGCGTCATTCACATATATATACACCACGATTGTCTAGGCCACCACATGAGGAACCCAACCCGCAGGTTCATCTCTCCTACCGAGGCCACCACACAATAGGAACGCAGTGGGCTCCAGCAGACAAGCATCAACCAACATGCAGTCATCACAACGTACTAACTAACTGTATCAGTAAGTATAGCTAACAAGCATGGCAATCATAATATAACATGCTACTCTATAATATGTTCTCCAGTTAGTCTCACTCATCGATTACCAGCAAATGAGAAGGTGTTCAGCTGTCTAATCACTGAACCTTCTCTTTCTCCTTTTCTCCTGAGAAAGACATATACACAAGTTAGTTATAATGTCTCGATAACAACCAGACAATAAAACAATAACACTAAATACCAACACTTAAGCACTTAATAATTGGTTCACCAACTGTACGAGTAACACTCGCACTCGCACGTTTGAGAACACTCAACCGTACGGTTGACAACTTACTCGTACGTTTGGTCTATGACTGAACACCCATCAAAGAATTAAATGATCCGTACGGTTCACCACACGAGTGACCAGTGACTCGTACGAGTCACATCCCAACCGTACGTATCATCTTACCCAAAACAATAGTTCTCCATAACCACTCACTCGCACGGTTCATAACACGATTGACCACCCCAACCGTACGAGTGAAGGCTCACTTGTGCGAGTGATGAAGAACAGTAGCAGCAGCTATTTAAATGGGTTTCAACTCAAAATGTACAACATAAACATCAATTCATACAGTAAGTTAACCCATATCATCATATATTCACTATAAGATAAGCCTACATCATAAACTCAATCAATAACGAGACTAAACGAGTACAAAACTAGACATACACAATAAAATCCCTTCTTCTGGCCAAAATAAAGTTTGATCTAGCTTTTTAAAACCTTATCATTGGATAGAAAACTTCAAGACGTGTCCAACGATAGTTTATTCATCGAAAACGGAGTTACGGTTTGAAAGTTACAGCCTTTTCAATTTTACCAAAAACTGACCAGTGCTCACTCGCGCGGACGAGACCTCACTCGTGCGAGTGAGTCCTCAACCGCGTGGTTGAGCCTCAAACGCGTGGTCACTCGTACGAGTGACCTGTCAGAAGTGTGGGAGCTGTTAGAACATTCCAGCTCGCTGATTTTTGCCATTTTGGCCCAAAAACTCGATTTTTGCAAGATCTAACACCAAAACCACTTCTAAAACAGCATATAAACTATATAAAACATATTTCTAACATCAATTGAACATATCAAACACTTTAGATCAAAAATCAAGCTTAATTTCATCAAAAACTCATATGAACACAAAAACCCAATTTGAGCAAGAATCACTACATGAATCTATGAGAAGCTTACCTTAAAATGATCACAAAATCACAGAGAACAAGAAGATATGATTAATTTGAGCTCTAGATCAAAGATTCAAGATTAGGGTTTGATTAGGTGAAGGAGATGAAGGTACAGGGTGTGTGGTGTGTGTGTGTGTGTGTGTGGAAAAATCTAGAAATGGGAGGAAGAACACAGTACACTAGCCACTTAATTTAGGTTAATTCCTACACTGTGCGATACACGTGTAACGACCCTGGATTTTCCAACGTTTATTTATTAATAATTCATTATTAATGCTTGCGTTTTAATAAACGTGTTCTTATACGTGTTACTTGTTACCGTATTTAACTTTTCATGGCCCGTCTTGTCTTTATGACGCACGTACTCTTCACGAATAATATTTTCGAATATTATTTACATTCATGATTAATTATTATTAATCATTTTTAATTAACTAAGGTTAGTAGTTAATTACTTGGGCTTTATTTGATTAATTGCATACTTACTTGGACTTGGGCTTTTATTATTGGAATTGGACTTGGAAGCCCACCCTACCCTTTTAATGGACTTGTAAGCCCATCTTTTAAGCTAGTGATTTATTAATGAAAGCATGGATTAATTAACATAAGTAAGGAATCTAGTTACATGCATACTTACACCATTTTCCCATACCATTTAGCTTTAATATCATTCTAAGCTTACACCACCTTCCCATGCTTGAAAGCTAGCTTTTGACTTGCCTTTTTGTGTCCAAAACCGACGGCCAAACTAGCGGAGGAAGGAGATCCTTTTTCAAAAAAAAAAATTGATACTTATTTGCTTGTATTCTCTCATTTTTACACACACTTCACTTTACTACTTTCATTTCTCTCTCATTTTCTCTCAAATATTGTAAGTATCAAGCTTTGTTTTCTCTTTTCTTCCATCCAAAACCGCCACCTAATTATCATCATTTACTTGTCTTTGTTTGTTGATTACTTACTAGTTATTTGTTGTTGTTAAAGATCAAGTTTTCTAACTTGTATCTTCATGAAATCTTGTTACTTCCATCTTTATTTGATGAAGTCAAGAACAAGGAAT
Organism: Rutidosis leptorrhynchoides; assembly: GCF_046630445.1. NCBI lineage: Eukaryota > Viridiplantae > Streptophyta > Magnoliopsida > Asterales > Asteraceae > Rutidosis > Rutidosis leptorrhynchoides. The sequence goes on from NC_092336.1 coordinate 635,937,399, forward strand.
CTAAACTTTCTAGTTTATGGTTCTACACTTAAATGTTTTCAAGATTTAAAGTTCATAAGTTTCATATTCATATTTGTGTTCATGTTTGTAGACTTAAATTCTAAGATTCAAACTTTGATTTGAATCTTCCTAAGTATGAAACAAAACATGAACATAATACTTGTACTTTAGTTTATTTCCTTCTTTTGTAAGTACTTTAAAGTTTGTGATGTTGTTATTTTGATCAAGTGTTACTAGTTAATCTTGATCTCATTTTTCTTGAACCAAAGTTAACTTTGTAAGTTCAAGAACATGGAAGTATAACTTTCTAGTTATAACTTCATATACTTGTGTTGGGTCTAAGTTTCTATAGCTTATGGTCTTTTAATTTTGTTGTAAACAAGAGATTATGAGCTTACATACACTTTTCAAGATGAAAATCTAAGTTTCATAACTTATGGTTTCATTAAAGTAAAGATCCAAGTATTATAACCTAAGATCTAACTTAAGAACTTTAGATCTAGACTTTTGGGTCTAGGATCTTCAAGATCTAACTAAGAACTATGTTCTACAACTTAAGATCTTGATTATTTAGTTTACTTTCAAGTTTGTAGCTTAATATTACTTTTGTAACTCATGTATGTGTCGGATCTAAGAACTTGATGTAACTTTGGTTCATCAAACTACATACAACTCTTAAGTGAGTTGTGAAACTTATCTTAGACTTACACTAGTGTTATGATGGTCAAACCTTGGTTAAGATGATGCAAACCCATCAACGAGTTGTACACTTGAAGCTATACGCATCAAGGATGAGAACCGTGATGAGCATCAAGCACCAAGAACCCACCAGAACACCTTTAGCTACACTGTAAAGTTGATTTTCAGTTAGTTCGGTTCGAGTAGATGATTTTCCGTTTAGATCTCGTCTTAATCCGAGTTACGGTTTAGGATCTATGGCCTCCCGAAAGTCACTACACCCTTTTAACGTTGTGCTGAAATTTCTGACCTAATCGCACTTAAACCGTCACCACGGTCAAACGAAGACGAGTTTGGTTTTGGAAATTGGTCAGCCTCTAGGGGACTCATATACGGAGCCATGGCCACTGGTCTCACCTCATTTCAGTTTGTATAGAGGTCGTGGCGACTGAACGAAGTCAGCCTTTATTTTAAACCCTAGTCTTGACTTAAAACTTACTTTACACTTTTTGTTTAATGATGAATGGTGAATGGTGATGTTACTTAAGACCTAAATTACATACATTTAAACCTTTGGTAACGATTTACTGACTTAGTAACTTTTGACTTAGGTTGAGGACTTTTCGGACCAACCACTTTGCTTACCTTTCCGCGTATCGACTTTTACTACTTTTCACTGTGAGTTATAGCATCCCTTTTTACTTTAACTATTTTGGGAACTGAGAATACATGCGCATTTTACGTTTTACATACTAGACACGAGTACTTAAACTTTATATATGTGTGGATTATACAACGGCATAAACTTTCCCCTTAGCTCGATAACGTTTAGTCATTGGTCTTTGAACCGGTGAACGCGAATCTTAGATATGGATCCATAGGGTTTGACATCCCCACTCGGGCTAGTAGCGCTAGCATTTAACGGGTGTTTAATACTTCGTAAACATACGCACTCGCCAAGTGTACTTTTAGGGGGTGATAAACGTTAAGTTAGTTACCAAGTGCCCACGGTTATACATATACTTTTCATACTGTTTTGAAACGCTGTTGAAGCACTGAAATCTCGTGGCCTACCTTACATTACTGTTATACTTAAACTATAGCTCACCAACCTTTGTGTTGACGTTTTTAAGCATGTTTTTCTCAGGTGCTTAAGGTTTGCTTGCTTCCGCTGTACTAGTCATGCTTTGTAGACACCCGCTGCGCTTATTAGAGATGTCACCGCATGAAACGCTTATTTTGCATTCAAACAATATTACTTTTGAAACGATGTATTTGTAACGACCTATGGGTCACGTACTATTATTGCTTGCTATTCGTAGAAGCATACTTTTGGTTGTTAAACATTTGACGTTGGTTAAAACGTCACCTTTATTCATGAATGCAAACTTATTTTATAACATCATATAGTATTTGACCTTGTAATGATCCTGTTGTTGATGATTCGTACACGATGGTTTTGTACGGGGCATCACAACACGAGTATTTATCAGTTATCTAATAACTTTCGTACATCATTTGGCAACCCAAACGAAGTCCAAATTAAATAAACAAACTTGTTCTGTGACCCTTGCCACAAACTGGTCCTAACCACATCATCAAATAATCATAAATCATAAATATTAAATTAAAATAAAAGCATATAATAACAATATAAACTTAAGGGCAAACTAGTAATCTTACAACTAGGCCCACTTGAGGATGTTACAGATGCCACTCGTGGGGTTAGTGTACGACGTGTTAAGTAATCTAATGGTTGTTATGAGCACCGATGGGAAATGCGAGTACCATTCCTTTGTACGATTAGTTAACCATGGTTATGTGTTGTAGTGTAGCATATTATATTGTTCGAGTTATATGCTATTGTTTGTGATAGCTTGCGTATTGGAGATTTAGCGTTATACTTTGCGATGGTATGCTAATTATATTGCTAGCGTGCATGCGGTAATTGTGTAAGTGATTGCAAGTAAGTAGATTATATATGTATATGTATAATTATTGCATTCACTAAGCTTTATGCTTACCCCTCTCGTTGTTTACCTTTTTACAGATATTGTGATTGTGAAGCTAGCTAGTTGATATACTAGATTCGTAGGAGCGCTTGGCTCCATGGGGTAGCTTTTGGATATTTGGACGCGAATTGGAGAATTGGTAGTCCCCGGGATTATGCTCTTGGTATTGGGTGGGGTTATTGAGTATTAACCCGTGTTTGTGTAATTGGATTATTATTACAAATGCTTTTGTAAGGGTCATTGTAAGTTGTTAAACGAAATGTCACGATGTTATGTTTTGGTTAAAACAGAGTTTGAAATATTGTATATTAATGGGACCTAACTTATATATAAAAAAAAATGTGCTTCGTTTTGGTAAACGAATTTGGAGTCGTTACAACTTGAGCGTGCATAAGTTAGAAAAATGGTGAAGACGTTTACCTGAATTAGAAACTCCTCCCTCTAGTTATTAAGACTATCAAACGACTTAATGACATTAACATCGTGTACAAGAACACAACAATCTGCACCACGATAAAATGCCACACCAAGACTTTGAAATTTTTCCTGACCAGCCGTATCCCATATCTGTAAAGAACAACATAGTCATCAACCCTATATAATAGTAGTTATAATATAATCTAATACAAGGCAAGCAACTATGTAATCAAATTACATACCTGCAATGTGAAAATCCTATCCTCAAATTGGATTTCTTTACTTAAGAAATCACTCAATCAGCTCCAATTGTAGCTTTGTATTGATTACTGAATTTCTTATTCACATATCTATATTTCACATCATTAAGGCCAGAAGCACAAATCATCACATACATATGCTTATATATTTATATTCACATGTAACATTTTAATTTATTTTATTTCATAAATTAACCAGAAGTGATTGTAGTGAAATTAGGGTAGCAAAAGGAACTAAAAAGATCTGGAAATAAATAAATAAATTTTAAAAAGGATACTGATTCATAAGAGATGTCATTCCTACCCTGAAAACAAACAAAAAATACGAAAAAAATTGCTCAATTGAACTCATTCAGCAAACAGCTAAAATTCCCAATTATAATAAATATGCAAAAAATTTGAAGAAATTAGAGATATACCCACTGTTATCGAGAATTATTAATTATGACTTTGAGAAGCATACGACAATGTGACGCCATTGATTTTGAGTTCCAAATTCTCTGATTTCTTTCCGAAAATTAAGAATCGAATCTAGGTCTCGTACTACTTTACACTCGAAGGAGCAATTTTTGAATCTCTGAATTACTGTATAATGTAGAATATTATCAAAGATTCTTAATTTTAAAAGATATTTCTATTTTTATCAACAGGAATACCTACCTGTCACTTTTAGCTTTCCAGCCTCTCCATTATTTTTCTTTTTATGTTTTACCCCTTTGAAATTTTGATGGATATATTTATCTAACTTTAAACAATTAAAAGAGTTTAAACTTATACCAGTGTTCATTTAATAACACTAAATGAAGTTGATAGAAACTTATTAAAGTCCGAGTATGTTTTAATGGGTTGATCATAATTAAGTGTAAGGATTTTGTAATCTGTTCATGCTCTAAATACGTTATATAGTATCCATATGAAACTTGATATAAATTACAATGAGCAATAAGATATTCAATTTCAATTCAATTTTTTAAAAAAATCCACTATATCTATTCATTAACAAATAGTATTTGACAACTCATTAATGCATAAATGTAGTTGATTTATTTATCAATAATTAAAATGAAAATATCAGGTCTCAAATACAATGCACTTCACGCTTGTTAATACATTTAACAAGGAATGTGATATTTTCTAACTTTACTATCCAAATTTATAAATCCACCATCATTTGATACTATTTTTTAAAAATATCGTCTAGTAAATTCTCACAAGAAAATATATACGACATCATTAAAGGTAACTTAATAAATTTAAGTTTAATCTATCAAAAATGGTGTTCGGAAATAATGTTAAAACATCAACTTCCTATAAATAAAGTTGTAAAATAGTGGGTTCATAAAATTAATGGGTGGTGATCCTTGCATCACTAAAGTTTTACCATCAACTACTAAAATATTATTTTTGACTATATTGACCTTACTATCCTAAATTGAAGTTTCTTTTTAATTTAATTACCCTAATTGAAGTTTCTTTTTAATTGACCTTACTATCCTAAATTGAAGTTTCTTTTTAATTGCCCTTTTTAACATTGAGCTCTTCTTGTACGACGGCTGCTACCCAATCTCTAATTCTTCATTTCCATTCACATGAAATAATGGATTCACAGGTTATTTTTTAACTTCTCAATTTTTGCTAAAAAAATTTTATTCATAATTATTTACTAATTATTATTTTGCAAACTTTTCTTTTCGTAGTTGTATTCAACTTCTTCCAACAAAAACACGCTTATCATGTATTTTTATAGTTTAACGTTAAGGGTGATTTTCATGTTACTTTGAATATATTTAATTTTTTAGTATTTGTAATATTGTACTTTTGATTTGAGGGTGATTTTGTAGAAGAAATATATTATTTGACTAACATATAAGAAAGAGAGTAAAATATAGTCAAAAATAATATTTTAGTGGTGGATGGTAAAATAATCATCACCCAAAATTAAATAAGTAGCGAGTCCCTTAGACTATTTGTTATATATATTTGTGCCTTCAAAGTCATATAACATGACCCACAAAGTGTAACGGTCGAAATGACAGCTGACATTATTTTGTCAATGATACAAACTGACAGTTTAAAATTTAAAGCACAAAGACGGAACAACAACAAAAGCCTCCTTCAAATCTTCAAATAAAAGAATCAGCTGTATAAAAATAAAAACAATAAGTAATGTAAATAAGTACAATCAAACTCGCAACAAATCAAAACTAGTTAGCAAAATCAGCAAAACATGCCCCATTATCACAATTTTTGCTGTAAAATACAAAGATAATATCATCAAGAATTAGCAAGGATATTTATACACCATTGATTTTTACCATCAAAATCCTTCACTATAACTCGGCCCGTCTCTTTTATACTTTCCCATTTCCATTTCGCGGGTATTTCCCCCTTCATCACTGGATCCAGATGGATACAACCCGTATTCACTAGTGGGTCGACTATATTCACTACTGGCATACTCTTGTGTACCTCCTAAAGCCACTTTCCTGAACTTCGCCATATCGTCATTGTACTGCATTGTGTCATAGTCCGAGCTTCCGTGGGACCCAAAAGCTGAGCTGTGGGCGGGTCGGATTCCTTCGTTTAGGTCAGAGAGTGAGACGTCTCCTTCCAAGACTCGAACCACCTGGCTCATCCTAGGCCGGCGGCGGGCTGAGTGACGGACACAGGCGGCGGCACAAGAAACCATACGGGCCATTTCGTTGTGGTTGTATTCTCTGTGTAGACGTGAATCAGCTATAGCGTCAAAGTTCCCATCATCCATTGCACGTGAGAGCAAAGGCCTTGCCTGTAGTTTTGATTCATGTAATTGTGGGTCAGCATCAGTTTATACACTACTCACCCGTAAGCCAGCAAAAATGACCCATACCCTGACTTAACAAAACCACATGTTCCTTAACAAAAAGTTCTAAAACATTTTAAGCTAAAACATGCTCATAAAACCGTACGGATCCTGGAAACTTATACCATAATTCATCCAAGAAAACCTTCATAAGGTTGTGTACTTCTGTTTGTATATAACCCACCCATTATTTAATTTCGAGTTGCGGATAAGCACATTCTTAGGCAAAATCCACCGATTCAAGAAGAAAAAAAGTCAAAAGCTTTTCAACTAAAAATACCAGTAAAAGAAATCTTGGTAGGCTGTGCTAAACATATAACCAAAAAACAAATCTTTATTTTCATAAAAGCTTTCCGAGGGTAAATTTGATGTATTCTTGCAGGCAAGTGAACTTACCCAATCTACTAAACTATCGTCCATAAACGTTTGAGCTGAATCAACGGGTCTGCGTCCTGTGATCAATTCCAAGAGCACGACCCCGAACGAGAAAACATCAGATTTGTCTGTGAGTTTTCCTGATGCAGCATACTCTGGAGCTAGGTACCTATACACGTTGAATTCGTGTCAAAAACTTGAAAATAATACACTCCCGAATATGTTTAATAAAATATATTTTCCAATAAAAATCTAATTTTCGAAGTGATTTAGAAGGTCTTCGAGCATTAAAAATACATTTTGGGGGATTACTATCCCAGTTCAATTTGTTCTTATTATTTGACCAGTAGAGATAAAATGTATTAACCCGAAATGACCCATTAAAAACTAAATGGGTCAAAAGTGCGATCACTAACTGTAACTATCATACTCCGAAAGGAAATTATATCTACCCAAAAGTTCCCATCACTCGGGTTGAAACATGGGTAGCAACGTCAGAAGTAATTTTGGCAAGCCCAAAATCAGCAACCTGCATGATAAAGACGTAAATGTAAGTTTTACGGAGGCAACCGAGATCTTAACATTATAGAGATAATTATAATTATAATTATAATAGTAAAGTAATAATAATAGGCTACCTTTGCTTCAAAATTGAAATCAAGAAGAATATTAGCAGCTTTAATATCACGATGAATAATCTTAGGATGGCCTGCAAAAAAAATAAAGACGTTTAGAGACTACTTAATAATCACTTTAAAAATATAACTTGTCTTCTATATCAGAAAATGAATGAACTTACAATCCTCGTGGAGATAAGCTAGTCCTTTCGCAGCTCCAAGCGCAATTCGCAATCTTGAGGAGAACTCCATTACAAGGCGATCCTTTCCTAGAATTATTATATAATTTGACCGTCAAGCATCTATCCAAGTAAGTGTTACAAAATTAATGAACATATAATTATAATTTACAAGAATCTTGAGTTTCAATGAGATCACGGTTACAATCAGAGGCGACAAGAGGGGTGGGTCGGGTAATTTGGGTAACAGGTCGACACATGATCGAGTTGAAACGCCTTTTTTAGCACAGTCTGGAATTGCACAAACACCTTTTTCCATTTTTAAATACTAAACAACACATCAATTATCAACTATGAATATTATTATGATACTAAATTATAACTTATTAATAACAATGAAATTTAGGAGGTTGTATGCATATAAAATAGACTCTTAGAGTCATTCATCCTTTTATCACCTTCAACCCAATTGACATGTTCCCCTTGCACATAAAATATGACAAGTTTGACATGCAATACAGACCAACTGAACACTCATAAGCAAATGAGTCGAAATTGCCATATTAGGTTACACCGAACAAAATATGATAAACGTATTGTAGTGTAAAGGCTAAAAAGGTAACAACTTGTTTTGGAAGTGCGTGCTCTGGTCTAATATCCTTGCTCCGTCACAAAATACAAGTTTCGCGAATAAACAAAACATTTAATATACTCCCACATCAGTAGTGATTCATACTAGCGTAAATTCAATAATGGGAAGCTTACCATGTAAGTGGAACTCCATTGCGTTATTAGGAACAAACTCATAGACAAGCAATCTTTGAGCTCCAGTCATGCAATATCCAACCAAAGACACGAGATGTTTATGATGAACTCGACTAATTATCTCAATTTCCGCCTGAAATTCACGTTCACCCTGTCCACTACCTGTTTTTAACTGCTTAACTGCCACTTCTTTCCCATTCGGAAGCACCCCTCTATGCACATATCCAAACCCACCTTGTCCAAGAAGATTAGCTTTTGAAAAACCATCTGTGGCCATTGATAATTCCTCATAAGTAAATGTGCTCTTTGTAAACCCTAGTGACATGCCAGGAGACGGTGGTGGAAGTGGAGTTGACCCGCCCGAATAACTCGACCCAGAACCACCACCGCTGCTTATAAATGCCGGTGGTGGTGGAGGCTGAGCTGGAGCATTTACGGGTGAATGTTGTGGTCTAGCTGTCATTGCTGGTGGAGGATTAGGTTTTTTTGGGGGCATTGTCACAACATGATCAGAAGGTGGTGGTGCATTTTGTTGATATTGCTGAGGTGGACCACCATAAGAATCAACTGCACAAACCCAATACCAATTTTCTTAAAATTCTTGTATATTGATGACAACACTTACTATAAGATGATAAAATACACAACTTTATTAAAAATTATGATCTCGGTATGAACATGATCTTGGAAAATGATGACCCTGATATGAAAACATGTATACATACAATAATAAAATTGGACAGCAAGAATAAAGTTACCGATCTGGGTATGAAATTAGACCCATATATATTAAAAAATGTATATACAACACAAATTATATAATCAAGAACATAAAATTATGAATAAAGTACCAACCTTTAGGTGGTGGTGGAACATAATAACCAGTAGGGGGCTCAATTCTCTTTCTCTTCTTTTTACAGCAAAGAAATAATATGCTAAATACAACAAGTATCAAAACCCCACCAATTGCAATCCCAACTACAACCCCAGTTGAAATCCCGGAAGAACTATTATTTTCCGACGATGATGTCTTCGGAGGACTGGTGGAACCACCCCTAGGCGCTGGCGGAGACGGCGTAGATCTTCCCTGAGGAGACGGTGGACTATTTCTTGAAGTGGGTGGCGCCGGTGGAGACGGTGGAGATGTGGTGGACGGCGGTGTAACATTGGATGTAGGTGGCGCAGGTGGGGAGTTAGCCGGAGATGGAGTGTCAGGCGGTGGTGGAGAGGATGAAGGGGGTGTAGGGGCTGGTGGGGAAGAAGATGCTGGAGGAGGAGAAGCGGTAGTAGAGGGAGGTGGTGCGGCGGCGGCGGGTGGTGGTGAAGTGGTGGCATTCGGTGGTGGGGTTACAGGTGTTGTTGGTGCCGGAGATGTCACCGGTGGTGGAGATGACATAATCAAGATTTATCAAAACAATATTCAAGATTTACTCAAGTTTCTTGATTATTTCGATATTGAATTACGATTACCAGCACACATTAATGTGTGTAAAAAGATGACCGGAAAGTTGATTTTTTCCGGCGGAAAGGAATAATGACAGTGGGAAGTAGTTTAAAAAAAGAAATTATTAAAATTAACAAAAAAAAAAAATACAGTAAAGAGAATTTTAATGAGATAAAGTGTTTTGGTTTGTTCCACATGGGGTGTGGTTTACCAGGTTGTTGTACAGAGAAATAAGGATGGCCCACATGCGCTTTTTGCTTTTGGTTTACGTATTTTTTTACTCCTCAGTTTTTTAAAAACGATGAAATTAAATTAAAGACGAAGAACGTTCATTAATTCTATTAAAAATTCTAAGAAATATACACAATATGTTACTGCATACAATATACTCCGTAATATAATGTATACATGTACATGTATATTTTTAATTAAATTATTAAGAAATTACATATATATGGAGTAAGTTAAACGGAGGATTGTCTTTTAAAAAAAAAAATTAATAAAATTATTGATGGTTAAATGTAAGTGTGACTTTTTAAAAATAAATTTAATAAAATTATAAGAGGTCAAGCTAGAACACTTTTTTATTTTGATAGTTCTCATTTGTTAAATTGTTTTACTAATTTTTGTATAATAATTGGTTGGGTAACTTTTCTCGTCTTGTTTTTAACTTCTTAAAATGAAAATGCATAAATAAGAATCAAAAACATTGACAAAAGAATATGTTAGCTTTTGAGTTTTATTTTTTTTTTTTTTCCATCTTTTCAAAACACATATATCAATAATAATAAGATAAGATTACAGTGAAAATACTTACATATGGTATTGAACAGTGTTGTAAAATGATGAGTCGTTTTTTTTAGTTCTCCGTCCCGTTTTTTCTGAAAACGACTCAAAAGACGGTCAAAGCTAAAAGTTCGGTCAAAGACGGTCAAAGTTGATAAAAACATTCAAATTTTCGTCAAAATGTGATATGTTTTAAAATTAGGATTTGTTTTCAATTTTTGGGCCGCTCTTTTCTCTGTGTCCTTACTGATTATGTACTCGGTAACATTAATTAAGTTTTAAGTTTGATTGTATTTAAATTTAAGTTCTTATTTAAGAAATTTATAGTACAGAATCAACTATTTTATACATATTTAAATATATATTTAAGAAATTATCAATAAAGTCAACGTTGGTCAACGACCGATGCGTCCCCGACTCGGCCGACGCGTCCTTTTTAGGTCTCGACCGATGCGTCCCCGACTCGCGACTTTTACAACTTTGGTATTGAACGACTTAAAGATTCTTATGGATAAATTATTTATTATTAGGAATTAATATTCTTTATATTTATTATAATTGTAATTTATTATAATTTTATAAATATAATAAATATAAATATAAATATAATATAATAACTATATTTGATTGATGAAAGAATCATGACACTAGAAACGGTGGTATTACTGGTATGGCTTGTTTTGAAAGTCAAGGAATTGGCACCATTTGACATATATAGGTGGCAGGCAGCCTGGTTGGTCCTTTATCCTTTCAGCTCACATGCTCCCATCGCAAATCCAGGGTACCTTTCAGGAATCTGTGCAATTTTAATTTTATTTTATTTTTATTTTTTTTACTATCATATTGTTTTTGTAAAATGTAGAAATTTTAAATCCTGTTTTTTTTTTTTTAAAGGCAAAAATTCTTTTATATATATATATATATATATATATATATATATATATATATATATATATATATATATATATATATATATCCAGCTTGTATGCTACTAACATGGCATCTTTTAGACCATTAACACCGGTTCATGCCATTGGCTCATTCTCGGGCTCACCTTCAAAGACATCGCCGACATTCGTTGAGCTTAGGCTCGCCCTCATCATGCTCACATACACTCGCCTCGAATTTTCCCTCCCACAACATATTTGAGCACGAAACATTGTTGACCAAAAAATCAAATTTTAAAAGCCTAAAGTGCTTTTTCTCGTATTAATTTTTTCCTCTCTCCAACTACTCAGCTTCTTCCACCGTACTCCATCATTCGGCCACCATAAACCACCATCTTCTCTGTTCAACCACCGCTACGACCACCCAACCCTCCATCTCCTCTGGCCAATCCTTCACCAAAAATGAGGTAATCCCAATGTCGAAGCCAAATGGCTCGTCGTTTACAATCTCGAGTGATAGTCGTGTGATCCGTAGCCGAATCCGAGAAACAAGGAATTAGAGTTGGATTCAAATTTAAATATCTATTACTTATTCTTAAAGTAATAAGAGTCTTATTAGGAGTCATAATAATGTTAGGAGTCCTAGTTAGCAGGTCCTGATATTGTATGTATAGTTCCTTCCGTTGGTTTTAGATCAATAAAATATTTCTTGGATTTAAGTATAGTGTGTGTAGTTCCACTGTCTGCTATACAGAGATCTCCACCACTTGATTGATGTTGTATTCCAGCAAAATTCATATTGAACTTCATATATAAGAAATAAATAGTGAGTACGTTAATATTAAACAATATTTTACACGCAAATAGATAGTACTGAAACATTTAGCAAACATAATGACAAAGACAGACGATATTAAATCGTTTATTCTTTTTTGAAAGACACACAACAACTTAAACATTCAAGAAATCTTCATATAAATCAGATGGTTTCTCAGTGACTGTTGGATCGAGGTTATCCACAAAGTTTACTTCCTTTTCTTTATCTTTCAGCGAATCCTGATACATCTTAACAAGATGTTTAGATGTTCGGAAAGTATTAGCCCAATGGCCCATTCTACCACATCTGTAGCAAGATTCTTCAGAATTTTTAGAAGAATTTTCTTCAACATCTTGTTTAGTGGGCTTGTTTTGTGGTTGATATTTATATTTTCGTGGATTATTATTTCTTTGACCACCGCGACCACGACCACATCCACGCCTATTACCATTACCATAAGGATGGTTTCTACCATAGTTATGGCTTTTGGCATGATGATGGTGATGGTTATTATAACCACGACCTTGCCCGCGTCCTTGTCCCTGTTTATAATTATTTGCAGTATTTGCTTCAGGGATTGCAAGTGTACCTGTAGGACGGGATTGCTAATTTTTCATTAATAGCTCATCATTTTGCTCTGCAACTAAGAGATATGAATTAAGTTCAGGATATGTTTTGAACTTTAGCATTCTCAAATTTCTTTGCACTGTGATGTTTGCAGCATTCATTGTGGAGAAAGTTTTCTCCATCATGTCTGCATCACTTATTTCATGTCCACAGAATTTAAGTTGTGAACATGTATTATACAGAGCTGAGCTGTATTCATTTACTTTCTTAAAGTCTTGGAACCTTAATGTTCTACATTGTTCCATAGCAGCTGAAAGTAAAATTTCTCTTTGATTATTGAATCTGCTTTTGAGACCTTCCCATAAAACATGGGGATCTTCTACAGTCACATAATTATTTTGTAAGCATTCATCAATATGTTGATGAATAAAGCAACATGCCGTTGCTTGTTCTTTTTCAGAACAAGTGTTGTTTTCATTTATGGTTTCAAGAATGCCTATTGATTTAAGATGCATTTTTACTTTTATAACCCATGGCATGTAGTTGTTTCCAGTTGATTCTGAATGAGTGAATTTAAGCTTTTTCAGATTCGACATTTTCTATTATCAAAAATTAAAACAAACAACATGATAAATTATAGTCAATTTATATTCATAAGTATATAAACACTAAACATAAATTTAAGATAACATAATGATAAGTAGGCGACAGTGTCGACCATGTGTAAGCAATCATAAATAAACGTTATATAACAGAAATATAAATATTAGTAAACATAAATGATAATTAGGCGACAGTGTCGACCATATAAATGTTAGATAATAAAAATATAAATGTTAGTAACATAAATGATAATTAGGCGACATTGTCGACCATATATTTTTCAGGTGGTATAACCGACCATATATCATTTAGGTGGCAGAGCCAACCATATTTAGTATTAAGATTATCGTGCTGATAACATGTTATAATTCAGTAGGCTTATAACTACCTTTAGTGGTTTGATTCTTGATTAAGAATACTAATAATGAAGTGTAAGAACAAAGATGATAATGGAGAGAAAGAAAGAACCACTTTGTAAGTGTGAGAAAATGATGCAAGTTTAATGCTTGTATTCATGGCTATTTATAGCAAAAATATCACAAGTTTAGGTAATACAATAATATTACTTTTGTATATCAATAATTGACTATCCATTTATATAATATATATTCTATATTATAACATAAACGTCCAAAGTTCCTCCACTATAATTATTTTTATAAAAATGTTCAGTCAATATTAAATGGAAACAAATATCACAAATTTGAACTAGTTTTTAATAACAAAAAGTTAACCAGTATTAATATTATTTATTACTCCCTACAAATTTAGAGTAGTTTTTTGAACAGTCCCGAATTAACTGTTTAATTTCTTAATAAAAAAGAATAATAATGTAAAGTTCTTTTATGTCTTTGATTTATGCATGTAAATAAAAAACGAATGAAAAATAAGGGATAAAATTAAAAAGTTAACAAAATTTAATGTAACAGTCATTTTATTTTAAATTTTTTGATTTTTGTGTGGGAAAAATAAGTATGATACAAATGGAGTAAAAGAAATCAGGTTGACTCGTTGTAAAAACAGAGTAAAAATGAAATCGACAGCTTAGCTATAACTAGTCCAGACTGGCCCGCGCGTTGTGGCGGGGGCTTTCGGCCTGCGTATTCATATTTAACGTAGCGTTGTGTATTTACAGAGGGGAACATAACCCATGTGTTAAGCGCGCATTTTATATGTCGTTGTGTTAAGCGTTTTTTAAAAATTATCCGTTTCGAACATAGTTAGTTTTGTTTTGTTCAATAAATTTTTTCGAGTGTAACGGTGTTGTCGGAAAAATTTAACTCCCGGCGAACATAAATATACGGGCTGTCGTTGTGTTTAGCGTTTTTTAAAAAGTGTCTGTTTCGAACGTGGTTAGTTTCGTTTTGTTCATAAAATTATTTCGAGTCTGACGCTGCCGTCGAAAAAATTTAACTCGTGGTTAGCGGGAAGATACGAGTTGTCGTTTTGTTTAGCGTTTTTTTGAGAAGTGTCCGTTTCGCGTATAGTTAGTCCCGTTGGGTTCATAAGATTTTTTCGAGTTGAACGGTGGTCTCTGAAAAAATTTAACTCGCACCGAGCGAGAAGATAGAGCCCGTTATAAATTCAAGTGGAATTAGATTATTTTAATAAAATTATATATTACACTTTGTACCCCTGAAAAGGTGTAAACTTTAGGGGCCGTTGTGTAAATATAGTTGAAGTTGAGGGACCGTTTGTAATGTGAACTCAAATTCAAAACGACAATCTGATATAACTGAGATTACGATATCGGCCACCACTTTTAGTATGTAAGGGTTAATGAGCTGGCTAGGATCTTTTCATTAGACTCATGAGTGTCGGTTAGAATTGTGCGGGGTTAGAATTGATGCGAGATAAAGTCAAGAAAATGGTTGTTGTGATAGTATAAAAGATGATTCAACACATTTGATTAAAGTAGCTTCTGATAATGAGCTTCCTGAATCACCAAAGTTGGGTAAAAAGGTCGTTGACAAGTCGATCCCCGTAGTTGTGTCGGTTCCAATTTCAACGAGTAAGACCTTGGAGGATGGTCCGCTTGCGTGCCCGTGTTATGGCAAGATTTGCGAGAATGCCTTGAGGCTTGGAAGTTTACCCGTGATCATAATGTCCAATTTGAGTGCATTGGCGGTTCAAAATGGAATCACCAAAAGAAAAAGGACAAGTCGAGTTCGTTGTCTTTATACGACAATGTTGTTGTTTCAGATTTCAGGGTTGCTACCCAAGGTTTGTTCGAAGATGCTCGAGGGATTGTAGGTGAAGATCGTAGTTTGGATATCCCTTCATCTGCTACTATAATCGGGGATGGTTCGTCCAACGTTCTTTCTTTTAAAATCGAGAATCGAGCAGGCAAGAAAATTAGTAGGGAGACTGTCAACGGCAAACTAAAAAAAGTTGCTCCTTAGATTGTCATCATCCTTGGTTCTTTCTTTGTTTAGTCTTTATCGTCGTTTTTGCTTGTTTGTATTTGTTAGGTTAGGTTTTTGCATTTTAGTAGTAGTGTTTGGTTGTGTGTTTGGTTTGTCACGATTTCGGCTCGATTATTGTTAGCGGGTAGGGTTTTTCTATTTTCTAGTTTCGAACCTATCCGTTATCATGTTGTATTCTTGTTCGATGAATTGCCTTTGTTTTATAGTATTCGTTATCTTAGCTAAAAAAAAAAAAAAACAAAAAAAATTAGACTCATGAGTGAGAATTTACTCCATATACATTATTTAAAAATGTCAAAAAGAACCTATAGTTGTTTATTATTGTAATTGTGGTCCTTAAAGTAAAAAAGGGTGTGGTAGTCCCATGGCCCATGGGGATTATGATTGAGTGGAAGCCTCACATGCGGGCCGACTAACGACCAAAAAGGATGTTTGTCTAAGGTTTCCTTCTCCATATCCCTTCTTACCAATACAAACGCAACAATGCCCGAAGCTTCCAAGTACATAAAATGAGCGACTAATCACAAGAGAAATACTTTTATAATTCATGAGAGTCGAATCTTATTATGGTATTATTTCGTGGACATCCAAAACAGTTGATTAGTTTAACTGTGTAACTAACGTTGGTTGTTTGTGCATTTTTTTTTTTTTTAGTACAAAACTTATAGTTATTAATTTTGTTGTGTCTTACTAAGAGCACAATAAAGATAATTAATATGAGTAATAAATCAGAGAATTAAAATCATGCCACGTTCTCATATTACACCCACCAACTAGGGATGGCAATGGATCGGATATGGATCGGGTAATGCCGTATCCATATCCATATTCATTTAGTTTTTGTTCATCCATATCCATATCCATATCCATATCCATTTAGTTTCAGATCATCCGTCCATATCCATATCCAATGGATTAAGCGGGTTTATGGATATCCAATGGATATTAAAGAATGTTATAGTATTTTTTGATATGCGATTAAAACATAAACGTAGTATAGCAAAAATAAATATTAAATGACATTAAAAATTCTATCCATAAAAATGTGTAATCTTTGTCGAAGATATTACAAAATTTTCTAAACTTATTATAAAACATTGATTATAAAAAATTAAATATGAAATTTGTAAGTTTATTTTGTTAGATATACATGTTTTATTGTAATATATTATAGTTATTTCATTATAGGGTTGAAAACAAAATGTAAATCTAAGGGTAAATGATATTGTAATAGTAAATATATAAGAATATATCTATATTTATTTTTTTGTATATGTATTTCGGGTGATAATGGATATATCCATGGATGAAACTTTTCATCCATGTCCATATCCATATCCATATCCATTTAGGTTCATCCATATTCGTATCCATATCCATTTAAGTTCATCCATATTCGTATCCATATCCATTTAGGTTCATCCATATCCATCACGAATCGGGTGGATCGGGTATTCGGGTGGATATCCACCAGATCGGGTGACCATTGTCATCCCTACCACCAACTCAAACAAGTAAAAAGGAATTGAATTAGTCTCTAGATCTAAAAATAGATTTGAGAACCGTAATCACTAAAATGGATTTTTTTCCCCCAAAAAATGTTAATTTTGATGGAGTTTATGGAACACATATTTGCATACATCAACTATATAAAACCAGTACAACCGGTGTTCCAAACACCGGTATAATAATGCTGACATCAAACCGATGTTTGGAAGACCGGTTTGATGGTGTTGACATCAAAGCGGTGTTTGAAACACCGGTTTGATGGGCGTGGTGTTTTTTTCTTTCTTTTCAAAAGCTCATTTTAGTATTTTTTTTTTTTTTTTTTTCTTCCCTTTCTTATAGCTATTTTTCTTGCCTATCATAAAAAATACATAACTTAATAATAGCTATAACAAAAGATAAAAGATCATCTATCATTGCCATTAACAAACAACATGCAAGCTACACATTTTACTACCCCCTCTGTCTCATTCCAATAATCTCTGTTTGACTTTTCAAGTCTTTCATTGTCAATTTTAACTTAAAATATATTTGTTTGTGTTATGTATTATTTAATAAAATTTATATTAATAAAAGCACAGTTAAAGCCCAATACTTTCATATAAAAAAACTTGTAAAATCGAATGAATATGTAAAATCAAGCATTGATGCAAAATCGAATGAATATGTAAAATCAAACATTGATGCAAAATCGAATGAATATGTAAAATCAAACAAGCCCAATACTTTCATATAAAAAAACTAGTGTCGTTTGTTTGATGCTAGTTTGATCCCAGATTAATCAACCATTGATGCAAATCTAACCGTGCTTATGTTCTTTACAACAATGATCCATCCTACCAAAAAACTTGTATCGAGAAACTGTTGATCAAACTGATGATGACATCAACTGAGAAAAAAATACAGATGCCCAAGAACCTTAATCTAAGGTCGCTTTAAGATCACATGTGATGTAACAACGGTGTGTTCCATTTTAAAATATTCGTATATGTGCTTGGTGAGGCGTTACCAGTGGTGGTTGAGAAAATAATGAATGCACAACCAACAGAAAGTGAAAAGATGGATACCCATGTGTTCTCGGTGTACATTTCCATGCCATCTTTGAATGAAAAACGAGTTCGGCTTTCATCCAGTTTCTTGCCTATCTCATTCTGCTGCATATAATGCTCTTCCCTAAAAACTAAAAGAACTTCTAAGAGCACTCCCAACGGTTAGTCCTGGAGACCCGCCCAAACTCGCCCAGGCTGGGCGCCGATGGCACCAAACCCGCCCAGGGTTCGCCCAGCACTCGCCCAGGCCCGATCGTCCAGCTCCATTACTATTCTGAGCATATTTATGGGCGAAAAAATGGGTGTTTTTGCCCGTTATTTGCCTCCAACGGCTCTTTTGCCTCCAACGGATCTCAAATGGTGTAACACCGGCCATTTTTTTTTTAAATACACAGCGGAAGACTTTATTAACAAACACAATATAAGTCACATCATTACGTTTAAGTTTACACAACGGTGTTACGTTATCACAAAACATTATTTATACAAAAGTCCACATCAGAGTTGGGTTGTCAAACATGTCTTCTGCAATAGCACCCTTCCCGACTAGCAGTACCTAAACCTGCAAGGGGAGAATATGTGGGGGATTAGCGCACCGCTAAGTGAATGGAATCTATCTAACAGATATAGCTTAAGTCACACACAAGCTATATACTAACAACAACACATGCTAACTATCAACTAGCATACAATAAGATAATACGAGGATCGACGGCTTGTACGAGCACACGACTCCTAGCTGATCGGACTTGAGTCTACCGATAGTCCCTGCTACTCAATTCACAGTATAGTTATCCAGATGCAGGGGATGCATCATTCACACTATACTCTACAATCAGTAACCTATGGACCCAACCTCCCCTAGGCACGGTTGACCTCATACGGACTCTAACCTCTCCTAGGCACGGTCTCGAGTCCCCAGTCTCCCTAGGCCCGACTGGTGCCATTCACACAGTGTACACATAATTCACATACAACATCAGGCATACTATATTATTCTAACATGGCAATTTCTACACTATGCATGGTAAAAGAGTCAACCACAGTAGCATGATATGCTACTTAAACTCTATCCGGAGATAGACCCACTCACCAATTACCAGCAACTGCTCAGTTATTATTTCTGAGCTTCCTCCTTGTCCTTATAACCTGAGAACAACACAAATAAAGTTAATATACATATCCAATAAATAATATAATCATTTCATACGATTAACTAGGTCATAACACCATATATTCATAATTTTATGAGTCTACATCATGACTCCACTCAATAATGGCATACAGGTGCGTGCAAAACACGACATACACACTAAAACTCTTTTTTCGGCCCAAAAACAGTTTTATGTAGTTTCTTAAAAGTTCACCATTGAAAAGTATTCTTTATTACGATTCTAACGATAGTTTATTCATCAAAAACGGAGTTACGTTTTGAAAGTTATGCCCGTTTCAATTTCATAAAAGTATTGTAGCAATAGTGACACTGTAGCAACTCGGTACTGTAGCAAATAGTGACACTGTAGCAACTCGGGGATACTGTAGCAACTCGGTACTGTAGCAAATAGTGACACTGTAGCAAATAGTGACACTGTAGCAGTTCGGGTACTGTAGCAAAATACTGTAGCAAGATACTGTAGCAAAATACTGTAGCAACTGGGTTTCGAAGCAGTTCGCTGTTTTTGCGATTTTTTCGCCCAAAACTCGATTTTTGTGTGTTTTTGATCCGTTTTTAAGCACATGGAAGCTACTAAACATATATACAACCTATTTCTAACATCAATTAAGCATAACAAACACCAAAAATGAAGATTCAAGCTTAAAATCACACTTTTTATTCAAGGACACAAAACCCATTTTGAGCAAGAATTAATACATGAATCTATGATATGCATACCTTATATTGATCATGAAATCACAAGGAATATATCTCTAGCTTCAAGTAATCCAAAGGCTCACAAAATCAAATTAGGGTTTATGTGTGTGTTTGTGTATGTGTTCGTGTATGTGTTTGATGAAATGAGAAATGGATAGAACTATCCAGATACATACACTTAAATGAGTTATAAACTCATACCCCATATCACACAGGTATTTACTAGTTATCTTATCTGATAACCTTTCGTATCTCCTTAGGCGGTCCTAACGGAGTCCAAATTAAATAAACCAACCTGTTCTGGGACCCTTGTCACAAACTGGTCACAACACAATTATAATAAAACACTAATAAAATAATTAAAATAAAAGCACTTAAGACTAAGCACAAACCCTAAGGGCAAAATAGGCAACTTACAACTAGCCCGAGTTTCAGTCTGTTACAAATCCACCCCCTTAAGAAGATTCCGTCCTCGGAATCTGGTCTTGGTCAAACAAATGAGGGTAACGTTTTCTCATCAACTCTTCTGTTTCCCACGTAAGATTAGAACCCAAACTGTGTTTCCACTCAATCAACACCATCGGAATCTCTTTCTTTCTCAGCTTAGTCACCTTCTGGTCAACCACACGGACCGGCTCTTCCACCAATTTCTTATTCAAATCGACCCTTAAATCTTCTAAAGGAAGAAGTTGTGTTTCATCGTCGACTTTACACTTACGAAGATAACATACGTTGAATGTATTATGAATACCAGCTAACTCTGGTGGAAGATCTAACACCACAGTCTGATCATTCAACACTTCACTGATCGGAAACGGACCAATAAATCTCGGTGCTAACTTACCACGTTTACCGAATCTGATAACCCCTTTCCACGACGAAACTTTCAGATACACTCGTTCACCCACATTAAAGGTTACCGGATGTCTACGCGGATCAGCATACATTTTCTGCCTATCTCTAGCGACTTTCAACTTTTCTCTCGCAATTGCAACTTTTTCGGCTGTCATTTGAACAATTTCGGGACCTGCAAACTGTTTCTCCCCGGCTTCTAACCAACAAGTCAGAGTTCTGCAACGACGACCGTATAACATTTCATAGGGCGGCATCCCTATACTCGAATGATATGAATTATTATACGCAAATTTAACCAACGGCAAATGTGTATCCCACGAACCACCGTATTCTAACACACAAGCCCTTAACATATCCTCCAAAGTCTGTATCGTTCTTTCACTCTGACCGTCTGTCTGAGGATGATAAGTTGTACTTAAATTCACACGTGTACCCAAATTCTGTTGAAGACTATTCCAAAAATTCGACACAAATCTGGAATCTCTGTCAGAAATGATCGATAATGGCACACCATGTCGACTAACTATCTCGTTTATATACAATTCGGCTAACTCACTTAACGAAGCTGTTTCACGAGTAGCAAGAAAATGAGCACTTTTAGTTAGGCGATCCACTATTACCCAAATCATATCATGTCTTTTCTGAGTTCGAGGTAATTTGGTCACAAAATCCATCGTTATATATTCCCATTTCCACTCTGGAATCTGTAACTGACGTAACGAACCATAAGGTTTCTGATGTTCGGCCTTCACTTGAGCACATATATGACACTTTTTGACATAACGGGCGATATCTGATTTCATTGTTGGCCACCAATACACTGTTTTAAAATCATGATACATCTTATTACTACCCGGATGTACTGTCAATCTAGATTTGTGAGCTTCCGTCATGATTAAATCCCTCAAATCTCCAAGCTTAGGCACCCAAACACGATTGTTTAAGGTCTTTAGTCCACGTGAGTCATCAATTAAGTCCACTTTTCGTTTGGTCATTTGTTCAGATTTAATATGTTCGTCCTCTAAAGCACAGGCCTGAATGGTTTTTAAGCTGTTAATCAAATCTGAAGTTATATTCAAACGAATAAATTTCACATTTTCACTTGACTTTTTACGACTTAGCGCATCTGCAACCACATTTGCCTTACCCGGATGGTATTTAATTTCACAATCGTAATCTTTGATCAACTCTTGCCATTGTCTCTGACGCATATTCAATTCTTTCTGTGAGAAGATATACTGCAAACTCTTGTGATCTGTACATATAACACAATGGGTTCCATACAAATAGTGTCTCCACAGTTTCAAAGCAAACACTACTGCAGCCATTTCAAGATCATGCACTGGATAATTCTTCTCATGAACTTTCAACTGTCGCGAGGCGTAGGCGATTACTTTATCTCTTTGTATTAATACACAACCCAACCCAGCATATGATGCATCACAGTATACCACGAAGTTGTCTGAACCTTCTGGTAAAGCTAACACTGGTGCTTGACACAGTAGCTGTTTCAAAATCTGAAAAGCCTTTTCCTGTTCATCAGTCCATCGAAAGGCTACATCTTTAAGAGTCAACTTAGTCAACGGACCCGCTATTTTCGAGAAATCCTTGATAAATCTGCGATAATAACCGGCTAATCCCAGAAAACTCTTAATCTCAGTCGGAGTCTTCGGAGAATTCCAATTCATTACCGCTTCTATCTTTGTCAGATCAACTTTTATACCTTCGGCACAAATCACATGACCCAAAAACTGCACTTCACGTAACCAAAATTCACACTTTGAAAATTTTGCAAATAGTTGTTCACGTTTCAACATGTTCAAAACCTGTCTCAGATGTTCAGCATGTTCACTTTCGGTCTTTGAATACACTAGTATATCATCTATAAACACAATCACAAACTTATCTAAGAACGGGCGACACACTCTATTCATTAGATCCATGAAGATTGCTGGCGCATTCGTCAACCCAAACGGCATGACAAGAAATTCATAATGACCATACCTTGTTCTGAACGCTGTTTTCGGTATATCTGATTCAGCAACACGAACCTGATGATATCCGGATCGTAAGTCTATCTTAGAAAAGAATGAAGCACCCTGTAACTGATCTAACAAATCGTCTATTCGAGGTAACAGATACTTATTCTTCACTGTTCTTTTGTTCAATTCACGATAATCAATACACATACGCATTGACCCATCTTTCTTTTTAACAAACAATACCGGAGCACCCCACGGTGAAGAACTCGGTCGGATAAACCCACGATCTAATAGTTCTTGAATCTGTGACATCATTTCACGGATTTCAGACGGCGCTAATCGGTATGGAGCTTTTGCAACTGGAGTTGTTCCAGGAACCAATTCAATCTTATATTCAACTTCCCTTACCGGCGGCAGACCTGGTAACTCATCTGGGAACACTTCGGGAAATTCTGATACTATCGGAATATCGGCCACTGTTTTCTTTTCTTTCTTCGCATCAATCACATATGCAAGAAATGATTCACAACCCTTTGCCTTCGACTTTTTCGCTTTCATCATGGTTATCAACAGAAAATTATACCCTCCCCGCTCCCCTCGGGCCACAACACGGGTTCCATCGGTCGAACGAAAGGTAATCATTTTCCTATCACACTTAATATTAGCCCTAAGCGAGCTCAACCAATCCATTTCTAGTACTACATCAAAGCTAGGAATAGGTAACACTAAACAAGTCACCGGGAAAGACTTCCCTTCGATCTCTATACAAACCCCAGTCACATAGGTTGTGATGGGTGTGGTCTTACCATCAGCTACTTCTACACTGACTGGCTTGGGTAACACAGTAGCTGGTAAATTCAACTTAGCACAGAAATCTAGGGGCATAAAACACCTATTGGCACCACAATCAAACAATACGCAAGCAGGTATTGAGTTGATTAGAAACATACCGGTGATTACTTCGTCGGTTGCCACAACATTTTCCACCGACATCTGAAAAGCTCTAGCCTCTGCTGTTGGAGGGTTCTTCCTCTTCTGCCCACTCGAGGCAGTTGACCCTCCAGCTGATGCTGAACGCGCCTGATAATGCTAAAAACGAACATATATTTCATAGCATTATTCCCCAAGAAAGACAAGCTTTTAGTTGCAAATGTTCTATTTACAAGTGATAATCGTTTAAATATTAAAAGGTGAAGACAAAAGACAGATTCGACGAATTGAAGACTCAAACGACCAAAAAGCTCAAAAGTACAAAATACAATCAAAGAGGTTCCAATTATTGATAAAAAAATGTCTCGAAATTACAAGAGTACAAGATTCAAAACGCAAAGTACAAGATATTAAATTGCACGCAAGGACGTTCGAAAATCCAGAACCGGGACCAGAGTCAACTCTCAACGCTCGACGCAACGGACTAAAAATTACAAGTTAACTATGTATATAAATATAATATAATATATAATTAATTCTTAAAATTAATATATATATTATAATATATTTATAAAACGTCAGCAAATTAAAAGACAAACCTTTGTGAGCTGGAATTACGAACTCCGCGAGTTGCGGAGTATGGAGGCCAAAAATGCCGCGACTCGCGGAGCAGCCAAATACGAAAATCCCTATAAAACCCAACGAATTCTGATCATTTTTATCAATCAATATATCCATCCATCTATCTATACGTAAATATATATATATAATTTATATTTTAATTTTAATTTTAATTTTAAATCCTAATAATAAGGGTATGTTAGCGAATGTTGTAAGGGTGTAAGTCGAAATTCTGTCCGTGTAACGCTACGCTATTTTTAATCATTGTAAGTTATGTTCAACCTTTTTAATTTAATGTCTCGTAGCTAAGTTATTATTATGCTTATTTAATCCGAAGTAATCATGATGTTGGGCTAATTACTAAAATTGAGTAATTGGGCTTTGTACCATAATTGGGGTTTGGACAAAAGAACGACACTTGTGGAAATTAGACTATGGGCTATTAATGGGATTTATATTTGTTTAACTAAATGATAGTTTGTTAATGTTAATATAAAGATTTATAATTGGACGTACCCATAAATTACCATATACACTCGATCGGACACGATGAGCGGGGTATTTATATGTACGAATAATCGTTCATTTAATCGGACACTGGAATGGATTAATAGTCATTAGAATTATTAAAACAGGGGTGAAATTATGTACAAGGACACTTGGCATAATTATTAACAAAGTATTAAAACCTTGGATTACACTCAGTCGACATCCTGGTGTAATTATTAAACAAAGTATTAAAATCTTGTTACAGTTTAAGTCCCCAATTAGTTGGAATATTTAACTTCGGGTATAAGGATAATTTGACGAGGACACTCGCACTTTATATTTATGACTGATGGACTGTTATGGACAAAAACCAGACGGATATATTAAATAATCCAGGACAAAGGACAATTAACCCATGGGCATAAAACTAAAATCAACACGTCAAACATCATGATTACGGAAGTTTAAATAAGCATAATTATTTTATTTCATATTTAATTTCCTTTATTTTATATTTAATTGCACTTCTAATTATAGCACTTTTATTTATTGTTATTGTATTTAATTGCACTTTTAATTATCGTACTTTTTAATTATCGCAAGTTTATCGCACTTTTATTTATCGCAATTTCATTATCGTTATTTACTTTACGCTTTAAATTAAGTCTTTTATTTATTTAATATTTTACATTTTGTTTTAACTGCGACTAAAGTTTTAAAATCGACAAACCGGTCATTAAACGGTAAAAATCCCCTTTTATAATAATAATATTACTTATATATATATATTTGTATTTTTATAAAAGTAAACTAATATAGCGTTAAGCTTTGTTTAAAGATTTTCCCTGTGGAACGAACCGGACTTACTAAAAACTACACTACTGTACGATTAGGTACACTGCCTATAAGTGTTGTAGCAAGGTTTAAGTATATCCATTCTATAACTAAATAAATATCTTGTGTAAAATTGTATCGTATTTAATAGTATTTCCTTGTAAAATATAAAGCTATTTTATATACACCTGGCATAACATCAAGTATATTTTTGGCGCCGCTGCCGGGGACAATCAAACTTAAAAGCCGGAAGCGCAACGCTAAATAAAGAAAAAAAAATTAATATATATGTAAATCTATTTTTAAGATATTTTTAAAATTATAAAGTAGTTCTATTTTTATTTTAGTTTTTAAATATAAGTTTTTATTATATAAATATTTTTATTTAAACAGAAAATATAAAACAGAATATAAAAAAAAAACGCGTCGAATTTTAATCAACCTGTCATCTGAAAATTGGAACCCCGCGACTCGCGGAGTTTGCAGCTTCGAATACCGCAACTCGCGGAGACACTCTGACACGCCGACAGAAACCCTAATCAGGCATTAAATACGGGGTAATTATTAATTATTATTATTATTAACCCTAATTACTTATTATTATTATAATTAGTTTTAAGTTTCTTTTTATTTAATTTATATATTTAGTTAAATTAGTTTAATTAATGTAAAATTACTAGTTTTAATAAATAAATAATATAAAAATAATATTTTTATAAAAATTGTACTTTTTACAACTTTTTGTATATTTTTATATTTTCTCCCTTTTTAATTGTTTTAGCGTAATATTTGTATTTTTTGTTAATTTTTAGTTTTAAACTTAGTTTTTGCCATAATTATTTTTTTTACTTCTAGATTTTTAGGCTTTGCCGTAAAATCCCTTAAGTGCCTTTTCTTTAGACTAAGATTTAGGTACTTTAGAATTTTGCGACGCCTTTTTAAGTTTTAGTTTCTTTTTAAGTTATTACCATTTGGGATATAGTTTTTTTTGTAAGCTTTAATATTTTTAGACACCTTTTACCTTTGTATCAATTATCATTCCAATTAGTAATCTCAATTTGCGATTATAATTTTAAGTTAGTGATAGTAATAAGGTTGGTTTAGTCGAGTGTTTTTAAGTTCTATAAGTTACTCTTTTTCTTTCTTATTTTTATTTTTTGACCTTTTTCCGACGCACTCTTTTTCTTTCTTATTTCTCGCTATTCTAGTTTTAGGACATAGATTTTTATTCTACTTCTTATCTAAATTTCTTAAAATTACGAAAATTTATTTTAAGTGGTTAAATTGATAGACATCAAAATTTTCTGGTTCGTAGTAATAGTTGGATTTGTACGTAGACCGGGTTATTGGATCCAAACAGTCCTCAATTATATTGAGACCAAACGAATCCTGCCCCTCTGCTGCATCTTTTGGCTATTCGAAACGTGGGCAAAATCAGAAAAGTCTATTAATTGGATAACTTATATAATTTTTCTTTCCTTTTAAAACTAATAGGATATTCAGTGAATGCACCGAGCAAGACGTTCACCACCTTTTGTACGTTCACCACCTGTAACTAGATCAAGACATTTAGCAAATATTACCGCCTTTGATTTTTCTTTAGAATCTTCATCCAGTCGACCAAGTACTCCAATTCAAATTTCCGATAATCCATTTTTTGAACCCGACCTCACAATTGAGAATCCGGAGAATATTCAGGGACGATTCATAGATCCTGAACCATTAAATTTTCCTCCGGAACCACCAATCATTCAAACAGAGATTGTTGAGGAACGAACCATTAAATCAGAATCCTCTAGTGATTCCGATTCAACAAATTCAATTATAGAGAATCTGGAACCTTTAAGTATGGAAGACCGAATGAGAGCTAAACGCACTGGCCAAGGTCACGCAATTACTCATCCTGACATTAATGCGCCAGATTATGAAATCAAAGGACAAATTCTACACATGGTGACTAATCAATGCCAATTTAGTGGTGCACCGAAGGAAGATCCAAATGAACATCTACGTACCTTTAATAGGATCTGCACAATATTTAAAATCCGAGAAGTAGAAGATGAACAGATATATCTCATGTTATTTCCCTGGACTTTAAAGGGAGAAGCCAAAGATTGGTTAGAATCGTTACCTGAAGGGGCGATTGATACATGGGACGTTTTAGTTGAAAAATTTCTTAAACAATTCTTTCCTGCATCTAAAGCCGTAAGACTTCAAGCAGAAATTGTTACGTTTACACAGAAACCGAATGAAACTCTATATGAGGCGTGGACAAGATTTGGAAAGTTATTGAGAGGATGTCCGCAACATGGTTTAGACACCTGTCAAATAGTACAAATATTCTACCAAGGATGCGACATCACTACAAGAAAATACATCGATATAGTAGCTGGTGGTTCCATTATGAAGAAAACCGAAACTGATGCTTATAAAATTATTGATAACACTGCTTCCCACTCACATGAGTGGCACCAAGAAAAAGATATCGTTAGATCATCTAAAGCAGCTAGAGCCGATTCTAGCCATGACTTAGATTCCATTTCCGCAAAGATAGATGCTGTCGAGAGACGAATGGAAAAGATGACTAAGGATATTCACTCAATACGAATTAGTTGTGAGCAGTGTGGAGGACCACAATTGACAAAATATTGTCTTAGTATTGAATTAACAATGGAAAAAAGAGAGAATATTTCATACATAAACCAAAGGCCTGGAAATAATTATCAGAATAATTATCAACCGCCAAGACCTATTTACAATCAAAACCAGAATTATAATCGAAATATTCCATACAACAACCAACAAAGTCCTAGCAATCAACAAGTGTCCAACAATAATTACAACCAGCAAAGACCTAATTTTCAAAACAAACCACCACAACAAACCGATGATAAAAAGCCGAATTTAGAAGATATGATGACGAAGCTAGTTGAAACTCAAACGCAGTTTTTCACATCTCAAAAACAAACCAATGAACAAAATGCTCAAGCATTTAGAAATCAACAAGCTTCTATTCAAAATCTGGAACAAGAAGTAAGTAACCTAGCAAGGTTAATAGGTGAAAGAAAACCGGGAAGTTTACCTAGTGATACAAATGCTAACCCCCGGAATGAAAAAGCTAAAGCCATTACCACAAGAAGTGGTACAACACTTAAACCACCTGAAATACCTGTAACTTCTGATGAAGCTATTCCTACTCCACAAGAACCACAACCTGATCAAGATAAGGAAAAAGAACCGGTAGTTGAAAAGGTTAATGAAGATAACACAGTTAAGGATAAACCTTATGTTAAACCATACCAACCACCACTTCCTTACCCGAGTAAAATGAAGAAAGAGAAACTTGAAGCCGAGCAATCCAAATTCTTGGATATGTTTAAACAGATAAATGTAAATCTTCCTTTCATTGATGTGATTTCAGGAATGCCTAGATATGCTAAATTCTTGAAAGATCTAATCTCAAGTAGAAAGAAAATGGAAGAACTCTCGGCTGTTACTATGAACGCTAATTGTTCAGCAGTGCTGTTGAATAAGATACCAGAAAAACTATCTGATCCAGGAAGTTTCACAATTCCATGTTTTCTGGGTAGTCTTAGTTCAATAGAAGCATTGGCAGACTTAGGTGCTAGTATAAATCTAATGCCGTATTCACTATACGCTAAACTAGACCTTGGAGAATTGAAACCAACCAGAATAAGTATACAACTAGCCGATCGATCAATAAAATATCCTAGAGGGATAATGGAGAATATGCTAGTTAAAGTTGGTACTTTAGTATTTCCAGTAGATTTTGTTGTTCTGGACATGGAAGAAGATTCTCAAGTTCCTCTCATATTAGGAAGACCATTCTTAAACACGGCTAAAGCAATGATAGACGTGTTCGGTAAGAAACTGACCCTAAGTATAGAGGATGAGAGTGTTACCTTTTCAGTTGATAGAGCAATGCAACAACCGCAATCTGCAGATGATACATGTTATTATATTCAAACTATAGATTCACATGCAGAATTATTAGAAGAATTTCCAGAATTACAAGGAACAGGAGAATGTTCTTTAGGAGAAGGAACTGAACCAATTGATGAAGCTGAAATGTTGGCTACACTAATAGTCAATGGATATGAACCAACAATAGAAGAAATTCAAATGCTAAAAGAAGAAGACAGATATCGATACAAATCATCGATAGAAGAACCTCCGAAATTAGAGTTAAAGCCACTTCCAAACCATTTGGAATACGCTTATTTACATGGTGAATCTGAATTACCTGTAATAATATCGTCTTCTCTTACTAAAAATGAGAAATCACAACTCATTTCTGTGTTGAAAGCTCATAAACCAGCCATTGCATGGAAGATTCATGATATTAAAGGAATAAGTCCTTCGTATTGCACACATAAAATCCTTATGGAAGAAGGTCATAAAACGTATGTGCAACGCCAACGAAGACTAAATCCTAATATGCAAGATGTAGTTAAGAAAGAAATTATTAAACTACTAGATGCAGGTTTAATATATCCAATTTCTGATAGTCCATGGGTAAGCCCAGTTCAATGCGTGCCTAAGAAGGGTGGCATGACTGTCATTATAAATGAGAAAAATGAGCTTATTCCTACTAGGACTGTAACAGGATGGCGTGTGTGTATTGATTATAGAAAATTAAATGACGCCACCAGAAAAGATCACTTTCCCTTACCTTTCATTGATCAAATGTTGGAAAGATTAGCCGGAAATAGTTACTATTGTTTTCTAGATGGATTTTCCGGATATTTTTAAATTCCAATAGCACCCGAAGACCAAGAGAAAACCACATTCACGTGCCCTTATGGTACTTTTGCTTACAAACGCATGCCATTTGGACTTTGCAACGCCCCTGCAACCTTTCAAAGGTGTATGATGGCGATTTTTCATGACATGATAGAAGAATGCATGGAAGTTTTCATGGATGACATTTCAGTCTTCGGTGATACATTTGAATCATGTCTAGTTAATCTAGAACGAATGCTTATTAGATGCGAACAATCAAATCTAGTTCTTAATTGGGAGAAATGCCATTTCATGGTTAAAGAAGGCATCGTTCTTGGACATAAAATCTCAAAGGAAGGAATTGAAGTGGATAGAGCTAAAGTAGATGTAATTGCTAAAATTCCACATCCCGCCAATGTTAGAGGAGTTAGGAGTTTTCTAGGGCATGCCGGTTTTTACCGACGTTTCATAAAAGATTTTTCTAAAATTGCCACTCCTATGAATAAACTCCTAGAAAAGGATGCTCCATTCATCTTTTCAGATGAATGTATCAAATCTTTTAATATTCTTAAAGAAAAACTTACTAATGCGCCGATCATGATAACACCAAATTGGAATCTACCATTTGAACTAATGTGCGATGCAAGTGATTTTGCAATGGGAGCCGTTTTAGGACAAAGGATTGAAAAATGATTTCAACCTATATATTATGCTAGTAAGACGTTACAAGGAGCACACACGAACTATACAACTACTAAAAAAGAACTTCTTGCTATTGTCTTTGCTTTTGACAAATTTCGTTCATATCTCGTTCTAGCAAAAACGGTGGTCTATACCGACCATTCTGCTCTTAGATACCTATTTTCGAAACAAGATGCCAAACCAAGATTAATCCGTTGGATCTTACTCTTACAAGAGTTCGATATTGAAATCCGAGATAAAAAGAGGAGCAGAAAATCTCGCCGCTGATCATCTTTCTCGTCTTGAAAATCCCGAATTAGAAGTTCTAAATGAATCGGCCATACAAGACAACTTTCCTGATGAATATCTATTGAAGATAGATTATAATGAAATTCCATGGTTTGCAGACTATGCAAACTATTTAGTATGTGGATTCCTTGAAAAAGGATTATCGTACCAAAAACGAAAGAAATTCTTCAGTGATATAAAACACTATTTCTGGGAAGATCCACATCTGTTTAAAAGTTGTCACGATGGAATAATACGCCGATGTGTATTCGGAGATGAAGCTAGTAAAATTTTAAACCATTGTCACACAGGACCAACAGGAGGGCATTATGGGCCTCAACTAACAGCAAGAAAAGTTTACGATGCTGGATTCTATTGGCCTACAATTTACAATGATGCACACCTTCTTTGCAAATCCCGTGATGCTTGTCAAAGGGCCAGAAAAATAAGTCAACGTGATAAAATGCCACAAAATGTCATACAAGTATGTGAAGTATTTGACATTTGGGGTATTGACTTTATGGGTCCATTTCCAAAATCTCATAATAATCTCTACATTCTCGTTGCCATTGATTATGTATCTAAATGGGCGGAAGCACAAGCTCTCCCAACTAATGATGCACGAGTTGTAGTCAACTTTTTAAAACGTCTTTTTGCAAGGTTTGGAACACCGAAAGCTTTAATAAGTGATCGGGGAACTCATTTCTGTAATAATCAACTTGAGAAAGTTCTTAAAAGATATGGAGTAACTCATAAAATCTTCACTGCTTATCATCCACAAACAAGTGGACAAGTTGAAAATACCAACCGAGCTTTAAAACGTATTCTAGAGAAAACCGTAGGATCAAATCCGAAGGAATGGTCCATTAAATTGGAGGATGCACTCTAGGCTTTTAGAACAGCCTACAAAACTCCAATTGGAACCACACCTTTTAGACTTGTTTATGGAAAAGCATGTCATCTTCCAGTAGAAATTGAACACAAAGCATTTTGGGCTTTGAAGACATGTAATCTTGATATGCATGAAGCTGGACGTCTACGATTAAGTCAACTAAACGAATTAGAAGAATTAAGACATGAAGCATACGAAAATTCGTTAATCTATAAGGAAAGAATGAAGAAATGGCATGATAAAAGAATCAGAAGTTTAAAAGAATTTAAAGAAGGAGACAGAGTTCTTCTTTTCAATTCACGATTCAAGCTATTTCCTGGAAAATTGAAATCAAGATGGTCTGGACCATTCATAGTCAAAAGAGTTTTCCCATACGGAATGATAGAATTAATAAATTCAAATGGGATTGAATTTAAAGTTAATGGTCACACAGTTAAACACTACATAGATAGTCCAATGGAAGTTGACAATGAAGTTAATCACAATTTCGATACCACAGCTAACTAAGTGTGGGGAGAATCAAGTCTTTAATGGATAATATGTATTTTTGTTAGAGTTAGATTATCTGTTTTCGTGTAGTTCTCGAAAATGGAACCCGAATGGTCTTTCCCTAGCAGACCCTAAAGAACTAGTCTTCTCCCCCCATTCTGAATTTTTATTTTTTTTTAGGAAATGAAGACTGCCTGTGAACTAAACCATGGTCTAATGCTACATGCTTTGATCACTAAACGTAATAATGACACACTACCAAGTGAAATAGTATCAGTAATCAGAGAAAGATTAGACGGAGTAAGAAAAGAATCCGGATGCGAAGATAATAAGTTACAATTTGGTAAAGGAAAATCAAAATCCGCAGCGAAAAGAAGAGCACGACACCTAGAAAGATGTCACAAATGCGGAAAATGGTCACATGGAGGTAAATGTTCAAATAATCAAACCTATTCAAATACCGAATTTGTTACTTTATGCAGAGACGGACCGTTCATATGTTTAGAAGAAAAAACACTGAATGCTCGAGGTTACGCCTATGTAGCCATGGAAAACCAATTAAACCGACTATCTTATGAATGGGATAGATCATATAACTAAGAATACTATCTCACAGGTAAGTCTGTACAGTTTTTTATTTTTATTTTTATTTTTAACCTTTTGATAATAAACGCTAATTTGTTCACTATAAAGTATTAAATTGGTATTGAATAAAATTAGGTTTGGCGACCGAAATTATTGATATCATACAAAAATTTATTACATCACTGCGAAATTTAACGTTTATTCTTAAGGTATAAATATCTTTAATCAATCAACCCAAAATATTTCAAAAATTCGACATGAGTTAAATTAGGTCTTGGAATCGAAATTACTTTACCGAAAAGAGGGGCGCATATTTTTGATAATATTTGATTGATTAAAGTGGGATAAAAGCCAAAAAGATTTTTAATTTTATTTTTACCATGTTTTTAAAATTAATATATAAATCTTAAATTAATCAATATATTTAAAATTGTAAATATTTGAAAAATTAATATAAGTTTGGTGTGAATTTATAATATGAATTTTTAAATTAAGTTTGGTGTGAATTTTTAATTTTTAAAATATGAATTTTATTTTTATGCATTTTAAATTGTAAGTTTGGTGTGAATTTTTAATATTAATTTTGAATTTTATATTTAAGTTGTGTGAATTTAAAAACAAAAATTTACTTTATTTCGCTAAGTTAAAAATATGATTTTTAAAATTCGTCGTAAGTTGAAGACTAGGTCATTGAACCGAAATTGCTTTACCCGAGGGAGGGACGAGAACTTTTATTATCATTATTTTTAATCTTATTGAATTAAAGTATGCCAAAAACATAAAAAAAAAAAAAACTAAAAATCTAAGCTTTAAAAAAATCGCTTGAAAAAGACAAATTTTAAAATTTTGTTGAAGGACGGACTAGGACATCGATCCGAAACGACCTCGTCCTAAATAACAAGGGAAACAAAATTTTAAAATTAATTACTTAATTGTTTTAATTAGTATAAGATATATATAAAAAAAAATACAAACTTCGCGACTCGCGGAGTTTGAAGGGTCAAACACCGCGACTCGCGGAGGGACCAAAACCCAGAAAAAATAAAAACGTAATCAGCTCAGTCCACACACCACAACACAAAAATAAACTGCGAAAATACTGCGAAAAAACCCGAGAAAACACTCCCAAATTCACAATTTTTCACCGTTAATCATCAAATATTTTACTAAAATCATGTTAAGAAGGATGCTATCAAGGAATTACTCAAGAAAAACGGTAAATTTCTACACCTAAACACCATTTAATCCGAAAATTAGTGTTCTTGAGCAATTTTATACCCAATTTGATTTTGATGCTTTTTAGTGTAATTATGCTTAAATTGTTTATGTATTATGCTTGTATAACCTAGATTGATGCTATTTAACATGATTAGAAGCCTTAAACTTCAAATTTTGAGTAATCTAGGGTTTGTGTTCTTGAGCAATTTGGGACTTTTTTGTTATAAACAGGTTATGGCCGATTTTTGTCATGAATTGTTGCTAAATTAAGTAGTGTAACATGTTTAGGTAGTTAAATGATCCAAACTTTGAGCCTAAACATGATTTTGAGAATTAAAGTGGACTTTTTCAAGTCTAAAATTCATGAACTTGATTTTTGAGAGATAATGCCATTTGAAACTTGTTTAATTGCTAGTAATGATTATTTTGACATGTTATTTGAGTTGAATGCTTATGAACTTGGCGAACATTTTCGTATATGCTTAATTGAAAAAGTGTAGATTTGATGAAAATATGAAAATGAACTTAAGTTTGATATAAATTGATCATGTCATTGTAATTATTTTGATTGATGATTTTGCTGACACTAATGCATATTTGGATGCACAAAAATTGTGTTTGATGTGTTTTGCAGACTAAAAGGGGTGAATCTTCATCCCAAGCTCGCAATGCTCCTGCTGAGAATACGGAACAAAAGGAGGTGGATAACTACTACAAATAAGATATACCTCATCCAGTCATGACATTTTCTGATATGCACTTGGAAGATTTGCACCCGAACCTGAGATTTGACAGACTTTGGACAGATTATCCAAAATACCAAAGGGGTTTGCATACTCTTCATTCTAAAACTGTTGAAGTACCTAGGATCATAGAATGGGGACCATTAGAAGCTGTAGAATTGGCCGGGCTAATTAGGGAATTACTTGCACAGAGGTATGGTAATTCTACTTTTAACGATTGGGTACGGTTATTCAACATGCGTAGACCTGTATATAAAGTATGGTGTGAAGAATTGTTGTGTAGTATAGAATTAAATGATCGGGTAGCTAGTTTAACCGATCGATCTTTTATTAGATTTTTGTTAGGAGGTTCGATGCGCCACATGTCTTTACTAGACATGGCTCAGGATTTACGTATATATACGCCTGAGGAGCTAGCATCTGCCAATTGTAGAGGGTTGATACTAAATGGTAGAAAGATAGACGAAAATTTTGATACGCATGGTGTATGGAGTCAAATGACTAGCCATCACCGATTTAAAGGGGGAAATTACTCTTATTTGGATATAGATAGAACTGAATTAAGAGTAATTCATAGGTTTTTAGCCAATTCGATTACACAACGAGGTAAGAACAAGGAAAAGGTAAATGAACACGATTTGTTTTACCACATGTGTATTAGAGACCCACAAAGTGCTGTAAGTATACCTTATTGTGTGGGTTATTATTTATCAGCTATGGTTAGGGGGATGAGACCGCATAGCATAATAGGAGGTGGTATATTTATTACTTTGATTGCTGAATATCTCGGTGTGGATATAAGTCGGGGGGATTACTAATCTAAGAACCAGAACCCCGAGATACAATAGGTTTAAATGTATACCATGGTGCGAAAGTTTTGAAGAGGCGAAATAACGCCGCAGTACGATATAATGGTAGACATCCACAAGTTGAGAGAAACCAACAGCAAGGTAATGTAGGAGGGGGAAATGAAATGGCAGAAATGCAAAGGTTTATAGCTTCACAAGAATATGAAAATGCTAGACATAGAGCATTTAAAGATTGGCAAGTTCATCAAAACCAAATCATAGCTTATTGCCAACATATAGGTAGAAACTATATTCCTACTCCATCGCCCATATTCCCTCCCTGGTCTATAGAGATCCAACCACCGTATAACCCAGCCGAAGCATTTTATAGCATATATGGTTATGCATGGAACCCGTTCTGGTATCAGTATCATCCCTAGTCTACTTAGTTTTTTTTTATTTTATTATTTGTAATGTTGATACATTTAATACTTATGTTGGATTTGTAATAGTTTTATTATTTTCTAAATTTTATTATTAGATTTTAATAATTTTTGAATGTGGAGTAATATACCAAACTTCAAAAATATGTATATATGTTTGCAGTTTATCTTATGTACACAACAGGGTAAAACAACGCATTTTCAAAGACTGGCATTAAGTTCAGCAAAAGCAACTAATTTTGACGACAAGATGCAAAATATATGTGAAATAACAACAAGACGGAATGAACAAATGATATGCACCATTTATCATTCAGCAAGCAAACACAAATATGTTTGGAAACTTTGGTAAAATTTAATCATTTTCACACAAATCACCCTCAATAATTTAAATTGTTACTGATTTCTTGCAAATGAGGGCATTGCAAGATCTTAAGTGTGGGAAGGGGTTAAATTCTTTTGGATTTTAAAATTTTTACTTTATACACTTGGTTACCATTAGAAATACTAGTAAAGTAGTAGTTGTATTAGAATCTAGTGCTCTATGATAATAAAGAACAGCCCTAGTCTTATATACTGACTACCCAATTCTAGTAAAATTTTTAAAAATTTTCAACTAAATGAACTCAAAATCATGTTTATACATATTTATGAACGATAAAACTAGGTGTTAACACCGAAATTATTGTTACCTCGGAAAGGACATAAATTGAGAAACAAACCAAAATGTTAAAATTCATTTAAAATGGAATAGAGGACAATAAAAAGGAAAATAAAATCCAAGTGTGGGAAAATTCTCCAAGTTATTCAAAACATATGTCACATATTTTTGTACAAATAACTGAAAATACTTTTGCTTTGGACTAAACTAAAAAGTTTTACCTGATTTACTGTAAGAAAGATGGATCTACACGATGAATCAATTCCATCGTTAAAAGGAAGTAAAGTCTTTCGAAAAAGAAACGCGCTTCTTGATTTAGGTCAGGAAGTTGTCGTCCAGACCAGCTGTAGGTTGACGAAAAATCTAGAAAAGTCATCACTAAAATCAGCAGGAAATCCACGGACCTCAGCATTAAACAGGGTCGCCAAGTGGTCAGATTTATCCTAACCATGAGAAGGATTTATCTCGTACAATGGGGGGCACCATGCAAATTAGCTGGATAAGACTAATGAATCAGATCCCCAGAAAGGATAATCTCCTTAAAAGATCAAAAATCAGCTTTTAAGTCTGATATTACTCAATCCTTGAGATTGATCTTAAAGATTGAGAATTACAAACTCATGGAATTCAATGATATCTAAACTCGAGCCTGAACGAGAAAATATTTTGATCAAAATTACAAACCGATTTGTTTTCTAAAAACCCATTTTCAATGCGTTCATTACCATTGAACGTAAAATCCTAAGAATTCACCTGGAATTCATTAGGTCTCCTGAACCAAATCGGGTGTCAACTGTAAGAACGGTGGTTGCATAGCATGGTCAAAGACAGGACCTTGTGCCAGACCGATAAATTAAAAGGGTGAGCTTTACTATTGCTCCTACAAAGGATAGTAATTGCGTCCGACACGTTATAGACCATAACTAAAAGCATGTCAGAGGACATTGCCTTAACAGTTGCTTGTTCAACGCTTTCCTTTACAACCGGACGGTAGTTTACCGAAAGGTAATATACGGGACAAGTAAACTGGACGTGTTGCTTTCCAAATACAAGGTTAGCAAGTGGGTGACACAAAACCATAAGTTTTGAGCTAAAATTTTCAAATCTGAAACCCACCAAATCCACAAAAATAATTTGCAAACACCGGTGAAGGGTTATTCCGGAAAACTTATCTAGAGTAAAAACTAGATTTAATTTTCAAAAGATCAAATGTTTTCATAAAGATCCAATTTCCTTAATGGATCTAAATTTTTATAGTCATGTGGGACTGTAAACCATATCGTTACTACCATTGTTTATACCGCCGTAAAGAAATCACTGATGTACAAAGTGTGAAGAATAAAGAAGTGATTCTAGTATTTCAAGACTATATTGCTTGAGGACAAGCAACGCTCAAGTGTGGGAATATTTGATAATGCTAAAAACGAACATATATTTCATAGCATTATTCCCCAAGAAAGACAAGCTTTTAGTTGCAAATGTTCTATTTACAAGTGATATTCGTTTAAATATTAAAAGGTGAAGACAAAAGACAGATTCGACGAATTAAAGACGCAAACGACCAAAAAGCTCAAAAGTACAAAATAAAATCAAAGAGGTTCCAATTATTGATAAAAAAATGTCTCGAAATTACAAGAGTACAAGATTCAAAACGCAAAGTACAAGATATTAAATTGCACGCAAGGACGTTCGAAAATCCAGAACCCGGACCAGAGTCAATTCTCAACGCTCGACGCAACGGACTAAAAATTACAAGTTAACTATGTATATAAATATAATATAATATATAATTAATTCTTAAAATTAATATATATATTATAATATATTTATAAAACGTCGGCAAATTAAAAGAGAAACCTTTCTGAGCTGGAATTACGAACTCCGCGAGTTGCGGAGTATGGAGGCCAAAAATGACGCGACTCGCGGAGCAGCCAAATACGAAAATCCCTATAAAACCCAACGAATTCTGATCATTTTTATCAATCAATATATGCATCCATCTATTTATACGTAAATATATATATATATATATAATTTATATTTTAATTTTAATTTTAATTTTAAATCCTAATAATAAGGGTATGTTAGCGAATGTTGTAAGGGTGTAAGTCGAAATTCTGTCCGTGTAACGCTACGCTATTTTTAATCATTGTAAGTTATGTTCAACCTTTTTAATTTAATGTCTCGTAGCTAAGTTATTATTATGCTTATTTAATCCGAAGTAATCATGATGTTGGGCTAATTACTAAAATTGGGTAATTGGGCTTTGTACCATAATTGGGGTTTGGACAAAAGAATGACACTTGTGAAAATTAGACTATGGGCTATTAATGGGCTTTATATTTGTTTAACTAAATGATAGTTTGTTAATGTTAATATAAAGATTTATAATTGGACGTACCCATAAATTACCATATACACTCGATCGGACACGATGGGCGGGGTATTTATATGTACGAATAATCGTTCATTTAACCGGACACGGGAATGGATTAATAGTCATTAGAATTATTAAAACAGGGGTGAAATTATGTACAAGGACACTTGGCATAATTGTTAACAAAGTATTAAAACCTTGGGTTACACTCAGTCGACATCCTGGTGTAATTATTAAACAAAGTATTAAAATCTTGTTACAGTTTAAGTCCCCAATTAGTTGGAATATTTAACTTCGGGTATAAGGATAATTTGACGAGGACACTCGCACTTTATATTTATGACTGATGGACTGTTATGGACAAAACCAGACGGACATATTAAATAATCCAGGACAAAGGACAATTAACCCATGGGCATAAAACTAAAATCAACACGTCAAACATCATGATTACAGAAGTTTAAATAAGCATAATTATTTTATTTCATATTTAATTTCCTTTATTTTATATTTAATTGCACTTCTAATTATAGCACTTTTATTTATTGTTATTGTATTTAATTGCACTTTTAATTATCGTACTTTTTAATTATCGCAAGTTTATCGCACTTTTATTTATCGCAATTTCATTATCGTTATTTACTTTACACTTTAAATTAAGTCTTTTATTTATTTAATATTTTACATTTTGTTTTAACTGCGACTAAAGTTTTAAAATCGACAAACCGGTCATTAAACGGTAAAAATCCCCTTTTATAATAATAATATTACTTATATATATATTTGTATTTTTATAAAAGTAAACTAATATAGCGTTAAGCTTTGTTTAAAGATTTTCCCTGTGGAACGAACCGGACTTACTAAAAACTACACTACTGTACGATTAGGTACACTGCCTATAAGTGTTGTAGCAAGGTTTAAGTATATCCATTCTATAAATAAATAAATATCTTGTGTAAAATTCTATCGTATTTAATAGTATTTTCTTGTAAAATATAAAGCTATTTTATATACACCTCGCATAACATCAGCGCCCCTGACCCTGCCCCGGAACTACCACTATTCGACGGACAACTAATTGCACGATGCCCTGGTTTGTGACAACTCCAACACACACTATTCGGATACGGGCATGCTGAAGACTCATGCCCAACAACACCACACTTTAAGCATCTTCTTGTAGCCTCAGAACACTGACCACTGTGAGAAGATCGACACGTGTGACACCAATTCCCTTTACCTGATCCAGATCCAGTACTACTCTGACCACTTTTACCCTTCGATTTAAACCCACTAGACTTCTTGAATTTAGATCCTGATTGACCAGATACTTGCCCACCTTGTTGTAGCACATTACCAAACATTCTGTTTCTGGCAGCCTGAACATCACTTTCTACCATCTTAGCCATCACAACAGCTTGAGACAATGATGTAGCTGTTCTAACAAAAGTTCTGTACTCAGGCAGAATGATATTAACAAAATGCTGGATACGAGATGCTTCGACTGGCACCCATTGTTGTACAAACCTCAGTTTATCCATAAACTTCTCTACTACCTCATCGATCGTCATTTGAGGTGTCATCTTCATTTCAAGAAACTCAGTCTTGATTCGGTTCATATCAAATGAATTACAATATTGTTCACACACCTTCCCATGAAACTGCTCCCATGTGATCATACTCACTTGCTCTTTTGGTATACTAGAAATCAAAGAATCCCACCAAATCATAGCCCTACCTTTCAACAGTCTACTAGCATATGTTACCTTCAGCTCGGGTTCACACTGACACGCTTCAAATACCCTTTCAACTTCTCGCAACCAATTGAGAGTTACAGTCAGATCAGTACTTCTAGAGAACTCGGAGGGTTTTCAATCACGGAAGTTCTTATACGTACATCTTTTAGGTGGTTGCATGTAAGGTTGATGGAACATTTGCATTTGGTATGGATTCATCATCATGGAATTTTGGTAATTAAAGGTGTTTTATGGTGGCATATAATATTGGTTAGGTATTTGATTCTGAAACTGGTTCTGGGGCACATTAGGTATCGTTTGGGATTGCGCGGTTGGGAATCCAGGTGGTGTATCATCATTTCCAGAATGCCTCGCCAATTCAAGCTCATTAATTTTGTCCTCGGCCTCTTTTAGCTTGCTTTCTAACTGAAGGATGTAACTACTCTGATCATCATCTGACTCAACACCTTCTTCTGGTGCTCTGAATGTTCCGGGGTTAGATGGGCCAGTTGCGTTTCTATCAGCCATACCTGTGCTACAAAACAGCTCACACAAAAGCTTAGTGGATAACAGTTATTTTAATCACAACTAACACACGTATATCCTATTTTCACTTAGCTCCCACTCCCACAGACATGTTTGACTTGCCTCAGGGTTTGGGAACAAAATACGCGTACGTATTTGCTGCCAAACCATGCTCTGATGCCAACTTGTAACACCGGCCATTTTTTTTTTAAATACACAGCGGAAGACTTTATTAACAAACACAATATAAGTCACGTCATTACGTTTAAGTTTACACAACGGTGTTACGTTATCACAAAACATTATTTATACAAAAGTCCACATCAGAGTTGGGTTGTCAAACATGTCTTCTGCAATAGCACCCTTCCCGACTAGCAGTACCTAAACCTGCAAGGGGAGAATATGTGGGGGATTAGCGCACCGCTAAGTGAATGGAATCTATCTAACAGATATAGCTTAAGTCACACACAAGCTATATACTAACAACAACACATGCAAACTATCAACTAGCATACAATAAGATAATACGAGGATCGGCGGCTTGTACGAGCACACGACTCCTAGCTGATCGGACTTGAGTCTACCGATAGTCCCTGCTACTCAATTCACAGTATAGTTATCCAGATGCAGGGGATGCATCATTCACACTATACTCTACAATCAGTAGCCTATGGACCCAACCTCCCCTAGGCACGGTTGACCTCATACGGACTCTAACCTCTCCTAGGCACGGTCTCGAGTCCCCAGTCTCCCTAGGCCCGACTGGTGCCATTCACACAGTGTACACATAATTCACATACAACATCAGGCATACTATATTATTCTAACATGGCAATTTCTACACTATGCATGGTAAAAGAGTCAACCACAGTAGCATGATATGCTACTTAAACTCTATCCGGAGATAGACCCACTCACCAATTACCAGCAACTGCTCAGTTATTATTTCTGAGCTTCCTCCTTGTCCTTATAACCTGAGAAAAACACAAATAAAGTTAATATACATATCCAATAAATAATATAATCATTTCATACGATTAACTAGGTCATAACACCATATATTCATAATTTTATGAGTCTACATCATGACTCCACTCAATAATGGCATACAGGTGCGTGCAAAACACGACATACACACTAAAACTCTTTTTCCGGTCCAAAAACAGTTTGATGTAGTTTCTTAAAAGTTTACCATTTAAAAGTATTCTTTATTACGATTCTAACGATAGTTTATTCATCAAAAACGGAGTTACGTTTTGAAAGTTACGCCCGTTTCAATTTCATAAAAGTACTGTAGCAAATAGTGGCACTGTAGCAACTCGGTACTGTAGCAAATAGTGACACTGTAGCAACTCGAGAGTACTGTAGCAACTCGGTACTGTAGCAAATAGTGGCACTATAGCAAATAGTGACACTGTAGCAAATAGCGACACTGTTGCAGTTCGGGTACTGTAGCAAAATACTGCAGCAAGATACTGTAGCAAAATACTGTAGCAACTGGGTTTCGAAGCAGTTCGCTGTTTTTGCGATTTTTTCGCCCAAAACTCGATTTTTGAGTGTTTTTTATCCGTTTTTAAGCACATGGAAGCTACTAAACATATATACAACCTATTTCTAACATCAATTAAGCATAACAAACACCAAAAATGAAGATTCAAGCTTAAAATCACACTTTTTATTCAAGAACACAAAACCCATTTTGAGCAAGAATTAATACATGAATCTATGATATGCATACCTTATATTGATCACAAAATCACAAGGAATATATCTCTAGCTTTAATTAATCCAAAGGCTCACAAAATCAAATTAGGGTTTATGTATGTGTTTGTGTATGTGTTCGTGTATGTGTTTGATGAAATGAGAAATTGATAGAACTATCCAGATACATACACTTAAATGAGTTATAAACTCATACCCCATATCACACAGGTATTTACTAGTTATCTTATCTGATAACCTTTCGTATCTCCTTAGGCGGTCCTAACGGAGTCCAAATTAAATAAACCAACCTGTTCTGGGACCCTTGTCACAAACTGGTCACAACACAATTATAATAAAACACTAATAAAATAATTAAAATAAAAGCACTTAAGACTAAGCACAAACCCTAAGGGCAAAATAGGCAACTTACAACTAGCCCGGGTTTCAGTCTGTTACAAATGGCTACTTTCCCTTTTTTTTTTTTTAACTCTATTTAAACTCCATATCTCAACCCCATTTTACACACAACTTTCATTTTACTTATTCATTTTTATTCATTTTTCTCACATCTTTCATAAAAAAATGAGTTCCAAAAAAACACCAAACAAAGGAAAAACGAAACAACGTCCGGTAGTTCAAGATCCAAATTCGGTTAGTCGAGATATGATGCAAATGCTACTCGATAACTCGCAACAAACTACCGGGTTTTCTCGTTTTGCAAATACTAATGCATTTGCGGGTATGTTCGGAAATGTCCATCAACAACAATCTCAAAATGTTCCACTCTTCCTGAACCAACTATCTCAAAGTGTTCCAATCTACCCGAGCCAACTATCTCAAAATGTTCAAATCTACCCGAACCAACAACAAACGAAACAAGCACCTTATTATCCAAGTCTCCGTGACGAATCGTCCGACGAAGAAGTTTCCGAAACACCACTCCAAAATGAACCCGAATCCGAACCTGAGCTCGAACCCGAAGCCGAACCCAAACGTGATCCGAAAGGAAAAGGAAAAGTGGTAGAAAAGAAAGTGAGGTGTCCGAAGACCGCGTGGACCGACTTGGAGACAAAAATTTTAGCCGAGCATTTTGTATATGTTTCCGAACATCCGATTGTCGGAAACGACCAAAGTCATACTTTATTTTGGGGAGAAGTCCCGGTGAAAAGACGTCCAGATCAAATAAGTGGAAAATGGTCGAAAATGCAAAGGAATGTCAAGATATGGATCGGTATTTACAACAAATACGAGAGAATGTGGGAAAGTGGTTGTAATAATGACGACATTATG
The DNA here is from genome assembly GCF_046630445.1 of Rutidosis leptorrhynchoides. Classification (NCBI taxonomy): domain Eukaryota; kingdom Viridiplantae; phylum Streptophyta; class Magnoliopsida; order Asterales; family Asteraceae; genus Rutidosis; species Rutidosis leptorrhynchoides. The sequence goes on from NC_092336.1 coordinate 635,982,376, forward strand.
TCCGCGGCACGAATGGCTTTCAAAGCGCAAACAAAGGGACGACACTTTGCGTTTGAGGATGCGTGGCGAGTGTTAAGGAATTGCCCGAAGTTTTTAGAAGGCGAAAGTATTTCGAGTAGCAACAAACGAAAAGAACCCGATCATATACCAATTAATGATCAAACCGAGGGAAGTTCCAACCCAAACACAAGCATGCACCCCGACCCAACCCAAATGGAAAATTTGTTAAAGGATACCGACCCAATCCAACGCCCTCCAAGTCGAGCTAAAAGTCAAAGGGACTCTTACTCATCCAATGCCGCGAGCCGTATGTCTTCCGATGAAGTTCGCTTTAAAATTGCTCAATCGGTCCAAGCTTCACAAGATGTGGCGAATCAAACCATGAAAAAGCTACAAAATGATAGCAGCATGCGGACTATGTTTAAAGGGTTGAAGCTTCTTTCCAAACCGGTGTCACGAGATTTACCTCCCGATGAATACGATATGCTAATGCTTGCTCGAGACAAAATTAAGAAAAAATATGCGAAGAAATTGCAAAACTTGGACGACGACGACGATGAGTAGTTTGATTATTTAGCTTTCTAGTATTTTTTTTAATTGTCGTAATCTTTTAATTTTAAATTGTCGTAATGTTTTAAATTTTAATTATTGTATTTTTTTATTTTAATGAAATGGTAGTTTTATGTTTTTTATTTTAAATTTATTATATAAATATTAATAATTATTTGATAATATAAAATAATTCAAAAAGAAAATACAAAAATGGAAGGAGGAGTGTCTTTGTTGGTAGTGTTTAGTCCTGGGTTTAGTCCTGGGAAGGAAGTGAGATGGAGATGCTGATGTGACGCTAAATGGTTGGTTAGTTCTGAAAGACATCCTGTCACCATTGGGATCACTCTGTAATCTTTTGAAAAAGCATAAAGCGGGAGTATCATTTATCTAAAATAAAACATGGTACAGGACTCAACATGTTGAAAATGTGACTTTCACTCAAGAGTCAAGAATCATTCTTTTAGTACATATAATCAGGGGCGGAGGGAGGGGGTCAAGTGGGGTCAGCCGTCCCCGACGATTTCGAAATTTTAGTGTAAATTTTTTCGGTTTTTCGATTTTGTCCCAGGTGGAATTTTTTTCCCCCCAAAACCTTCGTATTTTGCCCTAAAACCTTCGTATTTTGCCCTAAAACCTTCGTATTTTGCTCAAAAGCCTCTAAATTTTGCTCAAAAAACTCAATATTTTGCCCAAAAACCTCTATATTTTGTCAAAAAAAAAAATTCCTTACGTTTTAAAAAAAAATTGCCCCCAGTAAATTTTTTTTCTGGATCCGCCTACACCAAGTATGAGTATTAAAGAAGTTTCTTGACTACACATTCAATTAGCAAGTTAAGATCATGAAAAGTAGAAAAATTTACTCAACAAAAAGGGTATTAAGAAGTCAACATCTTGAAAGTTGACTTTTTACATAAACATCATTATGTCACCGCATATAATGCTCTTTCTTGCACCACGTAAGACATTTTTATGATCTTCTTATGACTACTCATGAAACGAACCTGGAGTCATTTCCAGAAAACGACGATTTCTTTTAAATTATGCATCAGATGCGGCGCGTCCCTTTTAGATGCGGCGCATCTGTATCTGACTGTCCAGTTTCAGCCAGGTTAACCATTTTGACCCGTTATAGTAACTCGTTTCGACACAATCACATTATAATTAAAAAACATGTTTAACTTCACAAATTACATTAATAAACAAGTTGAGAACATTTAACTTTGTTTATACAACCATTGTGTGCCAACGACCCATTACACAACCAAAGATATTACTTGGACCCAAACAAAATCCGACTATCAACATAAGTACAAGAGCATGTCATTTGGGTGTATCTACCCCACTAAGGCATCACCAATAGAGTATGACTTCTTAATCCTCAAGAGTAGCTTCAACCAAGCTATCCACTGAGTTTACCTTTTCCCTTGTCAGCACCCGAATCTATCAAAAGAGATAAACAATAGAAGGGTAAGCTAGCGCTTAGTGAGAATAATAATAGTACATATGCTCAAATGCATAATACATATATTAGCATATAACCACCAACCAAACAACTCCACACATAATCATACTAATGGGTTGAAATTTCCAGATGTATATTCAGTATCTCATATGAATTTTGGAGTCTATGTTTGTTGACTTTGGCATTAAAAAATAAATAAGTTTACATTAATTTCTAAAAAAGTTGTTGACTTTTGTATTTTCCAATATCAATATGCGTAGACTTTTTGTGAATTTTGGCTTCGTCTATTGCTAAGAGTGATACGTATATTGTTAGTTTGGTTTATCACTATGTTCCATGTCGCACTTATCTTTCACCTAAATTTTGGCCACATTACATATAAGTTTGACTTGGTTATGTGTTTAACAATGCATTTATGTAGTACTTCATTCGATATAGGTTTTGTATTGAATTTCTTTAAATTAATTGGATGAATTTATGGTATACATGTAAATCAAGACTGTTGATATGTAGTCCCAGTGGCGACTCCACTAGAAGTGGGGTCCCATGACCCCATTAAATAAATTTCTTTTTACACTATCTACTCTTGAAATTGTACGGGACACCACTAAATTTAACTATAGGACCTCATATATTTTAAAAATTTATGATTTTCAAAGGTAACAACCACTAAAGTACCCTTAAAATATAATTAGGTTCGATAAAAAAAAATTAGGACCCCATTGGGTTTTCATCATGGATTCGCCACTGTGTAGTCCTTACAAGTATTGGTCGACAAAAGTAATGATGCATGCCGAGAAGTTGAAGAGCTTAAACTTGCATTGTTCAAAGTTGTTGACGCAATGCATTCGAGTGGCTTGGAAATTTCTCTATTAATGAGTAAACGTTGAAATGAAAAAGTATCTTTAAAAGCAAGAAAAGAAATAGTGCAAGTCACCTAGGTCTGAGCAAGTGTAGAGTGTGTTCACCAATGAAGTTTACTGAAAAACCTTTGAAGAAGAGGCGAGTATGATTGCAAGCTAAATTGAGTGTATTCCATATGGATTTGTTACAAGTTTGACTCCAAAATGAAAAAAAAATTTTGAAAATTGGACACAAACTGTTTGATAGCGTCTTAAGTAGTTAAGTTTCTTAAATTGTTCACGTTAATCTTTGAACTAATATACACAATTTACATATATGAGAGCATGGGTTTATCAAGTGTGCAGTTGAAGGAGTTCATGGTTAGTGTCAGATGAACCAATCAAGATTAGAGGCAATTCGTTCCAAGATAGGCATGTAAAGCAATTAGTATACGCAAATTTATTAAGGGGTGCCATTATAATTGAAAAGTTGTTGTGAAAGTGTGTAACCGTGAAATTATTGATTGGATGTTGATTTATCTTCATAACTTATCCTTTTCAAGGTTTTATAACACATTGTCATGTAAAAGGAGATAAAAAATAAACTCTAAATAAAGACAACTTCTTTTTACACTATATACAATTCATACATACATACATACATTAAAACATTAAAAGATTACGATTATTAAATAATATATGGTTGCAGGCCCGGCCCAATCCAGGATCAAAGTGATCTACTGCTCGACCTGTTTTAGTTAAATTAAATGATCTACTGCTCGACCTGGTAGCGGTGGAGGCCTGACTTGCCGTTTACCCGGGGTTTACCAACTAGAGGGGAGCCATTATGGCTCGTCGCTAGGGGGTTCCTCGTAAAAAAAAATAAAAATAAAGTTAAGATGGCCAAGTGGTCTAAGTAAGTCTCCAGTTTCACGTTTTGTTTCGAAATGGCGTGAAGTATTTAATTTTTTTTTTCCACAAAACACAATCGCCCATTGTCATACACCAATCACATTTACGCATTACTAAAATATTTCTAACCCGCTATTATGATATGTAATTCTTGATATGTAATTCTAATGCTATATTTTTAATGTTTATTGATATAACGTTAATTTTCGTTTTTTAATAGCTTATAGTATTCTTTAGGAATATTTGATTATATTGTAACATATTTTGCTCAATTGAAGTCAAACTCAGCTACTAATTATAATTAAAACATGTGTAATAAATCAAAAACATCAAGAAGGTCGTTCCCGTGGAAGGTCGTTCCAGTGGGGGCCCGTCATTTGGACGAGTTGACAACGATAGTGTTGGAAATAGGAGGCTAGGTATATTATTTGGGGAAGAGAGGATTGATAACTTAGAAATTTGATTGCTCTTGAAAACTTTGTTTTATTGCTTTTTGCTTTGCTTGATTACAAATGAGGGGTGAAACCCTCTATTTATACTACTCAATGGAGTAGTCTAGAAGTATTCATCATCTACTAATATCTAGATATTTCCTAAGCATTATCTAGATATTTTCTAAGTATTATCTTTAGATATTTTACAAGATTTTTCTACACACTTTCACTACTAGATATTACAAGAAGTTTCTACATAATGGACTACAATCTTGATCCAAAATACTTTGATACTTGCAAGCCCAACACATAGCCCAAAATCAAGTTTAGTTTCCAACAGCCCCCCTTAAACTTGATTTCGTCACTCCGAGCATATTCCGTAATCTCTGAAATGTCTCGTGTTTTAGGGGCTTTGTGAAAATATCAGTAACTTGGTCAACTGACTTCGCGTACTTTATCTGCACCTCTTTATTTGTAACACACTCCCTTATGTAATGGTATTTTGTATCGATGTGTTTGCTTCGATCATGAAAAACTGGATTCTTTGCTAGAGCAATCGCAGACTTGTTATCCACATATATCTCTGTAGGTTCCTTTTGAAAAAACTTAAGCTCATTTAGTAACTTCCTGAGCCATATTGCATGACAGGTGCACGATGTTGCTGCTACAAACTTGGCTTCACACGTTGACAGAGTCACAATGGGTTGCTTCTTCGAGCTCCATGTGAACGCCGTATCTCCCATATAGAACACGAAATCACTCGTACTCTTACAATCATCTATGTCTCCAGCCCAATCACTATCACTGTATCCAACTAGCTTGAAGTGATCAGAAGGCGAATAAAACAGGCCATAGTCAATCGTACCTTTGATGTAGTGAAGTATCCTCTTGGCCGCCTTCAAGTGATTTATTGTAGGTGCTTCCTTGTATCGACTTACTAGTCTAACTCCGTAGAGAATATCTGACCTCGTGCAGGTTAGGTACCTCAAACTTTCAACCAAACTCTTGTATTGTGTTGGGTCCACCAAGTATCCCATCATCTTTTGACATTTGAGATTGCAATCTACCGGTGTGTTCATTGACTTGCAGTCATTCATCTTAAACTTCTTGAGCACCTCATTCGCATAACCTTCTTGGGATATGAATATTCATTCTTTCTTTTATTTTACCTCGATCCCAAGATATTAAGCCATAAGTCCAATGTCGGTTATCTCGAACTCCCGAACCATTGCTTTCTTGAACTCCTCAAACATTTTGGGATTACTACCGGTGAATATCAAGTCATCCACGTATAGGCACACAATCATAACATCTCCATCATTGCTAACTTTGGTGTAGAGGGCATGCTCATGGGGGCATTTCGTAAAGTCATTATGCTGGAAATACTTGTCTATCCTGCTATTCCATGCCCGAGGCGCTTGCTTCAACCCGTATAAGGCCTTTTTCAATTTTAGCACCTTATTCTTTTGACCTTTTACGATGTATCCCAAAGGTTGTTCTATATAGACTTCTTCTTCCAAGTGGCCATTAAGGAACGCGGATTTGACATCCATTTGATAAATCTTCCAATTATGTTGAGCCACAAGTGAGATTATCAATCTTATAGTTTCTAGATGAGCGACGAGAGCAAATACCTCGTCATAGTCTATGCCGGCTCGTTGACTATATCCCTTCGCCACCAACCTTGCCTTATATCTTTCAACTTCACCTTTGGAATTCTTCTTGGCCTTGTACAACCATTTTACACCAATAGCCTTTTGTCCCTTTGGTAGTGTGGCAAGATCCCACGTATTATTCTTCTCGATTGCTTGAATCTCTTCGTCCATAGCACGTTTCCACTTTTGGATTTTTGTTGCGTCTTCATAACTTATTGGCTCACAATCGGCAAGAAGGCAGAACAATGATAGATCCTCCATAGGCTGGGTTACCTCATACAACTCCATAATGCTCCTTGTGTGATGTTGTAGCCTACTTGATTCTCCTCCTGATGTTGGTGTCACTTCATTAGGTGTAGTGGTTGGAGTACGTAGAGAGTGCAGAGATGGTGTACTAGAAGGTTCTTGAATTTTTAGATATTCTTCGTTCCTTGCAGTACTCTCGAATGGATAAGGGAGAAAGTCATAGTTCTCCTCTTCGGGAACATTCCAATCACATGTTGCTTCTTCATCGAACACCACATCTCGACTTTACCGGTCTTGGGATTGTATAACATGTAACCCTTCGAACTTGAGTCATAGCCCACGAATATGAGTTTCTCGCTTTTATCATCGAGCTTCGTCCTCTTCTGATCTGGTACATGAGCATATGCCACACTTCCGAACACTCGAAGGTGTGAGATGCCTGGCTTACTTCCACTCCAAGCTTCAATGGGCATTTCGTTCTTAACGCTTCTAATGGGCGAGCGATTTGCTAGATAGATCGCACAGTCCACTGCCTCAGCCCAAAACTCCTTAGGCATCCTTTTGCGCTTTAACATACTCCGGGCCATATCAAGAATAACACCATTTTGTTGAGGTGAATACCGAAGAGTTAGAGGACGTCGTAACCTATTGTTGTCGTAAAATTCCTTGAATTCCTTGGATGTGAATTCTCCACCATGATCGGATCTCATCGCCTTTATGGTGAGACCACTTTGATTTTCCACAAACGCTTTAGACTTCTTAAACATTCCAAAAACTTCTGACTTCTCTTTTAGAAAATAGACTCATGTCTTTCGACTAAAATCATCAATGAATATAAGAAAATATCTATTTTTACTGAAAGACGGTGGACTGATGGGTCCACATACATCCGTGTGAATAAGTTCTAGAGGTTTCTTCGCTCTACTAGAAGCCTCTATTGGAAAACTGTTTTGGAAGTGCTTTCCTAGAGGCATCCCTCACAAATTTGATCCGGATGATTATTTGGAGGCAAACCCTTCACCATTCCTTTACTTGATAATAATTTTAAGCCTCCAAAATTTAAGTGCCCGTATCTCATGTGCCAAAGCCAAGAATTATCTTTGAAACATGCTTTTAAACATCTTGAAATGTCATGTTGAATATTTAGCAGAAACATCCTATTCGTTGACATTGGCACTTTAGCAATCAAACCTCCTTTTTGGTCTCTTAAAGAAAGAGTACGATTTATCATGTGAATATCATAGCCTTTCTCTAAGAGTTGTCCAATACTCAGTATATTCGTCTTCATATTGGGCACATAATACACGTTAGTGATAAATTGATGCCTTCCATTTTTCAAGCGGATGAGGATCTTTGCCTTTAACCGGGACTTTAGAGGAATCTCTGAAAGTGATATTTCCACTTGTTACCTCGTCTAACTCCACAAACATGCTTTTGTCACCATACATATAGTTGCTTACACCCGTGTCAAGATACCGCAAATTCGATTCTCCGTTTTCTTCACCTTTGCATGCTAGTAACAAAGTGTTTTCCACGGCTTCGTTATCTTCTTGTGCAAAATTTACTCTTTTTTGCACGTAATTGTTTGATTTCTCGCATTCCGAAGCATAGTGGCCAAATTTTTGACAATTATAGTATTTAGTTTGAGAGTTGTCATACCTTGGCCTTCTACTTGTGTAGCCTCTCCCGCGACCTCTTGTTGAGTGAAAATCTTGGCTTCTTTCTTCATTTTTGTAAGAACTGTAGCCTCCACGTTTGGAATATCCTTGCCCTCGTCCTCGGCCATGTACTTGACCACGACCTCGTTGACTCGGTTGATGAGTCTTTTCACTGCTCTCTTCCTTAAAAGACAGTTTTGCTTGTAAAGCTTGCTCCTTATTTTTCTTATTGAACCTCTCTTCATGGGCTTGTAATGAACCCATGAGTTCATCGATAGTTATTGATTCTAGATCTTTAGATTCTTCGATGGCTACGACTATATAGTCGAATTTGAATCTAATGATCTAAGAATCTTTTCAATGACTCTTACATCACTTAGAGTTTCACCATTCCTCTTTAATTGATTGACAATCGCCAAGACTCTTGTAAAATAATCGAAAATTGATTCTGAGTCTTTCTTATTTAAGGATTCGAACTCATCTCGTAGTGTTTGTAGTCGAACTTTTTTCACCTTTTCAACTCCCTTGTGAGAATTCACCAAGATCTCCCATGCTTTCTTGGCGGTGGTTGCACTTGCAATTTTCTCAAAAGCTCCATTATCTACACTTTGTTAGATGATGGAAAGAGCCTTTTGATCTTTGGTCTTCAATAGCTTTTTCTCTTTGCTGAGAGAACCTTTTTCTGTAGGTTCCTCACAGCCTTCCTCCACAATCTCCCATAGGTCTTGTCCACCTAGGAAGGTCTTCATTTGGATGCTCCATCGATCATAATTATCCTTTGTGAGGCGAGGAAACATGATGACATTGTTGGCCATCATCTTGTCGAACCAAGCTCTGATACAAATTTGTTGGAAATAGGAGGCTAGGTATATTATTTGGGGAAGAGAGGATTGATAATTTAAAAGTTTGATTGATCTTAAAAACTTTGTTTTATTGCTTATTGCTTTGCTTGATTACAAATGAGGGGTGAAGCCCTCTATTTATACTACTCAATGGAGTAGTCTAGAACTCTTCATCATCTACTAACATCTAGATATTTCCTAAGCATTATCTAGATATTTTCTAAGTATTATCTTTAGATATTTTATAAGATTTTTCTACACACTTTCACTACTAGATATTACAAAAAGTTTCTACATAATGGACTACAATCTTGATCCAAAATACTTGGATACTTGCAAGCTCAAATCTAAAACACATAGCCCAAAATCAAGTTTAGTTTCCAACAGATAGCTGAAGTTTAATCTCTATTTCAGAGGACATCTCTGATACTACTGTAAGTGTTTCAACCCACTCTTATATCAACAATCATATATTACTACATCACTATATAATGTGAAAGTCGAATTTTAATGATGGAAACTAACTATAACGCATTTATATCTCCTATAGAAGATGTCATGCATGGTTGAACGCAAGAGCATGAGCGGTAAGTAATTATACTGTCAATAGGCTTCTAATTAAATCAACTATCTGCTCAAACCTATAATTCATTATTATAACTTTTTACTAAAAATTTGAACATTTCTGTTTTAGTGTGTCGACCCTTATGACATTCCGTCCGAGGTGAATGATGCTCTTAACCAAATGTTCATTTGGTTAGCCAAAAAGTTTGACTTTAACGTAAAAACAATTACCGTGTATACACCGTGATGGATGCAACGGACGACGTCGATGTCGTAAATGAGATTGCCACCAAGCTTAGTAAGAATGGAGACTCAATTGTCTTGGAGAAAGATGATCGTGACTACAAAACACCAAAGCCCTATAATGTAGTCAACTGTAAACTTTAGAATTTTGTACTACTTATTTATGTGTGATCACTCTTTACCATGTAAAATTAATCTAATGGTAGTACTTTATCACCGAATTGTGTTTTTCCTTGTGCTAATACAGATTCAGAACACTGTAGATAATGATTCTCCAGTGTCAACTTCGGGCTATTCCAAGTTAGGAGAAACATCTGATAGTTTACTTATATGATAGTTTACTTATATTTAATGATTGCATTATACTTAACAATATTTAAAAATTTTCTTCAAGTCGTTTCGTTGGTGTCAAGATGGGATGGCCCCTTATGCATTCTTGGAGACTTCAACTCAACATGTTCACAAGAAGAAAGATTAAAAGAGGTGATTAATCTGACTAATATTCTCAATTTCATTGAATATATTGTTAGATGCAACATGCTGCAAAATACAAAGTTCTCTTGGGAAGGGCCGTTAGGCAAAATGACAAGGATTGATCGTTTCAGGTTTGATGCCGAATGGTTAAGTATCGATTCATCGGAAGTGTTATTTGTGTGGAGTGAACGGTTTTTGTATTGGGGGCCTAAACCGTTCCCGTTCTATAATGGTTGGTTTACGAACCCAAAGTTTTTGGTAATGTGCGAAAGACGTTGGAAATCTTACAATTCAATGGTTGGACTGCACACAAGGTGGTTAAAAATGCAGGGAGTTATATGTAGACATGAAAGGTTGGCATGATCAAATGGTTATAAATAGAACCTCGAATTGGATGCATTGAATGCTGATGTAATGCTCATTTCTCGGTTACAAGAGGATCGTATCCTACTTCCAATCGAATTGTCTAAATTGGTAGGTGCCAAACTAACGCGTAAAAGTCTTAAGAAATAGTTGAATATATTTTCAGGTATGGGCTGTAGCAGATAAGTAGTTAAATCTGCTTGGCACTCAGTTTGTTGTTTTTGTTTGTGTTGGTTTCTTCATCTCTTGGATGGATTTCTTTATTTAATATATTATGTTTTTAGCAAAAAAAAAAAAAAAAAAAAAATTATAAAATCTTTCTTTAACTACATTCGTTGCCTTCATTTGCTTATTTTACAGAATATGTGGCAAATTTTTACATGAGCTAACACATAATTTATTATATTTAAAAATTTTATTGACGAAACTCGTGAATTCGCAGGTCTTAAGCTAGTACATACATTAAAAGATTACAATTATTAAATAACATATGGTTGCAGGCCAGGCCCAATCCAGGATCAAAATGATCTACTGCTCGACCCGTTTTACCTAAATTAAATGATAACATAAAGCTAAGATGGCCAAGTGGTCTAAGTAAGTCTCCAGTTTCACGTTTTGTTTCGAAATGGCGTGAAGTATTTAAGTTTTTATTTCACAAAACACAATCACCCATTGTCATACACCAATCACATTTACGCATTACTAAAATATTTCTGACCCGCTATTATGATATGTAATTCTAATACTATATTTTTAATGTTTATTGATATAACGTTAGTTTTCATTTTTTAATAGCTTATAGTATTCGTTAGGAATATTTGATTATATTGTAACATATTTTGCTCAATTGAAGTCAAACTCAGCTACTAATTATAATTAAATCATGTGTAATAAATCAAAAACATCAAGAATATACATTTACATTTGTTATAATTTATATTTAATTTCCAAAATCGTCGTTAGATTAGTATTTTATTCAATTGGATATCCACTAGACCGCTTAATCTGTTGGCCATGGATATGAAAGGATGAAATAAAACTAAATAGATATGTACGAATATGGATGAACAAAAATTAAATGAATATGGATGTAAATATAACATCACCCGATCCATATCTGATTCATTGCCCTCTCAGCGTTAGGGCATAAGTTAGAAAATACCAATTAATAATAATAATAATAATAATAATAATAATAATAATAATAATAATAATAATAATAATAATAATAATAATAATAATAATAATAATAATAATAATAATAATAATATAATAATAATAATAATAATAATAATAATAATAATAATAATAATAATAATAATAATAATAATAATAATAATAATAATAATAATAATTGTTGAGTCCCCAAAATAATTAAGGATTTAATTATGACAAAACTGTAATTTATTTGCACTAAAGTGTTATGTGCAGTCAGCACAAGTTTGTTCATGTATAGACATCAGATATTGCTGTGTCGAGTGTTTAGTTTGCTGCTCAGTCTACCAGCACACGGTAGACAGTGTTCTTCAATCAGCACAGGATGTGTACTCAGCAAATCAAGAACATGAAGTGGCTCAGCAATGAAGAACTAGCACAGCTGGAATGCAGCTCACTACACAAGACAGCTATACCTCTTATAAACTTCTTCTCGAGCTGGTCGATCAAGCTGAGACAATAGTTCAGTCAGCTCCTCGCGAGGCAATTTGCTGGCTGAGACTATGGCAGTTTGAGGATCAATAGTTAGCTGATCCACCAGCAGAGCAACTCTGGGAGTAATAGACGCTCCCCGATAGATGAAGTTAGGTACAACTTCATCAGGATCTGGTACCTGGCACACATAAGGTTTCTTCTCAGCAGAAACAGAAGCCTGAGAAGAATCAGTAGTGCCAATAGCAGAGGTACCAGCATCCACAATGGGTTCCATAGAACCAGTAGCAGCGGTAGATAACTGTGCAGTAGGTGAAGAAGCAGCATCTGCAGCATCTTTAAAGAAAGTATCCGGTGTGCAATCAGACACCTGTAGATTACCAGTGGAATCCACAGTAATAAAGTGTCTCGATTGAAGATCAGAAACATCCGGAATAACACTAGTAGCATCAGTATCCACCGTTGGCTCTGTGGGGACATAGCCAACATAGCCAGCATTAACAAAATCAAGACCCTCCAGAACAGTATTACCCTGTGAACCAGAATCTGATGGAAAAGTAGCACTTTTACCAGCATCCATGATAACATCAGATGAAAAAGTAGCACTTGTACCAGCTTCCATGATAACATCAGATGGAAAAGTAGCACAAGTACTAGCATCCACAATAACATTTTGTGCATCGGTAGCAGCAGCAGACGCAATGTCACCCTTTGGTTCAGTGACAGGTTCATTAAGTAGAACATCCTTGACAATATTGTCAATTACCTTTTTAAGAACAGGAGGATCCACTATGATTTCATCTTCCACTTCAGGTGTAGTAGTGGAAGCAGCAATACTGGGAGCAGTATCACCAGCAGCTGTAGAAGCAACATTACTAGCATCAGCACCACCAGTAGGAGAAACAATAGCACCAATACCAGTAGCAGAGGCAGCAATCTGCTCAGTAGGAATAATATCATCTTTAACTTGCTCCCCCTCTGCCTGTTCATCTACCCTGCTAAGAACTGAAACAATAGAACATTTTATGTTAACAACTGTAGAACCAAATAAATTTGACTCAACAATTGCATCTGATGTTGGTCTCTGGGGACAGACTGGTGATTTGGTCAGCCCTTCGAATGAGACAGAATAAGGTGTCTGTAAGTACAGCTGTGACTCTGCTGACTCATTGGCGATACATGTTGACCCAGATAGTGTAAGAGTTCTGGCTGGTAATGATGTAGGAGTGAGACTCTTATCATGATCCGAGTAACATAATGGCTGTGCAGTATCCTGAGCTGGTTCAACACGATGAGGACCCAGCTCAAGTTTGCTTTGGGGGTCAGGTATGTGCTCTGCTGGTTGTACTGTCAGCAGAGGATATAGCATTAAGTTCAAGTTTGAAAAATGTGGAAGTGTCTGGCTAGAAGAGTATGGGTTGCTACTCTTCTTAACACTAGTTTTAAAATCAGTCTGCTTGGGAGCCAGGGTTATACCTTTAACTCCTCTTTCATTTTTCAAGTCAGCAGATAAAAGATTTTTAATTATGTTAGAATTTTCTGCTGTTTGGTCTAGAAACGCACCGGGTTCCATAGCCACATCCTTTGCAGGAGCAGCAGTTGAGACTACTGCAATCTCCCCTGTGGTGAGCCTGGAGCCAGCTTTTACTCGTTTGGATTTGCCTATTACCAAGAAATAGTTAAGCAACGGATTCCAATACTAGAAGTGGATAGTCATTATATAAGACTAGGGCTGTTCTTTATGATCAGAGAGCACTAGATTCTAATACAACTACTACTTTACCAGTATGTGAGACGGTGGCTGTACTAGTTGAGGTAGCTGGCTTCTTCCTTTTTACAGCTAGTTTTCGCTGAGGTCCCTCCCCCTCAGCTGGTGCAACACCAGAGGCAGCCGGTTGGTTCACTCTACCTCGAGCAGCAAGATACTCAAGCATGCCTTGTGTCAGAACAGATCAACGAGCAGCCATATTATCATTTTTTTGGCATGGCTCCAGCTGCTTCTCCATGGACTGGTACATGGAGGCCTCTCAAGTTCATCAGAGATCCCTCTACTGGTAAATATGTTATGCAGAATATTCCTGATTCACCAGTACCTTCTGATTCATCAGCTTCTTCCTCATCATCTTCTTCTTCTGATGGTGATGCTGATAAAGGTACTGGTAAGGATGAACCTGTCACTCATGATAATGTGCCTGGTACCAAAGATAAACCAGTGGATCTCACTGATGATGCTAATCTTGATGCTGACAAGGATACCAGTGGTTCTAAACCTTCGGGTGAAGGTAAAAATGATTGTGATCATGGTGACGAGTCAGATTCTGACCTTCCACCTCCACCACCCCACGGAGGTAATCCTGTGTTAGCTGCTTCTGACCACCCCTCAACCAGCTATGTTAAATTTAATGCTGATGAGGTGGCTGACATCTCCACCCTGGCTGTCTATAAGATACTAGCCGAGATTACACCTGATCTACAATCCACCATTCGCATTGCTATTATTGATAGTGTGACTGAAGCCATACGTAACGCTGTCCAAGCTACCACTTTCAATATTGAAGCCCAGATCAAACAAGTATGTGCCTTTGCAGATCTTGCGGTGGCTGCCATTGTCAAACAACATGAAGAGGAGGAGGACTTAAAGAAACGAATCATCTCTCACAATGAGTATACTGAGGACATTGCCCGTCTTCAAGCTGATTTAGATGCTGCTAATCGCAGAATTCTTTTTCTTAATGAAGAAAATACAGTGCTACATGAGAGATTGGATTCACAGGAACAACAAATGGCTAACATGATTCTTGCTTCTGCCTATGTTCAAATGGTTGAAAATATGCATTGACTGGCTACCCTACAGGGTGATGTTAGGGCCATTGTTGAACAGATGGCTATGGGTGTTGCAAGGAATGAAGTTAGGTCTTCCAACCTCCTTCTTCGACAATTTGGCGTGGATCCTGGTGCCCATATCACTCCTGAAGTTGCTGACTGGAACAATTTTGCATTCTCTGTTCCAGATTCAGATAGTGACCTTGATGCACAGGTCTCCCCTGTTCACCTTTCTGCCCCTGCTGATGACAAAAAGGGGGAGAAGAAATCTAAAAAGAAACTCAAAAAGAGAAAACAATCAAAGGGGGAGCATGAGCATGAAAAGGCTCTAAAACAACCAAGGAGAGATGGTGATGGTGATGGTGGTGATGATTCTACTGGTCAAGACTCTGGCACTAAGCCCAACAATGCTCATACTGAAGCTAGTGTACAGGCAGCTGGTGAATCTCAACCCAGTGTGTCTGCCACATCAGTGGATGATATTGGTTCTGGCAGTAAGCCCAGTGATATTTCTGCACTGGCTGTTGCTGAAGCTTTTGTTGTCTCTCAAACTATTGAAAGAAGAATGAAAAGAAAACTGGAGAGACATCAGAAGAGACAGCAAGAATTAAATGATGCCTTCAATGTCAAATGGGATGCCTATGATGCTCTTAAAAGCCACAGAATTGAGCATAGGAGATGGCTGACCCCAAAAAAATGGACATTGATGATGACCTGATTGGCATTGATAAATTCAAAAAGGATGCACGAAAAAGAAATGCCAAATTCATGATCAAATACAACAAAGAGAGGGCAAAGCTGTATGCTGAGCGAGCAGATAGGATCAAACGGATGACTCCAGAAGAAATTAAAGATTATCTTGCATCTACTGAGTCGGGGGAGGAGTTAGAGCTGACATTTTTATGAAGTGATTAGATGCTATGTTAGAAACCAGCTCATCTTCTCGCCCAACATCTTCTGCACAGCCAGCTACACAACATAAGCCAGCAGAAACAATCAATCTTGATGATGATGATATTCAGGGGGAGCATCTTGCTATCGTTCCCTACCTGCCTTCACTTGAGCCAGTATCAACACAAGAACCATCAGCTGAACCCATGCCCATAAATAAACAAAGGGTGAAATCTGCTCCTAGGGACAATCAGCCCCTAAGGAAAGGACCCTTATTTGAGGCAGCTGATGAAGATACTGAGGTGGTTGTACCAGCTGATACTAATCAGCTGGTACTGAAGACACAGCAAGGAGTGCTGTGAAAGAAGACCCAGCCAGAAGTGTACTGCTGGGTGTTACAAGTGTTGAAGACCCAGCCAAGGTGGTTGAGCTGGGTGCTAATCAAGATGATGATACGGTTAATCCTGCTGACTTTACAGTCTGGGGTAGTGGAGATCATTTATTTGTTCAATCACCTATCTCTCCCCAGACCCTCACTTATTTTAACAGAACAAAGGATAATCGTGTCAATCAGTTTCCAGTGAGTTCATCTGGCATAGGTGAATCAATCATGTATCCTCCATCTTCCCCAAAACGTCATGGTAAACACAGAACTTGGGAAGATGATTCAGTTACCCGTGGTGAGCCAAACTTATTTAAAATGAATCCAGATGAAAGAGATGCTTACCGGCTGGAGATCACTGTACAGGAATTGCTTGAGCAAAGACAAGCTGCTATCAATGAAAGGATACGCCAAGTTAGATTGCTGCATCATCCCCTTGATCAGCCACTCTACATCACTGCCTTGACTTATGGCATTGAAATTGGTGTATACTTAAACAACAGTGGTCAAAGGCTCTCTACTGATGAGGAGAAAGCTCAATTTCAAGAGGCTCACCAACTGGGTATGGATCTAAGGGAGTATCGTGCTGCTCTGAGAACTGAAAAGGGTAGAAAGATGATTGAAACAGCAAAATCCCTGAAAATCACTGCCGACGATTATTTGTTGGGTCTACAAGCTGAAATTCAAAGAAGGAAGGCTGCTGATGCTGAACTCGCTGAGAGGGTAAGGCTCCAGGATATAGAAGACAAATTGGCTGCCGATAGAAAGCAAGAGGCTGAGTCCCTAGAATTAGCCAAAGCCATTGTCAAAGAACAGGATAAGGCATTTGATAAGATGGAAGCTGCTGAGAAAGCACCTGCTACTGCTCCTATAGAATCTGTTCGTACCAGTGAATTTTTTGATCATTATTATAGGAGTAGGTATGGTGATGTGATGAATAGAAGATCCAATCCCAGCAGGATCATCAAAGTAAACAGAGGGTCAAAAATAGCGTTCAATGTTGTAAGGGAGAATAAAGTTCAAGAAAGAATAAACTATGATGAGTTAAGATCCCTTGGATTTAGTGAATGGATGGAGATCTTGGAGTATTTCATTGGTAAATGTGAAAGTGCTATCAAAAATACACTTAAATCTGAACTCCAACAGCTCTTCAAGAAAGCAACAAGGTTTGGGAATGCACCAGTGGTGAATGTAGATGAAGTCCTCTCTCAAAAACCTAAAGGAAAGCAATCCACTAGTGAAGGACCAACCGGAAAAGACCCGATCATTCTACCTCCCCATATCCCTGTATTTGACCCTGCTGATGTACCTTATCTGTTCCCTGAAGCCTGGAGAATCAAACAAGAGGAGCTATCTGAAGAAGAACGAGAAAAAGATAAAGATAGATAGTCTCCTATGTGCTCAAATTGTATCTTTTGTTTAATTCACTTTTCATTCTGCTGTTGTTGTAATTACTGTACATATTGTGTTGTAATGAAAGTGAAATGAGTTTATCTTCCAAATCATATCAAATTATAAGATATGGATAACTCAGCAAAAGATCCCAAAACAAACTTAAAAAGGGACAAATTTACTGCCTATTTTTATTAGGTCCCTCCGTGCTGACTTTAGTGTTTTCTCTACATGTCATAGGTTTTGTCATCATCAAATAGGGGGAGATTGTTGAGTCCCCAAAATAATTAAGGATTTAATTACGACAAAACTATAATTTATTTGCACTAAGGTGTTATGTGCAGTCAGCACAAGTTTGTTCATGTATAGACAGCAGATATTGCTGTGTCGAGTGTTTAGTTTGCTGCTCAGTCTACCAGCACAAGGTAGACAGTGTTCTTCAATCAGCACATGATGTGTACTCAGCAAATCAAGAACATGAAGTGGCTCAGCAATGAAGAACCAGCACAGCTGGAATGCAGCTCACTACACAAGACAACTATGCTCCATTATAAGCATAGTCATTTCCTGAGTGGTCTACATCAATGGTACTATTCAACAGAAGTCAAAGACAAAGTTGAACAGAAAAGGACACGCGTCGACGGCTGACAAGTGTCCTTACAAGACCACGTGGGAATGCAGAAGTTTAACGCATGTGCAGACATGGGTTATACTTTGTCATCACCTAGGGAACACAACATTCTATTTGTTTAATCAAATAGTGGTGCCAAACCGAATTGGGGTGTTCCTGCAAATAGCTACCAAAGAGGAAAGAAGAGAGCATGCTCTCTAATATAGTTGTCTCCACAAGTACAGACATCCTATGTACCAGTGGACAATAGAACTATTACACGGTTAATAGGACTACTATAAATTGTTGTATCCACTATTGTAACAACTAGTGGTGTGGGTTTTTTTTTTATAGAGTCAAAACGTGTAATAGCTGTTAGTTTACCTCTTAGCTATAATCTTGGTAATCTGTATCAACCAACTATCATTCCGCCAAGGATAGTTGTGATTCTTTGTGATTCAATCAATAAAGAATAACTGTTGAAAATTACCTGTGACTCTATTTACTTGCATGCTTGAATACTAATCAGTTTAACTATTAAGTTATTTGAAAAGAAATTGTATTCACCCCCCCCCCCCTCTACAATACTCCTGTTGTTATCAATGGACCAACAACAACAACAACAACAACAACAACAACAACAACAACAACAACAACAACAACAACAACAACAACAACAACAACAACAACAACAACAACAACAATAATAATAATAATAATAATAATAATAATAATAATAATAATAATAATAATAATAATAATAATAATAATAATAATAATAATAATAAAAGCTAAAGAATACCCTAAGAGCACATGATAAGCCTAATTGTGACGACCCGGAAATTTTTGATCAAATTTAAGGTTAATCTTTATATGATTTCGACAAGATAAGCAAAGTTTGTAATATTGAGTCTCAAAAATTTGGAACTATATTCATGTAATCAATTACCCTTTGACTATGCTCGACGATTCATGAACATTTATGTGTATATAGATATGTATATATAATATATAGTTATATTAATTGAAAACTTTAACAAAGTGTTTGATGTATAATACTTTACATGAACGTATTTGTTTCAATATATGTTTAACATATTTATCGAAGGAATTAAAAGATAATATCAAATGATTGAATTATCAGATACATTGTGATATGATTATGAGCCTCTGTTGTGAGGTCCACGTTAATTTAAGAAATCGTTTCATTTTAACGGTATACGGAATAAATGGTAAAGTAATCTACGAGTGAGAACAAAGTGTCAAATAACGAGATTTAGACAAAAGTTAGTGGAGAACTAAATTTCATAATATTCTATTGATTTAGCTCCAAACGCGCGAAAACATTTTTCGATACGATAGAATTTAATTATTAAAATGTTTTTTTAAATAACATAAATTGAATATATACAATATGTTGGAATATTAATTATTAGAATTAGATATATAAATAACTTGCGACGTATATTTAAAACGTGTTTATGAATATTGAATTATATATATATATATATATATATATATACATGATTTCAACTTAGTTAAGTAAACGATAGTAACACTTGTTTATTTTTGATTATATTTTCTTGTGGTAAAGATTTTAAATAATATTATTTAATATAACGATGATTTAAAGAAGCAAATGACCAAAACACTCGAACGTTAAAGTGACACTTCGAGTAATATAGTTTATTGATAATTTAAGTCTATATTTTACCAAAGGTATGAGTCATGAAACGTAAAGTACAAGTTTTCGAAGCTTACGAAAGGGCGTTCGAAAATCCGAAACCGAGACATAAACCGAGTATCAACGTACGAGTCAACGGACCTAAAATTACAAGTCAACTATGTACATGAATATAATATAATATATATATATATAATTATTATAAATTATATATAAATTATATATAAATTATATATATATATATATATATATATATATATATATATATATATATATATATATATATATATATATATATATATATATATATATATATATATATATATATATATATATATAATATGTCGACAAACAAGAAAACAAAAAAAATTGTGAGCTGGATTTTGGGGCCATGCGATCGCATGAGAAATAGGCATAAAACCCATGCTATCGCATGGGGGTCAGGAATCAGAATTCTTCTATGAATAGCCCAGGTTTCTGCCGAATCCATTACAATTCAATCTCTTTCTTTCTTTCTCTCAATATTTATATTTATTATTATTATTATTATTATTATTATTATTATTATTATTATTATTATTATTATTATTATTATTATTATTATTATTATTATTATTAATATTATTAATATTAATATTTTTATTATTATTATTATTATTATTATTATTTTTATTTTTATTATTATTATTATTATTATTATTATTATTATTATTAGTAGTAGTAGTAGTAGTAGTAGTATTATTATACATAAAATACTACGACGAGGTTATGAGCAAGATATTTCAAAACGAGTCTTTCGAGCGGGATAGAGCTAAGAAAATTATGGGTTATAGCTATGGAGGTTATTGGTATTGTTCGGGGGTATTGCTCGTGAGGTCAACCTAGCGTTTGTCATGTCGGTCACGTCTACGTACTTTCCTGTAATATTGAATCACAATATTGATACGTGAGCATTCATATCTTATCTTTTATATATTGATAGTGTATCCATGACTAGTGCTCGAGTATATATGTTTATGCATGCTTGTATGCTTTAATTTTGTCGTTAGATAGTTTATGATGAATCACGAATTTGATACATATGCTACTGATATAAAGTATATGATATGCATGTCGTTGGAAAGCTATCGAAAAATTAATAACTTTTCTTTTATATATCGCGTGATTTCGATGAGCGGATTAAAAGATATGGTCAACTGAATTATGGTTAACGTTAATTGAAATTGTGTTTGAAACTGTGAATTAATATTTAAACAACTTGTCTATGAGATTGATAAATTGGATTTTCAGATATTACTAATCGAGTAAATGAATTTTTATATAAGGCACGTTTTGTTTTGTTGATCAATTATCAAAGTTGACTGTCTTATCATGTTTTAAAGCTTTATAAACACTATAATCTGATTTTACAAGTATTAGAAAACTATGTGAAATAATAAAATATGTTCGATTGCCATGATAATTCAAATATAATATAGCTCCTGAAATAAATAATATTTTGAGTTTGATAAACTATAAATTCGTTTAATTATCAAGACTTATATTATGTTAATAAACATGTATAGATTTAAAGATCATATTGGGCCAGGTTGACTTTTGAGATGACTTTTGTTAACTTTTGCATGTCGGTCTCGAGCATTAGGATTGTGATACACTATGACCAGACCTAGCTTGTTAGACATGTATTGACCAACATATGTTCTCTAGGTTGAGATCTATGGTTATTTTGCATTTTGAATTTCGGTCACATTTTGATGAATGACCTCATGTGCTGCTAAGGTGAATTTCATTTGCTCCCTTTTTAAATGCTTTTGCAATCTATATGTTTGGGCTGAGAATACATGCACTTTATTTTAAACACAATGGATACAAGAACATACTAAATTCTACACCGAGTTTGAACCGAAAATCCCTTAGCTTTGGTAACTAGTAACTGCCGATTATAAGAACTAGTGGGCGCGAGTAGTGGTATATGGATCCATAGGGCTTGACATCCCCGTCTGTTCCAGGTATAGAAACCCTAGCCTGAACTATAAAACAGACGTATACTATTTGAGTTTAGTACACATTAGATTGCGTGTATTGTACATGTTGGTTGCATGTATGTTAAAACAGGGGTACTTATTATAACGTTAAAGTTTAGTTACCAGGGTGCTCAATTTCGTAGAATATTTTGATAAACGTTTCTGGATGAAACAACTGAAATCTTGTGATCCACCTTTATATACAGATTATGCGCAACATTAAAACTATGAACTCATCAACTGAAATGTCCCGTTCTTATTGATTAAAAACGTTCCATATTAATTGATTTCGTTGCGAGGTTTTGACCTCTATATGAGACGTTTTTCAAAGACTGCATTCATTTTAAAACAAACCATAACCTTTATTTCATCAATAAAGGTTTAAAAAGCTTTACGTAGATTATCAAATAATGATAATCTAAAATATCCTGTTTCCACACGACCATTACATAATGATTTACAATACAAATATGTTACAACAAAATAAGTTTCTTGAATGCAGTTTTTATACAATATCATACAAGCATGGACTCCAAATCTCGTCCTTATTTAAGTATGCGACAGCGGAAGCTCTTAATAATCACCTGAGAATAAACATGCTTAAAACGTCAACAAAAATGTTGGTGAGTTATAGGTTTAACCTATATATATCAAATCATAATAATAGACCACAAGATTTCATATTTCAATACACATCCCATACATAGAGATAAAAATCATTCATATGGTGAACACCTGGTAACCGACAATAACAAGATGCATATATAAGAATATCCCCATCATTCCGGGACACCCTTCGGATATGATATAATTTCGAAGTACTAAAGCATCCGGTACTTTGGATGGGGTTTGTTAGGCCCAATAGATCTATCTTTAGGATTCGCGTCAATTAGGGTGTCTGTTCCCTAATTCTTAGATTACCAGACTTAATAAAAAGGGGCATATTCGATTTCGATAATTCAACCATAGAATGTAGTTTCACGTACTTGTGTCTATTTTGTAAATCATTTATAAAACCTGCATGTATTCTCATCCCAAAAATATTAGATTTTAAAAGTGGGACTATAACTCACTTTCACAGATTTTTACTTCGTCGAGAAGTAAGACTTGGCCACTGTTGATTCACGAACCTATAACAATATATACATATATATTAAAGTATGTTCAAAATATATTTACAACACTTTTAATATATTTTGATGTTTTAAGTTTATTAAGTCAGCTGTCCTCGTTAGTAACCTACAACTAGTTGTCCACAGTTAGATGTACAGAAATAAATCAATAAATATTATCTTGAATCAATCCACGACCCAGTGTATACGTATCTCAGTATTGATCACAACTCAAACTATATATATTTTGGAATCAACCTCAACCCTGTATAGCTAACTCCAACATTCACATATAGAGTGTCTATGGTTGTTCCGAAATATATATAGATGTGTCGACATGATAGGTCGAAACATTGTATACGTGTCTATGGTATCTCAAGATTACATAATATACAATACAAGTTGATTAAGTTATGGTTGGAATAGATTTGTTACCAATTTTCACGTAGCTAAAATGATAAAAATTATCCAATCTTGTTTTACCCATAACTTCTTCATTTTAAATCCGTTTTGAATGAATCAAATTGCTATGGTTTCATATTGAACTGTATTTTATGAATCTACACAGAAAAAGTATAGGTTTATAGTCGGAAAAATAAGTTACAAGTCGTTTTTGTAAAGGTAGTCATTTCAGTCGAAAGAACGACGTCTAGGTGACCATTTTAGAAAACATACTTCCACTTTGAGTTTAACCATAATTTTTGGATATAGTTTCATGTTCATAATAAAAATCATTTTCTCAGAATAACAACTTTTAAATCAAAGTTTATCATAGTTTTTAATTAACTAACCCAAAACAGCCCGCGGTGTTACTACGACGGCGTAAATCCGGTTTTACGGTGTTTTTCGTGTTTCCAGGTTTTAAATCATTAAGTTAGCATATCATATAGATATAGAACATGTGTTTAGTTAATTTTAAAAGTCAAGTTAGAAGGATTAACTTTTGTTTGCGAACAAGTTTAGAATTAACTAAACTATGTTCTAGTGATTACGAGTTTAAACCTTCGAATAAGATAGTTTTATATATATGAATCGAATGATGTTATGAACATCATTACTACCTCAAGTTTAGTAGGTAAACCTACTGGAAGTGACAAGAAATGATCTAGCTTCAAAGGATCTTGGATGGCTTGATAGTTCTTGAAGTAGGATCATGACACAAAAACAAGTTCAAGTAAGATTTTTGCTCGAATTAAGATAGTTTATATTTATAGAAATTGAATCAAAGTTTGAATATGAATATTACCTTGAATAAGAAAGATAACCTACTGTATATAACAAAGGTTTCTTGATCTTAGATGATTACTTGGAATGGATTAGAAAGCTTGGAAGTAAATTAGTAAACTTGAAGGGATTTTTGAAGTATTCTTGAAGTGTTCTTCCTATGATGATTATAGCTTGATTCTTGAAGTGATTTTTGATGAAGATGATGATTAACTACTGGAAAAATACGTTCATAATAGTGTGGGTGTGTTGAGAGAGAATTAGAAAGAGATTTGGAAGTGAAATGGAGTGAATGATGAGTGTTAATTGGTGAGTGGTGAGTGGGGTTAAAAGGAGTTCTAGTTAGTTGACTAGCTCATGGTAGAAGTTAAAATTGATTAGTCATACATGACATAATCAAGAGTGGAATCCCATGCTAGTTCCTATTGGTATATACCCATAGTAAGTACGTTTTGAAGCTGTGTATAATACGGGTAAGAATACGACTAGAATTCTTGATGAAAGAAAAGAATGGGAAAGTAACTGTAACCATTTTCGTTAAGTATGAGTGTTTCGATATATGTCTTGAAGTCTTCCAAAAGTATTTTAATACATCTAAATACACTACATGTATATACATTTTAACGGAGTCGTTAAGTCATCGTTAGTCGTTACATGTAAGTGTTGTTTTGAAACCTTTAAGTTAACGATCTCAATTAATGTTGTTAACCCATTATTTATTATATCTAATGAGATGTTAAATTATTATATTATCATGATAATATGATATATTAATATATCTTAATATGATATATATACATTTAAATGTCGTTACAACGATAATCGTTACATATATGTCTCGTTTAAAAATCATTAAGTTAGTAGTCTTGTTTTTACATATGTAGTTCATTGTTAATATACTTAATGATATGTTTACTTATCATAATATCATGTTAACTATATATATAACCATATATATGTCATCATATAGTTTTTACAAGTTTTAACGTTCGTGAATCACCGGTCAACTTGGGTAGTCAATTGTCTATATGAAACCTATTTCAATTAATCAAGTCTTAACAAGTTTGATTGCTTAACATGTTGGAAACGTTTAATCATGTAAATATCAATCTCAATTAATATATATAAACATGGAAAAGTTCGGGTCACTACAGTACCTACCCGTTAAATAAATTTCGTCCCGAAATTTTAAGCTGTTGAAGGTGTTGACGAATCTTCTGGAAATAGATGCGGGTATTTCTTCTTCATCTGATCTTCACGCTCCCAGGTGAACTCGGGTCCTCTACGAGCATTCCATCGAACCTTAACAATTGGTATCTTGTTTTGCTTAAGTCTTTTAACCTCACGATCCATTATTTCGACGGGTTCTTCGATGAATTGAAGTTTTTCGTTGATTTGGATTTCATCTAACGGAATAGTGAGATCTTCTTTAGCAAAACATTTCTTCAAATTCGAGACGTGGAAAGTGTTATGTACAGCCGCGAGTTGTTGAGGTAACTCTAGTCGGTAAGCTACTGGTCCGACACGATCAATAATCTTGAATGGTCCAATATACCTTGGATTTAATTTCCCTCGTTTACCAAATCGAACAACTCCTTTCCAAGGTGCAACTTTAAGCATGACCATCTCTCCAATTTCAAATTCTATATCTTTTCTTTTAATGTCAGCGTAGCTCTTTTGTCGACTTTGGGCAGTTTTCAACCGTTGTTGAATTTGGATGATCTTCTCGGTAGTTTCTTGTATAATCTCCGGACCCGTAATCTGTCTATCCCCCACTTCACTCCAACAAATCGGAGACCTGCACTTTCTACCATAAAGTGCTTCAAACGGCGCCATCTCAATGCTTGAATGGTAGCTGTTGTTGTAGGAAAATTCTGCTAACGGTAGATGTCGATCCCAACTGTTTCCGAAATCAATAACACATGCTCGTAGCATGTCTTCAAGCGTTTGTATCGTCCTTTCGCTCTGCCCATCGGTTTGTGGATGATAGGCAGTACTCATGTCTAGACGAGTTCCTAATGCTTGCTGTAATGTCTGCCAGAATCTTGAAATAAATCTGCCATCCCTATCAGAAATAATAGAGATTGGTATTCCATGTCTGGAGACGACTTCCTTCAAATACAGTCGTGCTAACTTCTCCATCTTGTCATCTTCTCTTATTGGCAGGAAGTGTGCTGATTTGGTGAGACGATCAACTATTACCCAAATAGTATCAAAACCACTTGCAGTCCTTGGCAATTTAGTGATGAAATCCATGGTAATGTTTTCCCATTTCCATTCCGGGATTTCGGGTTGTTGAAGTAGACCTGATGGTTTCTGATGCTCAGCTTTGACCTTAGAACACGTCAAACATTCTCCTACATATTTAGCAACATCGGCTTTCATACCCGGCCACCAAAAATGTTTCTTGAGATCCTTGTACATCTTCCCCGTTCCAGGATGTATTGAGTATCTGGTTTTATGAGCTTCTCTAAGTACCATTTCTCTCATATCTCCAAATTTTGGTACCCAAATCCTTTCAGCCCTATACCGGGTTCCGTCTTCCCGAATATTAAGATGCTTCTCCGATCCTTTGGGTATTTCATCCTTTAAATTTCCTTCTTTTAAAACTCCTTGTTGCGCCTCCTTTATTTGAGTAGTAAGGTTATTATGAATCATTATATTCATAGATTTTACTCGAATGGGTTCTCTGTCCTTCCTGCTCAAGGCATCGGCTACCACATTTGCCTTTCCCGGGTGGTAACGAATCTCAAAGTCGTAATCATTCAATAATTCAATCCACCTACGCTGCCTCATATTCAGTTGTTTCTGATTAAATATGTGTTGAAGACTTTTGTGGTCGGTATATATAATACTTTTGACCCCATATAAGTAGTGCCTCCAAGTCTTTAATGCAAAAACAACCGCACCTAATTCCAAATCATGCGTCGTATAATTTTGTTCGTGAATCTTCAATTGTCTAGACGCATAAGCAATCACCTTCGTTCGTTGCATTAATACACAACCGAGACCTTGCTTTGATGCGTCACAATAAATCACAAAATCATCATTCCCTTCAGGCAATGACAATATAGGTGCCGTAGTTAGCTTTTTCTTCAATAGCTGAAACGCTTTCTCTTGTTCATCATTCCATTCAAATTTCTTCCCTTTATGCGTTAATGCAGTCAAGGGTTTTGCTATTCTGGAAAAGTCTTGGATGAACCTTCTGTAGTAACCAGCTAGTCCTAAAAACTGGCGTACGTGTTTCGGAGTTTTCGGTGTTTCCCACTTTTCAACAGTTTCTATCTTTGCTGGATCCACCTTAATACCTTCTTTGTTCACTATGTGACCGAGGAATTGAACTTCTTCCAACCAAAATGCACACTTTGAAAACTTAGCGTACAATTCTTCCTTCCTCAATACTTCTAACACCTTTCTCAAATGTTCACCGTGTTCTTGGTCATTCTTTGAGTAAATAAGTATGTCATCAATGAAAATGATGACAAACTTGTCAAGGTATGGTCCACACACTCGGTTCATAAGGTCCATGAACACAGCTGGTGCATTAGTTAAACCAAACGGCATGACCATAAACTCGTAATGACCGTAACGTGTTCTGAAAGCAGTCTTTGGAATATCATCTTCTTTCACCCGCATTTGATGATACCCGGAACGTAAGTCAATCTTTGAATAAACAGACGAGCCTTGTAGTTGATCAAATAAGTCGTCGATTCTCGGTAGTGGGTAGCGGTTCTTGATGGTAAGTTTGTTCAACTCTCGGTAGTCGATACACAACCTGAATGTACCATCTTTCTTCTTGACAAACAAAACAGGAGCTCCCCAAGGTGATGTGCTTGGTCGAATGAAACCACGCTCTAAAAGTTCTTGTAATTGGCTTTGCAGTTCTTTCATCTCGCTGGGTGCAAGTCTGTAAGGAGCACGAGCTATTGGTGCAGCTCCTGGTACAAGATCTATTTGAAATTCAACGGATCGATGTGGGGGTAATCCCGGTAATTCTTTCGGAAATACATCGGGAAATTCTTTTGCAATGGGAACATCATTGATGCTCTTTTCTTCAGTTTGTACTTTCTCGACGTGTGCTAGAACAGCATAGCAACCTTTTCTTATTAGTTTTTGTGCCTTCAAATTACTAATAAGATGTAGCTTCGTGTTGCCCTTTTCTCCGTACACCATTAAGGGTTTTCCTTTTTCTCGTATAATGCGAATTGCATTTTTGTAACAGACGATCTCTGCTTTCACTTCTTTCAACCAGTCCATACCGATTATCACATCAAAACTCCCTAACTCTACTGGTATCAAATCAATCTTAAATGTTTCGCTAACCAGTTTAATTTCTCGATTCCGACATATATTATCTGCTGAAATTAATTTACCATTTGCTAATTCGAGTAAAAATTTACTATCCAAAGGCGTCAATGGACAACTTAATTTAGCACAAAAATCTCTACTCATATAGCTTCTATCCGCACCCGAATCAAATAAAACGTAAGCAGATTTATTGTCAATAAGAAACGTACCCGTAACAAGCTCCGGGTCTTCCTGTGCCTCTGCCGCATTAATATTGAAAACTCTTCCACGACCTTGTCCATTCGTGTT
Source organism: Rutidosis leptorrhynchoides (assembly GCF_046630445.1). NCBI lineage: Eukaryota > Viridiplantae > Streptophyta > Magnoliopsida > Asterales > Asteraceae > Rutidosis > Rutidosis leptorrhynchoides. The sequence continues at coordinate 636,011,008 of NC_092336.1, forward strand.
CTCCTGGTTCGGGCAATTTCTAATAATGTGGCCCGGTTTTCCACATTTATAACAAACTACATTGGCATAACTTGCTCCGACACTACTTGCTCCGCCATTACTCGTTCCGACACCATTTGTTCCTTTCGTTCTATTAACCCCTGGTCCGTAGACCTCACACTTCGCCGCGCTATGACCATTTCTTTTACACTTGTTGCAAAATTTGGTGCAGAACCCCGAGTGATTCTTTTCACACCTTTGGCATAGCTGCTTCTGATTGTTGTTGTTGTTGCGGTTATTATTGTTGTTAGGATGATTGTTGTAGTTGCTGTTGTTGTTGTTGTTGTTGTTGGGCCGTTTGTTGTAGTTGCGATTGTTGGGATAATTGTTGCGATTATTGTTGTAATTGCTGTTGTTGCTGTATTGGCGATTCTTATCACCGTTTTCCTCCCACTTTCTTTTGACTTGCTTCACATTGGCCTCTTCAGCAGTCTGTTCTTTAATTCTTTCTTCAATCTGGTTCACTAGTTTGTGAGCCATTCTACATGCCTGTTGTATGGAGGCGGGCTCGTGTGAACTTATATCTTCTTGGATTCTTTCCGGTAATCCTTTCACAAACGCGTCGATCTTCTCTTCCTCATCTTCGAACGCTCCCGGACACAATAGGCACAATTCTGTGAATCGTCTTTCGTACGTGGTAATATCAAATCCTTGGGTTCGTAACCCTCTAAGTTCTGTCTTGAGCTTATTGACCTCGGTTCTGGGACGGTACTTCTCGTTCATCAAGTGCTTGAATGCTGACCACGGTAGTGCGTACGCATCATCTTGTCCCACTTGCTCTAGATAGGTATTCCACCATGTTAACGCAGAACCTGTGAAGGTATGCGTAGCGTACTTCACTTTGTCCTCTTCAGTACACTTACTTATGGCAAACACCGATTCAACCTTCTCGGTCCACCGTTTCAATCCGATCGGTCCTTCGGTTCCATCAAATTCCAAAGGTTTGCAGGCAGTGAATTCTTTGTAGGTGCATCCTACACGATTTCCTGTACTGCCAGATCCAAGGTTATTGTTGGTATATAGCGCAGCCTGTACTGCGGCTATGTTTGAAGCTAGAAAAGTACGGAATTCCTCTTCATTCATATTCACGGTGTGTCGAGTAGTCGGTGCCATTTCCTTCAAAATAGTCAAATGGAACAAGTTAATCATACAGAATATTAAGAGTAGTTAATAGTATTTCGTAGCATAATATGAACTCATTTATAAAAGCTTTTTCTTCATATTAGCGTTTTATAAGTTTAAATTCGGGTAGTACCTACCCGTTAAGTTCATACTTAGTAGCTAATATACAATTCAACTACTACAATTCTATATGAAAAACTGATTATAATAATATTTCGCGTTCAAACTTTTATACAATATTTTACAAACTTACAATACCGCTTATTTTACATAAAGCATGAAATATAGCACACAATAACTTTGATACAAGATAGTTGTGAAGATAATTCTAGCTAGTACACAAGTCGTTCAGCAAAGGCAATAAAGACACGTAATTCATACGTCCAGAAACAAGTCATGCATTCTGGTTTTACTAGGACTACTTCCCATCCTTGGTCTTGTGGAACATAACCGTTATGGCCGTTGATAAGACAGCGTGTTGTAACGTCGTCAAAGGGACGAGGGTTACGTAATGACCAACAGTCTCGTAATAACCTAAAAACCTCATTTCTTACCCCAATTACCGACTCCGTCACTTGAGGGAACGTTTTGTTTAATAGTTGTAGCCCGATGTTCTTGTTCTCACTTTGGTGAGAAGCGAACATTACTAACCCGTAAGCATAACATGCTTCTTTATGTTGCATGTTAGCCGCTTTTTCTAAATCACGAAGTCCTATATTTGGATATACTGAGTCAAAATAATTTCTTAACCCGTTGCGTAAAATAGCATTTGGGTTCCCCGCAATATATGCGTCAAAGTAAACACATCGTAACTTATGGATTTCCCAATGTGATATCCCCCATCTTCCGAACGAAAGCCTTTTATAAACCAAATCATTCTTGGAACGTTCTTCGAATGTCTTACAAACTGATCTCGCCTTAAATAGTTGTGCCGAGGAATTCTGACCGACTCTAGACAAGATTTCATCAATCATGTCTCCGGGTAGGTCTCTTAAAATATTGGGTTGTCTATCCATTTTGTGTTTTTATACTGTAAAATAGACAAGAGTTAGATTCATAAAAAAAAATACTTATTAATACAAGCAATTTTTACATATATCATAAAGCATAAGCACACTATATTACATATATTACACCACACGAATACAACTATCTTATTCCGACTCGCTTGTTTCTTCTTCTTCGGTTTTGGTTCGTTTTGCCAAGTTTCTAGGGATATATGATGTTCCCCTAATACGAGCCGTAATTTTCCACATTGGTTTAGAAAAACCTGGTGGTTTAGAGGTTCCCGGGTCATTGTTACAACTTAAGGACTTCGGGGGTTGACGATACATATAAAGTTCATCGGGGTTGGAATTAGATTTCTCTATTTTTATGCCCTTTCCCTTATTATTTTCTTTTGCCTTTTTAAATTCAGTTGGGGTAATTTCTATAACATCATCGGAATTCTCGTCGGAATCCGATTCATCGGAGAATTGGTAATCCTCCCAATATTTTGCTTCCTTGGCGGAAACACCATTGACCATAATTAACCTTGGTCTGTTGGTTGAGGATTCTCTTTTACTTAACCGTTTTATTATTTCCCCCACCGGTTCCGATTCTTCTTCCGGTTCCGATTCTTCTTCCGGTTCTGATTCTTCTTCCGGTTCCGACTCTTCTTCCGGTTCCTCTTCGGGAACTTGTGAATCAGTCCACGAATCATTCCAATTTACATTTGACTCTTCATTATTATTAGGTGAGTCAATGGGACTTGTTCTAGGGGTAGACATCTATCACATAATATCAAACACGTTAAGAGATTAATATATCACATAATATTCATATGTTAAAAATATATAGTTTCCAACAAAAATGTTAAGCAATCATTTTTAAAGAAAATACGGTCGAAGTCCAGAATCACTAATGCATCCTAACAAACTCGATAAGACACACTAATGCAAATTTTCTGGTTCTCTAAGACCAACGCTCGGATACCAACTGAAATGTCCCGTTCTTATTGATTAAAAACGTTCCATATTAATTGATTTCGTTGCGAGGTTTTGACCTCTATATGAGACGTTTTTCAAAGACTGCATTCATTTTAAAACAAACCATAACCTTTATTTCATCAATAAAGGTTTAAAAAGCTTTACGTAGATTATCAAATAATGATAATCTAAAATATCCTGTTTCCACACGACCATTACATAATGATTTACAATACAAATATGTTACAACAAAATAAGTTTCTTGAATGCAGTTTTTATACAATATCATACAAGCATGGACTCCAAATCTCGTCCTTATTTAAGTATGCGACAGCGGAAGCTCTTAATAATCACCTGAGAATAAACATGCTTAAAACGTCAACAAAAATGTTGGTGAGTTATAGGTTTAACCTATATATATCAAATCATAATAATAGACCACAAGATTTCATATTTCAATACACATCCCATACATAGAGATAAAAATCATTCATATGGTGAACACCTGGTAACCGACAATAACAAGATGCATATATAAGAATATCCCCATCATTCCGGGACACCCTTCGGATATGATATAATTTCGAAGTACTAAAGCATCCGGTACTTTGGATGGGGTTTGTTAGGCCCAATAGATCTATCTTTAGGATTCGCGTCAATTAGGGTGTCTGTTCCCTAATTCTTAGATTACCAGACTTAATAAAAAGGGGCATATTCGATTTCGATAATTCAACCATAGAATGTAGTTTCACGTACTTGTGTCTATTTTGTAAATCATTTATAAAACCTGCATGTATTCTCATCCCAAAAATATTAGATTTTAAAAGTGGGACTATAACTCACTTTCACAGATTTTTACTTCGTCGAGAAGTAAGACTTGGCCACTGTTGATTCACGAACCTATAACAATATATACATATATATTAAAGTATGTTCAAAATATATTTACAACACTTTTAATATATTTTGATGTTTTAAGTTTATTAAGTCAGCTGTCCTCGTTAGTAACCTACAACTAGTTGTCCACAGTTAGATGTACAGAAATAAATCAATAAATATTATCTTGAATCAATCCACGACCCAGTGTATACGTATCTCAGTATTGATCACAACTCAAACTATATATATTTTGGAATCAACCTCAACCCTGTATAGCTAACTCCAACATTCACATATAGAGTGTCTATGGTTGTTCCGAAATATATATAGATGTGTCGACATGATAGGTCGAAACATTGTATACGTGTCTATGGTATCTCAAGATTACATAATATACAATACAAGTTGATTAAGTTATGGTTGGAATAGATTTGTTACCAATTTTCACGTAGCTAAAATGATAAAAATTATCCAATCTTGTTTTACCCATAACTTCTTCATTTTAAATCCGTTTTGAATGAATCAAATTGCTATGGTTTCATATTGAACTGTATTTTATGAATCTACACAGAAAAAGTATAGGTTTATAGTCGGAAAAATAAGTTACAAGTCGTTTTTGTAAAGGTAGTCATTTCAGTCGAAAGAACGACGTCTAGGTGACCATTTTAGAAAACATACTTCCACTTTGAGTTTAACCATAATTTTTGGATATAGTTTCATGTTCATAATAAAAATCATTTTCTCAGAATAACAACTTTTAAATCAAAGTTTATCATAGTTTTTAATTAACTAACCCAAAACAGCCCGCGGTGTTACTACGACGGCGTAAATCCGGTTTTACGGTGTTTTTCGTGTTTCCAGGTTTTAAATCATTAAGTTAGCATATCATATAGATATAGAACATGTGTTTAGTTAATTTTAAAAGTCAAGTTAGAAGGATTAACTTTTGTTTGCGAACAAGTTTAGAATTAACTAAACTATGTTCTAGTGATTACGAGTTTAAACCTTCGAATAAGATAGTTTTATATATATGAATCGAATGATGTTATGAACATCATTACTACCTCAAGTTTAGTAGGTAAACCTACTGGAAGTGACAAGAAATGATCTAGCTTCAAAGGATCTTGGATGGCTTGATAGTTCTTGAAGTAGGATCATGACACAAAAACAAGTTCAAGTAAGATTTTTGCTCGAATTAAGATAGTTTATATTTATAGAAATTGAATCAAAGTTTGAATATGAATATTACCTTGAATAAGAAAGATAACCTACTGTATATAACAAAGGTTTCTTGATCTTAGATGATTACTTGGAATGGATTAGAAAGCTTGGAAGTAAATTAGTAAACTTGAAGGGATTTTTGAAGTATTCTTGAAGTGTTCTTCCTATGATGATTATAGCTTGATTCTTGAAGTGATTTTTGATGAAGATGATGATTAACTACTGGAAAAATACGTTCATAATAGTGTGGGTGTGTTGAGAGAGAATTAGAAAGAGATTTGGAAGTGAAATGGAGTGAATGATGAGTGTTAATTGGTGAGTGGTGAGTGGGGTTAAAAGGAGTTCTAGTTAGTTGACTAGCTCATGGTAGAAGTTAAAATTGATTAGTCATACATGACATAATCAAGAGTGGAATCCCATGCTAGTTCCTATTGGTATATACCCATAGTAAGTACGTTTTGAAGCTGTGTATAATACGGGTAAGAATACGACTAGAATTCTTGATGAAAGAAAAGAATGGGAAAGTAACTGTAACCATTTTCGTTAAGTATGAGTGTTTCGATATATGTCTTGAAGTCTTCCAAAAGTATTTTAATACATCTAAATACACTACATGTATATACATTTTAACGGAGTCGTTAAGTCATCGTTAGTCGTTACATGTAAGTGTTGTTTTGAAACCTTTAAGTTAACGATCTCAATTAATGTTGTTAACCCATTATTTATTATATCTAATGAGATGTTAAATTATTATATTATCATGATAATATGATATATTAATATATCTTAATATGATATATATACATTTAAATGTCGTTACAACGATAATCGTTACATATATGTCTCGTTTAAAAATCATTAAGTTAGTAGTCTTGTTTTTACATATGTAGTTCATTGTTAATATACTTAATGATATGTTTACTTATCATAATATCATGTTAACTATATATATAACCATATATATGTCATCATATAGTTTTTACAAGTTTTAACGTTCGTGAATCACCGGTCAACTTGGGTAGTCAATTGTCTATATGAAACCTATTTCAATTAATCAAGTCTTAACAAGTTTGATTGCTTAACATGTTGGAAACGTTTAATCATGTAAATATCAATCTCAATTAATATATATAAACATGGAAAAGTTCGGGTCACTACATCAACCATTGTGTTAACACTTTTAAGCATGTTTATTCTCAGGTTACTAGAAGTCTTTCGATGTTTGCTTATACGTTATACAAGCTATGTGCATGGAGTCATACACGCTTTATTCGTGAAAACTTTGCATTCACCAAATCATCACCATGTATCTTATTTTGACTGCATTGTCAACGGATGTAGTATTTTAAACTATTATTTACGGTGATTGTCTATATGTAGAAATCATCAGACGTCAAAAACCTTGGAATTTGATATTCATTTATGGTGTGCCTTTTCAAAAGAATGCAATGTTTACAAAACGTATCATGTAGAGGTCAGTACCCCACTATGAAATCGATGAATGATGTATTCGTTCAAATGGATTTGGACGGGTCATCACAGTTGGCATCAGAGCTTGAGGTCATAGGGAACCAGAAATTGCATTAGTGTGTTTAACTGGTAATTGTTAGGATGCATTAGTGAGTCTGGACTATGACATCTGTTTTTACCGAGTTTTGCTTATCATTTCTTGTCATAAATTACATACTTATCATTCTTAAGTCTAGACACGTCTTACTGCAATTATTGCATAAATAAAAGTATAGACAAATCATATCTCATCATATTTATCACAATAGACCTTGTCTGACACTTTTCCTAAATTTCCTCCGTAAATTATGAATCTTTTTGCTATATATACGTATTTAAGGAGACGAAGATATCATTTAGTATTCAACACCCATCTCATATCGAAAACCCTTTATCCGATCATATAATATGGATTTCTTACTTGATTCCTCGAACTCCTCGACCTCCAATGGCAGTGTAACCAGAATGAACCAACCAATTAGTCATCATCTATTCTAGATGAATTGGGAATGAGTTCATAGCCTACTTAATCATTGGAGACAAAAAGAAAGTGATCCCTTCCAACCACCACATTCCCCTCTTGGCGAAGAACCTGAAGCACTTACCCGCGAACCTGTTCGTAATACCATTTTCTCTCTCATTTTCAGAGTATGTCGTCATGATTATATACTATCTCAAATTCTAGATCTTATTCGTCCGCTCGTCCGAACCGACAATCACCCCGGTGTGATAGCAGAAGTCAACGAGCTTCGCGCTCGAGTAGTGGCTTTGGAAAATATGGTGCAAAGATTACAAGCACCAGCAGCATCACCGACATCAGCAGTACCACCATCATCAACACCAATAGTACCATTACGAAATGTCTCGTTCTTATTGATTAAAAACGTTCCATATTAATTGATTTCGTTGCGAGGTTTTGACCTCTATATGAGACGTTTTTCAAAGACTGCATTCATTTTAAAACAAACCATAACCTTTATTTCATCAATAAAGGTTTAAAAAGCTTTACGTAGATTATCAAATAATGATAATCTAAAATATCCTGTTAACACACGACCATTACATAATGGTTTACAATACAAATATGTTACAACAAAATAAGTTTCTTGAATGCAGTTTTTACACAATATCATACAAGCATGGACTCCAAATCTCGTCCTTATTTAAGTATGCGACAGCGGAAGCTCTTAATAATCACCTGAGAATAAACATGCTTAAAACGTCAACAAAATGTTGGTGAGTTATAGGTTTAACCTATATATATCAAATCATAATAATAGACCACAAGATTTCATATTTCAATACACATCCCATACATAGAGATAAAAATCATTCATATGGTGAACACCTGGTAACCGACATTAACAAGATGCATATATAAGAATATCCCCATCATTCCGGGACACCCTTCGGATATGATATAAATTTCGAAGTACTAAAGCATCCGGTACTTTGGATGGGGTTTGTTAGGCCCAATAGATCTATCTTTAGGATTCGCGTCAATTAGGGTGTCTGTTCCCTAATTCTTAGATTACCAGACTTAATAAAAAGGGGCATATTCGATTTCGATAATTCAACCATAGAATGTAGTTTCACGTACTTGTGTCTATTTTGTAAATCATTTATAAAACCTGCATGTATTCTCATCCCAAAAATATTAGATTTTAAAAGTGGGACTATAATTCACTTACACAGATTTTTACTTCGTCGGGAAGTAAGACTTGGCCACTGGTTGATTCACGAACCTATAACAATATATACATATATATCAAAGTATGTTCAAAATATATTTACAACACTTTTAATATATTTTGATGTTTTAAGTTTATTAAGTCAGCTGTCCTCGTTAGTAACCTACAACTAGTTGTCCACAGTTAGATGTACAGAAATAAATCGATAAATATTATCTTGAATCAATCCACGACCCAGTGTATACGTATCTCAGTATTGATCACAACTCAAACTATATATATTTTGGAATCAACCTCAACCCTGTATAGCTAACTCCAACATTCACATATAGAGTGTCTATGGTTGTTCCGAAATATATATAGATGTGTCGACATGATAGGTTGAAACATTGTATACGTGTCTATGGTATCTCAAGATTACATAATATACAATACAAGTTGATTAAGTTATGGTTGGAATAGATTTGTTACCAATTTTCACGTAGCTAAAATGAGAAAAATTATCCAATCTTGTTTTACCCATAACTTCTTCATTTTAAATCCGTTTTGAGTGAATCAAATTGCTATGGTTTCATATTGAACTCTATTTTATGAATATAAACAGAAAAAGTATAGGTTTATAGTCAGAAAAATAAGTTACAAGTCGTTTTTGTAAAGGTAGTCATTTCAGTCGAAAGAACGACGTCTAGATGACCATTTTAGAAAACATACTTCCACTTTGAGTTTAACCATAATTTTTGGATATAGTTTCATGTTCATAATAAAAATCATTTTCTCAGAATAACAACTTTTAAATCAAAGTTTATCATAGTTTTTAATTAACTAACCCAAAACAGCCCGCGGTGTTACTACGACGGCGTAAATCCGGTTTTACGGTGTTTTTCGTGTTTCGAGGTTTTAAATCATTAAGTTAACATATCATATAGATATAAAACATGTGTTTAGTTGATTTTAAAAGTCAAGTTAGAAGGATTAACTTTTGCTTGCGAACAAGTTTAGAATTAACTAAACTATGTTCTAGTGATTACAAGTTTAAACCTTCGAATAAGATAGCTTTATATGTATGAATCGAATGATGTTATGAACATCATTACTACCTTAAGTTCCTTGGATAAACCTACTGGAAAATATAAAAATGGATCTAGCTTCAACGGATCCTTGGATGGCTCGAAGTTCTTGAAGCAGAATCATGACACGAAAACAAGTTCAAGTAAGATCATCACTTGAAATAAGATTGTTATAGTTATAGAAATTGAACCAAAGTTTGAATATGATTATTACCTTGTATTAGAATGATAACCTACTATAAGAAACAAAGATTTCTTGAGGTTGGATGATCACCTTACAAGATTGGAAGTGAGCTAGCAAACTTGAAAGTATTCTTGATTTTATGTAACTAGAACTTGTAGAATATATGAAGAACACTTAGAACTTGAAGATATAACTTGAGAGAGATCAATTAGATGAATAAAATTGAAGAATGAAAGTGTTTGTAGGTGTTTTTGGTCGTTGGTGTATGGATTAGATATAAAGGATATGTAATTTTGTTTTCATGTAAATAAGTCATGAATGATTACTCATATTTTTGTAATTTTATGAGATATTTCATGCTAGTTGCCAAATGATGGTTCTCACATGTGTTAGGTGACTCACATGGGCTGCTAAGAGCTGATCATTGGAGTGTATATACCAATAGTACATACATCTAAAAGCTGTGTATTGTACGAGTACGAATAGGGGTGCATACTAGTAGAATTGTTGATGAAACTGAACGAGGATGTAATTGTAAGCATTTTTGTTAAGTAGAAGTATTTTGATAAGTGTATTGAAGTCTTTCAAAAGTGTATAAATACATATTAAAACACTACATGTATATACATTTTAACTGAGTCGTTAAGTCATCGTTAGTCGTTACATGTAAGTGTTGTTTTGAAACCTTTAGGTTAACGATCTTGTTAAATGTTGTTAACCCAATGTTTATAATATCAAATGAGATTTTAAATTATTATATTATCATGATATTATCATGTATGAATATCTCTTAATATGATATATATATTCATTAAATGTCTTTACAACGATAATCGTTACATATATGTCTCATTTAAAAATCATTATGTTAGTTGTCTTGTTTTTACATATGTAGTTCATTGTTAATATACTTAATGATATGTTTACTTATCATAGTATCATGTTAACTATATATATATATATCCATATATATTTCATCATATAGTTTTTACAAGTTTTAACGTTCGTGAATCACCGGTCAACTTGGGTGGTCAATTGTCTATATGAAACATATTTCAATTAATCAAGTCTTAAAAAGTTTGATTGCTTAACATGTTTGAAACATTTAATCATGTAAATATCAATCTCAATTAATATATATAAACATGGAAAAGTTCGGGTCACTACAGTACCTACCCGTTAAATAAATTTCGTCCCGAAATTTTAAGCTGTTGAAGGTGTTGACGAATCTTCTGGAAATAGATGCGGGTATTTCTTCTTCATCTGATCTTCACGCTCCCAGGTGAACTCGGGTCCTCTACGAGCATTCCATCAAACCTTAACAATTGGTATCTTGTTTTGCTTAAGTCTTTTAACCTCACGATCCATTATTTCGATGGGTTCTTCGATGAATTGTAGTTTTTCGTTGATTTGGATTTCATCTAATGGAATAGTGAGATCTTCTTTAGCAAAACATTTCTTCAAATTCGAGACGTGGAAAGTGTTATGTACAGCCGCGAGTTGTTGAGGTAACTCAAGTCGGTAAGCTACTGGTCCTACACGATCAATAATCTTGAATGGTCCAATATACCTTGGATTTAATTTCCCTCGTTTACCAAATCGAACAACGCCTTTCCAAGGTGCAACTTTAAGCATGACCATCTCCCCAATTTCAAATTCTATATCTTTTCTTTTAATGTCAGCGTAGCTCTTTTGTCGACTTTGGGCGGTTTTCAACCGTTGTTGAATTTGGATGATCTTCTCGGTAGTTTCTTGTATAATCTCCGGACCCGTAATCTGTCTATCCCCCACTTCACTCCAACAAATCGGAGACCTGTACTTTCTACCATAAAGTACTTCAAACGGCGCCATCTCAATGCTTGAATGGTAGCTGTTGTTGTAGGAAAATTCTGCTAACGGTAGATGTCGATCCCAACTGTTTCCGAAATCAATAACACATGCTCGTAGCATGTCTTCAAGCGTTTGTATCGTCCTTTCACTCTGCCCATCAGTTTGTGGATGATAGGCAGTACTCATGTCTAGACGAGTTCCTAATGCTTGCTGTAATGTCTGCCAGAATCTTGAAATAAATCTGCCATCCCTATCAGAGATAATAGAGATTGGTATTCCATGTCTGGAGACGACTTCCTTCAAATACAGTCGTGCTAACTTCTCCATCTTGTCATCTTCTCTTATTGGCAGGAAGTGTGCTGATTTGGTGAGACGATCAACTATTACCCAAATAGTATCAAAACCACTTGCAGTCCTTGGCAATTTAGTGATGAAATCCATGGTAATGTTTTCCCATTTCCATTCTGGGATTTCGGGTTGTTGAAGTAGACCTGATGGTTTCTGATGCTCAGCTTTGACCTTAGAACACGTCAAACATTCTCCTACGTATTTAGCAACATCGGCTTTCATACCCGGCCACCAAAAATGTTTCTTGAGATCCTTGTACATCTTCCCCGTTCCAGGATGTATTGAGTATCTGGTTTTATGAGCTTCTCTAAGTACCATTTCTCTCATATCTCCAAATTTTGGTACCCAAATCCTTTCAGCCCTATACCGGGTTCCGTCTTCCCGAATATTAAGATGCTTCTCGGATCCTTTGGGTATTTCATCCTTTAAATTTCCCTCTTTTAAAACTCCTTGTTGCGCCGCCTTTATTTGAGTAGTAATGTTATTATGAATTATTATATTCATAGATTTTACTCGAATGGGTTCTCTGTCCTTCCTGCTCAAGGCATCGGCTACCACATTTGCCTTCCCCGGGTGGTTGATGTGGTAGCGTGGTGGTACGAAATAGTATTAAATTTTACAACGAAATACTATTAAATACGATACAATTTTACACAAGATATTTATTTATTTATAGAATGGATATACTTAAACCTTGCTACAACACTTATAGGCAGTGTACCTAATCGTACAGTAGTGTAGTTTTTAGTAAGTCCGGTTCGTTCCACATGGAATCTTTTTTAAACAAAGCTCAACGCTATATTAGTTTACTTTTATAAAAATACAAATATATATATAAGTAATATTATTATTATAAAGGGGGGTTTTTACCGTTTAATGACCGGTTTGTCGATTTTAAAACTTTAGTCGCAGTTAAAACCAAATGTAAAATATTAAAAATAAATACAAGACTTAAATTAAAGCATGAAGTAAATAACGATAAATGAAATTGCGAATAATAAAGTGCGATAATTAAAAAGTACGATAATTAAAAGTGCGATTAAATACAATAACAATAAAAATGCGATAATTAGAAGTGCAATTAAATATAAAATAAAGGAAATTAAATATGAAATAAAAGAATTATGCTTATTTAAACTTCCGTAATCATGATGTTTGACGTGTTGATTTTAGTTTTATGCCCATGGGTTAATTGTCCTTTGTCCTGGATTATTTAATATGTCCGTCTGGTTTTTGTCCATAACAGTCCATCAGTCATAAATATAAAGTGCGAGTGTCCTCGTCAAATTATCCTTATACCCGAAGTTAAATATTCCAACTAATTGGGGATTTAAACTGTAACAAGATTTTAATACTTTGTTTAATAATTACACCAGGATGTCGACTGAGTGTAACCCAAGGTTTTAATATTTTGTTATCAATTATACCAAGTGTCCTTTGTACATAATTTCATCCCTGTTTTAATTATTCTAGTGGCTATTAATCCATTCCCGTGTCCGGTTAAATGAACGATTATTCGTACATATAAATACCCCGCCCATCGTGTCCGATTGAGTGTATATGGTAATTTATAGGGACGCCCAATTGTAAATCTTTATATTAACATTAACAAACTATCATTTAGTTAAACAAATATAAAGCCCATTAATAGCTCATAGTCTAATTTCCACAAGTGTCGTTCTTTTGTCCAAACCCCAATTATGGTACAAAGCCCAATTACCCAATTTTAGTATTTAGCCGAACATCATGATTACTTCGTTTTAAATAAGCATAATAATAACTTAGCTACGAGACATTAATATAAAAAGGTTGAACATAACTTACAATGATTAAAAATAGCGTAGCGTTACACGGACAGAATTTCGACTTACACCCTTGCAATATTTGCTAACATACCCTTATTATTAGAATTATAATTAAAATTAAAATTAAAATATAAATTATAAATATAAATATATCGTATGAATGAGGAGAAAAAAGATGATGAAAATGATCAGAATTCGGTTTGCTTTATAGGGAGTTTCAAAACTGGGGGCTCCGCGACTCGCGACCATTTTGGCCTTCAAACTCCGCGAGTCGCGGAGAATGAAATTACAGCTCACATCTTTGGAGTCTTTCTCTGCCGACGGTTTTTATTTATAAATATAATATATATATAATTACTATAATTAATTATATATTATATTATATTTATATACCTAGTTAACTTGTAATTTTTAGTCCGTTGCGTTGAGCGTTGAGAGTTGACTCTGGTCCCGGTTCCGGATTTTCGAACGTCCTTGCGTACAATTTTATATTTTGTACTTTGCGTTTTGAATCTTGTACTCTTGTAATTTAGAGACGTTTCTTATCAATAATTGGAACCTCTTTGATTGTCTTTTGTTCTTTTGAGCTTTTTAGTCGTTTGCGTCTTCAATTCGTCGAATCTGTCTTTTGTCTTCACCTTTTATTATTTAAACGAATATCACTTGTAAAATAGAACAATTGTAACTAAAAGCTTGTCTTTCTTGAGGAATAATGCTATGAAATATATGTTCGTTTTTAGCATTATCAAATATTCCCACACTTGAGCGTTGCTTGTCCTCAAGCAATATCGTCTTGAAATACTAGAATCACTTCTTTATTCTTCACACTTTGTACATCAGTGATTTCTATACGGCGGTATAAACAATGGTAGTAACGATATGGTTTACAGTCCCACATGACTATAAAAATTTAGATCCATTAAGGAAATTGGATCTTTATGAAAACATTTGATCTTTTGAAAATTAAATCTAGTTTTTACCCTAGATAAGTTTTCCGGAATAACCCTTTACCGGTGTTTGCAAAATATTTTTGTGGGTTTGGTGGGTTTCAGATTTGAAAATTTTAGCTCAAAACTTGCGGTTTTGTGTCACCCACTTGCTAACCTTGTATTTGGAAAGCAACACGTCCAGTTTACTTGTCCCGTATATTACCTTTCGGTAAACTACCGTCCGGTTGAAAGGAAAGCGTTGAACAAGCAACTGTTAAGGCAATGTCTCCTGACATGCTTTTAATTATGGTCTATAACGTGTCGGACGCAATTACTATCCTTGGTAGGAGCAATAGTAAAGTTCACCCTTATGATTTTTCGGTATGGCACAAGGTCCTGTCTTTGACCACTATGCAACCACCGTTCTTATGGTTGACACCCGATTTAGTTCAGGTGACCTAATGAATTCCAGGTGAATTCCTAGGATTTTACGTTCAATGGTAATGAACGCATTGAAAATGGGTTTTCAGAAAACAAATCGGTTTATAATTTTGATCAAAATATTTTCTCGTTCAAGCTCGAGTTTAGATATCATTGAATTCCATGAGTTTGAATTCTCAATCTTTAAGGTCAATTTCTAGGATTGAGTAATATCAGTCTTAAAAGCTGATTTTTAATCTTTAAAGAGATTATCCTTTCTGGGGATCTGATTCATTAGTCTTATCCGGCTAATTTGCATGGTGCCCCCCCATTGTACGAGATAAATCCTTCTCATGGTTAGGATAAATCTGACCACTTGGCGACCCTGTTTAATGCTGAGGTCCGTGGATTTCCTGCTGATTTTAGTGATGACTTTTCTAGATTTTTCGTCAACCTACAGCTGGTCTGGACGACAACTTCATGACCTAAATCAAGAAGCGCGTTTCTTTTTCGGAAGACTTTACTTCCTTTTAATGATGGAATTGATTCATCGTGTAGATCCATCTCTTCTTTTCTTTCATCGGGTAAAACAGTTTAGTTTAGTCCAAAGCAAAAGTATTTTCAGTTATTTGTTACAGATATATGTGACATATGTTTAAGATAACTTGGTAAATTTTCCCACACTTGGCTTTTATTTTTCTTTTTATCGTCCTCTATTCCATTTTAAATGAATTTTAACATTTTGGTTTGTTTCTCAATTTATGTCCTTTCCGAGGTAACAATAATTTCGGTGTTAAAATCTAGTTTTATCGTTCATAAATATGTATAAACATGATTCATTTAATTGAAAATTTTGAAAAATTTTACTAGAATTGGGTAGTCAGTATATAAGACCAGGGCTGTTCTTTAATATCAGAGAGCACTAGATTCTAATACAACTACTGCTTTACTAGTATTTTTAATGGTAACCAAGTGTTTAAGATAAAAATTTTAAAATCCGAAAGAATTTAACCCCTTCCCACACTTAAGATCTTGCAATGCCCTCATTTGCAAGAAATCAGTAACAATTTAAATTATTGAGGGTGATTTGTGTGAAAATGATTAAGTTTTTACCAAAGTTTCCAAATATATTGGCGTTTGTTTGCTGAATGATAAATGGTGCACATCATTTGTTCATTCCGTCTTGTTGTTATTTCACATATATTTTGCATCTTGTCGTCAAAATTAGTTGCTTTTGCTGAACTTAATGCCAGTCTTTGAAAATGCGTTGTTTTACCCTGTTGTGTACATAAGATCAACTGCAAACATATATACATATTTTTGAAGTTTGGTATATTACCCCACATTCAAAAATTATTAAAATCTAAGAATAAAAGTTAGATAATTATAAAAATGATTACAATATTAACAAAAGTATTAAACGTATCAATAATTACAAATTACAAAAAAAAAAAAAAAAAACTAAGTATACTAGGGATGATACTGGTACCAATAGGGGTTCCAGGCATAACCATAGGTGCTATAGAATGCTTCGGCAAGGTTATACGTAGGATATGGTGGCTGCATCTCTATAGACCAAGGAGGGAAGATGGGTTTCGGTGTAGGAATATAGTTTCTACCTATATGTTGGCAATGAGCTATGATTTGGTTCTGATGAACTTGCCAATCTTCAAATGCTCTCTGTCTAGCATTTTCGTATTCCTGAGAAGCTATAAACCTTTGCATTTCTTGCATCTCATTCCCCCCTCCTACATTACCTTGCTGTTGGTTTCTCTCCACCTGTGGATGTCTACCATGGTATCGTACTGCGGCGTTATTTCACCTCTTCAAAACTTTCGCACCATGGTATACATTTAAACCTATAGTATCGCGGGGTTCCGGTTCTTCTACTAATAATCCCCCCCGACTTATATCCACACCGAGATATTCACCAATCAAAGTAATAAAAATACCACCTCCTATTATGCTATGCGGTCGCATCCCCCGAACCATAGCTGATAAATAATAACCCACACAATATGGCATACTTACAGCGCTTTGTGGGTCTCGAATACACATATGGTAAAACAAATCTTGTTCATTTACCTTTTCCTTGTTTTTACCCCTTTGTGTAATCGAATTAGCTAAAAACCTATGAATCACTCTTAATTCGGCTCTATCTATATCCAAATAAGAGTAATTTCCCCCTTTGAAACGGTGATGGCTTGTCATTTGACTCCACACACCGTGTGTATCAAAATTTTCATCTATCTTTCTACCGTTTAGTATCAACCCTCTACAATCGGCAGATGCTAACTCCTCAGGCGTATATATACGTAAAGCCTGAGCCATGTCCAGTAAAGACATGTGGCGCATCGAACCGCCTAACAAAAATCTAATAAAAGAACGATCGGTTAAACTAGCTACCCGATCATTCAACTCTATACTACATAACAATTCTTCACACCATACTTTATATACAGGTCTACACATGGTGAATAAACGTACCCAGTCATTAAAAGTAGAATTACCATACCTCTGTACAAGTAATTCCCTAATTGGCCCGGCCAATTCTACAGCTTCTAAGGGTCCCCATTCTATGACCCTCGGTACCTCAACAACCTTAGAATGAAGAGTATGCAAACCCCTTTGGTATTTTGGATAATCTATCCAAAGTCTGTCAAATCTCAGGTTCGGGTGCAACTCTTCCAAGTGCATATCGGAAAAGGTCATGACTGGATGAGGTATATCCTGCTTGTAGTAGTTATCCACCTCCTGTTGTTCCGCATTCTCAGCAGGAGCATTACGGGCTTGGGATGAAGATTCACCCCTTTCAGTCTGCAAAACACATCAAACACAATTTTTGTGCATCCAAATATGCATTAGTGTCAGCAAAATCATCAATCAAAATAATTACAATGACATGATCAATTTATATCAAACTTAAGCTCATTTTCACATTTTTATCAAATCTACACTTTTTCAAATAAGCATATACGAAAATGTTCGCCAAGTTCATAAGCATTCAACTCAAATAACATGTCAAAATAATCATTACTAGCAATTAAACAAGTCTCAAATGGCATTATCTTTCAAAAATCAAGTTCATGAATTTTAGACTTGAAAAAGTCCACTTTAATTCTCAAAATCATGCTTAGGCTCAAAGTTTGGATCATTTAACTACCTAAACATGTTACACTACTTAATTTAGCAACAATTCATGACAAAAATCGGCCATAACCCGTTTATATCAAAAAGCCCCAAATTTGCTCAAGAACACAAACCCTAGATTACTCAAAATTTGAAGTTTAAGGCTTCTAATCATGTTAAATAGCATCAATCTAGGTTATACAAGCATAATACATAAACAATTTAAGCATAATTACACTAAAAAGCATCAAAATCAAATTGGGGAAAAAAATGGCTCAAGAACACTAATTTCGGATTAAATGGTGTTTAGGTGTAGAAATTTACCGTTTTTCTTGAGTAATTCCTAGATAGCATCCTTCTAAACATGATTTTAGTAAAAAATTTGGTGATTAACGATTAAAAATTGTGAATTTGGGAGTGTTTTTGGGTGTTTTTGCGGAAGTATGTTCGCAATTTTTTCTGTGGGTTTGGTGTGGAATGAGCTGGTTCAGCTCTTATATTTTTTTTCTGTAATCCGACCCCTCCGCGAGTCACGGCACTTAAGCCTTCAAACTCCGCGACTCGCGGAGTTTGCTTTTTTTTTTTTTTTTATATAATCTTTAACTTATTAAAACAATTAATTACTTAATTTTTAAAATTTTGTTTCCCTTGTTATTTAGGACGAGGTTGTTTCGGATCGATGTCCTAGTCCGTCCTTCGACAAAATTTTAAAATTTGTCTTTTTGTAGCGATTGTTTTAAAAGCTAAGATTTTTTTTTGTTTTTTTTAATGTTTTTGGCATACTTTAATTCAATAAGATTAAAAATAATGATAATAAAAGTTCTCGTCCCTCCCTCGGGTAAAGCAATTTCGGTTCAAAGACCTAGTCTTCAACTTACGACGAATTTTAAAAATCATATTTTAACTTAATGAGATAAAGTAAATTTTTGTTTTTAAATTCACACAACTTAAATATAAAATTCAAAATTAATATTAAAATTTCACACCAAACTTAATTTAAAAAATCATATTATAAATTCATACCAAACTTATATTATGGTTCAAATATTTACAATTTTAAATATATTGTTTTTATAAAGTTTACAATATTAATTTAAGATTTAAATATTAATTTTAAAAAAACATGGTAAAAATAAAATTAAAAATCTTTTTGTCTTTTTATCCCACTTTAATCAATCAAATATTATCAAAAATATACGCCCCTCTTTTCGGTAAAGTAATTTCGGTTCCAAAACCTAATTTAACTCATGACGAATTTTTGAAATATTTTGGGTTGATTGATTAAAGATATTTATACCTTAAGAATAAACGTTAAATTTCGCAGTGATGTAATAAATTTTTGAATGATATCAATAATTTCGGTCGCCAAACCTAATTTTATTCAATACCAATTTAATACTTTTTAGCGAACAAATTAGCGTTTATTATCAAAAGGTTAAAAATAAAAATAAAAACTGTACAGACATACCTGTGAAATACATTTCTTAGTTATATGATCTATTCCATTCATAAGATAGTCGGTTTAATTGGTTTTCCATGGCTACATATGCGTAACCTCGAGCATTCAGTGTCTTTTCTTCTAAACATATGAACGGTCCGTCTCTGCATAAAGTAACAAATTCGGTATTTGAATAGGTTTGATTATTTGAACATTTACCTCCATGTGACCATTTTCCGCATTTGTGACATCGTTCTAGGTGTCGTGCTCTTCTTTTCGCTGCGGATTTTGATTTTCCTTTACCAAATTGTAACTTATTATCTTCGCATCTGGATTCTTTTCTAACTTCGTCCATTCTTTCTCTGATTACTGATACTATTTCACTTGGTAGTATGTCATTATTTCTTTTAGTGATCAAAGCGTGTAGCATTAGACCATGGTTTAGTTCACAGGCAGTCTTCATTTTGTAAAAACCTAAAAAAAAATAAAAATTCAGAATGGGGGGAGAAGACTAGTTCTTTAGGGTCTGCTAGGGAAAGACCATTCGGGTTCCATTTTTGAGAACTACACAAAAACAGACAATCTAACTCTAACATAAATACATATTATCCTTTAAAGACTTGAATATTCCCACACTTAGTTAGCTGTGGTGTCGAAATTGTGATTAACTTCGTTGTCGACTTCCATCGGACCATGTATGTAATGTTTAACTCTGTGACCATTAACTTTAAATTCAATCCCATTTGAATTTATTAATTCTATCGTTCCGTATGGAAAAACTCTTTTGACTATGAATGGTCCAGACCATCTTGATTTCAATTTTCCAGGAAATAGCTTGAATCGTGAATTGAAAAGAAGAACTCTGCCTCCTTCTTTAAATTCTTTTGAACTTCTGATTCTTTTATCATGCCATTTCTTCGTTCTTTCTTTATAGATTAACGAATTATTGTATGCTTCATGTCTTAATTCTTCTAATTCGTTTAGTTGACTTAATCGTAGACGTCCGGCTTCATGTAAATCAAGATTACATGTCTTCAAAGCCCAAAATGCTTTGTGTTCAATTTCTACTGGAAGATGACATGCTTTTCCATAAACAAGTCTAAAAGGTGTGGTTCCAATTGGAGTTTTGTAGGCTGTTCTAAAAGCCCAGAGTGCATCCTCCAATTTCATGGACCATTCCTTCGGATTTGATCCTACGGTTTTCTCTAGAATACGTTTTAAGGCTCGGTTGGTATTTTCAACTTGTCCACTTGTTTGTGGATGATATGCGGTTGAGATTTTATGAGTTACTCCATATCTTTTAAGAACTTTTTCAAGTTGATTATTACAGAAATGAGTACCCCGATCACTTATTAAAGCTTTCGGTGTTCCAAACCTTGCAAAAAGACGTTTTAAAAAGTTGACTACAACTCGTGCATCGTTAGTTGGGAGAGCTTGTGCTTCCGCCCATTTAGATACATAATCAATGGCTACGAGTATATATAGATTATTATGAGATTTTGGAAATGGACCCATAAAGTCAATACCCCAAATGTCAAATACTTCACATACTTGGATGACATTTTGTGGCATTTCATCACGTTGACTTATTTTTCCGGCCCTTTGACATGCATCACAGGATTTGCAAAGAAGGTGTGCGTCTTTGTAAATTGTAGGCCAATAGAATCCAGCTTCATAAACTTTTCTTGCTGTTAGTTGAGGCCCATAATGCCCTCCTGTTGGTCCTGTGTGACAATGGTTTAATATTTTACTAGCTTCATCTCCAAATACACATCGGCGTATTATTCCATCGGGACAACTTTTAAACAGATGTGGATCTTCCCAAAAATAGTGTTTTATATCACTGAAGAATTTCTTTCGTCTTTGGTACGATAATCCTTTTTCAAGGAATCCACAAACTAAGTAGTTTGCATAGTCTGCAAACCATGGGATTTCTTTATAATCAATTTTCAATAGATATTCATCAGGAAAGTTGTCTTGTATGGCCGATTCATTCAGAACTTCTAATTCGGGATTTTCAAGACGAGAAAGATGATCAGCGGCGAGATTTTCTGCTCCTCTTTTATCTCGGATTTCAATATCAAACTCTTGTAAGAGTAAGATCCAACGGATTAATCTTGGTTTAGCATCTTGTTTTGAAAATAGGTATCTAAGAGCAGAATGGTCGGTATAGACCACCGTTTTTGCTAGAACGAGATATGATCGAAATTTGTCAAAAGCAAAGACAATAGCAAGGAGTTCTTTTTCAGTAGTTGTATAGTTCGTTTGTGCTCCTTGTAACGTCTTACTAGCATAATATATAGGTTGAAATCGTTTTTCAATCCTTTGTCCTAAAACGGCTCCCATTGCAAAATCACTTGCATCGCACATTAGTTCAAATGGTAGATTCCAATTTGGTGTTATCATGATCGGCGCATTAGTGAGTTTCTCTTTAAGAATATTAAAAGATTTGATACACTCATCTGAAAAGATGAATGGCGCATCCTTTTCTAGGAGTTTATTCATAGGAGTGGCAATTTTAGAAAAATCTTTTATGAAACGTCGGTAAAAACCGGCATGCCCTAAAAAACTCCTAACTCCTCTAACATTGGTGGGATGTGGAAGTTTAGCAATTACATCTACTTTAGCTCTATCCACTTCAATTCCTTCTTTTGAAATTTTATGTCCAAGAACGATGCCTTCTTTAACCATGAAATGGCATTTCTCCCAATTAAGAACTAGATTTGATTGTTCACATCTAATTAGCATTCGTTCCAGATTAACTAGACATGATTCAAATGTATCACCGAAGACTGAAAAGTCATCCATGAATACTTCCATGCATTCTTCTATCATGTCGTGAAAAATCGCCATCATACACCTTTGAAAGGTTGCAGGGGCGTTGCAAAGTCCAAATGGCATGCGTTTGTAAGCAAAAGTACCATAAGGGCACGTGAATGTGGTTTTCTCTTGGTCCTCGGGTGCTATTGGAATTTGAAAATATCCGGAAAATCCATCTAGGAAACAATAGTAACTATTTCCGGCTAATCTTTCCAACATTTGATCTATGAAAGGTAAGGGAAAGTGATCTTTTCTGGTGGCGTCATTTAATTTTCTATAATCAATACACACACGCCATCCTGTTACAGTTCTAGTAGGAATAAGCTCATTTTTCTCATTTGTAATGACAGTCATGCCACCCTTCTTAGGTACGCATTGAACTGGGCTTAGCCATGGACTATCAGAAATTGGATAAATTAAACCTGCATCTAACAGTTTAATAATCTCTTTCTTAACTACATCTTGCATATTAGGATTTAGTCTTCGTTGGCGTTGCACATACGTTTTATGACCTTCTTCCATAAGGATTTTATGTGTGCAATACGAAGGACTTATTCCTTTAATATCATGAATCTTCCATGCAATGGCTGGTTTATGAGCTTTCAACACAGAAATGAGTTGTGATTTCTCATTTTCAGTAAGAGAAGACGATATTATTACAGGTAATTCAGATTCACCATGTAAATAAGCGTATTCCAAATGGTTTGGAAGTGGCTTTAACTCTAATTTCGGAGGTTCTTCTATCGATGATTTATATCGATATTTGTCTTCTTCTTTTAGCATTTGAATTTCTTCTGTTGTTGGTTCATATCCATTAGCTATAAGTGTAGCTAACATTTCAGCTTCATCAATTGGTTCATTACCTTCTCCTAAAGAACATTCTCCTGTTCCTTGTAATTCTGGAAATTCTTCTAATAATTCTGCATGTGCATCTATAGTTTGAATATAATAACATGTATCATCTGCAGATTGAAGTTGTTGCATTACTCTATCAACTGAAAAGGTAACACTCTCATCCTCTATACTTAGGGTCAGTTTCTTACCGAACACGTCTATCATTGCTTTAGCCGTGTTTAAGAATGGTCTTCCTAATATGAGAGGAACTTGAGAATCTTCTTCCATGTCCAGAACAACAAAATCTACTGGAAATACTAAAGTACCAACTTTAACTAGCATGTTCTCCATTATCCCTCTAGGATATTTTATTGATCTATCGGCTAGTTGTATGCTTATTCTGGTTGGTTTCAATTCTCCAAGGTCTAGTTTAGCGTATAGTGAATACGGCATTAGATTTATACTAGCACCTAAGTCTGCCAATGCTTCTTTTGAATTAAGACTACCCAGAAAACATGGAATTGTGAAACTTCCTGGATCAGATAGTTTTTCTGGTATCTTATTCAACAGCACTGCTGAACAATTAGCATTCATAGTAACAGCCGAGAGTTCTTCCATTTTCTTTCTATTTGAAATTAGATCTTTCAAGAATTTAGCATATCTAGGCATTCCTGAAATCACATCAATGAAAGGAAGATTTACATTTATCTGTTTAAACATATCCAAGAATTTGGATTGCTCGGCTTCAAGTTTCTCTTTCTTCATTTTACTCGGGTAAGGAAGTGGTGGTTGGTATGGTTTAACATAATGTTTAGCCTTAACTGTGTTATCTTCATTAACCTTTTCAACTACCGGTTCTTTTTCCTTATCTTGATCAGGTTGTGGTTCTTGTGGAGTAGGAATAGTTTCATTAGAAGTTACAGGTATTTCCGGTGGTTTAAGTGTTGTACCACTTCTTGTGGTAATGGCTTTAGCTGTTTTATTCCGGGGGTTAGCATTTGTATCACTAGGTAGACTTCCCGGTTTTCTTTCACCTATTAACCTTGCTAGGTTACTTACTTCTTGTTCCAGATTTTGAAGAGAAGCTTGTTGATTTCTAAATGCTTGAGCATTTTGTTCATTGGTTTGTTTCTGAGATGTGAAAAACTGTGTTTGAGTTTCAACTAGCTTTGTCATCATATCTTCTAAATTCGGCTTTTTATCATCGGTTTGTTGTGGTGGTTTGTTTTGAAAATTCGGTCTTTGCTGATTGTAAGTATTATTGGATACTTGTTGATTGCTAGGACCTTGTTGGTTGTTGTATGGAATATTTCGGTTATAATTCTGGTTTTGATTGTAAATCGGTCTTGGCGGTTGATAATTATTCTGATAATTATTTCCAGGCCTTTGGTTTATGTATGAAATATTCTCTCTTTGTTCCATTGTTAATTCAATACTGAGACAATCTTTTGTCAAATGTGGTCCTCCACACTGCTCACAACTAATTCGTATTGAGTGAATATCTTTAGTCATCTTTTCCATTCGTCTCTCCACAGCATCTATCTTTGCGAAAATGGAATCTAAGTCATGGCTAGAATCGGCTCTAGCTGCTTTAGATGATCTAATGATATCTTTTTCTTGGTGCCACTCATGTGAGTGGGAAGCAGTGTTATCAATAATTTTGTAAGCATCAGTTTCGGTTTTCTTCATAATAGAACCACCAGCTGCTATATCTATGTCTTTTCTTGTAGTGATGTCGCATCCTTGGTAGAATATTTGTACTATTTGACAGGTGTCTAAACCATGTTGCGGACATCCTCTTAACAACTTTCCATATCTAGTCCACGCCTCATATAGAGTTTCATTTGGTTTCTGTGTGAACGTAACAATTTCTGCTTGAAGTCTTACGGCTTTAGATGCAGGAAAGAATTGTTTAAGAAATTTGTCAACTAAAACATCCCATGTATCGATCGCCCCTTCAGGTAACGATTCCAACCAATCTTTGGCTTCTCCCTTTAAAGTCCAGGGAAATAACATGAGATATATCTGTTCATCCTCCACTTCTCGGATTTTAAATAGTGTGCAGATCCTATTAAAGGTACGTAGATGTTCATTTGGATCTTCCTTCGGCGCACCACTAAATTGGCATTGATTAGTCACCATATGTAGAATTTGTCCTTTGATTTCATAATCTGGCGCATTAATGTTAGGATGAGTAATTGCGTGACCTTGGCCAGTGCGTTTAGCTCTCATTCGGTCTTCCATACTTAAAGGTTCCAGATTCTCCATAATTGAATTTGTTGAATCGGTATCACTAGATGATTCTGATTTAATGGTTCGTTCCTCAACAATCTCTGTTTGAATAATTGGTGGTTCCGGAGGAAAGTTTAATGGTTCAGGATCTACGAACCGTTCCTGAATATTCTCCGGATTCTCAATTATGAAGTCGGGTTCAAAAAATGGATTATCGGAAATTTGAACTGAAGTACTTGGTTGACTGGATGACGATTCTAAAGAAAAATCAACGGCGGTTATATTTGCTAAATGTCTTGATCTAGTTACAGGTGGTGAACGTACAAAAGGTGGTGAACGTCTTGCTCGGTGCATTCACTGAATATCCTATTAGTTTTAAAAAGGAAAGAAAAATTATAATAAGTTATCCAATTAATAGACTTTTCTGATTTTGCCCACGTTTCGAATAGCCAAAAGATGCAGCAGAGGGGCAGGATTCGTTTGGTCTCAATATAATTGAGGACTGTTTGGCTCCAATAACCCGGTCCACGTACAAATCCAACTATTACTACGAACCAGAAAATTTTGATGTCTATTAATTTAACCACTTAAAATAAATTTTCGTAATTTTAAGAAATTTAGATAAGAAGTAGAATAAAAATCTATGTCCTAAAACTAGAATAGCGAGAAAGAAGAAAGAAAAAGAGTTCGTCGAAAAAGGTCGAAAAAGAAAAATGGTTGAAAAATAAAAGGTGACGGAAAAATAAAAGAAACTTATAAAACTTAAAAATACTTGACTAACCTAACCTTATTACTACAACTAACTTAAAATTATAATCGCAAATTGAGATTACTAATTGGAATGATAATTGATACATAGGTAAAAGTCGTCTAAAAATATTAAAGCTTACAAGAAAAACTAAATCCCAAATGGAAATAACTTAAAAAGAAACTAAAACTTAAAAAGGCGTCGCAAAATTCTAAAGCACCTAAATCTTAGTCTAAAGAAAAAGCACTTAAGGAATTCTACGGCAAAGCCTTAAAATCTAGAAGTAAAAATAACTATGGCAAAAACTAAGTTTAAAACTAAATATGAGCTAAAAATACAAAAGTTACGCTAAAGCGATTAAAAAGGGACAAAATATAAAAATATACAAAAAGTTGTAAAAATTACAATTTTTATAAAAATATTATTTTTATATTATTTATTTATTAAAATTATTAATTTAATATTTTAATTAAACTAATTAAACAAAATAATAATAAAAACTAAAATTAATAATTAATTAAAACCTAATTAGGGTTTTATATTAATAATTATAATATAATCCGTAATTAATGTGAAATTAGGGTTCTGTCAGCGTGTCAGAGCAGCTCCGCGACTTGCGGTATTCAAAGCTTCAAACCCCGCGACTCGCGGGGTTCCAAAATTCAGCTGACAGGTTATTTTAAATTCGACGCGTTTTTCTTTATTTTTTTTTTATTTTTTTTTCTGTTTTAATAAAAGTATTTATATAATAAAAACTTATATCTAAAAACTAAAATAGAAATATTTTATAATTTTATAAATAAAAATCTTAAAACTAGATTTATATATATATATATTTTTTATATGTTTTTAAACAAAATACTTAAATAAAACTTATATAAAAAATAAAGAAACTTTATAAAACTTAAATATTTAACAAAATCTT
This sequence comes from Rutidosis leptorrhynchoides, assembly GCF_046630445.1. NCBI lineage: Eukaryota > Viridiplantae > Streptophyta > Magnoliopsida > Asterales > Asteraceae > Rutidosis > Rutidosis leptorrhynchoides. The sequence continues at coordinate 636,038,145 of NC_092336.1, forward strand.
AAAAATACTTATATTTTTGTTTTTCTTTTTATATTTTTGAATAATTAAAACGTATTTTTACAAAAACGAATTTTAATAAAAGTTAACTAAAAATCTTTTTTTTTATATATTAGCGTTGCGTTTCTGGCGTTTAGAAAGTTCCCCGGCAGCGGCGCCAAAAATACTTGATGTCGTAGGGGGTGTATACAAAATAGTATTATTTTTAGTGCGAATTACTATTAAATACGATACAATTTTACACAAGATATTTATTTATTTATAGAATGGATATACTTAAACCTTGCTACAACACTTATAGGCAGTGTACCTAATCGTACAGTAGTGTAGTTTTTAGTAAGTCCGGTTCGTTCCACAGGGAATCTTTTTTAAACAAAGCTCAACGCTATATTAGTTTACTTTTATAAAAATACAAATATATATATAAGTAATATTATTATTATAAAGGGGGTTTTTACCGTTTAATGACCGGTTTGTCGATTTTAAAACTTTAGTCGCAGTTAAAACCAAATGTAAAATATTAAAAATAAATACAAGACTTAAATTAAAGCATGAAGTAAATAACGATAAATGAAATTGCGAATAATAAAGTGCGATAATTAAAAAGTACTATAATTAAAAGTGCGATTAAATACAATAACAATAAAAATGCGATAATTAGAAGTGCAATTAAATATAAAATAAAGGAAATTAAATATGAAATAAAAGAATTATGCTTATTTAAACTTCCGTAATCATGATGTTTGACGTGTTGATTTTAATTTTATGCCCATGGGTTAATTGTCCTTTGTCCTGGATTATTTAATATGTTCGTCTGGTTTTTGTCCATAACAGTCCATCAGTCATAAATATAAAGTGCGAGTGTCTTCGTCAAATTATCCTTATACCCGAAGTTAAATATTCCAACTAATTGGGGATTTAAACTGTAACAAGATTTTAATACTTTGTTTAATAATTACACCAGGATGTCGACTGAGTGTAACCCAAGGTTTTAATATTTTGTTATCAATTATACCAAGTGTCCTTTGTACATAATTTCACCCCTGTTTTAATTATTCTAGTGGCTATTAATCCATTCCCGTGTCCGGTTAAATGAACGATTATTCGTACATATAAATACCCCGCCCATCGTGTCCGATTGAGTGTATATGGTAATTTATAGGGACGCCCAATTGTAAATCTTTATATTAACATTAACAAACTATCATTTAGTTAAACAAATATAAAGCCCATTAATAGCTCATAGTCTAATTTCCACAAGTGTCGTTCTTTTGTCCAAACCCCAATTATGGTACAAAGCCCAATTACCCAATTTTAGTATTTAGCCCAACATCATGATTACTTCGTTTTAAATAAGCATAATAATAACTTAGCTACGAGACATTAATATAAAAAGGTTGAACATAACTTACAATGATTAAAAATAGCGTAGCGTTACACGGACAGAATTTCGACTTACACCCTTACAATATTTGCTAACATACCCTTATTATTAGAATTATAATTAAAATTAAAATTAAAATATAAATTATAAATATAAATATATCGTATGAATGAGGAGAAAAAAGATGATGAAAATGATCAGAATTCGGTTTGCTTTATAGGGAGTTTCAAAACTGGGGGCTCCGCGACTCGCGGCCATTTTGGCCTTCAAACTCCGCGAGTCGCGGAGAATGAAATTACAGCTCACATCTTTGGAGTCTTTCTCTGCCGACGGTTTTTATTTATAAATATAATATATATATAATTAATATAATTAATTATATATTATATTATATTTATATACCTAGTTAACTTGTAATTTTTAGTCCGTTGCGTCGAGCGTTGAGAGTTGACTCTGGTCCCGGTTCCGGATTTTCGAACGTCCTTGCGTACAATTTTATATTTTGTACTTTGCATTTTAAATCTTGTACTCTTGTAATTTAGAGACGTTTCTTATCAATAATTGGAACCTCTTTGATTGTCTTTTGTTCTTTTGAGCTTTTTGGTTGTTTGCGTTTTCAATTCGTCGAATCTGTCTTTTGTCTTCACCTTTTATTATTTAAACGAATATCACTTGTAAAATAGAACAATTGTAACTAAAAGCTTGTCTTTCTTGAGGAATAATGCTATGAAATATATGTTCGTTTTTAGCATTATCAGTGGTAACGAATCTCAAAGTCGTAATCATTCAATAATTCAATCCACCTACGCTGCCTCATATTCAGTTGTTTCTGATTAAATATGTGTTGAAGGCTTTTGTGGTCGGTATATATAATACTTTTGACCCCATATAAATAGTACCTCCAAGTCTTTAATGCAAAAACAACCGCGCCTAATTCCAAATCATGCGTCGTATAATTTTGTTCGTGAATCTTCAATTGTCTAGACGCATAAGCAATCACCTTCGTTCATTGCATTAATACACAACCGAGACCTTGCTTTGATGCGTCACAATAAATCACAAAATCATCATTCCCTTCAGGCAATGATAATATAGGTGCCGTAGTTAGCTTTTTCTTCAATAACTGAAACGCTTTCTCTTGTTCATCATTCCATTCAAATTTCTTTCCTTTATGCGTTAATGCAGTCAAGGGTTTTGCTATTCTGGAAAAGTCTTGGATGAACCTTCTGTAGTAACCAGCTAGTCCTAAAAACTGGCGTATGTGTTTCGGAGTTTTCGGGGTTTCCCACTTTTCAACAGTTTCTATCTTTGCCGGATCCACCTTAATACCTTCTTTGTTCACTATGTGACCGAGGAATTGAACTTCTTTCAACCAAAATGCACACTTTGAAAACTTAGCGTACAATTCTTCCTTCCTCAATACTTCTAACACCTTTCTCAAATGTTCACCGTGTTCTTGGTCATTCTTTGAGTAAATAAGTATGTCATCAATGAAAACAATGACAAACTTGTCAAGGTATGGTCCACACACTCGGTTCATAAGGTCCATGAACACAGCTGGTGCATTAGTTAAACCAAACGGCATGACCATAAACTCGTAATGACCGTAACGTGTTCTGAAAGCAGTCTTTGGAATATCATCTTCTTTCACCCGCATTTGATGATACTCGGAACGTAAGTCAATCTTTGAATAAACAGACGAGCCTTGTAGTTGATCAAATAAGTCGTCGATTCTCGGTAGTGGGTAGCGGTTCTTGATGGTAAGTTTGTTCAACTCTCGGTAGTCGATACACAACCTGAATGTACCATCTTTCTTCTTGACAAACAAAACAGGAGCTCCCCACGGTGATGTGCTTAGTCGAATGAAACCAGGCTCTAAGAGTTCTTGTAATTGGCTTTGCAGTTCTTTCATCTCGCTGGGTGCGAGTCTGTAAGGAGCACGAGCTATTGGTGCGGCTCGTGGTACAAGATCTATTTGAAATTCAACGGATCTATGTGGGGGTAATCCCGGTAATTCTTTCGGAAATACATCGGGAAATTCTTTTGCAATGGGAACATCATTGATGCTCTTTTCTTCAGTTTGTACTTTCTCGACGTGTGCTAGAACAGCATAGCAACCTTTTCTTATTAGTTTTTGTGCCTTCAAATTACTAATAAGATGTAGCTTCGTGTTGCCCTTTTCTCCGTACACCATTAAGGGTTTTCCTTTTTCTCGTATAATGCGAATTGCATTTTTGTAACAAACGATCTCTGCTTTCACTTCTTTCAACCAGTCCATACCGATTATCACATCAAAACTCCCTAACTCTACTGGTATCAAATCAATCTTAAATGTTTCGCTAACCAGTTTAATTTCTCGATTCCGACATATATTATCTGCTGAAATTAATTTACCATTTGCTAATTCGAGTAAAAATTTACTATCCAAAGGCGTCAATGGACAACTTAATTTAGCACAAAAATCTCTACTCATATAGCTTCTATCCGCACCCGAATCAAATAAAACGTAAGCAGATTTATTTTCAATAAGAAACGTACCCGTAACAAGCTCCGGGTCTTCCTGTGCCTCTGCCGCATTAATATTGAAAACTCTTCCGCGGCCTTGTCCATTCGTGTTCTCCTGGTTCGGGCAATTTCTAATAATGTGGCCCGGTTTTCCACATTTATAACAAACTACATTGGCATAACTTGCTCCGACACTACTTGCTCCGCCATTACTCGTTCCGACACCATTTGTTCCTTTCGTTCTATTAACCCCTGGTCCGTAGACCTCACACTTCGCCGCGCTATGACCATTTCTTTTACACTTGTTGCAAAATTTGGTGCAGAACCCCGAGTGATACTTTTCACACCTTTGGCATAGCTGCTTCTGATTGTTGTTGTTGTTGTTGTGGTTATTATTGTTGTTGGGATGATTGTTGTAGTTGCTGTTGTTGTTGTTGTTGTTGTTGGGCCGTTTGTTGTAGTTGCGATTGATGTTGCGATTGTTGGGATAATTGTTGCGATTATTGTTGTAATTGCTGTTGTTGTTGTATTGGTGATTCTTATCACCGTTTTCCTCCCACTTTCTTTTGACTTGCTTCACATTGGCCTCTTCAGCAGTCTGTTCTTTAATTCTTTCTTCAATCTGGTTCACTAGTTTGTGAGCCATACTACATGCCTGTTGTATGGAGGCGGGCTCGTGTGAACTTATATCTTCTTGGATTCTTTCCGGTAATCCTTTCACAAACGCGTCGATCTTCTCTTCCTCATCTTCGAATGCTCCCGGACACAATAGGCACAATTCTGTGAATCGTCTTTCGTACGTGGTAATATCAAATCCTTGGGTTCGTAACCCTCTAAGTTCTGTCTTGAGCTTATTGACCTCGGTTCTGGGACGGTACTTCTCGTTCATCAAGTGCTTGAATGCTGACCACGGTAGTGCGTACGCATCGTCTTGTCCCACTTGCTCTAGATAGGTATTCCACCATATTAACGCAGAACCTGTGAAGGTATGCGTAGCGTACTTCACTTTGTCCTCTTCAGTACACTTACTTATGGCAAACACCGATTCGACCTTCTCGGTCCACCGTTTCAATCCGATCGGTCCTTCGGCTCCATCAAATTCCAAAGGTTTGCAGGCAGTGAATTCTTTGTAGGTGCATCCTACACGATTTCCTGTACTGCTAGATCCAAGGTTATTGTTGGTATGTAGCGCAGCCTGTACTGCGGCTATGTTTGAAGCTAGAAAAGTACGGAATTCCTCTTCATTCATATTCACGGTGTGTCGAGTAGTCGGTGCCATTTCCTTCAAAATAGTCAAATGGAACAAGTTAATCATACAAAATATTAAGAGTAGTTAATAGTATTTCGTAGCATAATATGAACTCATTTATAAAAGCTTTTTCTTCATATTAGCGTTTTATAAGTTTAAATTCGGGTAGTACCTACCCGTTAAGTTCATACTTAGTAGCTAATATACAATTCAACTACTACAATTCTATATGAAAAACTGATTATAATAATATTTCGCGTTCAAACTTTTACACAATATTTTACAAACTTACAATACCGCTTATTTTACATATAGCATGAAATATAGCACACAATAAATTTGATACAAGATGGTTGTGAAGATAATTCTAGCTAGTACACAAGTCGTTCAGCAAAGGCAATAAAGACACGTAATTCATACGTCCAGAAACAAGTCATGCATTCTGGTTTTACTAGGATTACTTCCCATCCTTGGTCTTGTGGAACATAACCGTTATGGCCGTTGATAAGACAGCGTGTTGTAACGTCGTCAAAGGGACGAGGGTTACGTAATGTCCAACAGTCCCGTAACAATCTAAAAACCTCATTTCTTACCCCAATTACCGACTCCGTCACTTGTGGGAACGTTTTGTTTAATAGTTGTAGCCCGATGTTCTTGTTCTCACTTTGGTGAGAAGCGAACATTACTAATCCGTAAGCATAACATGCTTCTTTATGTTGCATGTTAGCCGCTTTTTCTAAATCACGAAGTCCAATATTCGGATATATTGAGTCAAAATAATTTCTTAACCCATTGCGTAAAATAGCATTTGGGTTCCCCGCAATATATGCGTCAAAGTAAACACATCGTAACTTATGGATTTCCCAATGTGATATCCCCCATCTTTCGAACGAAAGCCTTTTATAAACCAAGGCATTCTTGGAACGTTCTTCGAATGTCTTACAAACTTATCTCGCCTTAAATAGTTGTGCCGAAGAATTCTGACCGACTCTAGACAAGATTTCATCAATCATGTCTCCGGGTAGGTCTCTTAAAATATTGGGTTGTCTATCCATTTTGTGTTTTTATACTGTAAAATAGACAAGAGTTAGATTCATAAAAAAAATACTTATTAATACAAGCAATTTTTACATATATCATAAAGCATAAGCACTCTATATTACATATATTACACCACGCGAATACAACTATCTTATTCCGACTCGCTTGTTTCTTCTTCTTCTGTTTTGGTTCGTTTTGCCAAGTTTCTAGGGATATATGATGTTCCCCTAATACGAGCCGTCATTTTCCACATTGGTTTAGAAAAACCTGGTGGTTTAGAGGTTCCCGGTTCATTGTTACAACTTAAGGACTTCGGGGGTTGACGTTACATATAAAGTTCATCGGGGTTGGAATTAGATTTCTCTATTTTTATGCCCTTTCCCTTATTATTTTCTTTTGCCTTTTTAAATTCAGTTGGGGTAATTTCTATAACATCATCGGAATTCTCGTCGGAATCCGATTCATCGGAGAATTGGTAATCCTCCCAATATTTTGCTTCCTTGGCGGAAACACCATTGACCATAATTAACCTTGGTCGGTTGGTTGAGGATTTTCTTTTACTTACCCGTTTTATTATTTTCTCCACCGGTTCTATTTCTTCATCCGGTTCCGATTCTTCTTCCGGTTCCGATTCTTCTTCCGGTTCCGACTCTTCTTCCGGTTCCTCTTCGGGAACTTGTGAATCAGTCCACGAATCATTCCAATTTATATTTGACTCTTCATTATTATTAGGTGAGTCAATGGGACTTGTTCTAGAGGTAGACATCTATCACATAATATCAAACGCGTTAAGAGATTAATATATCACATAATATTCACATGTTAAAAATATATAGTTTCCAACAAAATTTGTTAAGCAATCATTTTTCAAGTAAACACGGTCGAAGTCCAGACTCACTAATGCATCCTAACAAACTTGATAAGAAAAACTAATGCAAAATTCTGGTTCTCTAAGACCAACGCTCGGATACCAACTGAAATGTCCCGTTCTTATTGATTAAAAACGTTCCATATTAATTGATTTCGTTGCGAGGTTTTGACCTTTATATGAGACGTTTTTCAAAGACTGCATTCATTTTAAAACAAACCATAACCTTTATTTCATCAATAAAGGTTTAAAAAGCTTTACGTAGATTATCAAATAATGATAATCTAAAATATCCTGTTTACACACGACCATTACATAATGGTTTACAATACAAATATGTTACAACAAAATAAGTTTCTTGAATGCAGTTTTTACACAATATCATACAAGCATGGACTCCAAATCTCGTCCTTATTTAAGTATGCGACAGCGGAAGTTCTTAATAATCACATGAGAATAAACATGCTTAAAACGTCAACAAAATGTTGGTGAGTTATAGGTTTAACCTATATATATCAAATCATAATAATAGACCACAAGATTTCATATTTCAATACACATCCCATACATAGAGATAAAAATCATTCATATGGTGAACACCTGGTAACCGACATTAACAAGATGCATATATAAGAATATCCCCATCATTCCGGGACACCCTTCGGATATGATATAAATTTCGAAGTACTAAAGCATCCGGTACTTTGGATGGGGTTTGTTAGGCCCAATAGATCTATCTTTAGGATTCGCGTCAATTAGGGTGTCTGTTCCCTAATTCTTAGATTACCAGACTTAATAAAAAGGGGCATATTCGATTTCGATAATTCAACCATAGAATGTAGTTTCACGTACTTGTGTCTATTTTGTAAATCATTTATAAAACCTGCATGTATTCTCATCCCAAAAATATTAGATTTTAAAAGTGGGACTATAACTCACTTTCACAGATTTTTACTTCGTCGGGAAGTAAGACTTGGCCACTGGTTGATTCACGAACCTATAACAATATATACATATATATCAAAGTATGTTCAAAATATATTTACAACACTTTTAATATATTTTGATGTTTTAAGTTTATTAAGTCAGCTGTCCTCGTTAGTAACCTACAACTAGTTGTCCACAGTTAGATGTACCGGGACAAAATTTCTTTAACGGGTAGGTACTGTGACGACCCGGAGATTTCCGACCAAATTTAAACTTAATTCTTATTTAATTTTGACACAATAAGCAAAGTCTGTAATATTGAGTCTCCAAAATTTTGAATTTGTTTTATGAAATCATTTGACTTCGACTATTTCCGACGATTCACGAACCATTATTTGTAAATAGATAAATATATATAAATAGGTAAATATAAATAATTATGCATAAGAATATTAATAAACTATTATATACAATATACAATTCGTTATAAATATATATGTAAACTAATATAAGATATATTAAAATTTATTATAAAAGTGAATATATAAAGTATGTTATACATATATAAGAAATTTTGAAGTTATTTAGTAATCGACGGAAACACTCATTTGTCATTCAATTGATAGTAAACGAATTAAAAAGGAACTTATATTATTTTAAAATAAACGGTGATTCGAAAATGAGTTCTATAAATTTTAGGCTTATTAAGAATGTATTTAGGAACTATTTGTTAAGTTTTGACACTTTTTATATTTTACCCATAAATGAGAGGGACAGTTGATGTAATTTTTATTTAATAAATTAATGATCGAATTTTATACCATAATGATCAAAATAAATAAAGACAATTAATTTAAAAATTTGGGATTTTTAGGAACACTTTTAAATTTTAACTGTTTAGCAAGGGACACGATAAAATATCCTATTAAAACTGTCGGTAGGAAACATAGTAATTGAGTCTCGTGATTCAATAATAGGATTACTGTGTTTTAAAGTTTCATGTTTGATTATGATTATTTTTTTTATGTGGTACCATCTATCTTATCTATATCTCATTCTTTATATATGTATTCTCACAAAACCCATCACATTCTTTATGTATATCTCATCCATCACAAATCCCATTCTTTATGTATACATCATATGCACAGAATTAATCCATCACAAAACTCATTTCCTTCTTTCTTGTTCTCCTTTGTGAACTCGCCAGCACCACCATCGGCCAAACCCATCACCACCTTTACTCTTCTCCTTCTCCTTCTCCTTCCATCATCGCCAATCACATGTGAGACCACCACCAATATTCACCATGGTTCACTAGCTTCGTTTGTTGCAACTAGAGTCGACTACCATCACCTTGAAACCTTTCTTCGCCACCTTCTCTCTCACTATCTACCTATCTCTCTCTCCATTTTCTTCTTCATTAAATCAATACACACAACCACCTTAAACCATCGCCACTTTTCACATCCTTTCTCTTTTCTGTTGCAAACAATTTCAATGAAAACCACACATCAACCGTCATCATCATTCTTGGTATTTTTTATTTTTTTGTTTGTCTCTTCTTTTCTTTCCTTCGTTTTCGTTCGAGATGCTACTGCTGATTGTTTCTGTTCCATCATGCAAACACCACCAACACCTTTAAGCTATAACCACCATCGGGAAAAAAAAAAAAGCTTACCGTCGCTGGATATTTTTTTTTATTTTTATTTTTTATTATTTGTTGATCTCCTCATCGCTACTGCTCTAATTTCATGAGATAGTGATTTTGATTGTGAAGAAGTTGATGATCAAGATATTTTTTTTATTTATTTATGATACATGAAATAACAAAGAGGATAAATGTTCTGGGTTTTTCATTGAAGAAGAAGAATGAAATAGTTAAAGGCTAAATAGATATTAGGTATGTTATACTTCAGAAAAACAAGGTGGATCAGATGGTTAGAGTGTGTAGTCAGGGAACAAGAGGTCCTGAGTTCAAACCCAAGTCACTACAATATTCTTTTTATTATTAAGAGAAGCTGTTGGGCTTATTAAATCGTTAGATGGGCTTCAATTAGAAATATAGTTGGGCCGTGAAATTGGTTAATGAAGCTGGGCCGAGTATTCCTTTTCAGTTGGGCCAAAGGAGTCCTCATTGGACTAGGAAAGTTGGGCTGTGTCCCCTTTTGTGTTATTGGGCCGAAACAAAAATAAATGGGTTAAATAGTTTTAGCTAGGAGTATAAACAGAAAAGTAGAAGCAGCGGAATGGTTAGTGGTGTTGTGGGTGAGCGGGAGGTCATGGGTTCGAGCCCCGTCTGAGGTTTTTCTTTTTAGAAACCCTTTTGAAGGTAGTTTTCATTTTTAAAATTGATATTATTATTAGTATTGTTATTATTATTATTATAGTTATTTTTAGAAGACTTATTAGTTCAAATACAAGTATTATTACAAAATCTATCATTTATTATTATTATGATTATAATTATGACTAGGATTATTATTATTATTATTATTGTGAAAATAATACAAGTTATTATTATTAGTATCACTTTTGTAACTATTAGTAATATTATTGTTATTATTAAACATAAGTATCATTGTTAACAATATCATTATTAATAAAGCTATTATTATTATTATTAATAGTAAATTATTATTATCAGGATTATCATTTTAAACAAATAAATATTTAGTACATAAAATATACTTATTACATATACTATAATTATATTAATATTTCACAAAACTATATATATCAAACTCATTAACATTATACTTACATATAACAAACTATTGATTTTAGATAAAACATTAAACATATATGTATATATATAGATATTTTAAAATAACTAAACGAATAAATAATAACTATTTTAAAGTAATTTATATAATATATAAGTTAAGATATAATAAGTAAAAATGAAGTATATTTTTAATAAAATTTAGTATAAATTTTATGTAAACTACAAACACATAAATAATATATAAGTAATAAAGGAAATTATGTGATTTCCATTATATGTTTTAATATATATACAAATGATATAGGTTCGTGAATCCGAGGCTAACCCTGCATTGTTCAGTTCTGTCGTATGAATATTTTTACTACAAAATATTGTAGGGTGAGTTCATTTGATTCCCTTTTACTCTTTACATTTTTGGGACTGAGAATACAGGCGCTACTTTTACAACTGCTTTATTAAATGCTTTTGAAATACATTTTGAATCTGCGAATACATGAAATGCTTTTATAAATGTTTGACGAGATAGACACAAGCAAAACATTCCTCGAATGAATTATGTGGACGTGATAATTGCCACCATTGAATTATGTGGACGTGATAATTGCCACAATTGATATGAATATTTTTCCCCTGATTATTATTGCTTGGTAACCTAAGAATTAGGGAACATCACTAATTTTGAGAATTAGTGCATGCCTAATTGACGCGAATTCTAAAGGTAGCTACCGGGTTTAACACCCCCACCCAGAATGTTCACTAGACGGAAGGGCTAGTGGGCGTGGTGTTTAGTACTTCGAAGTTTATATGATTAATATACTGACGAGATGTTCTGTTTTGGGGATATTATTATGCGCATTATATGTTAAGGTCGGTTACCAAGCCAAGTTATGAAAGCAATGAAAAATGAATGTTATGTATCGAGAGAATGATTTTATACACAAGTTATGTGTATGTTATTTTTGTGCATGAGATATGTGTACGGTTACTAAGATTTATGAAAAAGGATTTCGTACACGAGAAATGTGTACTGTATTTAAAAGATATCGCACGTACATTACAGGTGGGTATAGGATTCGGGTCCATTTGTACCATGCAGCATTTAAATCTTGTGGTCTATCAAAATGATGAATTTTATTGTTTTATGATAAACTTATGAACTCACCAACCTTTTGGTTGACACTTGAAAGCATGTTTATTCTCAGGGATGAAAAAAACCTTCCGCTGTGCATTTGCTCATTTTAAAGACATTATTTGGAGTTGATCATCGCAATGGGACCAGATGTTGGTGATTTCGTCCAGATGGATTAGGACGGGGTATGACAGTATCTTGTTTTGCTTAAGTGTTTTAACCTCACGATCCATTATTTCGACGGGTTCTTCGATGAATTGAAGTTTTTCGTTGATTTGGATTTCGTCTAACAGAATAGTGAGATCTTCTTTAGCAAAACATTTCTTCAAATTTGAGACGTGGAAAGTGTTATGTACAGCCGCGAGTTGTTGAGGTAACTCAAGTCGGTAAGCTACTGATCCGACACGATCAATAATCTTGAATGGTCCAATATACCTTGAATTTAATTTCCCTCGTTTACCAAATCGAACAACACATTTCCAAGGTGCAACTTTAAGCATGACCATCTCTCCAATTTCAAATTCTATATCTTTTCTTTTAATGTCAGCGTAGCTCTTTTGTCGACTTTGGGCGGTTTTCAACCGTTGTTGAATTTGGATGATCTTTTCAGTAGTTTCTTGTATTATCTCCGGACCCGTAACCTATCTATCCCCCACTTCACTCCAACAAAACGGAGACCTGCACATTCTACCATAAAGTGCTTCAAACGGCGCCATCTCAATGCTTGAATGGTAACTGTTGTTGTAGGAAAATTCTGATAACGGTAGATGTCGATCCCAACTGTTTCCGAAATCGATAACACATGCTCGTAGCATGTCTTCAAGGGTCTGTATCGTCCTTTCACTTTGCCCATCTGTTTGTGAATGATAAGCAGTACTCATGTCTTGACGAGTCCCCAATGCTTGAAGCAATGTCTGCCAAAATCTTGAAACAAATCTGCCATCCCTATCCGAGATAATAGAGACTGGTATTCCATGTCTGGAGATAATTTCCTTCAAGTATAATCGCGCTAACTTCTCCATTTTATCATCTTCTCTCATTGGCAGAAAGTGTGCTGACTTGGTAAGATGATCGACTATTACCCAAATTGTATCATAACCACTTACTGTCCTTGGCAATTTAGTAATGAAATCCATGGTAATGTTTTCCCATTTCCATTCCGGGATTTCAGGTTATTGAAGTAGACCTGATGGTTTTTGATGTTCAGCTTTGACCTTAGAACACGTCAAACATTCTCCTACGTATTTAGCAATATCGGCTTTCATACCCGACCACCAAAAGTGTTTCTTGAAATCTTTGTACATCTTCCCCGCTCCGGGATGTATTGAATATCTGGTTTTATGTGCTTCCTTAAGTACCTTTTCTCTCATATCTCCAAACTTTGGTACCCAAATTCTTTCAGCCCTATACCGGGTTCCGTCTTCCCGAATATTAAGATGTTTCTCCGATCCTTTGGGTATTTCATTCTTCAACTTTCCTTCTTTTACAACTCCCTGTTGCGCCTCCTTTATTTGAGTAGTAAGGTTAGTACGAATAATTATATTCATAGCTTTTACCCATATAGGTTCCCTGTCCTTTCTACTCAAAGCGTCGGCTACCACATTCGCCTTCCCCGGGTGGTAACGAATCTCAAAGTCGTAATCATTCAACAATTCAATCCACCTACGCTGCCTCATGTTCAGTTGTTTCTGATTAAATATGTGTTGAAGACTTTTGTGGTCGGTATATATAATACTTTTGACCCCATATAAGTAGTGCCTCCAAGTCTTTAATGCAAAAACAACAGCGCCCAATTCCAAATCGTGAGTCGTATAATTTTGCTCGTGAATCTTCAATTATCTGGACGCATAAGCAATTAACTTCGTTCGTTGCATTAATACACAACCGAGGCCTTGCTTTGACGCATCACAATATATCACAAAATCATCATTCCCTTCAGGCAATAACAATATAGGTGTCGTAGTTAACTTTTTCTTTAACAATTGAAACGCTTTCTCCTGCTCATCCTTCCATTCAAATTTCTTCCCTTTATATGTTAATGCAGTCAAGGGTTTTGCTATTTTGGAAAAATCTTGGATGAACCTTCTGTAGTAACTAGCCAGTCCTAAAAATTGGCGTATATGCTTCGGAGTTTTCGGGGTTTCCCACTTTTCAACGGTTTCAATCTTTGCTGGATCCACCTGAATACCTTCTTTGTTCACTATGTGTCTGAGAAATTGAACTTCTTCCAACCAAAATGCACACTTTGAAAACTTAGCATACAGTTTTTCTTTCCTCGACAACACTAGCACTTTTCTCAAATGTTCTTCGTGCTCTTGATCATTCTTTGAGTAAATAAGTATGTCATCGATGAAAACAATGACAAATTTGTCAAGGTATGGTCCACACACTCGGTTCATGAGGTCCATGAACCCAGCTGGTGCGTTAGTCAACCCAAACGGCATAACCATAAACTCGTAATGACCGTAACGCATTCTAAAAGCAGTCTTCGGAATATCATCCTCCTTCACCCGCATTTGATGATACCCAGAACGTAAATCAATCTTCGAATAAACTGACGAGCCTTGTAGTTGCTCAAATAAGTTGTCGATTCTCGGTAGTGGATAATGGTTCTTGATGGTAAGTTTGTTCAACTCTCGGTAGTCGATACACAACCTGAATGTACCATCCTTCTTTTTGACAACCAAAACAGGAGCTCGCCATGGTGATGTACTTGGTTGTATAAAACCACGCTTTAAAATTTCTTGTAGTTGGTTTTGGAGTTCCTTCATTTCACTGGATGCGATTCTATATGGAGCACGAGCTATTGGTACAGCTCCTGGTACAACGTCCATTTGAAATTCAACGGATCGATGTGGGGGTAATCTCGATAATTCTTTCGAAAATACATCGGAAAATTCTTTTGCCACAGGAACATCACTGATGTTCTTTTCTTCAGGTTTAACTTCCTTGATGTGTGCTAGAATGACGTAACAACCTTTTCTTATTAGTTTTTGCGCCTTCAAATTACTAATAAGATTTAACTTCGCGTTGCTCTTTTCTCCGTACACCATTAAGGGTTTTCCTTCTTTTCGTACAATGCGAATTGCATTTTTGTAACATACGATCTCTGCTCTCTGCTTTTTCAACCAGTCCATGCCAATTATCACATCAAAACTCCCAAACTCTACTAATATCAAATCAATCTTAAACGTTTTGCTAACCAGTTTAATTTCTCGATTTCGACATATTTTATCTGCCAAAATTAATTTACCGTTTGCTAATTCGAGTAAAAATTTATTATTCATAGGCGTCAATGGATCACTTAATTTAGCACAAAAATCTCTACTCATATAGTTTCTATCCACACCCGAATCAAATAAAACATAAGCAGGTTTTTCATCAATAAGAAACGTACCCGTAACAAGCTCCGGGTCTTCTTGCGCTTCTGCCGTATTAATATTAAAAACTCTTCTGCGGCCCTGTCCATTAGTATTCCCCTGATTTGGGCATTCGTTTCTGATATGACCCGGCTTCCCACATCCATAACAAATAATGGCGGTATTATT
This sequence comes from Rutidosis leptorrhynchoides, assembly GCF_046630445.1. Lineage (NCBI taxonomy): Eukaryota > Viridiplantae > Streptophyta > Magnoliopsida > Asterales > Asteraceae > Rutidosis > Rutidosis leptorrhynchoides. The sequence goes on from NC_092336.1 coordinate 636,053,521, forward strand.
TGTTCCGACATTACTTGTTCCTTTATTCTTGTTAGCCATTGGTCCGTAAACTTCACACTTCGTCGTACCATGACCCTTTCTATTACACTTAGTACACGATGTCGTACAAAGCCCAGTCGGATGGTATCCTTCACACCTCTGGCATGGTTTCTGCCTCTGGTTGTTATTGTTGGGATTGTTGTTGTTGCGGTTGTTGTAGTTGTTGGAACGGTTATTGTAGTTGTTGTAGTTGTTGGGATTGTTATTGTTGTTGCGGTTAAAGTTGCGGTTGTGGTGGTAGTTATTGCATTTGTAATTGCGATTATTGTTGTTGTTGTTGTTGTTGTTATTGTTGTTGTTGTTGTTGTTGTTGTATTGGTGACTCTTGTCACTATTTTCTTCCCACTTCCTCTTGACTTGTTTCGTGTTGGCTTCTTCGGTCGCTTGCTCTTTAATTCTCCCCTCAATCTAATTTATGAGTTTATGAGCCATTCGACTTGCCTTCTGTATGGAAGCGGGCTCGTGTGAACTCACATCTTCTTGAATCCTTACTGGTAACCTTTTACAAACGCGTCGATCTTCTCTTCTTCATCTTCGAACACTCCCGGACACAATAGGCACAACTCTGTGAATCGTCGTTCATATGTGGTAATGTCGAACCCTTGTGTTCGTAAATCTCCAAGTTCTACCTTGAGCTTATTGACTTCGTTTCTAGGACGGTACTGCTCGTTCATCAATTGCTTAAATGCCGACCACGGTAGTGCGTAAGCAGCATTTTGTCCTACCTGTTCAAGATAGGTGTTCCACCACGTTAACGCAGTACCTGTGAAGGTATGCGTGGTGTACTTAACTTTGTCCTCTTTAGTACACTTACTTATGGTAAACACCGATTCGACTTTCTCGGTCCACCGTTTCAATCCAATTGGTCCTTCGATTCCATCAAATTCCAAAGGTTTGCAGGCAGTGAATTCTTTGTAGGAGCATCCTACACGATTTCTTGTGGAATTAGTTCCACTGCTAGATCCAGAGTTATTGTTATTTTGCATCGCAGCCTGTACCGCGGCTATGTTTGCTGCAAGGAAAACACGGAAGTCTTCCTCGCTCATGTTCAAATTCTGACGAGTCGTCGGTGCCATTTCCTTCAAAAATAGCCCAAAAGAATTAAGTTAATCATATAGAATATTAAGAGTAGTCAATAGTATTTCGTAGCATAATATGAACTCATTTATAAAAGCTTTTTCTTCATATTAGCATTTTATAGTTTTAATTCGGGTAGTACCTACCCGTTAAGTTCATACTTAGTAGCTAATATACAATTCAACTACTACGATTCTATATAAAAAACTTATTACAATAATATTTCGCGTTCAAAATTTTATACAATATTTTACAAACATACAATACCACTATTATACATATAGGATAAAATATAGCACATAATATCTTTGCTACTCGGCAGCTATAAAGGCAATTCTAGTTAATACGCAAGTTGTTCAGCAAAAGAAATAAAGACACATAATTCATAAGTCCAGAAACAAGTCATGCATTCTGGTTTTACTAAGACGACTTCCCATCCTTGGTCTTGTGTAAAGTAACCGTTATGACCATTGTCTAGGCAGATGTTGTAATGTCGCCAAAAGGATGAGGATTTCGTAATGTTCAACAGCCTCGTAATAATCTAAAAACCTTGTTTCTCACCCCAACTACTGAATCCGTCACTTGTGGGAATGTTTCATTTAATAGTTGTAATCCGATGTTCTTTTTCTCACTTTGATGAGAAGCGAACATCACTAACCCGTAAGTATAACATGCTTCTTTATGTTGCATGTTAGAAGCTCTTTCTAACTCACGAAATCCTATGTTGGGATATGTTGAGTCAAAATAGGTTCTTAACCCGTAGCGTAAAATTGCATTTGGGTTCCCCGCATTTAACGCTTTAAAGAAAACACGGCGTAACTTACGGTCTCCCCAATGCGATATACCCTACCTATCAAAGGAAAGCCTTTTGTAAACTAAGGCATTTCTGGAAAGTCTTTCAAATGTTGGACAAGTTAATTTCGCCATAACTAAATGTGCTGATGAATTCTGACCGACTCTAGACAAGATTTCCTCAATCATATCCTCTGGTAGGTCTTCTAAAATATTCGGTTGTCTACCCTTAACGTCCATTTTATTTTTATACTGTAAAATAGACAAGGATTAGATTCGTAAAAGATAATTAACAAACAATACAAATAATTTTTACATAGAACATAAAAGTACAAGCACACTACAATACATATAATACACAACATAATTACAACCCTCTAATCTGAATCACTGGTTTCTTCTTCTTCGGACTTGGTTCGCTTTCCTAATTTTCTAGGAATATATGGTGTTCCTCTAATACGAGCCATTGTTTTCCACAATGGTTTAGAAAAACCTGGTGGTTTAGAGGTTCCCGGGTTATTGTTACATTTTAGAAAATACGGATGTTGTCGATACATATAAAGTTCATCGGGGTTGGAATCAGGTTTCTCTATTTTTATACCTTTTCCCCTATTATTTTCTTTTGCTTTATTAAATTGGGTCGAGGTAATTTCTATAACATCATCGGAATCCTCATCGGGATCTGATTCATCGGAAAATTAGTAATCTTCCCAATATTTTGCTTCCTTGGCGGAAACACCATTGACCATTTTTAACTTTGATCCGTTGGTTGAGGATTTTCTTTTATTTAATCGATTTACTGTAGGTATCAATATTTCTTCCTCCGGAACCTCTTCTTCTTCTTCCGGTTCCTCCTCTTCCGGTTCCTCTTCGGGAATTTGTGAATCTTCCCAATATATATTCTACTCTTCATTGTTATTAGGTGAGTCGATGGAATTTGTACTAGAGGTAGACATCTATCACACAATATCAAACATGTTAAGAGATTAATTTATCACATAATATTTACATGTTACAATTTGTAGTTTCCAACAAAAAAAAAAATATTAAGCAATCATTTTTAAAGAAAACACGGTCGAAGTCCAGACTCACTAATGCATCCTAACAAACTCGATAAAACACACTAATGTAAATTTTCTAGTTCTCTAAGACCAACGCTCTGATACCAACTGAAATGTCCCGTTCATATTGATTATAAATGTTCCATATTAATTGATTTCGTTGGGAGGTTTTGACCTCTATATGAGACGTTTTTAAAAGACTACATTCGTTTTTAAAACAAACCATAACTTTTATTTTATCGACAAGGTTAAAAGGACACCATCTAGATTACCAGAAATGATAATCTAAAAATATCACACTTACATACTTCCAATACATATTGGTTTACAATATTAATATGTTACAACAAAGTAAATCTCGAATGCAGTTTTAAACAATATTATACAAGCATGCTGACACCAAGTCTTGTCCATATGTTAGCATGCAACAGCGGAAGTTCTTAATAATCACCTGAGAATAAACATGCTTTAAACGTCAATAAAAATATTGGTGAGTTATAGGTTTAACCTATATATTATCAAATTAATATAATAGACCACAAGATTTCATTTATTCAATAATCCTACACTCGCAAGTGTATAAAAATCATTCTATGATGAACACCTGGTAACCGACATTAACATAATGCATATAGAATATTCCCCGCATATTTGCAAGTATGTCATAAATTGGCAATCGCAATCACGATATAAATCAAAGTATTAAAGCATTCCAAATTCCAGAATGGAGTTTGTTAGGCTCATAGATCTATCTTTAGGATTCGCGTCAATTAGGGGCCATTTCCCTAATTATTAGGCTACCAGACATGAAGGGGTAATATTCGGTTTAATAATCCAACCATAGAATGTAGTTTCGCGTACTTGTGTCTATTTTGTAAAACATTTAGAAAGCTGCATGTATTCTCATCCCAAAAATATTAGATTTTAAAAGTGGGACTATAACTCACTTTCACATATTTTTACTTCGTCGGAAAGTAAGACTTGGCCACTGGTCGATTCACGAACCTATAACAAATATGTACATATATATCAAAGTATGTTCAAAATATAATTACAACATTTTTAATACGTTTTAATGTTTTAAGTTTATTAAGTCAGCTGTCCTCGTTAGTAACCTACAACTAGTTGTCCACAGTTAGATGTACAGAAATAAATCGATATATATTATCTTGAATCAATCCAAGACCCAGTGTATATACGTCTCAGGCTAGATCACAACTGAAAGTATATATATTTTTGGAATCAACCTCAACCCTGTATAGCTAACTCCAACATTACTGCATATAGAGTGTCTATGGTTGTTCCAAATAATATATATATATGGGTCGATATGATATGTCAAAACATTTGCATACGTGTCTATGGTATCCCAAGATTATATAATATATTAGAATACATGTATAATACAATATGAGTTAGCTAGGATATGATTAATATAGATTTGTTACCAATTTTCACGTAGTTACAACAAGTAAAAATATCCAATCTTGTTTTACCCATAACTTCTTCGTTTTAAATCCATTTTGAGTGATTCAAGTTGCTATGGTTTCATATTGAACTTAAGTTTATGAATCTAAATAGAAAAAGTATAAGTTTATAGTCGTAAATACAGGTTACAAGTCGTTTTTGTAAAGGTAGTCATTTCAGTCGAAAGAACGACGTCTAGATGACCATTTTGGAAAACACACTTCCACTTTGAGTTTAACCATGATTTTTGGATATAGTTTTATGTTCATAAGAAAAATCATTTTCCTAGAAGAACAACTTTTAAATCAAAGTTTATCATAGTTTTTAATTAACTAACCCAAAACAGCCCGCGGTGTTACTACGACGGCGTATATCCAGTTTTACGGTGTTTTTCGTGTTTTTAGGTTTTAAATCATTAAGTTAGCATATCATATAGATATAGAATATGTGTTTAGTTGATTTTAAAAGTCAAGTTAGAAGGATTAACTTTTGTTTGCGAACAAGTCTAGAATTAACTAAACTATGTTCAAGTGATTACAAGTTTAAACCTTCGAATAAGGTAGTTTTATATATATGAATCGAATGATGTTATGAACATCATTACTACCTCAGGTTTTGTGGATAAACCTACTGGAAATGAGAAAAATAACTTGAGCTTCAAAGGATCTTTGATGGCTTGGAAGTTCTTGAAATAGAATCATGACACAAAAACAAGTTCAAGTAAGATTATTACTCGAATTAAGATAGTTATAGTTATAGAAATTGAATCAAAGCTTGAATATGAATATTACCTTGATTTAGAAAGATAACCTACTATAAATAATAAAGGTTTCTTGATCTTAGATGATTGCTTGGAATGGATTAGGAAACTTGGAAGTAAACTTGTAAACTTGGAAGTGTTCTTAATGTGTTCTTGAGTAATTGTTTTTATGATGATTATAGGTAATAACCAAAGCTTGTATTTGATGGTTCTTGCTGGAAAAATAGTAACTTATACGTTCATGGAAGAGAGTGTGTGTTTTGAGAGAGAATTGGGAAGAAAATTGGAAGTGAAATGGAGTAGGTGGTGAGTGGTGAAGGTGAGTGGGGTTAAAAGGAGTTCTTGTTTTTGTTTCCTTGCTCATAAGTCATGCTAGTTGTCTAATTGTTGGTTCCACATGTTTGTTGACTATCTAGGGCTGCTAAGAGCTGAATTATTATATGTATATACCAATAGTATATACGTTTAGGAGCTGGGTATTGTACGAGTACGAATACGGTTGCATACGAGTAGAATTGTTGATGAAAATGAATGAGAATGCAATTATAAGTATTTTTGTTAAGTAGAAGTACTTTGATATGTGTCTTGAAGTCTTTCAAAAGTGTACTAATACATCTAAATACACTACATGCATATACATTTTAACTGAGTCGTTAAGTCATCGTTATTCGTTACATGTAAGTGTTGTTTTGAAACCTTTAAGTTAACGATCTCATTTAATGTTGTTAACCCATTGTTTATTATATCTAATGAGATGTTAAATTATTACATTATCATGATATTATGATGTATGAATATATCTTAATATGATATATATATACATTTAAATGTCGTTACAACGATAATCGTTACATATATGCCTCGTTTCAAAATTCTTAAGTTAGTAGTCTTGTTTTACATATGTAGTTCATTGTTAACATACTTAATGATATATATAATTATCATTTTATCATGTTAAATATAGTGTAACAATATCTTAATATGATACATATGTATTTAGTAAGACGTTGTAATAACGATAATCGTTATATATATCGTTTCAAGTTTCTTAACTTAGTAGTCTCATTTTTATGTATATAACTCATTGTTAATATACTTATGGAGATACTTACTTATCATAATCTCATGTTAACTATATGTATATCCATATATATATATCGTCATGTCGTTTTTACAAGTTTTAACGTTCGTGAATCGCCGGTCAACTTGGGTGGTCAATTGTCTACATGAAACTCATTTCAAATAACCAAGTCTTAACAAGTTTGATTGCTTAACATGTTGGAAACACTTAATCATGTAAATATCAATTTCATTTAATATATATATAAACATGAAAAATTTCGGGTCACTACAGTACCTACCCGTTAAATAAATTTCGTCCCGAAATTTTAAGCAGTTGGAGGTGTTGACGTATCTTCCGGAAATAGGTGCGGGTATTTCTTCTTCATCTGATCTTCTCATTCCCAGGTGAACTCGGGTCCTCTACGAGCATTCCATCGAACCTTAACAATTGGTATCTTGTTTTGCTTAAGTCTTTTAACCTCACGATCCATTATTTTGACGGGTTCTTCGATGAATTGAAGTTTTTCGTTGATTTGGATTTCGTCTAACGGAATAGTGAGATCTTCTTTAGCAAAACATTTCTTAAAATTCGAGATGTGGAAAGTGTTATGTACAGCCGCGAGTTGTTGAGGTAACTCAAGTCGGTAAGCTACTGGTCCGACATGATAAATAATCTTGAATGGTCCAATATACCTTGGATTTAATTTCCCTCGTTTACCAAATCGAACAACACCTTTCCAAGGTGCAACTTTAAGCATGACCATCTCTCCAATTTCAAATTCTATATCTTTTCTTTTAATGTCAGCGTAGCTCTTTTGTCGACTTTGGGCGGTTTTCAACCGTTGTTGAATTTGGATGATCTTTTCAGTAGTTTCTTATATTATCTCCGAACCCGTAATCTGTCTATCCCCCAATTCACTCCAACAAATCGGAGACCTGCACTTTCTACCATAAAGTGCTTCAAACGGCGCCATCTCAATGCTTGAATGGGAACTGCTGTTGTAGGAAAATTCTGCTAACGGTAGGTGTCGATCCCAACTGTTTTCGAAATCGATAACACATGCTCGTAGCATGTCTTCAAGGGTCTGTATCATCCTTTCACTTTGCCCATCAGTTTGTGGATGATAAGCAGTACTCATGTCTAGACGAGTCCCCAGTACTCATGGCTAAGAAAATTGAAGTTGAAATGGATATTGAACCTTCATTCCCTCAAAAGCGTGTAATTCGTAGAAGAAAACAATTTGATGAAAGTTCAAGTGATCAGGATCGGATACTCTCTTCCGAGGAATCATTCAAAGTTAATTATTTCTTATACATTGTTGACCAAGCAATTGTTTCGCTTAAAACAAGGTTTGAACAATACAAAGAGTATGAGAAAAAATTTCGTTTCTTGTTTACTTCTGAAAAGTTGAAGTTATTTGATGAAGACCATCTTAAGTTGAGTTGTTACGATCTTGAAGTCGCTCTCATGAATAAAGATAAAGAACACTCGGATATTGATGCAAATGAGCTCTTCATGGAATTAAAGTTGCTTCGAAAGTTCTTGCCAAGTGAAATAATGAGACCCATCGATATTTTAAACTATTTGAAACAGAAGGATTGTTTCCCTAATGCAACAATTGCATATAGGGTATTGTTGACAATTCCCGTTACAGTTGCATCCACAGAAAGAAGTTTCTCAAAACTTAAGTTGTTGAAAAATTACTTACGCTCCACAATGACGCAAGAACGACTTAATGGATTAGCATTGATATCTATTGAGAATGATTTGCTAGAGAGTGTTGATTATGAAAAGTTGACTAATCACTTTGCTTTCAAAAATGCAAAGAGGTCATCATTATTCATATAACATATGTATATAAATTTTTGATTTAATATTATGTTTTTTTGCAACGGTTATTTTAATTGATGCTAGTATTTATGAAGATTTTTTTTAGTAATATTGGACTTGTTATTATTATATATGAAAGTTTATTATATAAAGGGCCTACTTTTATTTATTGGACAACGTCACAGCCCCTCCTTGCTACTGAAATACTCTGCGTTTAGTCAAATAATAAGGGCCCATTTTTACGTCTCGAACAGGGCCTTCAAAATCAATGAGACGGCCCTGGATATTTGATAAATCAATAAACGCTTATAGGTTTAGCAAACCTTTTTCTTTAATGATTAAGTGATTTATATGTTCTTAATACGATGTGTTAGAAGTTCTAACTTAGAACATCATTAATTATCATTGTAAAGTTAATATTATATCCATAACATGCAATATAAGTCATTTAAATCGCAAAATAGTAGTTGAACGTTAATGTTTGCAAGTTGAATCTGATCAGATTGTTTTGCGATCGATGTTGCGGTCAGACCGCAGTCATCAACCACATAAGGTTGTTGACAAACGACATTTTTGTATTTGAATTATATTTCAGTCGATTTCTCGATTAAAATGTAGATTTATGAACTCATGTTGTTCAATGGCGTATAAGGACATCGTGTCTCATCAAACAAAGATATTAACATTTGAATATTAGTGTTAAATTAGAAATCAACAACATTAAATTTAAATTGAAGCGATTCAAGGATTGCAAAGATACAAATGATACAGACTACAAGTCTACTTAAAATGATCCACCGATTTACAAATCATACATACAACAATTGAACAAACTTATACACCTTCAAACAATACATGGCTAATGATCAAATCCTAATGAAGCCTCCAAATCTCGAGTCAGGTTTGTGAAGCGGTCCAACGAAACGCCAGAAGAAGTGGTTGATACCCAAATTGAGTGTGAACCAAGTATAGCTCCTAACGAGCTTTGGACACACAAAAACACGAGGTGAGAGGCGGTGCAAAAGTAAAGTGTTGAAAACACCTAAACAAATATATTGAAATTCAAACCTCTCAGTCATCACTTTCAATCAAATAACCAAACACCATTAAATCTTCCGAATCTACAAATGACCTGATACCAATATAGCACCTAACAATCACTTGAGAAGCACATATATTGAAGTTAACATTAAATCAATTTAATTATACTTGTGGAATCATGTGCCGAAGTTTACTATGAGAATTAAAGTCTAGCTTGTTAGGTCTTAAATCTTATCAACCATCACCTTTCAATTCAAGGAAATGTATAAAATAACTTAGAATTAAGCATATCATCACGTTCCCACGTGTTTTATTCTAGTAATTTAACCTTGTGTTTTAATATTTAGATTTGCTATTTTATTTTATTACTTTTTCCGTCTCATTATTATATGTGTTCATTATTAGTCGTTTTTTATAAAACGGGTTTGTGATTTGATAATACTTGATTCATTCTTAAAACGTAAAACACCTTTTTAATTAACTATTTTGATCCTTACAAGCCTATGGTTACAAGCCTATGGACTATGGTTGCAGAAATCTCAATTGAGATCAGACGAGAAATCAATTTACTTGTAGACAAAAATAATTCAAATCAAATTATTAGTGTTTATGTTAATATTTCTGTCTATCCTTGATTGACATTCTCTGACTGTTTTTTGGAGGGAAAAACAGTTATGTTCGGTTGCAATCTGTAAGTGTGCAGCCCTTCGAGCAGGACCCCAACCAGGGGCGTTGCCACTTGGACCCTTAAATATTGCGCAACCCCCTTGATCCCACTATATCCGCGATAATGTATATTATAAAATTCTATGAGCGTGCAATTCACATTCTCCAAACCCGTTGTTGAGTATTGCTAGAAACTCAAACTTTTAAATAAATCACAACTACCTAAAATGATTCTTAAATAATAATAAAATCACCAACACTTTTAAATGTCTTTCTTTTTCAATTTTAATGTACCACAAATTGCTTTGTTTGTCTTATTTGATAAAATATATATGAATGAAAACACAATTTAAAACTCAATCTATACTTATAATTTTCATCAAATGTTATATATTATATAACATGTATACAGATATATAGAGTCAAAGTTGAAAGAAGTAAATTTGAGTTAATAGTTAACATTTATAATGAGACGATGTGAGTATTTTTCTTTTTGAGAAAAATATGAATTTAAAACAAAATAGATGATCTAATAATGTATTAGATAGATTGAGACCCGTTTGTTTTTTTTTTCTTATTAAGTTTTGTTGTCTGAATTTAAATAAAACGTCTGTGAGGAATAAGTGATGAATAAATAATTAGTGTTTGTTTTTTGTGATGAATAATCGTCTGAATAATTGAATTTACCAAATTAACCATGTACATAGGTAGTTACTAGAGTAGTTAATAAAAAGTCAGGACCTGAACGGAAATTCACATTTATTTGAATTTTTATACATTAAGACATGTTTTATATATTAAGTCACAAACAAACACTTTCAATATCTTTTCATATTAAGTTCCATGCTATTAAGTCAATTAAGTAAAAAACAAACATGACCCTAATGTTCGATTGAGAAGACCATATACTCCAAATACAAACCAAATTAATTGCAAAAATACTCAACTAACCCAACCAAACAATTACAAACCATTCTAGCATCATCTCTACCGCTACGGGTCTATTGAAATTCAACACTTGAAACACTCCTATCAACACCCGCGACCTCCAAACAACAACCAAGTGTGACGACCAACTAATCGAAGTTCCTAGATCAATCAATACCTGGTAATCCAAATAAATATATTTCAAACCATACTAAATTCCGAACGATAAATCACTCAAACTACCTTATCATAATAGAGACCCGCGCCTCAGGTGACCCCGTATTCCAGGATTTCAGCCCGTTCCGTCTGCGCCTCAGGATAGCTTAAGGATCAGATCCCTATAATGCGGTTCAGGTTTTCTCCCGAAAGTCCGTGTCTACGTGAAAAATGATAGGTGGGCGGGCTATTCCCCGGTCAGTAATTTCAAATACTTGCATTTCAAATTTCAAAAACAATAATAAAAAATACTCCACAGAGACCCGCCTGTAATACTATTTAACCACAAATCACATACTGAAAAGTTAAAAAATAGAAAGCCTAATCTAGTACTTACTTTCAATTTCAATGAACAGAAACAAAAAGTGGATTGCTAATAGTCAATGAAAAGTGATGGGCTAAAAGGGTTTTTGTTTTGATCTCTTTGTTTTCTAGTGCACACATAGTATAACCCATGTTTTGAAAAACATGAAAATAGTACATTAATTTTACCAAAAGTCACAAGTGAGAGTAAAAGTTTGAAAATATTCAGAGCCATTTTGGTGATATGCAAGATAGTTTTACTACTATATGTAAGGATCGTGCACTTAGTGGGGTTAAATTAATGAATGTCAAATGGGTGGTATATGTGTGTGTGATATACAGTAATTAAGTTGTATGTATCTGCTTGGCAGTGACTTAACACACTTGAAACCAGAAAGGTGAGCCCATTTTTAACTACAACTTCTTGTAAGTTTGTGGTAGGGTTTTGGAATTACAAGGTTTGTACTTATGCATTTCATTTGTTTGATTCTTCTTGGAACCTTCTTTATCTATAAAAGATGCTATTTTCTTGATCAAAGAGGTCACCTTGCATGAGAGATTGCATTCATTATGTGTGTATGTGAGAAGATATCAAGTAGGTGTGGGGATCATGAGACTTACAAGACAAGCTCTTTCAACTCATCATGATTCAAGTACTATATAGAAAAGAGATTCAAGATTTAAGGCAACTAAGTGTTTTATCTGATTATCGTTGTTTGGATTTATAATGACAAATGAATACACAATTCAGTTGATTATTTATTTTCACAAACACTTAAATATGTGTGTTCTAATATTTTTAAAAAGTTCCTCAGTTATATTACATTACATTACATTACAAACTATGCTAAATGGCGTACACTAACAAAGAAAATGAGTGGCTAGATTGGGATAATTAAGATGGATTGCATTTTTTATTAAATAATTAAAAATAGTAAATGGCCTAAACTAACAAAGAAAATGGTCTACATTGAGTGTGACAAACTGAATTGCCTTCTTTATTAAAAAAACAAAGATAAATACTAGTACTATTATTCGGAGTATAATTTTAAACGAAGTGATAAACATAATTAAATAGGCGGAGCATTTTGAAATAACGTATACTACTAATCATAAACAAGCGAGGGTTCAAGTTCCTTTCTCCATTTTATCTTATCTTTTTTATTTTATTTTTTAATTAACCCCTTTCATTTTTTAGTGTTTTAGTGTTGATTAAGAAAAATATTCATATTATATGTGTTTAAGTGATTTAGATATAGAAAATTAGATCATGTGGATTTAATACTCGTTGCTCGATGTTCATAAAAAATGGGTAGAAAAAGAAAAGGTGCGTTCAAGTGTGACGAGGCAAAAATCGAGGATCAAGTGGATCGTAGATGGTGATGAAAACTCCCGTTTCTTCCATTCTTCCATTCGAACTTCGAAGAAGATACTCAAAATTAAATATTAGAGGTTTAAATATCAACGGTGTATGAAACGAAGATCCATTAGATATTAAGCAAGCCACGTTCAATCACTTCGAATCTCTTTCCAAAAAGCAGGGTGTAAACAGGATGAAATTCTCGATTGACAATAATCAACCGGCAACAAGACGTATTAGTGAAGAACGGGCTGTACCTCTCGAAATTATTTTTACAGAAGCAAAAGTTCTCGAAGCAATCAATGATTGTGGAGTCTCGAAAGCCCTGGGGCCCGATGGTTTTAAAATAAAGTTCTTCAAACTCTATTAGGACTTGATAAAAAACGACCTATTATTGGCTCTAAACTGGTTTTGGGATAAATGTGAGATATCAAATGGTTGCAACTCCTCTTTCATCATGTTAGTCCCAAAGAAATCGGATCCCATGAGTTTGAACGACTTCGGGCCTATTAGCATGATAAGCTCATATGATAAAATTCTTACCAAAGTTCTTTCCAACCGAATCTGGAAAGTTATCCCGAGTCCTATTGATGAGGTACAATCTGCCTTTATAAAAGATAGATATATCATTGATGGCGCCCTCATCGCTAACGAAGCTACGAGTACCTAAAGAAAAATAAAAGAAAAAGCCTAATTTTTAAAGTAGACTTCGAGAAGGCTTTGATAGCTTAAACTGGGATTATCTTTTAGACATAATGAAAAGAATGGGATTTGGCCTTAAATGGAGGCAATGGATCCTTGATTGTCTCAAGTCGGCTTCCGTCTCCGTTCTTGTTAACGGTTCTCCGACCCATGAATTTAAGCTTGAAAGAGGCATTCGACAAGGTGACCCGTTGTCACCTTTTCTTTTCATTATCGCGGCGGAGGGTTTAAATATACTCACAAAAAAGGTCGTACATTGTGGGTTATTCAAAGGTGTTGAAATCGGGTCGGATAAAGTGTTAATCTTGCATCTCCAATATGCGTATGACATCATCTTTTTTGGCGAATGGAGTAGACAAAATTTTTACAATCTCATGAAAGTTCTTAATTATTTCAAAAAAACTCCAGATTTAAAAGTCAATTATAATAAGAGTGTGATGTACGAGTTAGGGGTTATAAAAGATGAAATAGAAAGTTTGGCCCTTCAAGTTGGTTGTGAAATTGGTGAGTTCCCATTAACTTATTTGGGACTCCCCATTGGATGTAACATGCGTGTCGAAAATTGGAAGGCCGTTGTAGACAAATTTCACACCAAACTCGTTGATTGGAAATCAAAAACAATTTCTTTTGATGGAATGTTGACGTTAGTTAAATTGGTTCTCAATAGCTTACCGCTATATTACTTCTCACTTTTTCGTGCGCCGGTGAGTATCTTAAAAATTTTAGAGAGTATATGAAAAAATTTCTTTTTTTTTTGGGAGGGGGGGGGGGGGGGGTGACAACCCGAAAATTTTCGAACAAATTTAAACTTTATCTTTATATTATTCCGACACGATAAGAAAAGTTTGTTAAGTTAAATCTCAAGAATTTTAAACTATGTTCATACATTCAATTAACTTCGACCATTTTCGACGATTCACGAACAAATGTGTGTAAATAAATATGTAAGTATATAGATATATGTAAATATAAATATAAGTGTATATATAATATTTTGAATTAATAAAATACACTTTAAACAATTGAAATTAAAATAATAAACAGAATAATTAAGTTACTATTAAAATATATATATATATATATATATATATATAATACTAATATAAATCTATATATAAAAATATATATGATTTCTACTAATAATTATTATTATATTGTAATATATATAAAATATATAAAAATTAAATATTCAATAAATGTTATCATATAATATATAATATAATTATTAAATATTACATAATTAATAAATTGTAATAATGATATATTAAATGTAATTACAAGTTAAAATATAGTGGTTGTTATATTATTACATTCATTATTATTAATATTAATATCAGTATTATTACTACTATTAAAATTATAATATATAGATATAAAAGTTTGATACTTGTAAATTTTCACATTATTATCATTATTATTAATATTATAATTATTATTACCCTTATTATTATTTTTTATTATTATTATTAATATAGTTAGTATTATTATTAGTATTATTATTATAATTATCATTATCAAATTCACAAAAATTATTATTGTGACTTATTATTATTATTATTATTATTATTATTATTATTATTATTATTATTATTACTACTTTTATTAAAATTATTATTATTAGTAATTGGATTATTATTAATATAATTATAATTATTAATTATTAATTATAATTATATAAAGATCATACGTACTATTTTTGGGAATCAATTCAGTTGCACATCGTAATCATATTGTAAGCAATTTGCTTTAGGTCGTAAAAATTGATTCCAATTGATTCAATAACAAACAAGAGCAGTTATAGTAGATGGTATTTTTTCTTCTGACAGGATATTTGATGTCGAACGAAATCAAGCTACAAAACAAGTTCCATTGGGTCAAATTAGCTGTAGTAAAATCTGGTTAACCTCTATATAATCACCTACTAATACAATTCGAAGGAAAGCTGAGGAATTAAATTAAAATTTTGAAAATAAGTCCGACTGTTTCTGTTCTTGGTTCAATTATTCAAAAGCAATAAAATGAATCGAAATCAAAAATGTATAAATGCAATCAGGTTATAAATCTTCATTTTAAACTATCTGCAAAGTTGTAAATCCCAATTCTTTTTATCGAGAACGAATTTTAGAGTCAAACTTTTGAAAGTAAAAAGTCAACGATCTGTTCTTCACAAAATTCGAATTCGTTTTTATGATTTCAGTTAAACTGAAGGTTCAGAGAGTTTCTAATAACGATTTTGAACCTTTTTCATTTGGAAATCGTGGTCTGAAACACTCTTAAAAATCGAGTTGATGTTTGAGTTTCAATATTTTTTTTTACTAAAACAGAAGCAGCAGCATTTTTTTCTGTTAATTAAAGGTTACAATCACAGGTCATTATAGTTAAAACCCAAGTCTTAATTCGATTTATATTTCATGGTTATGATATTGGGTACGATTCTGAGTGGGTAATACTTCTGGTCGACTAGTTTCAAATGAAGAAGAAGAGTGACAACAGAAACATGGGTTAAATATTTTTGGGTTCATTATATAAACAAAAAAAGGGCAACAGCCCAATGGTTAAGAGTGTTAGCGGTGAGCGTGAGGTCCAGGGTTCGAGCCCAGCGGATGGCATTTTTTTCCGATTATTTTGAGGTAGTTTCCATTTTTTTTATTATTATTATTATTATTATTATTGATATTATGATTATTATTATTATTATTATTATTATTATTATTATTATTATTATTATTATTATTATTATTATTATTATTATTAGTATTATAAATATTATTATTATTATTACTGTGATCATGATTATGGTTATAAATAAGTAAAATTATTAGTTAAGGCTATAAGTATATATATACATATAGAGATTATAAATACAGAAACGATTACAAAGATGATGATACTTATAATTGAGCAATGACTTAAAAAGAAATATTATTATTATTAATACCATTATATTATTATTATTATTATCATGAACATGAGTACGATATGTATGATACAAATAGAGATAAAATCATCAGTATTGACAACAAATAATATTATGAATACATATGAAATCTAAATAAGTTTATGGATTGTTGAATATGTATAACACATCTTTTATTATTGAAACTTTATTATAATTATTATCACTTTTATTACTACTACTATTATTATTATTATTATTAGTAGTATTATTAAAAAAAATTATCATTGTCATCATTTTTATTAAAATTATTATTTTACTATCATTAAAAATATTAATATTGTTATTATCAGTATTATCTATATTATTAATATTAAAATAATTATGATTACTAAAAATAAAAGTTTTAATGACGTCATTAAGGTTATAAGTATAAAAAATAAAATAAAGATTATATATATAAATATATATGTAAGTACACATGACTTAACTATATTAACATTTTTATATATAAAATGAAAATATATAAATAAATAATGAAACTTAAAAATTATTAAATATATAAATTACATCACTAATAATAATATATATATTTGTTCGATTACAAATATATGTTTTAATATATATATAAATGATATAGGTTCGTGAATCCAAGGCCAACCTTGTATTGTTCAGTTCAGTCGTATGCATATTTTGCCACAAAATATCGTATTGTGAGTTCATTTGCTCCCTTTTACTCTTTATATTTTTGGGACTGAGAATACATGCGTTATTTTTATAACTGCTTTATTAAATGCTTTTGAAATATATTTTGAACTGCGAATACATGAAATGCTTTTATAAATGTTTGACGAGATAAACACAAGCAAAACATTCCTCGAATGAATTATTATGCAGACAGAAGTTCTGTGGATTATTATTGAATTAGTTGGACGTGATAATTGCCACTAATTGTTGTGAATATTTTCCCCTGATTATTATTGCTTGGTAACCTAAGAATTAGAATCGGGTATGGCCCTAATTCACGCGAATCCTAAAGGTAGCTACCGGGTTTAACACTCCCACCCAGAATGTTCACTAGACGGAAGAGCTAGTGGGCGTGGTGTTTAGTACTTCGAGGTTTATATATTATACAGACGAGATGTTCTGTTTTGGGGATATTATTGATGCGCATTATATGTTAAGGTCGGGTACCATGTTGAGCAATGAAATCAAAGTAAATGTTATGTATCAAGAGAATAATTTTTATACATAGGTTATGTGTATTAGTTCTGTGCACGAGATATGTGTACGATTATTAAAAATCATGAGGTAACCTACGGGGGAGAAAAGGATACGAACCTACTCTGTCAAGCATTATGAAAAATGGTTTAGTACACGAGATAGGTGTACTGTATTTAAATCTTGTGGTCTATCAAAATGATGAATTTTATTGTTTACGATAAACTTATAAACTCACCAACCTTTTGGTTGACACTTGAAAGCATGTTTATTCTCAGGTATGAAAGAAATCTTCCGCTGTGCATTTGCTCATTTTAGAGATATTACTTGGAGTCATTCATGACATAATTCAAAAGACGTTGCATTCGAGTCATTGAGTTAATCAAGATTATTATTAAGTCAATTATAGTTGGATATATTATGAAATGGTATGCATGCCGTCAACTTTCGATGTAATGAAAGTTTGTCTTTTTAAAAACGAATGCAATGTTTGTAAAATGTATCATATAGAGGTCAAGTACCTCGCGATGTAACCAAATGTAATGTATTCGTCCAGATGGATTAGGACGGGTCGTCTCAGGGGGGTGTGTTCGGATGAGTGCCATAAAATGTCTTGGATCAAATGGCAGGACTCTATTCTAAACATTGGATCTCTTCGGGGGGAAAACCTTGCTCTTTTAGGAAAATGATTTTGGCGGATCAAAACCGAATAAAATTCTCTTTGGGTTTGTGTCATTAAAAGTATTTATGGAATTAACGGGTTACACATCCCTTCCGGTCCTTATAGACCATTTAGGAATGGTAGTGTGTGGACCAATATCTTATGTGCAGGAATCATGATCGAGAGTACCGGGCTGCATTTTGGAACATCCTTCGTCAAACAGATTGGAGATGGCAGGTCAACATATGACGACCCGGAAATTTTCGACCAAATTTAAAACTTAATCTTTATATGATTTCGACAAGATAAGCAAAGTCTGTAATATTGATTCTCAAAATTTTTGAACTAATGTTATATATTCAGTTAACCTTTGACTATTGACCGACGATTCACGAACATCTATTTGTATATATATATATATATATATATATATATATATATATATATATATATATATATATATATACAATAAGTTGGAATATTAATTATTAAAATTAATTATAAATAACTTGCAATGTGTATTTAAAAACTGATTTATGTATATTAAATAAAGATATATACATATATATAATTCAAGTTATTTAGTAAACGATGGTAACATTCATTTATTGATTCGATTGATATTTAGATAAGTTAACTAAAACGTTTAAGATGAACAAGTAAAACACTAATTTGCTACAGTATTTTCGAATTGCTACAGTACCCGAAAAGCTACAGTGTTTTCGAAAACCACTATTTGCTACAGTAAAAATCATTTGCTACAGTAAAATACTATTTCAAAATGAAAATGTATGTATATTTTACAAATGTTATAAAATATAATATTAACTTAGATATAAAACGTTTTGATTTAAAATAATATTATTATATATTAAGACGTTAATTTATAGACACAAATGACCAAAACACTCAAACGTACAAGATACACTTCGGGTAATATAGTTATTGGTAATGTAAGTCTATATTTTGACAAAGGTACACGTCACGAAACGTAAAGTACAAGTTATTAAAACATACGAAGTAACGTTCGAAAATCCGGAACCGGGACATAAGTCAAGTGACAACGTACAAGTAATCGGAGCTAAAATTACAAGTCACCTATACACGAGAATATAATATAATATATATATATATAATTAATATAAATTGTATATATTATATATATAATTATAAAATTATGTCGACGAGCTAGATAACAAAACAATGTGAGCTGTAATTTAGTCCCATGCGATCGCATGGGAAAAGGCCTTGGAAGCCATGCGATCGCATGGCAGTCAGGTCCAGGCCACATCTATAAAGATCGATCATTTCCCTGCGAATTCATTCATCCCTCTCTAATCTCTCTGTTCTATATACATATATATTTATATTATTATTATTATTATTATTATTATTATTATTATTATTATTATTATTATTATTATTATTATTATTATTATTATTATTATTATTATTATTATTATCATTATTATTATTATTAAGATTAATATTATTATTAATCTTATTATTATTATCAGTAGTATAATAATTATTAGTATTATACATAAAATACTACGATGAAGTTATGTCCAAATGATTTCAAAATGATTTTTCGAGCGGGAAAGAGCTAAGGAAATTATGAGTTATAGCTAAGGAGGTGATGGGTATTATTCGAGGGTATTGCTCGTGAGATCAAACTAGTGTTTATCATTTCCGTTGCATCTACATACTTTCCTGCAATATTGAATCACAATATTGATACGTTGAAATCTACGGTTATTTTGCATTTCGAGTTTCGGTCACATTTCGGTGAATGAATTTATGTGCTGCTAAGGTGAGTTTATAGATCCCTTTTTAATTGCTTTTGCAATCTATATTTTTGGGCTGAGAATACATGCACTTTATTTTAAACGCAATGGATACAAGTACATACTAAATTCTACACTAAGTTTGAACCAAAAATTCCTTAGCTTTGGTAACTAGTAACTGCCAGTTATAAGAACTGGTGGGCGCGAGTAGTTGTATATGGATCCATAGGGCTTGACATCCCCGTCTATTCTAGGTATAGAAACCCTAGTCTGAACTATAAAACAGACGTATGCTATTTGAGTTTAGCACACGTTGGATTGCGTGTATTGTACATGTTGGTTGCATGTATGTTAAAACAGGGGTACTTCTTATAACGTTAAAGTTTAGTTACCAGGGTGCTCAATCTTGTAGAATATTTTAATAAACATTTCTGGATGAAACAACTGAAATCTTGTGATCCACCTTTACATACAGATTATGCGCAACATTAAAACTATGAACTCACCAACCTTTGTGTTGATACTTTTAAGCATGTTTATTCTCAGGTTCCTAGAAGTCTTCCGTTGTTTGCTTATATGTGATACAAGCTATATGCATGGAGTCATACATGCTTTATTCGAGAAAACGTTGCATTCACAAAATTATCACCATGTATCTTATTTTGACTGCATTATCAACGGATGTAGTTTAACTATTATTTACGGTGATTGTTTATATATAGAAATCATAAAACGCCAAAAACCTTGGAATTTGATATTCAATTATGGTGTGCCTTTTCAAAAGAATGCAATGTTTACAAAACGTATCATGTAGAGGTCAGTACCTCACTGTGAAATCGGTGAATGATGTATTCGTCCAAATGGATTTGGACGGGTCATCACACAACATCATTCTAGGATGATCCATGGCTGATCGAAGGGTCGCTAAAAGACAAGTTTAAACGACTTTATCACCTTGAAACTGACCGAAAAGTAGCTGTACAAGATCGGGTCAAATGGATCAACAATTAGTGTCTTTGCACATGGAGTTGGACCCGTGACTTAACAGTACGTGCTCAAGATGATTTTAATTCACTAACTGCTCTTTTGTACTCGCATATTAAACATGACAGGAACCACGATGGTTGATGTTGTGAAGTTAGCAACAAATGGCATTTTTACAACCAAGAAACTATTGAGACTTATTTATGATGAAACCATTCTGGACAGGAGATCTAGGCCTGAAATATTGAAAAATAATTTGAGACCAGGAAAAGTTGAAGTTTTCATTTCGAGAGTTATAAGAGTTTGGGATCGAATTTATAAATGGTGGGGTTTGGGTCCGGTAATGAATCTAAGTGTAAACGAAGCATTTAGAGGAAAATGTAATCGGATTATTTCTTGGGTGTGGTGCAAGATTTGGCAAGCTTTGGAATGGATCGGTGCTTATTTAATTTGGAGAAACCGTAATCTCAGAGTCATCTCAAACAAGTGTTGGAACGGACCTATGGCTTTAATGGAAATTCAATTGAAATCGTTTGAATGGTTATGGGCTCGGGTGAAAGATGTCAAGATTGAATGTACGGAATGGCTTACCAATCCAATAGCATAAATTCTATAACCCACCGCATTTATAACATTCATGTTTTTAGTACATTAGGGTCTGTATTGTGATCTTTTGTTCGTGTATTTAACTGCTAGATATCTCGAGTCTTGATAGTTGCAGCCCTTGCAAATGTTTGTTTGTTGCTAGCTTTGTATCAGCAATTGGGATCCACGTGTTGTTTCTTTGGGCTGGGCTATTTGGTAAAGCTTGGCCCTTTTCGAGTTATAAATAAAATTCAAATTTTCGAAAAAACTAAAAGTTTTATTTAAGCAATAAAAGGTTAATTGAGTATTTCATTAATTAATGTAGAGTAGTTAACCATCAAGTACTTAGTAGCTAGAGTTCTAATATCTTCAATAGTTAAAAACTCAATAATCATATATCTTGGGTTGACTAGGAAAAAGATAAAAAATAATTATGGAATAACTCTACTAGATCGCATACATTTAGGTGGTATGTTTACTCTCCACTTAATAACCTGTGTTTGTACATCTTTTAATTCAGTATGTAAAACTGTAATTTTTTTTGTCATTTAATCTAAAAATTAGTATATTTCTAGAAAATACAAAATCAGACACACCTTCTCAAATAGAGACAAATGAAGACATAGACAATTTCAGAAAACAAAAAAAATAAATAAATAAATAAACGACCCCTTAGTTAAGTATAATTGTTATCCCCAAGTAAGCTATAACATAGAAAATGTTACCCGTTTCTTGTTGTATCAGTTCAAACATGTGTAAGGGTGCAAATCAAAGTCCCACATCGCCATGAGACAAAACAAATGTATGCATATAATTTTAAAGTAAACTCCCTCTATTACCTTTTGATTTTAGAGAAAATGGGGACTCTAGGGCTTATATTGTAGGACATCTTGTTGGGCTATACGATCCTATTAGTCGTATCAGAGCGACAAAGCCAGGCTATAGCCCAGCAGTGGTGGACGTCGCAGTGGACGCACCCCTGAGCGCACGGTGCGACGTGGAGCGCCCCTTGTAATTACGGAACGATGAGTGGACCCAGCTATTATTCGAGGGGAGGCCTAAGAGGAATACTTAGGTTTGAAAGAAGGTTTGTAAAGGTACAAATCAAAGTCCTACATCGATCATGAGACAAAACAAATATATGCATTGGATTTATATTAACATTTACCATGATTAAAGTTAACCAAACTAAGTTTCACTTTCTATAAACCTAGTTAACTTCTTGTTCCTCATATATGAAAGGAAAAGAGAAATATTATTTGAATTATGAGCATTGTGGACCACCGAACTATTGGTTGAGTGGTAAAAAGCCTCAGTTAGTTGTGGGCCTGTATCCTTGAAAAAATAGGTGCAGGTTCAAATCCTGATGGGAGAGTTTTCTCCAAGGTTGTGCCTCTGGTATCCTTCACTCTGTGCGGGCCAAGCAGTTAAGCTAAAGCATTTCGAGTACGCTTTTCACGATGGATGCGAGGAGTTTCTTCCTAACGGGTGCGTGGGTGGCAAATGAAAGGATTCGATGCCAAAATTGTCGTTCTAAAAAAAAAATATGAGCCTTGTGGCAAACATGTCAAAGAGGCAAACTAAGATGTTGTTTGTTTTTTAAGATGTTTTATGTCTGATATCTGTAACTATGTCTACCAAAGAAGATGTGGTTCTGATGTCTGCAAGCTAATGATAGAAGACTGTTTGTTTTTTTGTCTGCAAATAAAATCGTTAACTCGACATTCAATTAAAGTACATTTCGAGCTAAAAGGATACGTAATTCATAGTAATATATTAAAACCCATAATGTTAAACCAATACATTAAACATAAGATTTTTTTTAAAAAAATAGTAATTTTTTGAACCTTCTTGCGAAAATGGAAAAATCGTTTTTTTTTTTCTTTTACAAAAATGGTAAATCCGAAGTTTGGAACTTCGGTTTTGCCAAATTCGAAGTTTCAAACTTTTTTTTTTTTTTTTTTTTTGTAAAACCCTATGCCCATATAATTAATGGGGATGATAATAATAGGATAACATTGATTTAGATTTTTGGCTCAAGCTAGAAAATTAGAAGATATTTGAAATTTTGAAGAAGGAGATTTTGAAGAAGATAAATACAATTGGCAGTTGACGATAATATTAAATACTATGAAATTTGAAAGATGTTAAATTGATACTCCCATCTTGAGAAAATTAATAATACGCTAAGTTTCAAGATATGTGTGATGGTTGGTTAACTCTACTAAGATATTAAAGTGAATTGCTGAGTAATATCTTGGGAAGGTAAATGAACGTAAACGTGCAGTTGGAAAATAAAAGCCAATCTGATACAACTATGGATGAATAAAAAGTCTAGTTCGCTATATATGTTTTAAATTTTATATTTATATTTATATTTATATTTATATTTAAAAATTTAATTAATATTTAATATATATATATATATATATATATATATATATATATATATATATATATATAAGCTCATATTTCCACTTTTATTTTCCACTATGAAGAAGATAACTTTAGTTGTGTGGGTTGGGTAAAGACACGTTAATGTGTCTGTACTTGTACTATATTAATTTAGTTTTCATTTTGCACCCTCTTATTTATAGAAGCAATAATTTATACCTTTATAATTTATATTGATAACTCAATATTATTTTCATTGTAATCAATATAATCCTTCGAGTTATTAAAAATTTTAAAGTACCACACGGTGGAGTAGAAAGATAGTGGATCTATAATAATGAAATAAATAATATACTCCATTTATAGTGAATCTATAAAAAATAAAAGTGGAAATATCATTACCCATTAATTATATAGGTATAGGGTAAAAAAAAAAGGAAAAAAAAAAGCAAAACCGAAGTTTCAAACTTCGGTTTTGCTTTTTTTTTTTTTTTTTTTTTTGTAAAAAAAATTTCCGAAGTTTGAAACTTCGAATTTGGCAAAACCGAACCATTTTTGTAAATAAAAAAAATTGGTTTTTCTATCTTTGCAAGTATTATGATTAAAATTACTATTTTTAAAAAAAAAATCTTAAACATAAGCCATTATTTGTTCCAAAGAACTTAAACATATACCACCGTTTGTACTTTGTACCGTCCAGCTTATTCAAAAATTAAAATTCTTAATACTAATAAGTAATTATCTTTCAATTCAAAACTCCATATACTCACAACCTATAATTTCATTAATGTAAGAAACAAAATGACAGCAAGAGTTCTAGATACAAATTAAAAAATATTAAAATAAGAACTTACAGTTACAATTGAGTTACTATTAAGTGATGATATCAATATCAATATAACTATCAACATAAACAGGTGGGACATGAAGATTTTGAGAGACTCGCAAATAGATGTGTACATACACAATACCCATAAACATAATGAAATGCCCCTTTCATATCGATTATAAACGATTCACAATAGTTGATTTCATCGCGAGGTATTTGACCTCTATATGATACATTTTACAAACATTGCATTCGTTTTTAAAAGATAAACTTTCATTTCATCGAAAGTTGACAGGCGTGCATACTATTTCATAATATCCAAACTTTAAATGACCTAATCTGTCATTTACTTTAATTATAATCTTTATTGAACTCAACGACTTGAATGCAACGTCTTTTGAAATATGCCATGAATGACTCCAAGTAATATCTTTAAAATGAGCAAATGCACAGCAGAAGATTTCCTTAATACCTGAGAATAAACATGCTTTAAAGTGTCAACCAAAAGGTTGGTGAGTTCATTAGTTTATTATAATCAATCATTTTCAATAATATAATAGACCACAAAATATTTTATATTTCGAAAACAATCTGTGCAGGTCTGCTCACTGCTGTAAAAATCATTCATATGAAAAACACCGGAACCTTTCAAAAACAAACTCACCAACGGTAGCTAATGCGTCGTGCAATGCAAAATCATCTCACCGTGGTAGTTAATACAATATAATTTCAATAATGGTAGTTAATGCGTCGTGCAATGCAAAATCATCTCACCGTAAATAATTTTACAACTGTAGCTAATGCGTCGTGCAATGCAAAATCATCTCACCGAGGGTAGCTAAAACGGTAGATAATGCGTCGTGCAATGCAAAATCATCTCACCGTTACTAACTACTAAATCGAACCATTTCTGTAGCTAATGCGTCGTGCAATGCAAAATCAACTCACCGATGGTCGATAATACAATCTCTATA
Organism: Rutidosis leptorrhynchoides; assembly: GCF_046630445.1. NCBI lineage: Eukaryota > Viridiplantae > Streptophyta > Magnoliopsida > Asterales > Asteraceae > Rutidosis > Rutidosis leptorrhynchoides. The sequence continues at coordinate 636,079,156 of NC_092336.1, forward strand.
GAAATCAAACCTCTGAATCCAAATAATTCTATCATAGAATGCAGTTTTTAGTACTTGTGTCTATTTCGTCAAACATTTATAAAAGCAGTTCATGTATTCTCAGTTCAAAAATATATCTCAAAAGCATTTAATAAAACAGTTATCAAAACATCGCATGTATTCTCAGTCCCAAAAATGTAAAGAGTAAAAGGGAATCAAATGAACTCACTATATTGTATTTCGTAATAATTATGCATATGATGGCATTGAACAAGTGCAAGGTTGGCCTCGGATTCACGAACCTATATCAGTAATATATATCAAATAATGTAATGAACCTATAGTAGTAAATAAACAAATATTAATTATATAACATTTTTACTTATTTAAATTAGTAATATATATGATAAACAACTAATTAATAATTATTATTAAGTTATCATTATAAATTTTAGTAATATCAATATTTTAAGTATTCAAAATTTTAATATTCTAATATTTTTAAATCAATTCAATTTATAATAAACATACTTATATAAAAACGTATTATATTTAATTTTTAGCAAAAATTTATACTTTTTAATAAAGGAAAATTATAATTAATATATGTAAAAGATATTTATTATATTTATTAATAACACCTATATGTATTGAACATATATAAATATATATATATTTTTCATTTAAATCATGTTCTTATATATATATATATATATATATATATATATATATATATATATATATATATATATATATATATATATATATACCCATCGTTTTAATAACAAAATTTACTCCATTACATACATATACTTCTACGTACGTCGTATTAATATCTATTTATATATCCATAAGATTATTTTAATATATAAAAACCTTAATCATACATAATATAATCATAATCATATCACTCATAATCTTTCATATTATTTATACTAATACTTTCATATATTCAACTTTAGTCATTTTCATCATCTCTTATATTCATAATTTTATAATAATAATAATAATAATGATGATAATAATAATAATAATGATAATAATGATAATAATGATAATAACAATAATGCTTAATAATAATAATGATTAAGGTTTATGACTATAATTTATAGTATCCTTTTTATCATGTTTAATTCATAATACAAATATCGTTATTAATACTTAATTTCTTAATCATGTCATTAAACGTAATAATAATCCTATTACTCTTGTATAGGTCATAAAAATATTCATGAGCGTATTAAGTTCATATTTATACTTATCAATACACTACAATTATATTCCTTTTATCATATTTTATCTAATCATAAACATAATCATACTTATTTTACTCATAATAATAATAATAATAATAATAATAATAATAATAATAATAATAATAATAATAATAATAATAATAATCAATAATAATTATAATGAAAATAATTAAATTGCTACCTTTAAGAAATCAGCAAAAAAGAATGCCCCAGCCCGGGCTCGAACCCGCAACCTCCCGCTAACCTGAACACCCTCACAACCATTCCTCCATACTCGTTTATCTGATTAATACTCTCAACCGAATTTATTTACTCCGTATTTTTTATCATCATCTTCATCACATTACACAGACAACCAGGAAACCCCAAAGCAAAATCAAATAATAATTTAAGGTTTGAAACAAGATTTGAAATTAAATTGTAATTGACCTGTATTGAGTACTTGTTCAATTAAACATCAAAAATCAAAATTTAAATGGTTTGCTGCTGGTTCGTGAACAAGAATAAAACTCAATCATCAATCTCAAATTCCAAGACTGTTTTGGACAAGAGTTATAACATGAAATAGGTTGCAAATCGATCCTAGAAACTTTCTGAAACTTTAATTTCAACAGAAACAACACCTATAATTCCAATTTAATCCTAAAATGCCCAGTTGACTTTTTATTCAAAATATTTGACTCAAAAATTGGAACACGATAGAAAAATTTGTACTTTGAAACTTTCCAGATAGTTCAAGCATATGATTTACAACAACTCTGCATTTCTACTTTTTAGAATTTGTTAAATAATCGAGTTGTTTGAAAAATAAACCAAGAACTGGGTAGGCCGTGTTCTCTTAATTTAAATTTTGATTTTTGTTTCTTTTTAAGCTCGAATTGAATTAGCAGAGTATTATATAAGTACCTACAGATATAGTTACAGCTAATGTAGCTCAATTATAGATTGTCTTGTAGCTTAACAAACTCGACAAGAATTATTCGCTCAGTACCGAAATATATTAGAAAATTAAAAGGGGAAATTGATAGCTAACAGAATTTGGATGGGTTCAGTGATTGGATCCTTGATTGTACGAATTTAGAGACACAAAACAAAAATTAACACAGCTTGAAAACGTTTGAAAATAGAATAAATCCTTTTTCTGTATTTATTTATGCTTTTATTTATATTTATATTTATATATTTATAATCTGTATATGTATTTATTTATATAGATATCTGTATTCAGTATATGTATATATATTTAATTATAATCTTTAAATATATATCAGTGTTTATATATTTGTAATTATATCCCTAATTGTATATCTCTTATTGTTATTTAATTATATGTATAGATTATAATTTAATCTTATTAATAAATGTAAATATAATAATAATACTCTTTAAAATAATAGTAATGAAAATATAATAATAATTATAATAATATTACTAATGATAATGATAATAATTATTATGAAATATATAACACTAATATTATTTATAGCAATAATACTAATTATACTAATATTATTAATAATAACATTAATATTAATAATAATAATAAAAATAATAATATATCTAACATTGACTTTAATAATGATAATAAAAATAGTTTTATTATTAATGGTACTAATAATATTATTAGTTAACTTTACTGATAATAATAATATTAACAATAATAATATAACCATTTATGCTTATCTACTTTCATATATATATATATATATATATATATATATATATATATATATATATATATATATATATATATATATATATATATATATATATATATAATAGTGATGATACAAATATTAATATTAATATTAATATTAATATTATTAATAATAATGAAAGTAATGATAATATAGCATTTACACTTAAAATTATAATTGAATTTAATATGTTACAATTTCAATTATATCATTTTTACCAATAATATAATATATTGAATCTTTAGTATTTATTCACTATTTATATTTAATACTTCTTATGTATAAATTTTATACACACACACACACACACAGATATATATATATAAATATATATATACATATTTATTTACACATAAATTGTTCGTGAATCGTCGAGCACAGTCAAAGGGTAATTGATTACATGAACACAGTTCAAAGTTTTTGAGATTTCAACAATACAGACTTTGCTTATCGTGTCGAAACCATATAAAATTAAGTTTAAATTTGGTTGGAAATTTCCGGGTCGTCACAGTACCTACCCGTTAAAGAAATTTCGTCCCGAAATTTGATCGAGGTCGTCATGGCTAACAATAAGAATATTTTCCTGACGAATATGAGTTGTAAAATAGAGTTTTATCACCATTGAGTAATATAGATAAAACAATTTGATTACTCGAAGCGTACGAGTGAAGCTATCATAAAAGAGTGAAATGAGAAAATAAATTTTCGTCATATCTTTTGACGTAGATACAGTTGATTTCCAGAGTTAAAGGGATTTAGAGAAAATCTTCGTAATAATATTTGGTTCTTCGATAATTAAGGAAATTAGGATCTTCTTTGATTAAATGTAATAATCTGTTTTGATTGCTCTGTCGGATATTTCACTATAAATCCACCCTCTTCATTTCCTTTATATTTTGGAGTTCCACCCTTTTGTTTTCTCTTTCCAACTTTAGGTCAAGCGAATAATGGTCCAGAATTCATAGATATGGAGTTTCGAATGAACATGACTAATGTTCTAAGAGAGAAATTGTAGTAGCACGATCTGAATTGTCAAATTACTAGAATTGAAGGGAAAAGATAGTACTATCAAGAAAATTTGTTCTTGATATGTTTATAGATTAGATAGAATGTAAGAGTCGTGTAACATGGTACATGATGACGTTATGGTCTGTGAATCATCACGTTCCATTAGAAACTCAGCATCACTTACTGTAATATAATCATGTTGATCAAGACATTATATTATACTAACTCATGCATCAGTTTCCAACACTACTTCAAAAACATTCAAATTTTAAATTCGAACTTTCCAGAATTTTAGAAACTAAAATAGTTTCCTTTTTGATGTAACACTGATATCGCGAAGAGATAAATGATTTCAGATAAAAATAGATATGAAAATATCTTCAGAAATATCGAGGATATTTATAATGAAAGATACAATGATATCTTAGAATTTCTAATATCGATAGATGATGATGAATATTGTTCGTGAAGATGTAGAGTTAGGAGCAAAGTATACATTAATGTCTTCAATAGACACTGAATCATTTGGATTCTTTGAAGGCAGGTTTAGTCTTTGTAATTTGTCCACAGCCTCCTTCATGATCTGCTCAATCCATTTTCTAGTTCCAACTTTTCTGAGCTTTGCCAACATACTATTCTTTATTATTAAACCTTTGAAAATTACGGTTGTCTATAGTTTCTGCTGCTTCATTCAGCTTTTTTAAATTCAGAGTATTGATTCGCAGACTGGGTGCTTTTCAGAATTCCAGAAGGGAAGATAATAATTCTAAGAATAAATGTTATATGTATACATATAACTGTTGATGTAGAAACACTGCGAGATTCGAAATACTGATTGCTGATTTCTGGTAATTGGTATAGCATTCCTTGTTACAAGATGCGGATGAGTATATGATGGGGTTTCGATGAATGTAATGATTTTTTGGAAAGTCAAAGATCAATCAAGTTGTTGATAAATTTACTGCTAATCTGATAGGATATAAACGGTTCCCTGGTAACGATGACGAAAAGCAAACTTATATATCAAAGTATAATAAGGCTTATTCGAATGAAAGTCGAAGTTGACTTGCTGGAGTTGTGACGAAATTGGCTAATTTGAAAAGGAATTGCAATGTTATTTTCGGTAATAACAATGCCAAAGGAACTAGCACAGATACGTGTTAAACGTTTACTCAGGTTCCGAGTGTTTTCAGGTGCATAACTATATGCATCATCTTTTCTTCCGCAGATGAAGTACGGTTGGTTCATCCTCTCGATTGAGGTGTTTTCAAGAATCATGAAAGGTTTGAACGCAGATTGTAATCGTCAAGATACAAATGAGGTTTAAGATGAAATCAAGTGGCAAACTTGAAGAAATGTTTAGTTTCATATGTTATAATCTATATTTTAATTCATTTTAATTGTTCAATATTATTAGTCCACAGTTAGTAGTCCACAATTAGTAGTTCAACAATTCATATATAGTTTAATATATAATATTTGAATTAATTAATACGTATCGTGACCCATTGTATACAAGTCTCTGACTCGGTCACAACTCAAAGTATATATATTATTTGAGAATCAACCTCAACCCTGTATAGCTAACTCGAGCATTACCGCATATAGAGTGTCCATGGTTATTCCAAATAATATATATAGATGACATCAATATGATACGTCAAAACATTGTATATGTGTCCCGATTTATTGGACGATATTTAAAGTGCATAAAATAAATAACAGAAATTAAATGACGATAAATAAAATTACGAGAATTAAAATTGTGATAAATAAATTGCGATAAATAAAATGTAATAAGAAATTAACAGTTAGCTAGGAACAGTTAGCTAGGATTTTGTTAGCGTGGATTCTTAACAAAATTTCTCATAGTTAATTTGTTTGTTTCTAACAATTTTATTTTTGTCCAATGTTTTCTTCATTATGCCACTTGTTGGATTCTGTTAAGTCAAAATCCAAATATGAAATTGAATGACAATGGTTATTCTGCGGTGAACGAATACGTATATCTGTGGATGTAAGTAGGATAGTAAATGACTGTTGAATCAGATTCGAAGAATGTTCAGTGTAACTTATTAATGTGAAATCTAAATATTCCTTGGGTATTACCTACCCGTTAAAATATTTTCATCATTAACAGTTTGTACGAAAGAATTTTCAATTACAATCTTTATGAAAATATATATACATATATATTTTATTCAGATGTAATCATAGATTTAATGAGTTAATATGATGTTAAACTCATATAATTTACGGTTAGAACTAGAGTACATAATCTCTAAAACATTAGAGATTACATAATCGTCATGAAGAACAAAGATAACCGATGTAGAACAAAGATTATGCTCGAGGTATAGATTGCGATGTTGAGGCATGTGATGTTGAAACTTGGGTTGTTGTGGTACTGGTGTTGATGTTGGTGAAGCTGATAAGTTTTGCACCATATTCTCCAAAATCATTACTCATGCGCGAAGCTCGTTGACTTCTACGATTACTCCGGGATGATTGGCGGTTCGGACGAGCGGATGAATAAGATCTAAAATGTGAGATAGTATATAATCGTGATGAGATACTCTGGAAATGAGAAAGAAAATGGTATTACGAACATGTTCGCCGGTAAGTGCTTCAGGTTCTTCGCCAAGAGGTGAATTTGGTTGGTGGAAAGGATCGCCTTCTTCTCGTCTCCATTGATTAAGTCGACTACGAACCCATCCCCAATTCATCCAGAATAGATGATGGCTAATTGGGTTGATCCATTCCGGTCACACTGCTTCCGGAGCTTAGGTGAACATCCATGTCGGAATAGCTGTCGGATTCCAAAGAACTTGAACTAGTGGCGAGTTCCATTTCGTACGATTGAGTAAAGGTATTTTCGGTATGAAACGATTTTCGGATATTAGATGATATTCTAATTACATAGAATATCTATATATATATAGGACAAAAGATTTCGTAGATTACGGAGAAATTTACGGAATATGCCAGACAAAGTTTACAGTAACAGATACGCTAAAATATGAATTAGCAGATACGATAAGATATGAATTTTGTCTATACACTATTCATGCAATCAATGCAGTAAGATGTGTCTAGACTTTAAGAATGATAAGCAAATAATTTTCGACATGAAATGATAAGCAAAACTTTTGACATGCAGACACGGTCGAAGTCCAGACTCACTAATGCATCTTAACAACTATCAGTTAGACACATTAATGCAAGACCTGGTTCGCTAAGACCACCGCTCTGATACCAACTGAAATGCCCCGTTCATATCAATTATAAATGATTCACGATAGTTAATTTCATCGCGAGGTATTTGACCTCTATATGATACATTTTACAAACATTGCATTCGTTTTTAAAAGATAAACTTTCATTTCATCGAAAGTTGACAGGCATGCATACTATTTCATAATATCCAAACTTTAAATAACCTAATCTGTCATTTACTTTAATTATAATCTTTATTGAACTCAACAACTTGAATGCAACGTCTTTCAAAATATGCCATGAATGACTCCAAGTAATATCTTTAAAATGAGCAAATGCACAGCGGAAGATTTCCTTAATACCTGAGAATAAACATGCTTTAAAGTGTCAACCAAAAGGTTGGTGAGTTCATTAGTTTATTATAATCAATCATTTTCAATAATATAATAGAGCACAAAATACTTTATATTTCGAAAATAATCTGTGCAGGTCTGCTCACTGCTGTAAAAATTATTCATATGAAGAACACCGGAACCTTTCAAAAACAAACTCACCAACGGTAGCTAATGCATCGTGCAATGAAAAATCATCTCACCGTGGTAGTTAATACAATATAATTTCAATAACGGTAGCTAATGCGCCGTGCAATGCAAAATCATCTCACCGTAAATAATTTTACAACGGTAGCTAATGCGTCGTGCAATGCAAAATCATCTCACCGAGAGTAGCTAAAATGGTAGCTAATGCGTCGTGCAATGCAAAAATATCTCACCGTTACTTACTACTAAATCGAACCATTTCGGTAGCTAATGCGTCGTGCAATGCAAAATCATCTCACCGATGGTCGATAATACAATCTTTATGGAAATCGAACCTCTGAATCCAAATAATTCTATCATAGAATGCAGTTTTTAGTACTTGTGTCTATTTCGTCAAACATTTATAAAAGCAGTTCATATATTCTCAGTTCAAAAATATATCTCAAAAGCATTTAATAAAACAGTTATCAAAACAGCGCATGTATTGTCAATCCCAAAAATGTAAAGAGTAAAAGGGAATCAAATGAACTCACTATATTGTATTTCGTAATAATTATGCATATGATGGCATTGAACAAGTGCAAGGTTGGCCTCGGATTCACGAACCTATATCAGTAATATATATCAAATAATGTAATGAACCTATAGTAGTAAATAAATAAATATTAATTATATAATATTTTTACTTATTTAAATTAGTAATATATATGATAAACAACTAATTAATAATTATTATTAAGTTATCATTATAAATTTTATTAATATCAATATGTTTAAGTATTCAAAATTTTAATATTCTAATATTTTTAAATCAATTCAATTTATAATAAACATACTTATATAAAAACGTATTATATTTAATTTTTAGAAAAAATTTATACTTTTTAATAAAGGAAAATTATAATTAATATATGTAAAAGATATTTATTATATTTATTAATAACACCTATATGTATTGATCATATATAAAGAGATATATATATATATATATATATATATATATATATATATATATATATATATATATATATATATATATATATATATATATATATATATGGAGAGTTTTCTTATACATAAACCCATTGTTTTAATAACAAACTTTACTCCATTACATACATATACTTCTACGTACGTCGTATTAATATCTATTTATATATCCATAAGATTATTTTAATATATCATAACCTTAATCATCCATAATATAATCATAAACATATCACTCATAATCTTTCATATTATTTATACTAATACTTTCATATATCCAACTTTAGTCATTTTCATCATCTCTTATATTCATAATTTTATAATAATAATAATAATAATGATGATGATAATAATAATAATAATAATAAATATAATAATGATAATAACAATAATGCTTAATAATAATAATAACGATTAAGGTTTATGACTATAATTTATAGTATCCTTTTTATCATGTTTAATTCATAATAAAAATATAGTTATTAATACTTAATATCTTAATCATGTCATTAAACGTAATAATAATCCTATTACTCTTGTATATGTCATAAAAATATTCATGAGCGTATTAAGTTCATATTTATACTTATCAATACACTACAATTATATTCCTTTTATCATATTTTATCTAATCATAAACATAATCATACTTATTTTACTCATAATAATAATAATAATAATAAAAATAATCAATAATAATTATAATGAAAATAATTAAATTGCTACCTTTAAGAAATCAGCAAAAAAGAAAGCCCCGGCCCGGGCTCGAACCCGCGACCTCCCGCTAACCCGAACACCCTCACAACCATTCCTCCGTACTCGTTTATCTGATTAATACTCCCAACCAAATTTATTTACTCCGTATTTTATTATCATCATCTTCATCACATTACACAGACAACCAGGGAACCCCAAAGCAAAATCAAATAATGATTTAAGGTTTGAAACAAGATTTGAAATTAAATTGTAATCGACCTGTATTGAGTACTTGTTCAATTAAACATCAAAAATCAAAATTTAAAAGGTTTGATGCTGGTTCGTGAACAAGAATAAAACTCAATCATCAATCTCAAATTCAAGACTGTTTTAGACAAGAGTTATAACATGAAACATGTTGCAAATCGATCCTAGAAACTTTCTGAAACTTTAATTTCAACAGAAACAACACCTATAATTCCAATTTGATCCTAAAATACCCAGTTGACTTTTTATTCAAAATATTTGACTCAAAAATTGGAACACGATAGAAAAATTTGTACTTTGAAACTTTCCAGATAGTTCAAGCATATGATTTACAACAACTCTGCATTTCTACTTTTTGGAATTTGTTAAATAATCGAGTTGTTTGAAAAATAAACCAAGAACAGGGCAGGCCGTGTTCTCTTAATTTAAATTCTGATTTTTGTTTCTTTTTAAGCTCGAATTGAATTAGCAGAGTATTATATAAGTACCAACAGATATAGTTACAGCTAATGTAGCTCAATTATAGATTGTCTTGTAGCTTAACAAACTCGAGAAGAATTATTCGCTCAGTACCGAAATATATTAGAAAATTAAAAGGGGAAATTGATTGCTAACAGAATTTGGATGCGTTCAGTGATTAAATCCTTAATTGTACGAATTTAGAGACACAAAACAAAAATTAACACAGCTTGAAAACGATTGTAAACAGAATAAATCCTTTTTCTGTATTTATTTATGCTTTTATTTATATTTATATTTATATATTTATTATCTGTATATGTATTTATTTATATAGATATCTGTATTCAGTATATGTATATGCATTTAATTATAATCTTTATATATATATATCAGTGTTTATATATTTGTATTTAATTCCCTAATTGTATATCTCTTATTGTTATTTAATTATATGTATAGATTATAATTTAATCTTATTAATAAATGTAAATATAATAATAATATTCTTTAAAATAATAGTAATGCAAATATAATAATAATTATAATAATATTACTAATGATAATGATAATAATTATTATGAAATATATAACACTAATATTATTTATAGCAATAATACTAATTATATAAATATTATTAATAATAACATTAATAATAATAATAATAATAATAATAATAATAATAATAATAATAATAATAATAATAATAATAATAATAATATATCTAACATTGACTTTAATAATGATAATAAAAATATTTTTATTATTAATGGTTACTAATAATATTATTAGTTAACTTTACTGATAATAATAATATTAACAATAATAATATAACCATTTATGCTTATCTACTTTCATATATATATATATATATATATATATATATATATATATATATATATATATATATATATATATATATATATATATATATATATATATATATATATATATATAAATATATATAATAGTGATGATATAAATATTAATATTAATATTAATATTATTAATAATAATGAAAGTAATGATAATATAGCATTTACACTTAAAATTATAATTGAATTTAATATGTTACAATTTTAATTATATCATTTTTACCAATAATATAATATATTGAATCTTTAGTATTTATTTACTATTTATATTTAATACTTCTTATGTATAAATTTATATATATATATATATATATATATATATATATATATATATATATATATATATATATATATATATATATATATATATATATATTCATATGTATATATATTTACATATTTATTTACACACAAATTGTTCTTGAATCATCGAGCACAGTCAAAGGGTAATTGAATACATGAACACAGTTCAAGTTTTTTGAGATTTCAACAATACAGACTTTGCTTATCGTGTCGAAACCATATAAAATTAAGTTTAAATTTATTTGTTTGGAAATTTTCGGGTCGTCACACATAAACAGATGATTAATCAGTTTTTAACAAGAACTTGCGGGCATAGCTCAATGGTTCTCCCCATGTACTTTGTGTCATGGGATAGGGAGAGGTCATGGGTTCGATCCTTATGGATGACATGATTTTCTTTAAACCAATTGAACACCAATAATGGTGGTATATATTGACCCTATAGGGAGGTTTTACAGGATTCGTTCACGGACCCCAACCCGGAACCACTGCCCGAATGGATGTGTTCCCGGGTACCGTTTATCGGGTTCGGGTTTTCGCCCGAACGTGTGTGTTACGTGCAAATGATGAGGGTCGTTGAAAGAAATGATCTACTGATGCCAAAAAAATCGTCGTTAAAAAAATCAATTTTTAACAAAAACAAAAAATAATCAGTTTTTAACAAAAAAAATACACCAAGATCAGGTATTTCGATTGGTGATAGTGGTGGCCGAAGTTGGTAGAGGTACTGGTGGTGGTCGGAGCTGGTGGTCGCCGAAATTGGTGGTCGCCGGAGGTGGATGATGGAATATAGAAGGTAAGTGGATGGGTGAAATAGATCTAGGTAGATAGGAGAAATAAATGGAAGTAATTAGGTTAGAATGTCTTCCAAATTGAGAAGCACTATTTTAGGTCTTCTAATTTGAAGATATTAGAAGATCTTTTTTTTGTCTTATGTCTTCAAGAAAACAAATTGTCTGAAATCAAAACATCTGCCCACTCGCAGACATAAGCCAAAATAAGGTCTGCGAAGTGAAAAACAAACAACACCTAAAAGTTTATTTATCGATACCTTAATACCTATATCTTTTTTAATACCGTAAATGGGTCCTAGTTTAAGATTTGTAACTTGTGGCACAATTCTATTCGACGAGTAGTAGAAAATACAAGGGAAAAAATTTACACAATAATACAAAGTAAGATAGACATGAAAGTGACAACGCTTTATTTTCAAATCTAATCACTAATATTTTTCTGAGTGAGTTTTCCCCTTCGTTAGTGTGATGAGTTTTCCCCTTCATTATTTAATCAAACTTAAAATACGATAATTAGTAAAACAACAAAAAACCAATTGATAACTATTTGTATTAAGTAAAAATTGTAAACACACATTAGAACTGTTGGTGCATGAATCCCCAGCCGTAGATTAATTTGTCGTTTAATACATTCGGTTATGTAATAACGTTTTACTTATGACTATTGATTACGTTTGTGATTGTGTGTGCTTCATTAATTTAAATAATCAATATGTTAAACTACATACACAGTCGACCGAGTGTGTCCACACACTCGACCGACTGTGTAACACAGTCGACCTGTGACGACCCGAAAATTTTCGACCAAATTTAAACCTGATCTTTATAAGATTCTGACACGATAAGCAACGTCTATTAAACCGAGTCCCAAAATGTTTGAACTATTTTTCATGAATGCATTTGACCTTCGACTATTCTCGACGATTCACGAACAGTTGGGTGTAAATAAATATAAATATATATATATATATATATATATATATATATATATATATATATATATATATATATATATATATATATATATATATATATATATATATATATATATATGTATTATAAAATTTTTAAATATTACATGATTAATAAATTGTAACATTAATATATTTAATTACAAGTTAAAATATAGTTGTTATATTACTAATAATAACATCAGTATTATTAATACTATTAAAATAAAAAATAGATATAAATTTTGATACATGTAAATTGTTACATTATTATTATTATTATTATTATTATTATTACTTTTATAAGTATTATAACTATTATCATTAAAACTCATCATCTTATAATTATCATTATTATTAAACTTATTATTATTTTTTTATTATTGTTAGTATTGAATTATCATAATATTATTTTTGTCATTTATTATTATTAATATTAATATCAGTATTATTAATATTAATATCAGTATTATTAAAATTATTATTATTTATTTTTATTTGAAATATATAAAGTATTATAAGTAATGATATTATTATTATCATTTTCATATAAAAACTATTATTATTTCTATTATTATTGTTATTAATATTAGTTAAATTTAAATTATATAAACATACATATAACTAATGATATATATATATATATATATATATATATATATATATATATATATAAATACGGATATATATACATATATAAATAAATATGTATTTAAAGATCATAGGATCCAAAACCTGTTATGTATCTCAATCGATGTTGTAGATAATTTTGTCTTCTGTCTGATCAATCTCTTATCACGTTCATCAAGTATAAAAATCAGTTTTCCATCGACATCAGTTTCCTTATTTTATTCTTCTTTATAGTCCTTCTTGTCTGAGCGAATAAAAATGTCGATTTCATTGTCCATACAAAACAAAAATCAATGGTACCATATTACTGCTTCAATCAGTCAATTACTATCTTTATATACTGCTATCCACTAATGCAATTGGGGAATTAAAACAGAAATTGGAGAGAAAACAGAAATGATAACTCTGTTCTTAGTTCATTTTGTCAAAAGCTTGAATTCGAGTCCTTTTTTCAAAATGTATTAATGCAGATAGGTTAGAAATCATGTGTCTAAACTGTCTGCAAAGTTTGAAATTCCAATCTTCCATATTGAAATCGAATTTTAGAGTCAAACTTTTATATCAAAAAGTCAAACAGTGTGTTCTTGGTGAAATTCGAACGTGTTTTGATATATTGAGTTCAACTGATGATTCAAACAGTTTCTAGAAGGGATTTAGGATATATTTCATGAAGAAAGCACTATCCGAAAGTGTCCTAATTTTTAAATCAGGTTGTGAGTTGTTATTTTGCAAAACGAAGCTTTTTCTGTTCAATTTTAAATTTTATTTTCTGTTTCTGTTGGTCCATCCTACTCTAATCGATTATGTTTCAACAATACGTCTTAAATCAAACAATTAATTCGAAGTCTATTTGATTTTAGTTTTCTGTCGATTAAATAATAAGAAGAAGAAGAACAGGCGAGTAGACGGGTTAAATAAATTTTGTTATAGAGTTAATCAGAAAAACAAAACTGGACAAATGGCTTAGAGTGTTAAGGGTGAACGAGTGGGCGAGGGTTCGAACCTGTGCATTGGCAAAAAAAATTTAAGCCATGTTCTTCAAAGGTTGTGCTTCATTTTTTTACTTTTATTATTATTATTATTATTATTATTATTATTATTATTATTATTATTATTATTATTATTATTATTATTATTATTATTATTATTACATTTATTATTTTTGTTATTATATAATAATACTGATAATATGAATATTACTATCATGAAGATTATTATTAGTTAGTGTTATTACAAGTATTATAATTATTATTATAATTATTATTATTATTATAATAATAATAATAATAATAATAATAATAATAATAATAATAATTATTATTATTATTATTATTATTATTATTATTATTATTATTATTATTATTATTATTATTATTATGATAGTTATTATTAATATTAATCATGAACTACTAGTTATTATTATTATTATTATAAGTATTAGTTATCATTTATTATTATTAACATAATTATAATTTCCATTATGGTGATTATTATTATTATTGTTATTACTAATATTATTACCATTAGTAGTATTATTAAGTAGTATTGTTATTAATATTATCATTAGTAATAAGATCGTTATTATTATTATTATTATTAAGTATTAGGTATTATTATCAAAAGTATTATTTTCATTATCTTAGTTAGTAAACTTTTCATTTTTATTAAAAACTACTGTTATTAACATTATTATTATTATTATTATTATTATTATTATTATTATTATTATTATTATTATTATTATTATTATTATTATTATTATTATTATTATTATAAGTATTATTATTATTATTGTTAATATTAATGTTATTATTATTATGATTAGGATTATTAATATTATTATCATTATAAAACAATACAATATGTTATTATTTTTCATAAACATTATTATTAGTATCATTGTTATAAATATAAGTAGTATTACTATCATTATTGCTAAAAGTATCATTACTTTTAAATTCATCGATTTTATTAAAACTATTATTATTACTATCATTATACTTATTCTAATATTATTATAACTATTAATATCCTTATTCTAGTACTATTATCATGAATATTTTGCAAACAAAAGAAAATATATATAAGAATATATTTATTATATAAGTATACTAATATTACATAATATTACGTTTTAACTAATATAATGTCATCTATATTGATATAACGTTAATTAAATTATATATCAAATGAACATTATAATATATGATAAATATTAATAAAATTTTATATATATATATATATATATATATATATATATATATATATATATATATATATATATATATATATATATATATATATATATATATATATATATATATAAATATTAAACTTAATACATAACTAAATATATATAAATTTATTCGATTGCAATTATATGTATTAATGAATATACAAATGATATAGGTTCGTGAATCCAAGGCCAACCTTGCATTGTTCAATGTCTTCATATGTATTTTTACGACAAAATACAGTATCGTGAGTTTCATTTGCTCCCATTTTAAATGCTTTTGCAATATATATTTTGGGCTGAGAATACATGCGCTACTTTTATAAATGTTTGACGAAATAGACACTAGTACTTAAAAATATTCTACGATTGAGTTACGAGTACACCGGATATCACCACTTTAAGTCTGGTAATCTAAGAATTAGGGAACAGACCCCCTAATTGACGTGAATCCTAAAGATAGATCTATGGGCCTTGACAAGCCCCAGTCAGATAATTTGAACTGCTTTAGTACTACGATTTTGGTATACAACCGCCAGCTTTAAAAGGTATGACCTGTTTGTGAGATGTACACAACCGTTATATTTAAAAGAGTGACCTGTTTGTATGCTTTTTGCATGTCGTGCGAAATGCCTGTGTGCGGGGGATATTCTAGATGCATTTTGTTAATGTCGATTACCAGGTGTTAATTTCGTATGAATGATTTTTACAGCAGTGAGCAGACCTGCACAGATTGTTTTCGAAATATGAGTATCTTGTGGTCTATTATATTATTGAAAATAATTGATTATGATAAACTAATGAACTCACCAACATTTTGGTTGACACTTGAAAGCATGTTTATTCTCAGGTATTAAAGAAATCTTCCGCTGTGCATTTGCTCATATTAAAAATATTACTTGGAGTCATTCATGGCATATTTCAAAAGACGTTGCATTCGAGTCGTTGAATTCATCAAGATTATTATTAAGTCATTTATAGTTTGGATATATTAAGAAATAGTATGCATACCTGTAAACTTTCGATGAAATAAAAGTTTGTCTTTTAAAAATGAATGCAACGTTTGTAAAATGTATCATATAGAGGTCAAATACCTCGCAATGAAATCAATTATTATGTAACGTTTATATTCGATATGAACGGGGCATTTCACGACCGACTGAGTGACACACTCGACCGAGTGTGTCTGATATGCAGTATATATACGGGTAAAAACCTCCTTTGTGAGGTTACACATTCCCTTTACCTTAGTCGTCAGGTTTTCGTCTCAACTAAACCCTAACACCATCTACCACCGAAATCATTCGTTTAGACGTCGATCTAAACTAGGTTTTGTCCTAGGTTTGACCAAATCGATCTCAACACGACCCGTATCTCGGTTTTACTCGATTCTAGTGTATTCCGCCTCTAGGATTGATAGCAAGCGACCTAAGATCCGTCAATATTCGTCTACAAGAACTATTTAATCAATCTATTGTTTTTTTGTAAATTAAAGTTAAAATATTCATATAGTTAAATTGTAAAATTTTAATAGCATATAACTAAACCTATAAAAAATTAAGATGTACGTACCACATCATCCACTATTTTGATCGGTTAATGTTTTACTCCGTAGTACAGTATAATGTGGTTCAACGAGTTAAAAACTTAGCATGCATATATTTTCTCGAATACTAGTAGCTTTTGAAAAAATGGTATAAAAGGAAACGGAAAAGGAGGGAATATTTTCCTAAACATGTGGTGACTATTAAGAAAATTAAGAAAATCTTTTTTATAATTGGCTTGTGTATAGATTTTAACTAGTCCGGACCGGCCCGCGCGTTGCGGCGGAGGCTTTCGGCCTGCGTATTGATATTTAATATAGTGTTGTGTATTTACAGAGGGGAAAACGAGCCGTCTATTAAGCGCCGTTATAGGTGTCGTCGTCTTCAGTATTTTTTAAAAGTATCCGTTTCGAACGTAGTTAGTTTCGTTTTGTTGATAAAATTATTCCGAGTCTAACGGTGCTGTCGGAAAAATTTAACTCGCGTCGAGGAGGAAGATACGGGTTGTCGTTGTGTTTAGCGTTTTTTAAAAAGTGTCCGTTTCGAACGTGGTTTGTTTCGTTTTGTTCATAAAATTATTTCGAGTCTGACGTTGCACTCCGAAAAATTTAACTCGTGCCGAGCGGAAAGATACGGGTTGTCGTTGTGTTTAGCGTTTTTTTTAGAAGTGTCCGTTTCGCGTATGGTTAGTCCCGTTGGGTTCGGAAGATTTTTTCGAGTTGAACGGTGGTCTCTGAAAAATTTAACTCGCACCCAGCGAGAAGATAGGGTCCGTTATAAATTCGGGTGGAATTAGTTTCTTATATTTTAATTAAATTATATATTTACACTTTTGACCCCTTTAAAAGTGTAAACTTGATGGACTATTGTGGAAATATAGGCGAAGTTAAAGGACCGGTTGTAATGTGAACGCGAAGTCAAAGGTACAATAAAAAATAATTAAAACTACATCATTTGTCACGACATTTAGTATATAAGGTTAATAATAATTTCGTCCATAAACACAGTAAATCACAACTCACTCATAAGAGTAAATCACTTTTTTTGTATCTTATTTTCTTCTTCTCTTTTCGAGAATTAAAATTGTTATAAAGTTTTCGATTTTTGTCAAAAAAAAAATATATATATATATATATTTATATAAGCTCTCAGCCGTTTCTGAAGCAAATTAAATTGAAATAAATTTTGTATCATCTAATAACCACAAATCAACGTCATATTGCCAAGTCGCTCTCATATTTTTAGTATCAATAATCAATAAGAAGACTTAAAATTGTCTTAAAAAGCACTAAAAGATAACAAAACTGACAATATGAAATTTTGGGTAACTACAATTCTGTAGGTTCAGTGTGGAATGATTCTTTAAAATTTAAATTGTTTTGCCCTACTCTACTAATTGGTGAAATATCACTTTCTATTGGAACGGAAAATAATACTTTAAATTTGTATTATAAACTTACTTTTTCCCAGTTTTAGAAATCTAACACAATACTCCTCTGCCCTATTCGGCTATTCCCACTATTCTGCTACCTTGTTCGTGATATTTTAAACTTTTTGTTATTTTTAACTCATAATAATTACCATTATCATATTACGGTATTTGATTTTCATCGGCTGTTAACTTTTATTTACAAGTTAAAGTTTGATAATTATATTAAAGCCTTGTAAATAGTAAAAAGATTGCACAATAAATTGTAAATCATGGTCAAAGACTGATAAAGGTATATTTTTTATGAACGACGGTTAGGAATTGCTGACGAGGACCCGAACGCGATGTCAGAACTCACTCACTCGATCATTTCCTACCCTCAGGAGTAAACCCCCACGACGAATCCATACGAACATCGCGTGTGGTAAAACTCCTTCGGGTAAAGTTCAAATGCAAGACGTCCACAACCTTCGAGGCTCATGGAATGAATGGGTAACAGCAAGGAATAATTTGCAGTGAGTGAGAGTTGAACTTCTGACTAGTTACAATACAGTATATTATTTTTTACTTTAATGTAAAGCAGATTAACCGATTATCCGCTTTGTATTTGACACTATCTTGTGTGATGATACAAAGAGTGATGATCAATTAATTCACTTCACAATATTAATCCACATTTTACATTTTATTAAGCTGATTTTATTTATTATTTTAAGCATCATCATCATCATAAATGACACAAGATCGATTTTCTGTTAAATAAATGAACAAAAAACAGACAAATAATACCAACTCATTTCAAAATTTAATTACTAGTTTTATTTGACCTTTTCATTTAAATTTTGTTTTTTTCTTGAAATTCCTCTTGTGTATTTAACCTTTTCATTACAAAGTACACACAACTCTTCTTCATCATCTTCAAAAAGTTAAAAACTCTCCACAAAATGGATAACAACTTTAAACTTCGAATATCTAAATTATTCCAATCATCCTTCAACTCTTGCCGGACTGAAAAACACTTCTCCGACGTCGCTGAAAAACCGTTCTTCTTCCCGGAAAACCGCCATCACCGTCAACTTATCGACCTTTTTTCTCCTAAACCCCAACCACTTTCATACTCATCTTGTAAACCCAAACCCCATTATCCCAAACCAAAAACATCCGACCAAAAAACCCATTTTCCGGCAGCTAAACCTGACGGAAAACCACACTCTATTTTCCCTGTTGCCCCACCTCTGTTTTATGACAAAAAACCGAAAACAACCAAGACAAAGAAGCCCCACTACCGGAAACCAATAAAGTTTCAAGATTTCACATCAACTGCAGATAATTACTACTACGATTGTTGCAGTAGTGATGAAGATTACGAAATTGACGATGAAACTACTCTGTTTTCATCTCGATCATTTTCGTCGGAATCTTCGGTATCTTTTTACAAAAACAGAGTACCACGTCGGAAAAAATCTAAGAGGGGTGGATGTAGAGATCGAAAAGCAACCGATGTGATTCCGATTAAAGGAAAAGGGAAAATAGTGAAAGATAGTGTTGCAATTGTGAAGAAATCAAGTAACCCACATGAAGATTTTAGGGTTTCAATGTTGGAGATGATTGTTGAAAGACAAATATTTGGAACACAAGATTTAGAGAATCTACTGCAGTGCTTTTTATCACTAAATTCAGAAGAACATCATAGGGTTATTTGTGATGTTTTTACTGAGATTTGGGAGACTCTGTTTTCTAATTATGTTTAGATTAACTTTTTAGTACTCTGTTTTTATTCTTCATGCACTTGTATTTTTTAGGATTTAGGAATGGTTAATTAAAGTTAATTTAATTAAAGAAAGCTAGTTTATATTTATATAAAGATTAAAGAATTAAATATTTAACTTGTGTTGTAGTGTTTTAATGGTTTTGTATTTTTGGGTTTTATTTATTTGTGTCTTTCAGTTTTGAAAAAAAAAATGTTGTATAGTTTGTGTAAGCTTACGTCTAGTCTAGGCTTTTTATAAAAATAATTGATATTGAGAGAATTACTTCTGATAATATCATTTTTATTATATTAGTAGCTTATAAACTTCAACAAATTTTTTTAATTAAGCTAATAAATTATGATATGAAAAGCTCATCTATAGATATCATAAAGTTGATATTTGAAATCTTGTGAATGTTGTTAACCTTTGATGCAAAGAAGATTGACCTCAAAAAGTATCATAAAAATTTATGTAACATGAATCTTTTTAATCTGCAGTGTTGTCTATTTCTTTTTCCTTTTCTTTTTCGTTAAAGTATTTTTTTTTCCAATGTATTTTTGAAAATTTACATTGACTTGTTTGTACGACAATTTAAATTCAAAATCAGATCCTACTTCACAAATGATTACTACGGGCTGCTATTTTATATCTTTATTTAAAATAATTGATTGATTCAGTATGTAAACGTCATAGATTAATATTCCGAAATCAGTTGGATTATGTTAAAATAGTCAAACACTTTATCATAACAATTCGAATCTTGTACTTCCAAATCTAAACTTGTGTACTTTGAAATCTTTTGGTTATTTTTCACTCGAGGCATCCACATTGCCTATTTTTAGTTCTTTCAAAATTGATCATAAGACACTTTGGTGTGCATATTTGATAGTACTAATAGATAAAGAAGTTAGAGAAGAATTTATCAATTATGTGCAATTAAATGAATATTATGATTATGATTGATTAAAAGACACTATAAATATGCTCATATTTTGAACGGCGATTTTTTTGACATCAATAGATCATTTATTTCAACGACCCTCATTATTTGCACGTAACACACACGTTCGGGTGGAAATCCGAACCCGATCGACGGTACCCGGGGAACACATCCATTCGGTCAGTGGTCCCGGTAGAGGTTAGCTCGTTTAAAATTTGCGGAGTTCGAGTTCGGCTCGGTTCGAGCTTAACATATAAAGCTCGAGTTCAGCTCGTCTACATTTAAGGAAGTTCGAGCTCAGCTCGAGCTCGACTTGTTTATTTCGTTACATTATTATTTTATTTTATTTCAATATCTATTTTATTTATTGCATAATTTTTAATCATAAATAATCCGATTTACTTATTATATAATTATGTAGTATATTATTAAATAAATATATTAATTAATTAATTAATTAATATAAATGAAAAGCTTTTCATGACCCGTCCTAATCCATCTGAACGAAGTCCATATCGATTATAAACGATTCACAATAGTTGATTACATCGCGAGGTACTTGACCTCTATATGATACGTTTTACAAACATTGCATTCGTTTTTAAAAGACAAACTTTCATTACATCGAAGGTTGACATACATGCATTCCATTTCATAATATATCAAACTGTAACACCCCGTTTTTCTCCGTACATGATATATAGGTGTATTGTGTAGGTACGACTAGAGTTTGAAGGATTTGAGACGTGTTCGGGTGTTAAAGTCTTGTACGCGGGAGAAGGGAGCAGGTCGAGTTTTGGGTCGCGGCGCGACAAACGAGGCCGCGGCGCGGCATTCTATTGAAATTTAGATCAGAAGTTAGTTATAAAATGATCCCAGACTTAGTCAAATGTCGCGGCGCGACATTTAAGGCCGCGGCGCGGCATACTGCACGAACTGACACCAGATTCTTGTAATTTTAAATGAAGTTCAAGGGCAATTTGGTCTTTTCGCGTTTGAGCCAGATTTGAGGATTTAACCTCATCCACTCATTTCATTTTCCTAATTTCCTTTTCCTTTTCTTTTCATTTTTCTCTCAAAACTCAAACACCCAATTGAATTCAAAGGGATTTTTGGAAAGGAAGAAGCGGGATTTGATCTTTGGCATAGTTGACAAGTTTGTTCTCCTCGTTCTTAGCTACACGGTGATACTAGTGGTAAGCTCTAACTCCGAATTTCATTTTCGTGTTCATCATTCAAATTTTGGGCTTTTGATTGTATGATTCGTAGATGGAACCCATTTAGTTGTTAATTGAAGATTAACACCAAGATTCGGGTTTGTAAGTGTTAAAGGCGAGTTTTGGGTTGGTTAATGATTTAACCACGTTTAAGACTTGAGAATGGTGTATAATCACTAGTGTTAGTGATTATTAATGTTTTGGAGACTTTTAGGGTTCTTGTGGTTGACTAATTTTGACTAGAGTCAAAATTAGGGTTTGTTGATGGTTATGACCCGAATGTCGATTCGTTGAGGTTTATAAACTTAAAATGGATTAAGTTGAGGTATGAAACCGAGTTAAATATGTTTTGGTGTTAAAACTTGTAAATGGTGAGATTTTGACTTAGTGGGTCAAAATTAGGGTTTATGGGCGATTTTGAGAACGATAAGTGTTTAACACTGGTGTTCGGGTTTAAATTGGCATATTAGGACCATTATCACTTGTGTTAGCAATTATTGGTTAGTTTGGGGCTCGGTTTGTCCTTGGAAGTGCATTTGGGTCGAAATTGCACTAAGTGTCGAATTGGGTTGGTTGGTAGATCCAATCTAAGTGTGTTGTTGAATTTGTGATAACAGATTAGGTACTTTCCATTGACGAGTTGCAGATTACTTGGAAGCATTTCTTCAAGGCGGCAAGGTGAGTGTTAATATCCTATATGCATATGTATGTGTAGGATGGGTGCGGGTCGGGTGAAGGGGTTCTCGCTTGTAGAGCTCGCTTCTCGTATAGGTGGAATTGTTGGACTTGTGTATAGGTCCAATTGGCACGGTTGTGCGTTTTGGTTGACCACTTTGGCGAGGTGCACACTTTGTGTGTACGTTATCACATGGGCGTGCGATGTGGACTTATGTAACCCCAATGACGAAGGGTTAATATAGTGAGTGGAATGATTATACATGTGTATATAATGTATTTTACTTGTACGAGGTTCGATGTGGGTTTAAGTTCGGGCGATCGATACCACATCGGGTCAATATATGATATGGGTTTAAAGTTCGGGCGTTCGATACCATGTCATATAGGTGTGTGTGTGGGCGTGTAGTGTGGGTTAAAGTTCGGGCGTTCAATACCACATTACACGTGACGGGTGGGTTTTAAGTTCGGGAGATCGATACCACCCAGGGGTTAGTGATATATTTCGTTGTACACTAACGGTTGTTGGGAACACCGATGGGAAATTTGAAGTACCATTCCCTTTTACTTGGTTAACCATGGTTATTGTGTAGTAAGCGTAAGCAAATTATGTTATTCGATATATATATATATATATATATATATATATATATATATATATATATATATATATATATATATATATATATATATATATATATATATATATATATATATTGTATACATATAATGTTGTATTGTCGTGATGTAGCTAACCCCCCGGGTGTAGCTTATTGGCATTGTTCACATCGTTGTTGGTGAACTTATATTTTGTTGATGTATCTTTAGCGCGTTGCTTAGTGATCTTACGGTATGCTTAGACTAGCTTGCCTTTATGCTTAGATGCTCCGGTATGCGGTATTTGGTTTTGTGTGGTGTGTCCATTTTATGCATATATATGTATATAGTATATTCTCACTCACTAAGCGTTAGCTTACCCTCTCGTTGTTGATATTTTTATAGGTTCGCATGCTTGGCGGCTCGGGTAAGCTTGGGGATTAGAGATCTTGGCTAGGATCCTTAGAAGATCTTGCTTTTGTATTCAATTAGGATTTGGGTAGCGTAGTCCCAAATCACCATGCTCGATTTTGGTTGGAAACTAAACTAGTCGGGTCGTGTATGTCCGTTTGGACAATTAATCAATGTATTAAATGTTTTAAGGTTTATTAAACCTTCTATTGTATTAAAGATGTTTATGGAAACACAATTGGGACCTAAAGTGTTATTTAAAGCGTATTAAAAGGAAAAAAAATTTATGGGCCGGTTTTTAATACGGGTTGGGTTGTTACACAAACTATCAACGACTCGAATGCAACGTCTTTTGAAATATGTCATGGATGACTCCAAGTAATATCTTTAGAATGAGCTAATGCATAGCGGAAGATTTTTTTCATACATGAGAATAAACATGCTTTAAAGTGTCAACCAAAAGGTTGGTGAGTTATAGGTTTAACCTATATATCAAATTGTAATAATAGACCACAAGATTTTATCTTTCAATAACATGCAATCTGCATAAAAATCATTCGTGTGGTTGAACACCTGGTAACCGACATTAACAAATGCATCTAGAATATCCCCAAATATAATTATCGAAGTACTAAAGCAGTTCAAATTCTCTGACCGGGGCTTGTCAATGGCCCATAGATCTATCTTTAGGATTCGCGTCAATTGGTGGCAATTATAATAAACACCAATTCTTAGGTTACCAAGTTCAACAAGGGCGATATCCGGTATAACGATTCAACATAGAATGTAGTTTCAATACTTGTGTCTATTTTGTAAATCATTTTCAAAACTGCATGTATTCTCATCCCAAAATATTATATTTTAAAAGTGGGACTATAACTCACTTTCACAGATTTTTACTTCGTCGGGAAGTAAGACTTGGCCACTGGTCTATTCACGAACCTATAACAAATATGTACATATATATCAAAGTATGCTCAAAATATAATTACAACATTTTTAATACATTTTGATGTTTTAAGTTTATTAAGTCAGCTGTCCTCGTTAGTAACCTACAACTAGTTGTCCAAAGTTAGATGTACAGAAATAAATTGATATATATTATCTTGAATCAATCCACGACCCAGTGTATACACGTCTCAGGCTAGATCACAACTCAAAGTATATATATTTTTGGAATCAACCTCAACCCTGTATAGCTAACTCCAACATTACTGCATATAGAATGTCTATGGTTGTTCTAAATAATATATATACATGGGTCGATATGATATGTCAAAACATTTGCATACGTGTCTATGGTATCCCAAGATTACATAATATATTAGAATACATGTAATACAATATGAGTTAGCTAGGATATGATTTGTATAGAATTGTTACAATATTTCCCGTAGCTACAACAATAAAAAAATATCCAATCTTGTTTTACCCATAACTTCTTCGTTTTAAATCCGTTTTGAGTGAATCAAATTGCTATGGTTTCATATTAAACTCTATTTTATGAATCTAAACATAAAAAGTATAGGTTTATAGTCGGAAATATAAGTTACAAGTCATTTTTGTAAGAGGTAGTCATTTCAGTCGAAAGAACGACGTCTTGATGACCATTTTAAAAAACATACTTCCACTTTGAGTTTAACCATGATTTTTGGATATAGTTTCATGTTCATAATAAAAATCATTTTCCCAGAAGAACAACTTTTAAATCAAAGTTTATCATAGTTTTTAATTAACTAACCCAAAACAGCCCGCGGTGTTACTACGACGACGTATATCCGGTTTTACGGTGTTTTTCGTGTTTTCAGGTTTTAAATCATTAAGTTAGCATATCATATAGATATAGAACATGTTTTTAGTTGATTTTAAAAGTCAAGTTAGAAGGATTAACTTTTGTTTGCGAACAAGTTTAGAATTAACTAAACTATGTTCTAGTGATTACAAGTTTAAACCTTCGAATAAGGTAGTTTTATATATATGAATCGAATGATGTTATGAACATCATTACTACCTCAGGTTTTGTGGATAAACCTACTGGAAATGAGAAAAATAGATCTAGCTTCAAAGGATCCTTGGATGGCTTGAAAGTTCTTGAAGCAGAATCATGACACGAAAACAAGTTCAAGTAAGATTTCCACTCGAAATAAGATTGTTATAGTTATAGAAATTGAATCAAAGTTTGAATATGAGTATTACCTTGTATTAGAAAGATATCTTACTGTAACTAAGAAAAATTTCTCGAGGTTGGATGATCACTTTACAAGATTGGAAGTAAGCTAGCAAACTTGGAAGTATTCTTGATTTTATGAAACTAGAACTTATAGAATTTATGAAGAACACTTAGAACTTGAAGATAGAACTTGAGAGAGATCAATTAGATGAAGAAAATTGAAGAATGAAAGTGTTCGTAGGTGTTTTTGGTCGTTGGTGTATGGATTAGATATAAAGGATATGTAATTTTGTTTTCATGTAAATAAGTCATGAATGATTACTCATATTTTTGTAATTTTATGAGATATTTCATGCTAGTTGCCAAATGATGGTTCCCACATGTGTTAGGTGACTCACATGGGCTGCTAAGAGCTGATCATTGGAGTGTATATACCAATAGTACATACATCTAAAAGCTGTGTATTGTACGAGTACGAATACGGGTGCATACGAGTAGAATTGTTGATGAAACTGAACGAGGATGTAATTGTAAGAATTTTTGTTAAGTAGAAGTATTTTGATAAGTATCTTGAAGTCTTTCAAAAGTGTATGAATACATATTAAAACACTACATGTATATACATTTTAACTGAGTCGTTAAGTCATCGTTAGTCGTTACATGTAATTGTTGTTTTGAAACCTTTAGGTAACGATCTTGTTAAATGTTGTTAACCCATTGTTTATTATATCAAATGAGATGTTAAATTATTACATTATCATAATATCATGATGTATTAATATATCTTAATATGATATGTATACATTAAATGTCGTTACAACGATAATCGTTACATATATGTCTCGTTTCGAAATCATTAAGTTAGTAGTCTTGTTTTTACATATGTAGTTCATTGTTAATATACTTAATGATATGTTTACTTATCATAATATCATGTTAACTATATGTATATCCATATATATGGCATCATATAGTTTTTACAAGTTTTAACGTCCGTGAATCACCGGTCAACTTGGGTGGTCAATTGTCTATATGAAACCTATTTCAATTAATCAAGTCTTAACAAGTTTGATTGCTTAACACGTTGGAAACACTTAATCATGTAAATATCAAATTCATTAAATATATATAAACATGGAAAAGTTCGGGTCACTACAAAGCTCGTTTAGGTTCGTGAGTTTCTTCGAGCTCGATATCAAAAGCTTGAGCTCGAGCTCGTTTAGTCTCGGCTCGAATCGAGTTTTTAACGAATCGAGCTCGAGTACCTCGCGAATAGCTTGATTCATTTACAGCCCTACAAAGGTGAGTCCATTATGTGTGCGTGCGTACGTGCGTGCGTTAGGAATTATGGACTCAAACAAGACCGGTGATTTAAACCAATCACCAAACCTACAAACGATAAACGATAAAATAAAGCATGAAACGATATATAAACGTCACGAGATTTAACATGGTTATATCCCAACTCCAAAACACGGAGAAGGGTTTACTCCACAGGCGCAAACCAGAGACTTTTTACTATAATTTTTGTGCACACATTTACAGGTTACATGAGGTTATATTTATAGGAGAAAACAATAGCTTAGGGAGAAAGCTAGGATACTCTAGAACCAGAATCCAAATCGAATAGGGACTCCTAATTAGAATATAATTCCTAATAAATAACTCGTGTTCGGAAAGTCCAATTTGTGAAACTTCTGTGACAACCAAATTTAGATGTCACCAATGGTGACATTATGTCACCAAATGTGACATCAAATTTTCCAACAATTCCAAAGTGCTCGATCAACATCTTCACGTTTTGGAACTTGTGCTCACATTTGAGCCAACATCATTTATTTGTTTTAAATACTTCTTCATATTTAACAATCTCCCACTTGAAGGAGTATTTAAACAAACCCCACACCGATTTTCAACAGAAAATCCATCACACCTGTCAACTATGTTTGTACAACCCACAATAACTCTAGACTAGCCGATTACCAACTCCTTTTGATACCACCGGATAAGCTACCCGAATCACGCCGCATTTCACTCGTTAGCCTACAAGCAAATGAAGTCTTTCGAAACCAAAAAACACCGCTGAGCGATAATCCAATCTCTTAGTTACTAGCTTGAGCCATCTCGGTTTCTATCGCCACCATCTTCTAACACGAAGATCATCTTCTTACACTAGAAAACCAACTGAAGTATGCGACTCTTCAGTTATAGGATTCTTCATGAGACAACCATGGCGCACACGTCGATCTAGACACATCCAATCCCGAACACATATGTCAACGACCACCCTCGTACAGGATTTCCAGTCCATCAATGATTTCCTTCACCAATCCCGAACTCCAACAGACGCCTTTGTAGACTCTTCTTCAAGATACCCTAGTGAGAACGTCATCACCACCTTGAAGTCTACTAACTTTTCTAACTTTCCGCTTTCTCGCTGGTACACTGACTTCCTCATAGCTATGAATTTCACAAACTCATCTTCTCATCCCAAGCACGCTCCCACTGTACGAGTAAGAAATAAAACCGCGGCTACTCGAGAAGAAACTTGGTTCGTACCACCAGTCAGTCGCAAATTTCTTTGCCATCGGAGAGTAAAAGAAGTACTCGAAGCTCTAGTGTTACCCGGAATCATCACACTAATCTTGAGAACTTTGAAGAACAACGTCGCATAATTATCTCCACCACTCTACTAGTTGACTAACTCCCACTAGCTCGATAACTTACGTCGATTACTAAACTCAACCGAGTTCCCGACACCCTCAACGATCCTAGAAAGCTCAAGTTCCATAATATCCCAATCATCTTGGAATATCCGACCATACGCTTGGTCACCCAGTTTCATAACCACGCAAGCAACAACTTTCACCGATAACTCCCACTGTCAACTTCGACTCGATGCATCTTGTTCGTTATCCAAATGCTCTAACCCGAGATAAAAAAACAACCTTCTGAGCTCCCATAACAAACCCACATCCCCGAAAAACACAGGTCGTATCGCTCGAAGTTTCACGAGAAAAAAAAACGTCTCGCACTCGCGTCATCAAACCCGAAAAAGTCCAACCCTGAAACTGCCCAAATTCGAAAAATCATAACTGAAAATACAATGGTCCGATCAACCTCGAATTTTTACCACAAGTAGAACTATGTGTGTAGCATCACCAATCCAAATATTAACTAGATCTAACGGTAGACGAACCCATAATTAATTTTCTCGCACAGCTGCGCAAACAAACCCCAAAAGGGTTTTTCCTGGCTGCTGGAATTTTCGAAAAAATATATCTCTAAATTGAACGGTCCGATCGCTACAAGTTTTTGATATGTTTTAGAACTACATGTCTAACACCTACAGAAAAAGTTTCACGACGATCCGACAGTTAACGAACTCTCTATCAATTTTCGACCACAGTTCTGCAATTAAACCCCAAACCGAGTTACTGCAACTTCGAAAACTTTTATCTCCAAATTCAACCCGTCTGATCACTTTCAAATTTGGTATACAACTAGATCAATGAGTCGACAACTTACGGTTAAAATATCACGGAGATCCAACTGTTAACGAAACCGGTACGAATTTTCTACCACAGCTGCGCCAGATTTCAGAATGCTAAAAAAAATCTCTTCTACAACAAAACCTATCGATCCGACCACCGACTCCGTTACCACCGCGAACCACCACGATAACCTATTATAATCATAGACCAATTTTAATAGATTATCTCATGAGTACATAGACATACTCATGAGTTCTTCGCGATCTTCTAACAAAATCCTTTGATCTCGATACATGTTATACAAAACCCGTCGTTCTTTCACCATGCTTTCAAATCGCCATCGCTCCCACTCGAAACCATTAACTCTGATACCACTCGTTAGGAATTATGGACCCAAACAAGACCGGTGATTTAAACCAATCACCAAACCCACAAACGATAAACGATAAAATAAAGCATGAAACGATAAATAAACGACACGAAATTTAACGTGGTTATATCCCAACTCCAAAACACAGAGAAGAGTTTACTCCACGGGCGCAAATCAGAGACTTTTCACTATAATTTTCGTGCACACATTTACAGGTTACATGAGGTTATATTTATAGGAGAAAACAATAGCATAGGGAGCAAGCTAGGATATTCTAGAACCAGAATCCAAATCGAATAGGGACTCCTAATTAGAATATAATTCCTAATAAATAACTCGTGTTCGGCAAGTCTAATTTGTGAAACTTCTGTGACAACCAAATTTAGATGTCACCAAATGGTGACATTATGTCACCAAATGTGACATCAAATTTTCCAACAATTCCAAAGTGCTCGATCAACATCTTCACGTTTTGGAACTTGTGCTCACATTTGAGCCAACACCTTTTATTTGTTTTAAATACTTCTTCATATTTAACATATGTCTTCCAATGAATTTTTTCTTATAACATTGCGAGACCTTTATTTTGATTAGTTACATTTTTGTAGTGCATCTGAGTAGCTTAGTGGTTCAACTGTTTTTGTAAGCAATTCGCTCGCATTTTAAGTTATAGGATGTTTTGTATTGAATGGAAGGTTCTACATTTATTCAATTGCTTGTAAATTTTCCTGAATATCAATTTGATGTCTCATATTTATTTATTTTTGATTTTTTTCCTATTTTTTGTCTAAAAAAATGTACTCCGGCCGTATATGTTAGAACAATAGAATGTGTACATTTAAATACAACTTCGACATTTAACAGTAAACTAAATAAAATACGGAGTGGCATGCATGGAGCATTTTTACTCTGGGTGTGGGGGGGGGGGGGGGGGGGGTTAAAAATAAACATGATATGACACATTTGACTTTGCTGACATATACACGACGTTAAGCAAAATGGAATATATTAGCAAATGCATTCAAAAAAACTAGTTGAAAGACCCGTAAATTCACGGATTTATTAAAAGAAATAATGAATGATACGTTATAATTGACAGATTTTATTAAACCGGCATGTGAATCTTAAATAAATGAAGTTTATTTATGATATAATGAGTTTGTAAGTGTAAGTTAAACAGATGTTTGAAACTTTTTATTAAACAAATAGATATTGTAAGGTGGACATTCATAACAAGAAAAGTCACAAAACTATTTTGCAAATGTTGAGATTATGTACAAATACTTCAAATTTAATTATGACAACGATATTAATTTTAAGTTGTATAATATGATATGATGCAAGGTGGACATCCAAAGGAAGTCATGATACGTTGGTTAGATAAACAACCAAACTGCAACTACAACTTACAGTATATTCTAAATATAACAGAAGGACCTACAAAACTATCTAGCTTATCAATATTGTAAACAAAGTGCATATAAGACAAAGAGAACGATCAAAGAGAAGAAAAAAATGAAAGGCGGTATAATTTTTTTCAAATGAACATCGTATTTATTTAAATAGCTTTCATTGTGTACAGGAACCTAGCCTAATCCTCCCAAGATCATTTCAACTCTTATACCGTACTTAGAAATCATAATTTACAAATATCAAGTTCAACCCTAACTGGAATTCTTTTTTGAATGGAACGCCAAATGAATATCCCAACTTTTTGGGGGATGAGTTTGTTACGTGGTAAAGATGTGATAGTTGTGTTCGAGCCGTATTTTAAGTTGTTGATTGTTTGTGTGAGTGATTTGGATGAAAAAGTTTCAGAGGTGTCTAAGGACCATTTCCATGAGTCGGGTTTGTTAGATAATGAGACTGTTGAGAGTAGATTATTTAGCTCCTCTAGTTCATTAGATGTTCGACCAACAGTGTGACGCCCCGTACAAAACCATCGTGTACGGATCATCAACAACAGGATCATTACAAGGTCAAACACTATATGCTGTTTGAAAATAAGTTTGCATTCATAAAGAGGGGTAACGTCTTTACCGACGTTAAATGTTTTACAAACGATAGTGTGCTTCTACGAATAGAAAGCAACAACATAAGTACGAGACTCAAAGGTCATTACAATTTCATTGTTCAAAAGTAACATAGTTCGTGAATAAAAGTAAAAATTTTATGCAAAAACATCTCTAAACAAAAGCAGCGGGAGTCTACACAGCAAGTCTAACAGCGAGACTAATACAGCGGAAGCATCAAACGTCTAAGCACCTGAGAAATAACATGCTTAAAATGTCAACACGAATGTTGGTGAGCTATAGCTTAATTGTAACAGTAATGTAAGGTAGGTCACGAGATTTCGTATTCAAAACAGTATGAAAAGTATATGCTTAACCGTGGGCACTTGGTAACTAACTTAACGTAAATATCACCCCCTAAAAGTAAACTTGGCGAGTGCGTAAGTCTACGAAGTATTAAACACCCGTTAAATGCTAGCGCGACTAGCCCGAGTGGGGATGTCAAACCCTATGGATCGATATCTAAGATTCTCGTTCACCGGTTCATAAACCAATGACTAAACGTTACCGAGCTAAGGGGAAAGTTTATGCCGTTATATAACCCACACATATAAAAGTTTAAGTACTCGTTCCTAGTAAGTAAAACATAAAAAGTGCATGTATTCTCAGTCCCAAAAATAGTTGAAGTAAAAAAGGGAAGCTATAACTCACAGTGAATAAGCAGTAAAAGTCGATACGAGATAAGTAAGTAAGTAGTTGGTCCGAAAGGTCCTCAACATAAGTCAAAAGTTACTAAGTCAGTAAATCGTTCCCAAAGGTTTGAAAGTATGTAAATTAAGTCTTAAGTATCATCATCATTCATCATCAATCAAAAAGAGTAAAGTAGGTTTCAATCAAGAATAGAGATCGAAACAAAGGCTGACTTCGTTCAGCTGCTACGACCTCTATACAAATCGAAAAGATGCGTAGTCAGTGGCCATGGCTCCGTATGTGAGTCCTCCAACCACTGACCAATTTTCATAACCAAACTCGTCTTCGTTTGACCGTGGCGACAGTTTAAGTGCGAGTAGGTCAGAAATTTCAGCATAACGTTACAAAGACGTAGTGACTTTCGGAAGGCTATAAATCCTAAACCGTATATCGGATTAAGACGAGTCTTAAACGAAAAGTTATCTAATCGAACCGAAATATCTGTAAATCAACTTTTCCAGTAGACCAGGTGACTGATCAGATCTAGAAAATAGTAAGCAAGGTGCTCCGGTGGGATTCTTGGTGCTTGATGCTCATCACGGTTCTCATCCTTGATGCTTATAGCTTCAAGTGTACAACTCGTTGATGTGTTTGCATCACTTTTGACCAAAGTTCTACCATTAACACACAACAATCAAGACTAAGAATTAAAACACAACTCATGTGAGAGTTTGAGCAAGGTGATGAACCAAAGTTGCATCACTTTTCTTAGTTTCAACACAAATACAAGTCTTATAAAGCTATAAACTTTGAATCAACTAAATAATCAAGACCTTAAGCTAGATAGCTTAGATCTTAACTAGATTTTAAAGATCTTAGACTAAAAAGTCTAGATCTCATGTTATTGGTGAAACACTAAGTCAAAACACTTAGACCTTCAACTTTACACAACCATAAGCTATGAAACTTAGATTTTGTAAAGTAAAGTGAACACAAATAAATGAATTCTTGTTTTAACAAGTTAGATGACCATAAGTTATATATCTTAGATCAATCTTACATGTGTGAAAGTTGTAAACTAGTAAGCTTAAACTTTCTTGTTCTTGAACTTTCAAAGTTAGACTTTGGTTACAAGATTTATGAGATCAAAGTTTAACAAGTAATCTTTGACCAAGCAACTTAAACAAATCGAAATCCATAAACATAAATGATAGATTTAAAGTCAAAAATAAACAAGTTCAAGTAAGGATTCTTTATATAAAAAGATATCAAGTCATAAACTTGAATCTTCATGAAATGAACTTTAAAGTTTCAATACTTGAACATGAAGAAGATCATAAAGTAATTTGATCTTAAAAGTTGTTACAAGTTCATGTAGAACCAAAAGCTACAAAGCTTTGATCCTTGTTATTGCTTCTTTATCATAAAAGAGATCAAAGATTGCAAGATAACATGAGGATTGAAGTTATAAAAATCAAAATCCAAAAATTACAATGATGATGATGATGCTACGGTTTTGAGAAGAAAAAGAAGAGAAAAAGAATTAAAAACCTTCAAGTTCTTCAAGAAAAGTTGAGAGAAAAGTAGAGAGAAATTTGAGAGAATAAGAGTGTGTGTTTTTGAAATGAAAATGAGTGAGTTAAAATGAAATGGTGGTGTTGGGTGGTGCCTTGTAGGCCGACGGTTGCAAGGGTGGGGTGGGGGGACCATTTGCTTGCTACTGGATGGTGGTACATGGTGGTGGTTGTACATGTTGGGTGGCATGGCATAAGGTGTTAAAACATGTAAGGAAATGGTACACTAGCATGCTTAATCTTGTCTAATCTACTAATGGACTTTGTCTTATACTTAATGGGCTAAATTAGTC
Organism: Rutidosis leptorrhynchoides; assembly: GCF_046630445.1. Lineage (NCBI taxonomy): Eukaryota > Viridiplantae > Streptophyta > Magnoliopsida > Asterales > Asteraceae > Rutidosis > Rutidosis leptorrhynchoides. Next base: position 636,114,212 of record NC_092336.1, read on the forward strand.
CATTAACTAGTCCATTAAGTGAGCCCATTAAGTTAAGTAGGTTGGGCCTTTAATTAACTAGGTCCATTAAGGTATTAGGTCCATTAAAACTAACTAGTAAGCATTAGTAACCACTAAGCATAATTAAGGAACCATAAAGCTAGGTAATTGTCATAAATAACTAACAATTATGTTTACATAGTCATAATATTCCAATTATGACTAAAGTTTAACGTGTACCAAGTACGTAACTCGTTTTAAACGGTAAGTGACACTAACGGTCGTAAATGCATTCAAGGATCATGTTAAGCACTTAATATCACGTTGTAAGGCATTAACGAAAATAGTTAACATAATTAATGACCCCAGAATATACTCTATCACAGTACGCACAAATACGCAGTTTCGTGAAAGAAATAAATATAATTAAAAGTCGAAAAAGTCGGGTCGTTACAAACAGGTCTTCGTAGCCAACACCAATTGCCGTAACTTGTGGTGTTTTCGGAAACGATTCTGTCCGCGACCGTTGCCTTTTTGTTTGTTTCTAACATATATAGTCTCCGGAATTGGGTGCTAAAACGCTCAGTTCCGCACCAAGTATCATTCCAAAATTGGAAGCTTTCTCCGTTTCCGATGCTCTTTACAAATGATGAGGTGAATCCTGATCCTAACTTATCCGCGATCTTTCCAGCTTTGATGATCTCTTTCCAAATTGTTTGCCCTGAAAAATTACCACTTGAAAAGTTAGTGTCTAACCCCCTCCCGTCCCATAGATGCTAGTGATAATTATGACCCATAAAGCATTTTTTCGTTCAAAAATCGCCACCACCATTTACAAAGTAGTGAGATGTTTTTGTTAAAAAGAGAGCCAATATTTAAACCGCCTTTTTTCATATGGTAGTAAGATTTGGTTCCATTTAATACAGTTTATTATATTTTTTGATTCAGACCCACCCCAAAAAAATTTCCTTCTTTTGGATTCGAGAGTGTTAAGAATGGATGTAGGGGCGTGGAAAAGGGAGAAGTAGTATAGTGGGATACTACTGAGGATGGATTTGGTTAAAGTCAAACGACCACCAAATGAAATGGTTTTGGCCTTCCACTCGGATAGTCTTTTGTCAATTTTTTTTCTATGATAGGCCTCCATGATGAGGCGTTGGAAGTGGGAACGCCGATGGGAAGACCGAGATATGTAAAAGCTGGGAAGCTGACAGTGCAGTTTATGTAATTGGCCATTAGGTCGGTTTCAGATTTTGAGACACCAATTCCATATAGTTTACTTTTTTTAAAGTTTACTTTTAAACCGGAAATTTTTTCAAAGCATTTAAGGAGTTTGGAGATATGTTTAGCATTTCTTTTGTGTAACATCCTGGCTTTTTCCGTTTACTTTCCGTTATACTATTTTAAAGTCCGTTATATAATTATAACATCTACCGTTAATACGCGTTTTAAAATATCTCGTTTAGGTAATTCACGCACCCGCTTTTGAACTTGAGGGACTAAACTTGCCAAGAAGCAAAAGACTTGACTAGGTCAACTAGTCAACAAGTCTTCTCCTCCATTCATTCTCCTCTTTTCTCTCTTTTACTACTTCAACTTTTCTCTCAACCTTCAAACAAAGAATCATCATCTATTTCAAATCGAGCAAGCATCAATCCAAACAAATTACATATTCGGAATCCTTGTATCTTCCTCTTCGAATCCATACCAACTTTATTGCATTTGGGTAACTTTCTAAAAACACTAGATTTTGTGTTCTTGATAATTTTAAGTTATAGAAGTGTTAATTAGTGTCTATGGCTCAAGTCTAACATGATTATGTGATTTATATGCTCGATCTCGTTATTTTAGTGTAACTAGAATGAACTTGAAAAGTGTGTGTTTGATCTTGGGTTTCGGATGATTAAATGTTGTTGATATGCTAAAGTGCAAGTATTAATTGTGTTACTAGCATCACTAGCTTCATTTTGATGTGTAGGTTGATTGAGAAAACTTAAATAACATGATTTATGAGTTTATGATTTTTGGTTAGGGTTAAGTGGTCTTCAATGTGAATTTTGATGCATTAAATGCTTGACAATGTTACTTGTAAGTGTTTAGTTGCAATGTGTGATTAATTACCTTCAAAACGGCATATCATTTATGTAAAATGGATCACCGAATCATGAAATGAGATTTATGAACTTGGATGCAATTAATGATGAGCATTAAATGCGGTTTGGTTGTTGTAAGTGGTAGATTGATTGATGAAATGTGTTTAGTTATTTTCCTCGTCAAATTACCATCCCAACGGTATAAGATACATGTTTTGATTGTTTGCGGATCATAAATTGTGTTTGTTTGGGTTTTGGTTCATGCACTTGTACAAAATTAGCAATCAAACCTGAGCACTGATCTGGACGCCATCCAGATTCCTGGACGCCATCCAGGCCTTCACATCTGGACGCCGTCCAGCCAATTTGGACGCCGTCCAGATGAACTGTCAGGTTCTGATTTGGTTGGTCATTTTTCGTTTAATTCTAATTATGCTACGCACCTCCGATTCACATGTAACTTGTTCTAACATGCTTATATATGATTAAAAACCTCAGAAAAATAGCTCGGGACCCGATCCGAACGTGTTGACTTTTTCGTTGACTTTGACCCGACCAAAGTTGTCTTTTGATCAAACTTAACCAAATACTTATGCAATCGTTCTAACGTGCTTTCATACTTGTATCTTTCATGAAACTTGACAACGTGACTCACATGCTATATCATCGAGTCGTAACGAGCCACAGGACTAATTGAACACTTTGATCGACCGTGTTTACCGATATTGATACGAACCTATTTGTTTAGGTCAAGACTAGCATTCGTTCTTGCACACGTTACTTTGTGAAGTACATTATACTATTCGTGCAACCAAGGTGAGATCATAGTCCCACCTTTTCAACAACTTTTACTCTTTAAACTATGGGATGAGAAACATATACGTATTATACTTTTATGATTTGAACACAAGTACGAAAACAAACATTCCACGTGCGAGTTAGAACAAAAAGGCCTCAATTCAATTATCATTAGTTACATTTGCAGGGTGTAAACGTGAACTTATGTTGTGTGATCACATGGGCTTGACAAGCCCTCATTCGGACGGTTCGTTACCGTTAGCGGATGAAATATATTTTCGAGTATATAGTGTAGGTTATAAAACTATGATAACGGGGTTCGTGAACAGTTAAGTCTTGATAATTGGGTGCTCCACAAACGTATAACAACTTTGGAATGAAAACGATTTTGATAATTAACGTTATGGCAATACAAAATCTTGTGGTTCAAAAACAACGTTTACTACTACACCTATGTTTTCACCAACGTTTTTCGTTGACAGTTTTCTATATGTTTTCTCAGGTCCTTGAACGCTAAATGATACATGCTTCTGCAATCTACTTTTTGATACTTGCTTGGATGTCGAGTATACATGCATACGGAGCGTCTTTTGACTTTACTTAAATTTGTGTCGCATAGGTTTCATTCGTACTTAAAACGTTGTAACGTAACTAGCCTTTGAACTACTTGGTAACAATTGAAACATCTTTACTTATGAAATGAATGCGACATACTTTTGGTCAAACGTTGTTTAAAGACTTATGACCACGTAAAGGGACCTAAGTAGACGGCGCCGTCAATGACGATTTTGTCGGGTCACTACAGATGGTATCAGAGCATTGGTTGTAGGGATTTAGAGTTCATTGGTGTCAACCCCGAGTCATAGGGTACATTGGTGAGTCTAGACTACAACCGGCATATAGACTTGAAGTAGGAATTACTTGACTACTTGTGCATTTATACTTGAACTCTTCTATTTGTACCTAACTCTTATTACATCTTAATCTCACGTTGTTTAATTTGATTGACACGCCATCTTGACTGTGACGCCCCGTACAAAACCATCGTGTACGGATCATCAATCAACAGGATCATTACATGGTCAAACACTATATGCTGTTTGAAAACCGATTCGCATTCATAAAAAGATAACGTTTTACAGAAGATAGCGCGCATCCTACGAATAGGAGCATAAACATAATTATTTGACCCTAAGGTCGTTACAAAGCCATTGTATGAAATTAACATAAACTACGAATGCAACAGAAGAGTTTCATGAATGAGACATCTCTAGTAATGCAGTGGATAACTAATACAGCAGGTCCGTAACAGCAAGACAGCAAATCTAACAGCATGACATCAAGTCTAACAGCGGAAGCAATAAACCTCTAGGCACCTGAGAAATACACACTTAAAAGTCAACACGAATGTTGGTGAGCTATAGTTTAAGTTGTAACAGTAACGTAAGGTAGGCCACGAGATTTCAGTGTAACAAATAGTCTGAAAAGTATATGTATAACCGTGGGCACCCGGTAACTAGACTTAACGTTTATAACCCCCTGAAAGTACACTTGGCGAGTGCGTATGTTCACGAAGTATTAAACACCCGTTAAATGCTAGCGCGACTAGCCCGAGTGGGGATGTCAAACCCTATGGATCCATATCTAAGATTCGCGTTCACCGGTTCAAAAACCAATGACTAAACGTTACCGTGCTAAAGGGAAAGTTTATGCCGCTGTATAACCCACACACATATAAAGTTTAAGTACTCGTGCCTAACATGTAAAACGTAAAAAGCGCGTGTATTCTCAGTCCCAAAATAATTAAAGTAAAAAGGGATGCTATAACTCACAGTGATAAAAGCGGTAAAGTCGGTAATGAAAGTACGCAAGTAGTAAGTCGGTCCGAAAGGTCCTCAACCTAAATCAAAGGTTACTAGGTCAGTAGGTTGTCTTTATAAATTCCAAAAGTGCATACAATAAGTTTAAGTGTCATCATCATCATCGTTCATTATCATAAAAGCTAAGTAGGTTCGACGAGAATAGAGATCGAAACAATAGGCTGATTTTGGTCATAATAGGGTGTAGTGACTCTCGGAGGGCCATAAATCCTAAACCGTAACTCGGATTAAGACGAGGCCTAAACGGAAAATCATCTACTCGAACCGAACTAACTGAAAATCAACTTTCCAGTAGCCCAGGTGGTCTGATCAGATACGAAAAACAGTAGGTAAGTGCTCCGGTAGGGTTCTTGGTGCTCATCACGGTTCTCATCCTTGATGCTCGTAGCTTCAAGTGTACAACTTGTTGATGGTTTAGCATCACTTTTGACCAAGATTTACCATAAATACACAATATGTTAAGACCAAGTAAGAACACAACTCATTCATGAGTCTTAGATGGATGATGAACCAAGGTTGCATCATATCCTTAGTCTTAACACAATTTCAATTCACAATAACAACTAAAGCTATAAAGTTTACATCAATTCAACAAGTATAAGCACAATCCAAGTCAAATGTGGTGATGGAACCCTAAGCTAGAGAGCTTGGATCCATTTCACACAAGTTACAAGGTTACAAAGCTAGAAAGCTTGAACCTTTAAGTGTTCTTGAAGATCTTGAAGTATAAAGCTTGGATCTTGAAGATACATGAAGATTACAAACAAAAGTTTGAATCTTTTTCACAAAACAACATGATCAAAGCAAAAAGAACTTAGATCTAACAAAAAGATATGAATATTCAAGCTAGAAAGCTTGCATCTTGTTTGTTCTTGAAGATCTTGAAGCATAAAGCTTGGATCTTGAAGATGCATGAAGATTACAAACAAAAGTTTGAATCTTTATCATAAAATAACAAGATTAAAGTAAAAGAAAGATGAATCTACAAAGTTGGTGAAGATTCAAAGCTAGAAAGCTTGAATCTTCAATGTTCTTGAAGGATTCATGCTTGAATCAACAAGATATAAGCAAGATCAAAGCTACAAGGAACTTGATCTCCTTAAGAATGATGATGAAGGTCACGAAAATGATGAAGAAAAGAGGAAGAAAAACAAAACTTACAAGTAAGGAAAGAAAGAAAGAACAAGTGTGTGAAAAACCAAAATGATCAAGTGTAAAATGGGAGGCAAATGACTAGTATTTATAAGCAAGGAAATTGACATGGATTGATGAGGTGGAAGGGTCTAGGGCCGTGATTTTGAGGGAGGGGAGGGGAGACACCATTTTGCTTTATGGATAATGGTTGTTTAAAGTGTGTACTTATGCTAGAATCCTAAGTGACAATATGGATAATCCTTATCCAAATGGCTAGTATGACTCATTAATTAATTAATTAATTTATTTATTTATTTGTTATTATGGGTCACTAGTAATAATACTTGGACTAATTAATTAGGTCACTAGTTAGAGTAGGGTGGGCTTGAGCCCATCAAGGTAGAAAGTCCAACAAGACTAATTATTGGGCTTTAGAAATTAAATAAATAAAATTAAGCATTCAAAGGCCCAAGTAATTATTATTATTATAAAATAATAATTAATATTGCACTGTCCAAATATTCCGGTTCCGACAAAAGTCAAACGTGCGCGCAGTACGCGTTTTATTCGTAACCGCAAGTAACACTAACGGTTATAAAGCATCCGGTGGACAAGTTAAGCATTCTACATATACCAAGGCACGTTTTAAAGTATATATGAATATAAAACACGTGTGCCAAGGTTCTGGAGTAATAAAGTAACACAGTACGCACAAATACGCAGTTTTGCTAAAATACAAAGCATAAAAGCTAGTCGAAAAAGTCGGGTCATTACATTACCCACCTGTTAATGGAAATTTCGTCCCGAAATTTAAGCTGATGGTGATGGAGTCGGGAAAAGGTGAGGATACTTCTGCATCATTTGATCCTCTCGTTCCCAGGTAAACTCAGGTCCACGCTTGGCATTCCATCGAACTCGGACAATTGGAATCTTATTGCGTTTCAAGGTTTTGACCTCACGGTCCATAATTTCGACAGGCTCTTCCACGAAGTGGAGTTTGTCATCAATCGTAAGTTCTTCCAATGGTATGATAAGTTCTGGTGGAGCAAGACACTTCTTCAAATTTGATACATGAAAGGTAGGATGAACGGCACTCAACTTAGTCAGAAGATCCAAACGGTAAGCGACGGGTCCAACACGTTCCAAAATTTCGAAAGGACCAATATATCGCGGGTTTAACTTTTCGCACTTTCCAAACCGAATTACACCTTTCCAAGGTGCGACCTTCAACATCACACGGCCACCTACGTTAAATTCGAAGTCTTTACTTTTAAGATCTGCATAACTCTTTTGGTGATCGTGGGCCGTCTTAAGTCTCGCTTGAATCTGAGAAATCTTCTCCGTCGTTTCATGGACTATCTCGGGTCCGGTGATTTGCACTTCACCTAACTCGGCCCAACAAATAGGAGAACGACACTTGCGGCCATATAACGCTTCAAAAGGTGCGGCTTTAATACTCGAATGATAACTGTTGTTGTAAGAGAATTCGACTAGCGGCAGATGCCTTTCCCAAGACTTTCCAAAGTCAATAACACAGGCACACAACATGTCCTCCAATGTCTAAATCGTTCGTTCACTCTAACCGTCGGTCTGTGGGTGATAAGCGGTGCTCATGTCGAGACGAGTTTCCAAGGCTTCTTGCAAAGAATGTCAGAATCTGGAAGCAAAACGGGGATCGTGATCTGAGATAATTGATAAGGGCACACCATGACGAGATACAACCTCTTTGATGTACAGTTGAGCAAGTCTCTCCATTGTATATGTTTCCTTCATTGCTAGGAAATGAGCAGATTTGGTAAGACGGTCAACGATAACCCAGATTGTATCGTATCCGCCCACCGTTTTTGATAGCTTCGTGATGAAATCCATCGTAATTGCTTCCCATTTCCATTGTGGGATTTCTGGTTGTTGAAGTAATCCAGATGGCCTCTGATGTTTAGCCTTAACCTTAGAACAAGTCAAACACCTTCCAACATAAGTTGCAACATCCTTCTTAATATTTGGCTACCAATACTGTTCCTTAAGATCGTGGTACATTTTTTCGGCTCCTGAATGAATCGAATATCTCGACTTGTGGGCTTCATCAAGTATAAGGTTCCTTAGATCTCCATAACGAGGTACCCAAATTCTTCCGGCATAGCATCGGAGTCCAGATTCCCTAACCTCGAATTTAGAGACGAGAATGTTCAAGTATTCACGAGATATGTTCTCCTCCTTGCGAGCTTATTCTTGGGCTGCTCGAATCTGACTATGGAGGTTCGAATGGATGGTGATGTTCAGAGCCCGAACACGAAGAGGTACCGTTCTCTCCTTTCGACTCAGAGCGTCGGCTACAACATTGGCCTTACCAGGATGGTAACGAAGTTCACAATTATAGTCGTTCAGCGTCTCAATCCATCGTCATTGTCTCATGTTCAGCTGCTTCTGATCAAAGATGTGCTGGAGGCTTTTGTAATCGGTGAATATGGTACTCTTTGTTCCATAGAGATAGTGTCTCCACAGCTTCAATGCGAAGACAACGGCTCCAAGTTCGAGATCGTGAGTAGTGTAGTTTCGCTCATGAATCTTCAGCTGACGAGATGCATAAGCAATGACCTTCATTCTTTGCATCAATACACAACCAAAACCATTCTTCGAAACATCGCAGTACATAACAAAGTCGTCACTGCCTTCGGGAAGAGATAAGACAGGTACGGTGGTTAACTTCTGCTTCAGGGTTTGAAATGCTGCTTCTTGTTCGGTTTCCCAAACGAACTTCTTTCCTTTGTGAGTCAGTGCGGTCAAAGGACGCGAAATCAATGAAAAACCTTCAATAATCCTTCTGTAGTAACCGGCAAGACCTAGAAATTGGCGGATGTGAGTCAGAGTAGTGGGTGTCTCCCACTTGCTGATAGCTTCAATATTGGCGGGGTCAACTTTGATACCTTGATCACTCACGATATGACCCAGAAATTGGACTTCCTTCAGCCAAAATTCACACTTGGAGAATTTGGCAAAAAGCTGCTCTCGTCTCAAGAGTTCGAGCACTAACCGAAGATGTTGCTCATGTTCTTCTTCGCTCTTGGAGTAGATGAGGATATCATCTATGAAGACGATAATGAATTTATCCAGATAAGGCTTACAGACACGATTCATGAGGTCCATGAACACGGCTGGTGCATTGGTTAATCCGAACGGCATAACGAGAAACTCGTAATGACCATAGCGGGTTTTAATGCAGTCTTCATCACATCACTCTCTTTCACTCTCAACTGGTGATAACCGGATCGCAAATCGATCTTAGAGTACACGCTTGATCCTTGTAGCTGATCAAAAAGATAGTCAATTCGGGGAAGAGGATATCGATTCTTGATCGTCAATTTGTTGAGTTCGCGGTAGTCAATACACATGCGAAAGGATCCATCCTTCTTCTTCACGAATAAAATGGGCGCGCCCCAAGGCGACGATCTCGGTTGGATAAACCCTCGGTCGAGCAATTCCTGCAGTTGACTCTGCAACTCTTGCAGTTCGGAATGTGCTAGTCGATAAGGTGCGCGAGCTACGGGTGCAGCTCCCGGCACTAGATCGATCTGGAACTCCACTGCTCTTGGTGGCGGTAATCCAGGCAACTCTTTCGGAAAGACGTCAGGGAATTCATTCACGATTCGCACGTCATTCACACTCTTCTCCTCTGATTCTAAAGCCTTCACGTGTGCTAAAACAGCAAGACGTCCTTTCTTCATGATCTTCTGCGCTTTCATACAACTAATGAGGTTCAGCTTCGAGTTACATCTCTCTCCGTAAATAGTCAGTGGCTCACCGTCTCCTTGTGGTATACGAAGAGCTTTATCTCCACAGATAATATCGGCCCTTACTTTAGTCAACCAGTCCATGCCGACAATCACGTCAAAGCTTCCCAATTTGATAGGTATTAAGTAAATTGCGAAATCCACACCAGCTATGTTAATAATAGCTCCTCGTCCAATTTGGTCAACTTTCTCAAGTTTTCCATTGGCTACCTCAACTAGCATATTCTCTTCTAAAGGCACTAATGACCAATCTATCTTAGAGCAAAAGTTTCTACATACATAGCTTCTATCGGCACCAGTATCAAATAGGACAGAGGCTAATAGTTTGTTGATAGTGAATATACCTGTAACCAAGTCGGGGTTCTCACGTGCATCCCTTGCATTAACGTTGAAAGCTCTACCACGCGGTGGTCCGCCGTCCTTCTTTTTATTGGGGCAATCATTCCTAAAGTGGCCCTGCTGTCCACACTCATAGCATTTCCTTGGCCCATTTTAGTTTGTCCTCACAGCTGGAATGGGAATCTTGCAGTTCTTGCCAACGTGCCCGATTTTGTTGCATTTCTCACAGACCGCATTACATTAACCGGTATGGTGCTTGTAGCACCTCTTGCACTGCGGTAGAGTACCCTTGTAGTTGGGGTTCGAACTGGTATTCGGGTTGGGGTTCCTTCCATCGTTTGGCCTCTTAGTGGGAGTTTGATCATAGGTTCTCCCCTTGTTGTTGTAGTCCCACTTACGCTTCTCACCACTGGCTCCCGATTCGGATTTACCCTTCTCCGGTTCTTTGCTGATAATTTGGTTCATAAGGGTATGCGCCATGCGCATAGCTGCCGGGACGTTGGGTGGATTAGAAGAGGTGACATTTCCTTGAATGGACATGGGAAGTCCCCATAAGTAGCATTCCATTCTCTTAAATTCCGGAGTGACCATCGTGGGACACATCAGCGCTAATTCCAGATACCTACGGTTGTAACCATCAAGATCGTTTCCCACAACCTTTAACTCCCAAAACTCAGCCTCCATATTCTGTATCTCCATCCTGGGGCAGTATTCTTCGATCATGGCCCCCTTGAATTCTTCCCACGGGATCGCATAAGCCTCATCAATACCCTTAGCTTGAGCCAGTGAGTTCCACCAGGTTAGGGCACCGTCTGACAGCGTACATGAGGCATACTTGGTTTTGTTCGCCTCTGAGCAGTTGCTGACGCAGAACACAGCTTCTAATTTCTCAAACCACCTAGTTAAACCAACTGGCCCCTCAGTGCTGCTAAAGTTGTGGGGCTTGCAGCTTTGGAACTCTTTGTAAGTGCAACCGTTCTGGACGTTCTGGTTAACCGGTGGGGCTGGGGGAATGAAATTTTCCATGGCTGCGGCTACTCTCTCGGCGATCATTTCCTCAATCTGTGCTGCTGTGGGTGCTGCTCGTCCGTTTGCCATTGCTCTTCTAAACAGAAATTTTGACTTAAGTCAAAATCCAGCATTCAATAAGTAGTAATATAGTATATAGCAACCAACATGGAATCAACGAAACACATGTTAACTAAGCAATGCAACCAAATAGAGATACCACAAAAACACCATACAGTAACGTAAATAGAACACTGTGCAAGAATTAAACAATACAAAGTTCCATTCATTAATAAATAGTTGCATACATTCGCTTAGGTTCGTACAATACATAAGTAAAACATGAACTACAAACGAGATTACATAATGAAATCTACTACAAATGCCCTATGGTCACGGTGGGTAAAGGATGTCCATTACGTGGGACATCTGGTCCTCGAGCTCAGATACCCGAGCATGGAGGATCTCCACTTCCCTCGCCAGTTCTTCGACTGAGGGAGATGGTGGGGCAGGCGGTGCAGTCGGTGAAGGTGGTGCCGGTGGTGCAGATGATCCGGCTCCATAAGTAGAGGCTGCAAAGCGGTAAGGCTTACAAATGAAAGGATCAGCAGGGTAAGGCACAACCCGCTTACGGGCGGTAACCCTACTGAAATGTCCCGTTCTTATTGATTAAAAACGTTCCATATTAATTGATTTCGTTGCGAGGTTTTGACCTCTATATGAGACGTTTTTCAAAGACTGCATTCATTTTTAAACAAACCATAACCTTTATTTCATCAATAAAGGTTTAAAAAGCTTTACGTAGATTATCAAATAATGATAATCTAAAATATCCTGTTTACACACGACCATTACATAATGGTTTACAATACAAATATGTTACAAAAAAATAAGTTTCTTGAATGCAGTTTTTACACAATATCATACAAGCATGGACTCCAAATCTTGTCCTTATTTAAGTATGCGACAGCGGAAGCTCTTAATAATCACCTGAGAATAAACATGCTTAAAACGTCAACAAAAATGTTGGTGAGTTATAGGTTTAACCTATATATATCAAATCGTAACAATAGACCACAAGATTTCATATTTCAATACACATCCCATACATAGAGATAAAAATCATTCATATGGTGAACACCTGGTAACCGACAATAACAAGATGCATATATAAGAATATCCCCATCATTCCGGGACACCCTTCGGATATGATATAAATTTCGAAGTACTAAAGCATCCGGTACTTTGGATGGGGTTTGTTAGGCCCAATAGATCTATCTTTAGGATTCGCGTCAATTAGGGTGTCTGTTCCCTAATTCTTAGATTACCAGACTTAATAAAAAGGGGCATATTCGATTTCGATAATTCAACCATAGAATGTAGTTTCACGTACTTGTGTCTATTTTGTAAATCATTTATAAAACCTGCATGTATTCTCATCCCAAAAATATTAGATTTTAAAAGTGGGACTATAACTCACTTTCACAGATTTTTACTTCGTCGGGAAGTAAGACTTGGCCACTGGTTGATTCACGAACCTATAACAATATATACATATATATCAAAGTATGTTCAAAATATATTTACAACACTTTTAATATATTTTGATGTTTTAAGTTTATTAAGTCAGCTGTCCTCGTTAGTAACCTACAACTAGTTGTCCACAGTTAGATGTACAGAAATAAATCGATAAATATTATCTTGAATCAATCCACGACCCAGTGTATACGTATCTCAGTATTGATCACAACTCAAACTATATATATTTTGGAATCAACCTCAACCCTGTATAGCTAACTCCAACATTCACATATAGAGTGCCTATGGTTGTTCCGAAATATATATAGATGTGTCGACATGATAGGTCGAAACATTGTATACGTGTCTATGGTATCTCAAGATTACATAATATATAATACAAGTTGATTAAGTTATGGTTGGAATAAATTTGTTACCAATTTTCACGTAGCTAAAATGAGAAAAATTATCCAATCTTGTTTTACCCATAACTTCTTCATTTTAAATCCGTTTTGAGTGAATCAAATTGCTATGGTTTCATATTGAACTCTATTTTATGAATCTAAACAAAAAAAGTATAGGTTTCTAGTCGGAAAAATAAGTTACAAGTCGTTTTTGTAAAGGTAGTCATTTCAGTCGAAAGAACGACGTCTAGATGACCATTTTAGAAAACATACTTCCACTTTGAGTTTAACCATAATTTTTGGATATAGTTTCATGTTCATAATAAAAATCATTTTCTCAGAATAACAACTTTTAAATCAAAGTTTATCATAGTTTTTAATTAACTAACCCAAAACAGCCCGCGGTGTTACTACGACGGCGTAAATCCGGTTTTACGGTGTTTTTCGTGTTTCCAGGTTTTAAATCATTAAGTTAGCATATCATATAGATATAGAACATGTGTTTAGTTGATTTTAAAAGTCAAGTTAGAAGGATTAACTTTTGTTTGTGAACAAGTTTAGAATTAACTAAACTATGTTCTAGTGATTACAAGTTTAAACCTTCGAATAAGATAGCTTTATATGTATGAATCGAATGATGTTATGAACATCATTACTACCTTAAGTTCCTTGGATGAACCTACTGGAAAAGAGAAAAATGGATCTAGCTTCAATGGATCCTTGGATGGCTCAAAGTTCTTGAAGCAAAATCATGACACGAAAACAAGTTCAAGTAAGATCATCACTTGAAATAAGATTGTTATAGTTATAGAAATTGAACCAAAGTTTGAATATGATTATTACCTTGTATTAGAATGATAACCTACTGTAAGAAACAAAGATTTCTTGAGGTTGGATGATCACCTTACAAGATTGGAAGTGAGCTAGCAAACTTGAAAGTATTCTTGATTTTATGAAACTAGAACTTTTGGAATTTATGAAGAACACTTAGAACTTGAAGATAGAACTTGAGAGAGTTCAATTAGATGAAGAAAATTGAAGAATGAAAGTGTTTGTAGGTGTTTTTGGTCGTTGGTGTATGGATTAGATATAAAGGATATGTAATTTTGTTTTCATGTAAATAAGTCATGAATGATTACTCATATTTTTGTAATCTTATGAGATATTTCATGCTAGTTGCCAAATGATGGTTCCCACATGTGTTAGGTGACTCACATGGGCTGCTAAGAGCTGATCATTGGAGTGTATATACCAATAGTACATACATCTAAAAGCTGTGTATTGTACGAGTACGAATACGGGTGCATACGAGTAGAATTGTTGATGAAACTGAACGAGAATGTAATTGTAAGCATTTTTGTTAAGTAGAAGTATTTTGATAAGTGTATTGAAGTCTTTCAAAAGTGTATAAATACATATTAAAACACTACATGTATATACATTTTAACTGAGTCGTTAAGTCATCGTTAGTCGTTACATGTAAGTGTTGTTTTGAAACCTTTAGGTTAACGATCTTGTTAAATGTTGTTAACCCAATGTTTATAATATCAAAAGAGATTTTAAATTATTATATTATCATGATATTATGATGTACGAATATCTCTTAATATGATATATATACATTAAATGTCGTTACAACGATAAACGTTACATATATGTCTCGTTTCAAAATCATTAAGTTAGTAGTCTTGTTTTTACATATGTAGTTCATTGTTAATATAATTAATGATATGTTTACTTATCGTAATATCATGTTAACTATATATATAACCATATATATGTCATCATATAGTTTTTTTACAAGTTTTAACGTTCGTGAATCACCGGTCAACTTGGGTGGTCAATTGTCTATATGAAACCTATTTCAATTAATCAAGTCTTAACAAGTTTGATTGCTTAACATGTTGGAAACATTTAATCATGTAAACATCAATCTCAATTAATATATATAAACATGGAAAAGTTCGGGTCACTACAGTACCTACCCGTTAAATAAATTTCGTCCCGAAATTTTAAGCTGTTGAAGGTGTTGACGAATCTTCTGGAAATAGATGCGGGTATTTCTTCTTCATCTGATCTTCACGCTCCCAGGTGAACTCGGGTCCTCTACGAGCATTCCATCGAACCTTAACAATTGGTATCTTGTTTTGCTTAAGTCTTTTAACCTCACGATCCATTATTTCGACGGGTTCTTCGATGAATTGGAGTTTTTCGTTGATTTGGATTTCATCTAACGGAATAGTGAGATCTTCTTTAGCAAAACATTTCTTCAAATTCGAGACGTGGAAAGTGTTATGTACAGCCGCGAGTTGTTGAGGTAACTCAAGTCGGTAAGCTACTGGTCCGACACGATCAATAATCTTGAATGGTCCAATATACCTTGGATTTAATTTCCCTCGTTTACCAAATCGAACAACGCCTTTCCAAGGTGCAACTTTAAGCATGACCATCTCTCCAATTTCAAATTCTATATCTTTTCTTTTAATGTCAGCGTAGCTCTTTTGTCGACTTTGGGCGGTTTTCAACCGTTGTTGAATTTGGATGATCTTCTCGGTAGTTTCTTGTATAATCTCCGGACCCGTAATCTGTCTATCCCCCACTTCACTCCAACAAATCGGAGACCTGCACTTTCTACCATAAAGTGCTTCAAACGGCGCCATCTCAATGCTTGAATGGTAGCTGTTGTTGTAGGAAAATTCTGCTAACGGTAGATGTCGATCCCAACTGTTTCCGAAATCAATAACACATGCTCGTAGCATGTCTTCAAGCGTTTGTATCGTCCTTTCGCTCTGCCCATCAGTTTGTGGATGATAGGCAGTACTCATGTCTAGACGAGTTCCTAATGCTTGCTGTAATGTCTGCCAGAATCTTGAAATAAATCTGCCATCCCTATCAGAGATAATAGAGATTGGTATTCCATGTCTGGAGACGACTTCCTTCAAATACAGTCGTGCTAACTTCTCCATCTTGTCATCTTCTCTTATTGGTAGGAAGTGTGCTGATTTGGTGAGACGATCAACTATTACCCAAATAGTATCAAAACCACTTGCAGTCCTTGGCAATTTAGTGATGAAATCCATGGTAATGTTTTCCCATTTCCATTCCGGGATTTCGGGTTGTTGAAGTAGACCTGATGGTTTCTGATGCTCAGCTTTAACCTTAGAACACGTCAAACATTCTCCTACGTATTTAGCAACATCGGCTTTCATACCCGGCCACCAAAAATGTTTCTTGAGATCCTTGTACATCTTCCCCGTTCCAGGATGTATTGAGTATCTGGTTTTATGAGCTTCTCTAAGTACCATTTCTCTCATATCTCCAAATTTTGGTACCCAAATCCTTTCAGCCCTATATCGGATTCCGTCTTCCCGAATATTAAGATGCTTCTCCGATCCTTTGGGTATTTCATCCTTTAAATTTCCCTCTTTTAAAACTCCTTGTTGCGCCTCCTTTATTTGAGTAGTAATGTTATTATGAATCATTATATTCATAGATTTTACTCGAATGGGTTCTCTGTCCTTCCTGCTCAAGGCATCGGCTACCACATTTGCCTTCCCCGGGTGGTAACGAATCTCAAAATCGTAATCATTCAATAATTCAATCCACCTACGCTGCCTCATATTCAGTTGTTTCTGATTAAATATGTGTTGAAGACTTTTGTGGTCGGTATATATAATACTTTTGACCCCATATAAGTAGTGCCTCCAAGTCTTTAATGCAAAAACAACCGCGCCTAATTCCAAATCATGCGTCGTATAATTTTGTTCGTGAATCTTCAATTGTCTAGACGCATAAGCAATCACCTTCGTTCGTTGCATTAATACACAACCGAGACCTTGCTTTGATGCGTCACAATAAATCACAAAATCATCATTCCCTTCAGGCAATGACAATATAGGTGCCGTAGTTAGCTTTTTCTTCAATAACTGAAACGCTTTCTCTTGTTCATCATTCCATTCAAATTTCTTCCCTTTATGCGTTAATGCAGTCAAGGGTTTTGCTATTCTGGAAAAGTCTTGGATGAACCTTCTGTAGTAACCAGCTAGTCCTAAAAACTGGCGTATGTGTTTCGGAGTTTTCGGGGTTTCCCACTTTTCAACAGTTTCTATCTTTGCCGGATCCACCTTAATACCTTCTTTGTTCACTATGTGACCGAGGAATTGAACTTCTTCCAACCAAAATGCACACTTTGAAAACTTAGCGTACAATTCTTCCTTCCTCAATACTTCTAACACCTTTCTCAAATGTTCACCGTGTTCTTGGTCATTCTTTGAGTAAATAAGTATGTCATCAATGAAAACAATGACAAACTTGTCAAGGTATGGTCCACACACTCGGTTCATAAGGTCCATGAACACAGCTGGTGCATTAGTTAAACCAAACGGCATGACCATAAACTCGTAATGACCGTAACGTGTTCTGAAAGCAGTCTTTGGAATATCATCTTCTTTCACCCGCATTTGATGATACCCGGAACGTAAGTCAATCTTTGAATAAACAGACGAGCCTTGTAGTTGATCAAATAAGTCGTCGATTCTCGGTAGTGGGTAGCGGTTCTTGATGGTAAGTTTGTTCAACTCTCGGTAGTCGATACACAACCTGAATGTACCATCTTTCTTCTTGACAAACAAAACAGGAGCTCCCCACGGTGATGTGCTTGGTCGAATGAAACCACGCTCTAAAAGTTCTTGTAATTGGCTTTGCAGTTCTTTCATCTCGCTGGGTGCGAGTCTGTAAGGAGCACGAGCTATTGGTGCAGCTCCTGGTACAAGATCTATTTGAAATTCAACGGATCGATGTGGGGGTAATCCCGGTAATTCTTTCGGAAATACATCGGGAAATTCTTTTGCAATGGGAACATCATTGATGCTCTTTTCTTCAGTTTGTACTTTCTCGACGTGTGCTAGAACAGCATAGCAACCTTTTCTTATTAGTTTTTGTGCCTTCAAATTACTAATAAGATGTAGCTTCGTGTTGCCCTTTTCTCCGTACACCATTAAGGGTTTTCCTTTTTCTCGTATAATGCGAATTGCATTTTTGTAACAAACGATCTCCGCTTTCACTTCTTTCAACCAGTCCATACCGATTATCACATCAAAACTCCCTAACTCTACTGGTATCAAATCAATCTTAAATGTTTCGCTAACCAGTTTAATTTCTCGATTCCGACATATATTATCTGCTGAAATTAATTTACCATTTGCTAATTCGAGTAAAAATTTACTATCCAAAGGCGTCAATGGACAACTTAATTTAGCACAAAAATCTCTACTCATATAGCTTCTATCTGCACCCGAATCAAATAAAACGTAAGCAGATTTATTGTCAATAAGAAACGTACCCGTAACAAGCTCCGGGTCTTCCTGTGCCTCTACCGCATTAATATTGAAAACTCTTCCACGGCCTTGTCCATTCGTGTTCTCCTGGTTCGGGCAATTTCTAATAATGTGGCCTGGTTTTCCACATTTATAACAAACTACATTGGCATAACTTGCTCCGACACTACTTGCTCCGCCATTACTCGTTCCGACACCATTTGTTCCTTTCGTTCTATTAACCCCTGGTCCGTAGACCTCACACTTCGCCGCGCTATGACCATTTCTTTTACACTTGTTGCAAAATTTGGTGCAGAACCCCGAGTGATTCTTTTCACACCTTTGGCATAGTTGCTTCTGATTGTTGTTGTTGTTGCGGTTATTATTGTTGTTGGGATGATTGTTGTAGTTGCTGTTGTTGTTGTTGTTGTTGTTGTTGTTGTTGGGCCGTTTGTTGTAGTTGCGATTGATTTTGCGATTGTTGGGATAATTGTTGCGATTATTGTTGTAATTGCTGTTGTTGTTGTATTGGTGATTCTTATCACCGTTTTCCTCCCACTTTCTTTTGACTTGCTTCACATTGGCCTCTTCAGCAGTCTGTTCTTTAATTCTTTCTTCAATCTGGTTCACTAGTTTGTGAGCCATTCTACATGCCTGTTGTATGGAGGCGGGCTCGTGTGAACTTATATCTTCTTGGATTCTTTCCGGTAATCCTTTCACAAACGCGTCGATCTTCTCTTCCTCATCTTCGAATGCTCCCGGACACAATAGGCACAATTCTGTGAATCGTCTTTCGTACGTGGTAATATCAAATCCTTGGGTTCGTAACCCTCTAAGTTCTATCTTGAGCTTATTGACCTCGGTTCTGGGACGGTACTTCTCGTTCATCAAGTGCTTGAATGCTGACCACGGTAGTGCGTACGCATCATCTTGTCCCACTTGCTCTAGATAGGTATTCCACCATGTTAACGCAGAACCTGTGAAGGTATGCGTAGCGTACTTCACTTTGTCCTCTTCAGTACACTTACTTATGGCAAACACCGATTCAACCTTCTCGGTCCACCGTTTCAATCCGATCGGTCCTTCGGTTCCATCAAATTCCAAAGGTTTGCAGGCAGTGAATTCTTTGTAGGTGCATCCTACACGATTTCCTGTACTGCTAGATCCAAGGTTATTGTTGGTATGTAGCGCAGCCTGTACTGCGGCTATGTTTGAAGCTAGAAAAGTACGGAATTCCTCTTCATTCATATTCACGGTGTGTCGAGTAGTCGGTGCCATTTCCTTCAAAATAGTTAAATGGAACAAGTTAATCATACAGAATATTAAGAGTAGTTAATAGTATTTCGTAGCATAATATGAACTCATTTATAAAAGCTTTTTCTTCATATTAGCGTTTTATAAGTTTAAATTCGGGTAGTACCTACCCGTTAAGTTCATACTTAGTAGCTAATATACAATTCAACTACTACAATTCTATATGAAAAACTGATTATAATAATATTTCGCGTTCAAACTTTTATACAATATTTTACAAACTTACAATACCGCTTATTTTACATAAAGCATGAAATATAGCACACAATAACTTTGATACAAGATAGTTGTGAAGACAATTCTAGCTAGTACACAAGTCGTTCAGCAAAGGCAATAAAGACACGTAATTCATACGTCCAGAAACAAGTCATGCATTCTGGTTTTACTAGGACTACTTCCCATCCTTGGTCTTGTGCAACATAACCGTTATGGCCGTTGATAAGACAGCGTGTTGTAACGTCATCAAAGGGACGAGGGTTACGTAATGTCCAACAGTCCCGTAATAATCTAAAAACCTCATTTCTTACCCCAATTACCGACTCCGTCACTTGTGGAAACGTTTTGTTTAATAGTTGTAGCCCGATGTTCTTGTTCTCACTTTGGTGAGAAGCGAACATTACTAATCCGTAAGCATAACATGCTTCTTTATGTTGCATGTTAGCCGCTTTTTCTAAATCACGAAGTCCAATATTCGGATATATTGAGTCAAAATAATTTCTTAACCCGTTGCGTAAAATAGCATTTGGGTTCCCCGCAATATATGCGTCAAAGTAAACACATCGTAACTTATGGGTTTCCCAATGTGATATCCCCCATCTTTCAAACGAAAGTCTCTTATAAACCAAGACATTCTTGAAACGTTCTTCGAATGTCTTACAAACTGATCTCGCCTTAAATAGTTGTGCCGAAGAATTCTGGCCGACTCTAGACAAGATTTCATCAATCATGTCTCCGGGTAGGTCTCTTAAAATATTGGGTTGTCTATCCATTTTGTGTTTTTAAACTGTAAAATAGACAAGAGTTAGATTCATAAAAAAAATACTTATTAATACAAGCAATTTTTACATATATCATAAAGCATAAGAACACTATATTCCATATATTACACCACACGAATACAACTATCTTATTCCGACTCGCTCGTTTCTTCTTCTTCGGTTTTGGTTCGTTTTGCCAAGTTTCTAGGGATATATGATGTTCCCCTAATACGAGCCGTCGTTGTCCACATTGGTTTAGAAAAACCTGGTGGTTTAGAGGTTCCCGGGTCATTGTTACAACTTAAGGACTTCGGGAGTTGACGATACATATAAAGTTCATCGGGGTTGGAATTAGATTTCTCTATTTTTATGCCCTTTCCCTTATTATTTTCTTTTGCCTTTTTAAATTCAGTTGGGGTAATTTCTATAACATCATCGGAATTCTCGTCGGAATCCGATTCATCGGAGAATTGGTAATCCTCCCAATATTTTGCTTCCTTGGCGGAAACACCATTGACCATAATTAACTTTGGTCGGTTGGTTGAGGATTTTCTTTTACTTAACCGTTTTATTATTTCCCCCACCGGTTCTATTTCTTCATCCGGTTCCGATTCTTCTTCCGGTTCCGATTCTTCTTCCGGTTCCGACTCTTCTTCCGGTTCCTCTTCGGGAACTTGTGAATCAGTCCACAAATTATTCCAATTTACATTTGACTCTTCATTATTATTAGGTGAGTCAATGGGACTTGTTCTAGAGGTAGACATCTATCACATAATATCAAACACGTTAAGAGATTAATATATCACATAATATTCATATGTTAAAAATATATAGTTTCCAACAAAAATGTTAAGCAATCATTTTTAAAGAAAACACGGTCGAAGTCCAGACTCACTAATGCATCCTAACAAACTCGATAAGACACACTAATGCAAATTTTCTGGTTCTCTAAGACCAACGCTCGGATACCAACTGAAATGTCCCGTTCTTATTGATTAAAAACGTTCCATATTAATTGATTTCGTTGCGAGGTTTTGACCTCTATATGAGACGTTTTTCAAAGACTGCATTCATTTTTAAACAAACCATAACCTTTATTTCATCAATAAAGGTTTAAAAAGCTTTACGTAGATTATCAAATAATGATAATCTAAAATATCCTGTTTACACACGACCATTACATAATGGTTTACAATACAAATATGTTACAAAAAAATAAGTTTCTTGAATGCAGTTTTTACACAATATCATACAAGCATGGACTCCAAATCTTGTCCTTATTTAAGTATGCGACAGCGGAAGCTCTTAATAATCACCTGAGAATAAACATGCTTAAAACGTCAACAAAAATGTTGGTGAGTTATAGGTTTAACCTATATATATCAAATCGTAACAATAGACCACAAGATTTCATATTTCAATACACATCCCATACATAGAGATAAAAATCATTCATATGGTGAACACCTGGTAACCGACAATAACAAGATGCATATATAAGAATATCCCCATCATTCCGGGACACCCTTCGGATATGATATAAATTTCGAAGTACTAAAGCATCCGGTACTTTGGATGGGGTTTGTTAGGCCCAATAGATCTATCTTTAGGATTCGCGTCAATTAGGGTGTCTGTTCCCTAATTCTTAGATTACCAGACTTAATAAAAAGGGGCATATTCGATTTCGATAATTCAACCATAGAATGTAGTTTCACGTACTTGTGTCTATTTTGTAAATCATTTATAAAACCTGCATGTATTCTCATCCCAAAAATATTAGATTTTAAAAGTGGGACTATAACTCACTTTCACAGATTTTTACTTCGTCGGGAAGTAAGACTTGGCCACTGGTTGATTCACGAACCTATAACAATATATACATATATATCAAAGTATGTTCAAAATATATTTACAACACTTTTAATATATTTTGATGTTTTAAGTTTATTAAGTCAGCTGTCCTCGTTAGTAACCTACAACTAGTTGTCCACAGTTAGATGTACAGAAATAAATCGATAAATATTATCTTGAATCAATCCACGACCCAGTGTATACGTATCTCAGTATTGATCACAACTCAAACTATATATATTTTGGAATCAACCTCAACCCTGTATAGCTAACTCCAACATTCACATATAGAGTGTCTATGGTTGTTCCGAAATATATATAGATGTGTCGACATGATAGGTCGAAACATTGTATACGTGTCTATGGTATCTCAAGATTACATAATATATAATACAAGTTGATTAAGTTATGGTTGGAATAAATTTGTTACCAATTTTCACGTAGCTAAAATGAGAAAAATTATCCAATCTTGTTTTACCCATAACTTCTTCATTTTAAATCCGTTTTGAGTGAATCAAATTGCTATGGTTTCATATTGAACTCTATTTTATGAATCTAAACAAAAAAAGTATAGGTTTCTAGTCGGAAAAATAAGTTACAAGTCGTTTTTGTAAAGGTAGTCATTTCAGTCGAAAGAACGACGTCTAGATGACCATTTTAGAAAACATACTTCCACTTTGAGTTTAACCATAATTTTTGGATATAGTTTCATGTTCATAATAAAAATCATTTTCTCAGAATAACAACTTTTAAATCAAAGTTTATCATAGTTTTTAATTAACTAACCCAAAACAGCCCGCGGTGTTACTACGACGGCGTAAATCCGGTTTTACGGTGTTTTTCGTGTTTCCAGGTTTTAAATCATTAAGTTAGCATATCATATAGATATAGAACATGTGTTTAGTTGATTTTAAAAGTCAAGTTAGAAGGATTAACTTTTGTTTGTGAACAAGTTTAGAATTAACTAAACTATGTTCTAGTGATTACAAGTTTAAACCTTCGAATAAGATAGCTTTATATGTATGAATCGAATGATGTTATGAACATCATTACTACCTTAAGTTCCTTGGATGAACCTACTGGAAAAGAGAAAAATGGATCTAGCTTCAATGGATCCTTGGATGGCTCAAAGTTCTTGAAGCAAAATCATGACACGAAAACAAGTTCAAGTAAGATCATCACTTGAAATAAGATTGTTATAGTTATAGAAATTGAACCAAAGTTTGAATATGATTATTACCTTGTATTAGAATGATAACCTACTGTAAGAAACAAAGATTTCTTGAGGTTGGATGATCACCTTACAAGATTGGAAGTGAGCTAGCAAACTTGAAAGTATTCTTGATTTTATGAAACTAGAACTTTTGGAATTTATGAAGAACACTTAGAACTTGAAGATAGAACTTGAGAGAGTTCAATTAGATGAAGAAAATTGAAGAATGAAAGTGTTTGTAGGTGTTTTTGGTCGTTGGTGTATGGATTAGATATAAAGGATATGTAATTTTGTTTTCATGTAAATAAGTCATGAATGATTACTCATATTTTTGTAATCTTATGAGATATTTCATGCTAGTTGCCAAATGATGGTTCCCACATGTGTTAGGTGACTCACATGGGCTGCTAAGAGCTGATCATTGGAGTGTATATACCAATAGTACATACATCTAAAAGCTGTGTATTGTACGAGTACGAATACGGGTGCATACGAGTAGAATTGTTGATGAAACTGAACGAGAATGTAATTGTAAGCATTTTTGTTAAGTAGAAGTATTTTGATAAGTGTATTGAAGTCTTTCAAAAGTGTATAAATACATATTAAAACACTACATGTATATACATTTTAACTGAGTCGTTAAGTCATCGTTAGTCGTTACATGTAAGTGTTGTTTTGAAACCTTTAGGTTAACGATCTTGTTAAATGTTGTTAACCCAATGTTTATAATATCAAAAGAGATTTTAAATTATTATATTATCATGATATTATGATGTACGAATATCTCTTAATATGATATATATACATTAAATGTCGTTACAACGATAAACGTTACATATATGTCTCGTTTCAAAATCATTAAGTTAGTAGTCTTGTTTTTACATATGTAGTTCATTGTTAATATAATTAATGATATGTTTACTTATCGTAATATCATGTTAACTATATATATAACCATATATATGTCATCATATAGTTTTTTTACAAGTTTTAACGTTCGTGAATCACCGGTCAACTTGGGTGGTCAATTGTCTATATGAAACCTATTTCAATTAATCAAGTCTTAACAAGTTTGATTGCTTAACATGTTGGAAACATTTAATCATGTAAACATCAATCTCAATTAATATATATAAACATGGAAAAGTTCGGGTCACTACACCTACGACGCTGACCATGTGCGTTAGTGAACGCTCGACCTCCGTTGATCCCCGGAATAACGGTGCCATCGAAACGGTACCACTTCTTCGGCGGGGTGGAGGGTGGCTGTACAGGTGCATCATCAGGGTCCTCCTCTTCGGAGTCATCGTCACTAGTGTTATCTGTGGATGAGTCGTCGGATGATGAATCGTCGAAAACAGCTGGAGGTGGCGGCGATTGGCAACCGGTAGTCATGATCCGGTATCTGAAGGGTGGGATCGGTATGACACGTCCATCAGGAAGGCGTCGGCACCAATGGTTATGCTCATTACGGAACGGAACGTCCACGTATTCCCCGGGAATCACAACACCACCGGAGCGGGGCTGTGGCTCCGAGGGTCCTGGGGCAAGTAGAGCTGGAATCTCTGGGGGGTCCTGGGCTCCGCCTGAGGTAACCACTGGCACAGGTGTATGGCTGCTGGTTCCGGAGGATGAAGCGCCGGGGTCACTGGTTAACGGGACCTGTGTGTCGGTAGCAGCAGTAGGTGAGGTGGCTGACGAGTCTGAATCGCTGTCCAAAATGATGGCAGGTGGAATATCCGACACCTGAACAAGGAAAATAACTTTTCCATATCAGTAAGTCATAAGCAAGCATGTATTAGGCACTATAGCAACCTAGCATGGCAATAACAATAGTGCTAAACAGAAATAACACGCGGAAGCAGATTGTAATCATGCAATAGCGGAAATAAGCATACAGCAAGTTCGCACGGCAGTAAAGATAAGAAATAGCATGCAGTAAGATCATACTGCTGAGAAAGTAGACAAAAGCATGCAGTAAGTTTTGCAGAAACAAGTAAACTAGCAAGTTGTAGATTAGTCCTATTAGTGAATCCTACTCGGGTCGGTCTAGACTCATAATGCAACCTAATTTCCTACAACCAATGCTCTGATACCAAATGTGATGCCCCGTACAAATTCATCGTGTACGGATCATCAATCAACAGGATCATTACATGGTCAAACACTATATGCTGTTTGAAAACCGATTTGCATTCATAAAAAGATAACGTTTTATAGAAGATAGCGCGCATCCTACGAATAGGAGCATAAACATAATTATTTGACCCTAAGGTTGTTACAAAGCCATTGTTTGAAATTAACATAAACTACAAATGCAACAGAAGAGTTTCATGAATGAGACATCTCTAGTAATGCAGCGGATAACTAATACAGCAGGTCCGTAACAGCAAGACAGCAAATCTAACAGCATGACATCAAGTCTAACAGCGGAAGCAATAAACCTCTAGGCACCTGAGAAATACACACTTAAAAGTCAACACGAATGTTGGTAAGCTATAGTTTAAGTTGTAACAGTAACGTAAGGTAGGCCACGAGATTTCAGTGTAACAAATAGTATGAAAAGTATATGTATAACCGTGGGCACCAGGTAACTAGACTTAACGTTTATAACTCCCTGAAAGTACACTTGGCGAGTGCGTATGTTCACGAAGTATTAAACACCCGTTAAATGCTAGCGCGACTAGCCCGAGTGGGGATGTCAAACCCTATGGATCCATATCTAAGATTCGCGTTCACCTGTTCAAAAACCAATGACTAAACGTTACCGTGGTAAAGGGAAAGTTTATGCCGTTGTATAACCCACACACATATAAAGATTAAGTACTCGTGCCTAACATGTAAAACGTAAAAAGCGCATGTATTCTCAGTCCCAAAATAATTAAAGTAAAAAGGGATGCTATAACT
The DNA here is from genome assembly GCF_046630445.1 of Rutidosis leptorrhynchoides. NCBI lineage: Eukaryota > Viridiplantae > Streptophyta > Magnoliopsida > Asterales > Asteraceae > Rutidosis > Rutidosis leptorrhynchoides. The sequence goes on from NC_092336.1 coordinate 636,140,730, forward strand.
CACAGTGATAAAAGCGGTAAAGTCGGTAATGAAAGTACGCAAGTAGTAAGTCGGTCCGAAAGGTCCTCAACCTAAATCAAAGGTTACTAGGTCAGTAGGTTGTCTTTATAAATTCCAATAGTGCATAAAATAAGTTTAAGTGTCATCATCATCATCGTTCATTATCATAAAAGCTAAGTAGGTTTGACAAGAATAGAGAACGAAACAATAGGCTGACTTCGGTCAGCTGTTACGACCTCTACATAAATCGAAAAGACACATAGTCAGTGGTCATGGCTCTGTATATGAGTCCCCTAACAGCTTACCAATTTCCAGAACCTAACTCGTCTTTGTTTGACCGTGGCGACGGTTTAAGTGCGAGTAGGTCAGAAATTTCAGCACAACGTTAATAGGGTGTAGTGACTCTCGGAGGGCCATAAATCCTAAACCGTAACTCGGATTAAGACGAGGCATAAACGGAAAATCATCTACTCGAACCGAACTAACTGTAAATTAACTTTCCAGTAACCCAGGTGGTCTGATCAGATACGAAAAACAGTAGGTAAGTGCTCTGGTGGGGTTCTTGGTGCTTGATGCTCATCACGGTTCTCATCCTTGATGCTCGTAGCTTCAAGTGTACAACTCGTTGATGGTTTAGCATCACTTTTGACCAAGATTCACCATCAATACACAATATGTTAAGACCAAGTAAGAACACAACTCATTCATGAGTCTTAGATGGATGATGAACCAAGGTTGCATCATATCCTTAGTCTTAACACAATTTCAATTCACAATAACAACTAAAGCTACAAACTTTACATCAATTCAACAAGTATAAGTACAATCCAAGTCAAATGTGGTGATGGAACCCTAAGCTAGAGAGCTTGGATCCATTTCACACAAAGTACAAGGTTACAAAGCTAGAAAGCTTGAACCTTTAAGTGTTCTTGAAGATCTTGAAGCGTAAAGCTTGGATCTCGAAGATACATGAAGATTACAAACAAAAGTTTGAATCTTTTTCACAAAACAACATGATCAAAGTAAAAAGAACTTAGATCTAACAAAAAGATATGAAGATTCAAGCTAGAAAGCTTGCATCTTCTTTGTTCTTGAAGATCTTGAAGCATAAAGCTTGGATCTTGAAGATGCATGAAGATTACAAAAAAAAAGTTTGAATCATTATCATAAAATAACAAGATTAAAGTAAACGAAAGATGAATCTACAAAGTTGGTGAAGATTCAAAGCTAGAAAGCTTGAATCTTCAATGTTCTTGAAGGATTCATGCTTGAATTAACAAGATATAAGCAAGATTAAAGCTACAAGGAGCTTGATCTCCTTAAGAATGATGATGAAGGTCACGAAAATGATGAAGAAAAGAGGAAGAAAAAGAAAACTTACAAGTAAGGAAAGAAAGAAAGAACAAGTGTGTGAAAAACCAAAATGATCAAGTGTAAAATGGGAGGCAAATGACTAGTATTTATAAGCAAGAAAATTGACATGGATTGATGAGGTGGAAGGGCCTAGGGCCGTGATTTTGAGGGAGGGGAGGGGAGACACCATTTTTCTTTATGGATAAAGTTTGTCTAAAGTGTGTACTTATGCTAGAATCCTAAGTGACAATATGGATAATCCTTATCCAAATGGCTTGTATGACTCATTAATTAATTTCTTTATTTATTTATTTATTATTATGGGTCACTAGTAATAATACTTGGGCTAATTAATTGGGTCACTAGTTAGAGTAGGGTGGGCTTGAGCCATCAAGGTAGAAAGTCCAACAAGACTAATTATTGGGCTCTAGCAATTAAATAAATAAAATTAAGCATCCAAAGGCCCAAGTAATTATTATTATAAAATAATAATTAATATTGCGCTATCCAAATATTCCGGTTCCGACAAAAGTCAAACGTGCGCGCAGTACGCGGTTTATTCGTAACAGCAAGTAACACTAACGGTTATAAAGCATCCGGTGAACAAGTTAAGCATTCTACATATACCAAGGCATGTTTTAAAGTATATATGAATATAAAACACGTGTGCCAAGGTTTCAGAGTAATAAAGTAACACAGTATGCACAAATACGCAGTTTCGCTAAAATACAAAGCATAAAAGCTAGTCAAAAAAGTCGGGTCGTTACATTGACCTTATGTGATAATGTCGAATGCACATATGAATTAGGGTAATATAATTGCCGGGATTATATTACGGTGACTCATATGGACGTTCCGACATTATGACATAAAGAATTTAGGGCGAGTCAAGGAAAAATTTTCTCTTTTTCTTTATTTCATATCACGATTAGTATTATTGAGAATACTAATCAACGATATTCTTGTGTTTTGAAGGAACAATGCCTCCTCGCCGTGTACCATGCCATGAAACACTCGAACAAGCTCTTGAACGAATGATCGCCACCTCTGTAGATGCGGCCATGGCCGGTCACTCATCCAACACCAATAACCCCAACAATAACAACAACAACAATGGAGCCGGAAATTCAAACGAGGGATGCTCCTACAAAGCTTTTATGGGGTGCAAACCTCATACTTTCGATGGAACCGGGGGACCGGTTACTCTCACCCGATGGTTCGAACAAACGAAAGCCGTTTTTAGCATAAGCGGTTGCCGAGACCAAGACAAGGTCAAATATTCCATCCACACTTTTGCCGGTATCGCTCTCACGTGGTAGAACATGTATGTACAATCGGTGGGTATCGATGAAGCCCACGCTCTCTCTTGGTCCGACTTAAAGGGGAAGATGATCACCGAATACTTCCCACGTGAAGAGACCCGCAAGCTCGAGCAAGAGCTAAGAACTCTAAAAGCGGTCGGAAACATCCTCAAAGCTTATAATCAACGGTTTGCCAAACTAGCCTTAATGTGTCCGGCTCTCGTGACTCCCGAATCCCTCCGAGTCAAACTTTACATGGATGGCCTCCCTAAGAGCATCAAACACGGGGTAATGTCATTCAAACCCACTAATCACCAAGAAGCTTTGAATATGACCCGTAAATTGATATAAACGGTGGACGAAATCATAGTACCGGCACCTAAGGCCGAGGATAAATCGGGTGACAACAAGAGAAAATGGGAAGCCACCCCATCAAACAACTACAACAATAACACATTCACCAAAAAGCCTTTCACTTTCGACGGCAAGAAAAGTTATGCCGGAACTCAACCTTTTTGCAACAAATGCCACAAGCATCATTATGGAGAATGTGGCAAGACGTTTTGCCACCGGTGTCAAAGGAGTGGCCATGTGGCCAATGATTGTAGAAGTGCCACCCCCGTCGCTCAAAAGGGGCCCAATGCACCAAAGACGGGTGTTTGTTTTGAATGTGGTCTACCGGGTCATTTTAGGAATGCATGCCCGAAGAAGAAAGCCAACCCCAACGCACGCAGCCGAGCTTTCAACATTAACGCCGCGGAGGCCCGAGATGACAATGAACTAGTCACGGGTACGTTTCTTCTCAACAACACTTATGTTACTTGTTTATTCGATTCGGGTGCCGATAAGAGTTTTGTATCCAAGACTTTGACTCACGCTTTTCGCGCTCCACCACTCCCCCTAGATACTACTTATACTATTGAAGTTGCCAATGGGAAACTATTGAGTGCCGACAAATATTATCGGGGGTGTACGTTAAACTTATTGGGTAAGGAATTTGAAATTGACTTGATACCTATGGAACTAGGGAGCTTCGATGTAATAATTGGTATGAATTGGTTAGCAAAAACAAAATCTCACATCCTTTGTGATCTTAACGCAATCCGAATTCCTATCAAGAATGGTGAACCTTTGATTGTTTATGGCGATAAGGGTTGCACCGGACTCAACCTCGTCTCGTGGCTTAAAGTTAGAAAACTACTCCGTAAGGCTTATTTTGCAATCCTTGCCCATGTTATGAAAGTCGATTCTGAAGAGAAGCATATCAATGATGTGCCAATTGTTCGTGACTTTTCCGATGTATTTCCCGACGAATTGCCAGGTCTTCCACCTCATCGACCGGTAGAATTCCAAATCGATCTTATTCCGGGAGCCGCACCCGTAGCACGTACACCATATAGACTTGCTCCCTTCGAAATGTAAGAATTGCAAAGTCAAATCCAAGAACTACTTGACCGTGGTTTTATCCAACCTAGCCATTCACCATTGGGCCCTCCGATTTTGTTTGTTAAAAAGAAAGATGGATCCCTATGAATGTGTATCGACTATCGTGAACTAAATAAATTGATGGTTAAGAACCGATATCCTCTTCCACGCATCGATGACCTCTTTGATCAATTACAAGGATCTCGTGTATATTCGAAAATCGATCTCCGCTCGGGTTATCATCAATTAAGGGTTAAGGGGGAAGATGTCTCCAAAACCGATTTTCGTACTCGCTATGGTAGTTACGAATTCCTTGTCATGCCATTTGGTCTCACGAACGCACCGGCAGTGTTCATGGATCTTATGAACCGCGTATGCAAACCGTATCTCGACAAGTTCATTATTGTATTCATCGATGATATCTTGGTCTATTCTAAAAGCGAAGAAGAGCACGAACAACACCTCTGACTCGTACTCGAACTCCTTAGACAAGAACGAATCTACGCCAAATTCTCCAAGTGTGAATTTTGGTTGAAGGAAGTTCAGTTTCTTGGTCATGTTGTAAGCGATAAAGGTATTAAGGTCGATCCTTCAAAAATCGAAGCCATTAGCAAATGGGAGATTCCTACTACTCCTACTCACATACGTCAATTCTTGGGTCTCGCCGGGTACTATCGTAGATTCATTAAAAATTTCTCTTTGGTTGCTCGTCCCCTAACCGCGTTAACTCACAAGGGAAAGAAATTCATTTGGGCAACCGAGCAAGAATCCGCATTCCAAATCTTGAAGACAAAGCTAACCACCTCTCCTATCTTGTCACTTCCCGAAGGCAATGATGATTTTGTTGTGTATTGCGATGCCTCGAAACATGGTTTTGGGTGTGTATTGATGCAACGAAAGAAAGTCATTGCTTATGCCTCTCGACAATTGAAAATTCATGAACGGAACTATACGACACAAGATCTTAAACTCGGAGCCGTTGTCTTTGCACTTAAAATGTGGAGACACTATCTTTATGAAACCAAGAGTACTATCTTCACCGATCACAAAAGCCTTCAACACATCTTGGATTAAAAACAACTAAACATGAGACAACGACGGTGGATTGAAACATTGAATGATTATGATTGCGAGCTTCGTTACCATCATGGAAAGGCAAACGTAGTAGCCGATGCCTTAAGTCCAAAGGAAAGAGCGGTGCCTCTTCGTGTCCGAGCTTTAAACATCACCATCCACACCAATCTTAATAATCAAATTCGTGTAGCCCAAGATGAGGCTCTCAAGGATGAAAACATCTCTCTCGAACACTTGAACGTCCTCACTTCTCGATTCAATGTTAAAGAAACCGGACTCCAATATTTCGTCGGAAGAATTTGGGTACCTAGTTATGGGGACTTACGAAGCCTTATTTTAGATGAAGCCCATAAGTCAAGATATTCGATTCACCCCGGTGCCAATAAGATGTACCACGACCTCAAGAAAAAATATTGGTGGCCGAACATTAAGAGGGACGTTGCTACTTATGTTGGAAAGTGCCTAACTTTCTCCAAGGTCAAAGCCGAACATCAAAGACAGTCCGGACTACTTCAACAACCCGAGATCCAACAATGGAAGTGGGAAAGGATAACGATGGATTTTATCACCAAAATACCAAAGACGGTAGGCGGTTATGATACTATTTGGGTTATTGTTGACCGTCTTACCAAATCCGCACATTTCATCGCTATGAAGGAGACCGACAACATGGAAAAACTTGCACAACTTTACATTAAAGATATTGTGGCCCGTCAAGGTGTACTTTATCGATAATTTCTGACCGAGATGGCCGTTTTGTTTCTAGATTTTGGGTTACCTTACAAGAAGCGTTGGGAACGCGTTTAGACATGAGCACCGCATATCATCCCTAAACCGACGGATAAAGCGAACTCACAATTCAAACCTTGGAGGACATGCTACGAGCTTGTGTTATCGATTTCAGAAAAGCTTGGGACAAGCACTTACCTCTCGCCAAATTCTCCTACAACAATAGTTACCACGCGAGTATCAACGCCGACCTTTCGAAGCGTTATATAGCCGAAAATGTCGTTCACCTCTTTGTTGGGCCGAAGTAGGCGACAGACAAATCACCAGACCTGAACTCATTCATGAAACAACTGAAAACATCGTTCAAATTTGAGACAGGCTTAGGACGGCTCGTAGTCGTCAAAAGAGCTATACCGACACTAGACGCAATGACCTCGAATTCCAAATCAGTGATCGCGTAATGTTAAAAGTCGCACCTTGGAAAGGTGTAATTCATTTCGGGAAACGCGGGAAACTAAATCCACTGTATATTGGTCCTTTCAAAATCTTGGAGCGTGTTGGAACCGTTGCTTATCGTTTAGATCTTCCACCTCAATTGAGTTCCGTGCATCCTACTTTCCATGTCTCTAATTTGAAGAGTGTCTTGCCTAACCCGAACTCGTCATCCCTCATGAGGGGCTTACTATTGATGAAAAACTTCATTTAGTGGAAGAACCGGTTGAAATTGTGGACCACTCCGTCAAAACTCTAAAATAAAGCCGAATTCCAATTGTCAAGGTCCGTTGGAACGCCAAAAGGGGACCTGATAATGCTAAAAACGAACATATATTTCATAGCATTATCCCTCAAGAAAGACAAGCTTTTAGTTGCAACTGTTCTATTTATAAGTGATATTCGTTTAAATAATAAAAGGTGAATACAAAAGAGAGATTCGACGAATTGAAGACGCAAATGACCAAAAAGCTCAAAATACAAAATACAATCAATGAGGTTCCAATTATTGATAAGAAACGTCTCAAAATTACAAGAGTACAAGATTCAAAACGCAAAGTACAAGATATTAAATTGTACGCAAGGACGTTCGAAAATCCGGAACAGGGACCAGAGTCAACTCTCAACGCTCGACGCAACGGACTAAAAATTACAAGTCAACTATGCACATGAATATAATATAATATAATATATAATTAATTCTTAAAATTAATATATATATTATATTATATTTAAAAACCGTCGGCATAAAAAAACAAAGACTTTTGAGTCTCCCCAGCTGGCCATGCGATCGCATGGCCTGGAGGAAGAAACTCCATGCGATCGCATGGTGCACTGTTCCAGCCCACATGCCTATAAAAATCGAGCTTTGGTGTAACACAAAACACATCTTTTTCTTCTCCTCATTCATACGTAGTATATATTTATATTTATATTTTAATTTTAATTTTAATAATAAGGGTGTGTTAGCGAATGTTGTAAGGGTGTAAGTCGAAATTCTGTCCGTGTAACGCTACGCTATTTTTAATCATTGTAAGTTATGTTCAACCTTTTTACATTAATGTCTCGTAGATAAGTTATTATTATGCTTATTTAATCCGAAGTAATCATGATGTTGGGCTAAAAATATTAAAATTGGGTAATTGGGCTTTGTACCATAATTGGGGTTTGGACAAAAGAACGACACTTGTGGAAATTAGACTATGGGCTATTAATGGGCTTTATATTTGTTTAACTAAATGATAGTTTGTTAATTTTAATATAAAGATTTACAATTGAACGTCCCTATAAATAACCATATACACTCGATCGGATACGATGGGCAGGGTATTTATATGTACGAATAATCGTTCATTTAACCGGACACGGGAATGGATTATTAGTCACTAGAATTATTAAAACAGGGGTGAAATTATGTACAAGGACACTTGGCATAATTGATAACAAAGTATTAAAACCTTGGGTTACACTCAGTCCACATCCTGGTGTAATTATTAAACAAAGTAATAAAACCTTGTTACAGTTTAAGTCCCCAATTAGTTGGAATATTTGACTTCGGGTATAAGGATAATTTGACGAGGACACTCGCACTTTATATTTATGACTGATGGACTGTTATGGACAAAAACCAGACGGACATATTAAATAATCCAGGACAAAGGACAATTAACCCATGGGCATAAAACTAAAATCAACACGTCAAACATCATGATTACGGAAGTTTAAATAAGCATAATTCTTTTATTTCAAATTTAATTTCCTTTATTTTATATTTAATTGCACTTATAATTATCGCATTTTTATTTATTGTTATTGTATTTAATTGCACTTTTAATTATCGTACTTTTTAATTATCGCAAGTTTATTTTATCGCACTTTTATTATTCGCAATTTCATTATCGTTATTTACTTTACGCTTTAAATTAAGTCTTTTATTTATTTAATATTTTACATTTTGTTTTAACTGCAACTAAAGTTTTTAAAATCGACAAACCGATCATTAAACGGTAAAAACCCCCTTTATAATAATAATAATAATATTACTTATATATATATATTTGTATTTTTATAAATTTAAACTAATATAGCGTTAAGCTTTGTGAAAAAGATTCCCTGTGGAACGAACCGGACTTACTAAAAACTACACTACTGTACGATTAGGTACACTGCCTATAAGTGTTGTAGCAAGGTTTAAGTATATCCATTCAATAAATAAATAAATATTTTGTGTAAAATTGTATCGTATTTAATAGTATTTCCTTGTAAAATTTAATAGTATTTTATACCCCTTAGCTTTAACATCAAGTATTTTTGGCGCCGCTGCCGGGGAACTTTCTTGCTTAAAAGCCGGAAGCGCAGCGCTAAAAAGAAAAAAAAAATTTATTTTTAGTTTACTTTTATTAAAATACGCTTTTGTAAAAATACGTTTTAAATATTCGAAAATATAAAAAGAAAACAAAAATATAAATATTTTTAAGAGTTTGTTAAATATTTAAGTTCTATAAAAGTTTCTTTATCTTTATTTTATAAAAATATAAGTTTTATTTAATTTATATATATATATATATTACATAAATATATAAAACAGAAAATTCAAAACAGCAAAATAAAAAAAATAAATAAATAAAAACACTCGGGCCTGCTACTGTAGCAGCCCGTAACCTGGCCCAAAACCTCAGCTCATGCGAGTGTCTGACACGCCAACTGTAACCCTAAAACTGCATTAATTACGGGTATTATTATTATTATTATTTAATAAACCCTAATTAGGTTTTATTATTTAATTAGTTATTAGTTTTTAGATTTAATTTATATATTTAGTTTAATTAGTTTAATTAAATTTTAAAATTAATAGTTTTATAAAATAAATAATATAAAAATAATATTTTTATAAAAATTGTAATTTTTACAACTTTTAGTATATTTTTATATTTTGTCTCTTTTTAATTGTTTTAGCGTAACTTTTGTATTTTTCGCTCGTATTTAGTTTTAATTCATAGTTTTTGCCATAGTTATTTTTATTTCTAAATTTTTAGGCTTTGCCGTAAAATCCCTTAAGTGCTTTTTCTCTAGACTAAGATATAGGTGCTTTAGAATTTTGCGACGCCTTTTTAAGTTTTAGTTCCTTTTTAAGATATTGCCATTTGGGATACAGTTTTACTTGTAAGCTTTAATATTTTTAGACGCCTTTTACCTATGTATCAATTATCATTCCAATTAGTAATCTCAATTTGCGATTATAATTTTAAGTTAGTGATAGTAATAAGGTTGGGTTAGTCAAGTATTTTTAAGTTTTATAAGTCACTCTTTTTCTTTCTTATTTTTTCGATCTTTTATTTTTCGACACGCTCTTTTTCTTTCTTATTTCTCGCCATTCTAGTTTTAGGACATAGATTTTTATTCTACTTCTTATCTAAATTTCTTAAAATTACGAAAATTTATTTTAAGTGGTTAAATTGATAGACATCAAAATTTTCTAGTTCGTAGTAATAGTTGGATTTGTACGTGGACCGGGTTATTGGAGCCAAACAGTCCTCAATTATATTGAGACCAAACGAATCCTGCCCCTCTGCTGCATCTTTTGGCTATTCGAAACGTGGGCAAAATCAGAAAAGTCTATTAATTGGATAACTTATATAATTTTTCTTTCCTTTTAAAAACTAATAGGATATTCAGTGAATGCACCGAGCAAGACGTTCACCACCTTTTGTACGTTCACCACCTGTAACTCGATCAAGACATCTAGCAAATATTACCGCCGTTGATTTTTCTTTAGAATCGTCATCCAGTCGACCAAGTACTCTAATTCAAATTTCCGATAATCAATTTTTTGAACCCGACCTCACAATTGAGAATCCGGAGAATATTCAGGGACGATTCATAGATCCTGAACCATTAAATTTTCCTCCGGAACCACCAATCATTCAAACAGAGATTGTTGAGGAACGAACCATTAAATCAGAATCCTCTAGTGATTCCGATTCAACAAATTCAACTATGGAGAATCTGGAACCTTTAAGTATGGAAGACCGAATGAGAGCTAAACCCACTGGCCAAGGTCACGCAATTACTCATCCAGACATTAATGCGCCAGATTATGAAATCAAAGGACAAATTCTACACATGGTGACTAATCAATGCCAATTTAGTGGTGCGCCGAAGGAAGATCCAAATGAACATCTTCGTACCTTTAATAGGATCTGCACTCTATTTAAAATCCGAGAAGTGGAGGATGAACAGATATATCTCATGTTATTTCCCTGGACTTTAAAGGGAGAAGCCAAAGATTGGTTGGAATCGTTACCTGAAGGGGCGATCGATACATGGGTCGTTTTAGTTGAAAAATTTCTTAAACAATTCTTTCCGGCATCTAAAGCCGTAAGACTTCAAGGAGAAATTGTTACGTTCACACAAAAACCGAATGAAACTCTATATGAGGCGTGGACAAGATTTGGAAAGTTATTAAGAGGATGTCCGCAACATGGTTTAGACACCTGTCAAATAGTACAAATATTCTACCAAGGATGCGACATCACTACAAGAAAAGACATAGATATAGCAGCTGGTGGTTCCATTATGAAGAAAACCGAAACTGATGCTTACAAAATTATTGATAACACTGCTTCCCACTCAAATGAGTGGCACCAAGAAAAAGATATCGTTAGGTCATCTAAAGCAGCTAGAGCCGATTCTAGCCATGACTTAGATTCCATTTCCGCAAAGATAGATGCTGTGGAGAGACGAATGGAAAAGATGACTAAAGATATCCACTCAATACGAATTAGTTGTGAGCAGTGTGGAGGACCACATTTGACAAAAGATTGTCTCAGTATTGAATTAACAATGGAACAAAGAGAGAATATTTCATACATAAACCAAAGGCCTGGAAATAATTATCAGAATAATTATCAACCGCCAAGACCGATCTATAATCAAAATCAGAATTATAACCGAAATATTCCATACAACAACCAACAAGGTCCTAGCAATCAACAAGTATCTAACAATACTTACAACCAGTAAAGACCTAATTTTCAAAACAAACCACCACAACCCGATGATAAAACGCCGAATTTAGAAGATATGATGACGAAGCTAGTTGAAACTCAAACGCAGTTTTTCACATCTCAAAAACAAACTAATGAACAAAATGCTCAAGCATTTAGAAATCAACAAGCTTCTATTCAAAACTTGGAACAAGAAGTAAGTAACCTAGCAAGGTTAATAGGTGAAAGAAAACCGGGAAGTTTACCTAGTGATACAAATGCAAACCCCCGGAATGAAACAGCTAAAGCCATTACCACAAGAAGTGGTACAACACTTAAACCACCTGAAATACCTGTAACTTCTGATGAAGCTATTCCTACTCCACAAGAACCACAACCTGATCAAGATAAGGAAAAAGAACCGGTAGTTGAAAAGGTTAATGAAGATAACACAGTTAAGGCTAAACCTTATGTTAAACCATACCAACCACCGCTTCCTTACCCGAGTAAAATGAAGAAAGAGAAACTTGAAGCCGAGCAATCCAAATTCTTGGATATGTTTAAACAGATAAATGTAAATCTTCCTTTCATTGATGTGATTTCAGGAATGCCTAGATATGCTAAATTCTTGAAAGATCTAATCTCAAATAGAAAGAAAATGGAAGAACTCTCGGCTGTTACTATGAATGCTAATTGTTCAGCAGTGCTGTTGAATAAGATACCAGAAAAACTATCTGATCCAGGAAGTTTCACAATTCCATGTTTTCTGGGTAGTCTTAGTTCAATAGAAGCATTGGCAGACTTAGGTGCTAGTATAAATTTAATGCCGTATTCACTATACACTAAACTAGACTTTGGAGAATTGAAACCAACCAGAATAAGTATACAACTAGCCGATAGATCAATAAAATATCCTAGAGGGATAATGGAGAACATGCTAGTTAAAGTTGGTACTTTAGTATTTCCAGTAGATTTTGTTGTTCTGGACATGGAAGAAGATTCTCAAGTTCCTCTCATATTAGGAAGACCATTCTTAAACACGACTAAAGCAATGATAGACGTGTTCGGTAAGAAATTGACCCTAAGTATAGAGGACGAGAGTGTTACCTTTTCAGTTGATAGAGCAATGCAACAACCGCAATCTGCAGATGATACATGTTATTATATTCAAACTATAGATTCACATGCAGAATTGTTGGAGGAATTTCCAGAATTACAAGGAACAGGAGAATGTTCTTTAGGAGAAGGTAATGAACCAATTGATGAAGCTGAAATGTTAGCTACACTTATAGCTAATGGATATGAACCAACAACAGAAGAAATTCAAATGCTAAAAGAAGAAGATAGATATCGATACAAATCATCGATAGAAGAACCTCCGAAATTAGAGTTAAAGCCACTTCCAAACCATTTGGAATACGCTTATTTACATGGTGAATCTGAATTACCTGTAATAATATCGTCTTCTCTTATTGAAAATGAGAAATCACAACTCATTTCTGTGTTGAAAGCTCATAAACCAGCCATTGCATGGAAGATTCATGATATTAAAGGAATAAGTCCTTCGTATTGCACACATAAAATCCTTATGGAAGAAGGTCATAAAACGTATGTGCAACGCCAACGAAGACTAAATCCGAATATGCAAGATGTAGTTAAAAAAGAAATTATTAAACTGCTAGACGCAGGTTTAATTTATCCAATTTCTGATAGTCCATGGGTAAGCCTAGTTCAATGCGTGCCTAAGAAGGGTGGCATGATTGTCATTACAAATGAGAAAAATGAGCTTATTCCTACTAGGACTGTAACAGGATGGCGTGTATGTATTGATTATAGAAAATTAAATGACGCCACCAGAAAAGATCACTTTCCCTTACCTTTTATTGATCAAATGTTGGAAAGATTAGCCGGAAATAGTTACTATTGTTTTCTTGATGGTTTTTCCGGATATTTTCAAATTCTAATAGCACCCGAAGATCAAGAGAAAACCACATTCACGTGCCCTTATGGTACTTTTGCTTACAAACGCATGCCATTTGGACTTTGCAACGCCCCTGCAACCTTTCAAAGGTGTATGATGGCGATTTTTCACGACATGATAGAAGAATGCATGGAAGTTTTCATGGATGACTTTTCAGTCTTCGGTGATACATTTGAATCATGTCTAGCTAATCTTGAACGAATGCTGATTAGATGCGAACAATCAAATCTAGTACTTAATTGGGAGAAATGCCATTTCATGGCTAAAGAAGGCATCGTTCTTGGCCATAAAATTTCAAAAGAAGGAATTGAAGTGGATAGAGCTAAAGTAGATGTAATTGCTAAACTTCCACATCCCACCAATGTTAGAGGAGTTAGGAGTTTTCTAGGGTATGCCGTTTTTACCGACGTTTCATAAAATATTTTTCTAAAATTGCCACTCCTATGAATAAACTCCTAGAAAAGGATGCTCCATTCATCTTTTCAGATGAATGCATCAAATATTTTAATATTCTTAAAGAGAAACTCACTAATGCACCGATCATGATAACACCAAATTGGAATCTATCGTTTGAACTAATATGCGATGCAAGTGATTTTGCAATGGGAGCCGTTTTAGGACAAAGGATTGAAAAACGATTTCAACCTATATATTATGCTAGTAAGACGTTACAAGGAGCACAAACGAACTATACAACTACTGAAAAAGAACTCCTTGCTATTGTCTTTGCTTTTGACAAATTTCGTTCATATCTCGTTCTAGCAAAAACGGTGGTCTATACCGACCATTCTGCTCTTAGATACCTATTTTCGAAACAAGATGCCAAACCAAGATTAATCCGTTGGATCTTACTCTTACAAGAGTTCGATATTGAAATCCGAGATAAAAGAGGAGCAGAAAATCTCGCAGCTGATCATCTTTCTCGTCTTGAAAATCCCGAATTAGAAGTTCTAAATGAATCGGCCATACAAAACAACTTTCCTGATGAATATCTATTGAAGATAGATTATACTGAAATTCCATGGTTTGCAGACTATGCAAACTACTTAGTATGTGGATTCCTTGAAAAAGGATTATCCTACAAAAAACGAAAGAAATTCTTCAGTGATATAAAACAGTATTTCTGGGAAGATCCACATTTGTTTAAAAGTTGTCCCGATGGAATAATACGCCGATGTGTATTCGGAGATGAAGCTAGTAAAATTTTAAACCATTGTCACACAAGACCAACATGAGGGCATTATGGGCCTCAACTAACAGCAAGAAAAGTTTATGATGCTGGATTCTATTGGCCTACAATTTACAAAGACGCACACCTTCTTTGCAAATCCTGTGATGCTTGTCAAAGGGCCAGAAAAATAAGTCAACGTGATGAAATGCCACAAAATGTCATTCAAGTATGCGAAGTATTTGACATTTGGGGTATTGACTTTATGGGTCCATTTCCAAAATCTCATAATAATCTCTACATTCTCGTAGCCATTGATTATGTATCTAAATGGGCGGAAGCACAAGCTCTCCCAACTAACGATGCACGAGTTGTAGTCAACTTTTTAAAATGTCTTTTTGCAAGGTTTGGAACACCGAAAGCTTTAATAAGTGATCGGGGAACTCATTTCTGTAATAATCAACTTGAGAAAGTTCTTAAAAGATATGGAGTAACTCATAAAATCTCCACCGCATATCATCCACAAACAAGTGGACAAATTGAAAATACCAACCGAGCTTTAAAACGTATTCTAGAGAAAACCGTAGGATCAAATCCGAAGGAATGGTCCATTAAATTGGAGGATGCACTCTGGGCTTTTAGAACAGCCTACAAAACTCCAATTGGAACCACACCTTTTAAACTCGTCTACGAAAAAGCATGTCATCTTCCAGTAGAAATTGAACACAAAGCATTTTGGGCTTTGAAGACATGTAATCTTGATTTACATGAAGCTGGACGTCTACGATTAAGTCAACTAAACGAATTAGAAGAATTAAGACATGAAGCATACGAAAATTCGTTAATCTATAAAGAAAGAACGAAGAAATGGCATGATAAAAGAATCAGAAGTTCAAAAGAATTTAAAGAAGGAGACAGAGTTCTTCTTTTCAATTCACGATTCAAGCTATTTCCTGAAAAATTGAAATCAAGATGGTCTGGACCATTCATAGTCAAAAGAGTTTTCTCATACGGAACGATAGAATTAATAAATTCAAATGGAATTGAATTTAAAGTTAATGGTCACAGAGTTAAACATTACATAGATAATCCGATGGAAGACGACAACAAAGTTAATCACAATTTCGATACCACAGCTAACTAAGTGTGGGGAGAATCAAGTCTTTAAAGGATAATATGTATTTCTGTTAGAGTTAGATTTTCTGTTTTCGTGTAGTTCTCGAAAATGGAACTCGAATGGTCTTTCCCTAGCAGACCCTAAAGAACTAGTCTTCTCCCCCCATTCTGAATTTTTATTTTTTTTTAGGTTTTTACGAAATGAAGACTTCCTGTAAACTAAACCATGGTCTAATGCTACACGCTTTGATCACTAAACGTAATAATGACACACTTCCGAGTGAAATAGTATCAGTAATCAGAGAAAGATTGGACGGAGTAAGAAAAGAATCCAGATGTCAAGATAATAAGTTACAATTTGGTAAAGGAAAATCAAAATCCGCAGCGAAAAGAAGAGCACGACACCTTGAAAGATGTCACAAATGCGGAAAATGGTCACATGAAGGTAAATGTTCAAATAATCAAACCAATTCAAATACCGAATTTGTTACTTTATGCAGAGACGGACTGTTCATATGTTTAGAAGAAAAAACACTGAATGCTCGAGGTTACGCCTATGTAGCTATGGAAAACTAATTAAACCGACTATCTTATGAATGGGATAGATCATATAACTAAGAATACTATCTCACAGGTAAGTCTGTACAGTTTTTATTTTTTATTTTTATTTTTAACCTTTTGATAATAAACGCTAATTTGTTGGCTATAAAGTATTAAATTGGTATTGAATAAAATTAGGTTTGGCGACCGAAATTATTGATATCATTCAAAAATTTATTACATCACTGCGAAATTTAACGTTTATTCTTAAGGTATAAATATCTTTAATCAATCAACCCAAAATATTTCAAAAATTCGTCATGAGTTAAATTAGGTCATGGAACCGAAATTACTTTACCGAAAAGAGGGGCGCATATTTTTGATAATATTTGATTGATTAAAGTGGGATAAAAGACCAAAAAGATTTTTAATTTTATTTTTACCATGTTTTTTAAAATTAATATATAAATCTTAAATTAATATTGTAAACTTTTTAAAGTAATATATTTAAAATTGTAAATATTTGAACAATTGATATTTTTAAGTTTGTATGTATAAAAACAAAAATATAATATAAGTTTGTTGTGAATTTTTAATTTTTAAAAAAATGTGAATTTTTAATTTTATGCATATTTTAAATTTAAGTTGTGTGAATTTAAAAACAAAAATTTACTTTATTTCGCTAAGTTAAAAATATGATTTTTAAAATTCGTCGTGAGTTGAAGACTAGGTCGTTGAACCGAAATTGCTTTACCCGGGGGAGGGACGAGAACTTTTATTATCATTATTTTTAATCTTATTGAATTAAAGTATGCCCAAAACATTAAAAAACTCAAAAATCTTTACTTTTAAAACCGCGCTTTGAATTGACAAATTTTAAAATTTTGTCGAGGGACGGACTAGGACATCGATCCGAAACACCCTCGCTCCTAAAGGAAAACAAATTTTTAAAATTTAATTAATTATAAGTTTTATAAACTATAAGGTTTTATATAAAAAAAAAAAAAAGCCCAGAACACTGTAGCCGGGTACCCATGCGATCGCATGGGAATCACCCTATCCCTCCATGCGATTGCATGGAGGCAAATTCCAGGCCTGATACATACAGACAGCGAGTCTGTCTTCCTCACACCAACACACACAAAAACACGAAACTCTCTCAAATCTTCACCAAATTTCATCATTTTTCCACCGTAATTCATCATTTTTCTTGCTCTAATCATGCCTAGATTCTCATTCTTCAGCAAAATGGTAAAAATTACACCCCTAAACTCTATAAATTCCTAGTTTTTGTGATAATTCTAATTTTTTACCTAATGCAATTTTGTTAATTTCTAGTGTAATTAGTGTTAAATTGTTAGTATTTTATGCATGTATAACCTATATTGATGCTATTTAACATGATTTGAAGCCAAAAACTTCAAAATTTTTAGAAATCTAGGGTTTGTGTTCTTGAGCAATTTGGGGCTTTTTGATATAAACAGGTTATGGCCGATTTTCGTAATGAATTATTGCTAAATTGAGTAGTGTAACATGTTTAGATAGTTAAATGATCCAAACATTGATCCTAAACATGATTTTTGGAGATTAAAGTGGACTTTTTAAGTTCAAAATTCATGAACTTGATTAATTTGATATATTTGCCATTTGAGACTTGTTTAATTATTAGTAATGACTATTTTGACATGTTATTTGAGTTAAATACTTATGAACTTTGTATACATTTTCATATGTGCTTATTTGAAAAGTGTAGAATTGTGAAAAATTGTGAAAATGTGTATAAGTTTAATTTTGATTTAACATGTTATAGTGATTGTTTTAAGTTGTTATTTTGCTAACACTAATGCATATTTTGATGCACAAATTTTGTGTTTAATGTGTTTTGCAGAAAGCCGATACTGGAGGTTCAGGAGCATCATCATCTAGACGACCAGCACCAGAACCAGAACCAGAAATGCAACACGAACAAGAACCACAACAATAGCCTGATCAGCACATACCTTATTATGATCCGGTACAGTTTGTTGATGAATTCATAGTATTCCCAATGAGGCCGCCAATAGAATTCCCAACGATTCCTGAGCACACTCTGCATCCTAATCTAAGATTTGATAGGAGATGGAGAGATTACGAGACATATCAAAGGAACAAATTCAAATTGGTAACAAAAAATGTAGAGGTGCCAAGGGTAATCGATTGGGCCCCTTTGGAAACGGTCCATCTAGCTGACCGTGTTAGACAGCTTTTAGTTCAAAGGTATGGCAGTTCTTCTTTTACAGATTGGGAACGTCTTTTCACCATTCGTAGACCTGTATATAAGGAATGGTGTGTTGAGTTGATGAGTACTGTATCACTTGATACAAATATAGTTAGAATAGATGATAGAAGATTTCTTAGGTTTATCCTTGGCGGTAGGATGTACAGAATGTCCATGCTGGACATGGCCAGGGCTTTACAGATATATACTCCTGGTGAGTTGCTACTACCCGATTGTACAAACTTGATTCATTATGGTGAAAGGGTAGATAGCAACTTTGACGCTGACGCCATTTGGAGGCGTATGTCACATTTTGATGTTTTTACACGAGCAGGAGGACACTCCTATACACATATTGACAGAGCCGAGCTTCGTATTATTCATAGATTTTTGGCTAACTCGATTACACAGAGAGGTCACAATAAAGAAAAAATTACCTTACATGATTTATTCTACCTAAAGTGTATTCGGGATCCTAGAAGCTTTGTCAATATCCCCTTACTGTGTTGCTTTTTATTTATCTAAAATGGTAGAGGGAATGCAGGAAGGGAGTATAATAGGAGGAGGTATTTTTGTTACTCTCATTGGAGAGTATTTAGGTGTTGATAGGAACCAAGGGGGTCCATTACAGCTTTGTAGAGAACAGGTTGAGCCCTTAGGATTGAAAGTTTATGTGAGTGCTAAGGTATTGAAAAGTAGACGTAACCAGGCAGTACCCTATGAGGGATCTCATCCTCAGGTAGAGAGAGGCTCAGACGAGGAAATGGAGGAGGCGGAAGACATTAGGGATGTCTTTCGAGATGCTATTCTTGACGTCCACGTTCGTATAGATGAGGAAGCAATGATGAACGCGGCCAGACATAGTATGTATGAGCAGTGGAACTCCGAGCGAGTATACGAGGATTATAGGCGACGCCAACTCGATAGCTGGTTAGTTCATTAGCACCAAATCATGAGCCAGCTATCATATCAGGTACCAAATAACTATGTACCTACTCGACCTGCTCATTTTTCGCCACACAGCCCCGATATCCGACCACCCTTTAACCGGTATGACTATAACCAAGCCTATCAAAACACCTATAACCAACAATGGAACCCACCTGACGAGATGAACTGGAACCCATATCCAGACTGATTTAGTTCCATTTGGTTATTTATATGATTTTTATGTTTTTATCTTTTTACTTATTCATGTTTAAACTTATGTTATTGAATATACTTATGTAATCTTTATCATTTTTATTATTATTGTGTACTAATATTTCACATTTAGGATTTGAAAGTGGGATATTAAGTCCCATTTTAAATTGCCATGCATGTTTATATTTGTATGTATGTATATTGTAGATTGTACAAAACAGGGTAAAACAGCGCATTTTCAAAGACTGGCATTAAGTTTAGCAAAAGCTACTAATTTTGACGACAAGATGACAAATAAATGTGATGTAACAACAGACGGAATGAACAAATGATATGCACCATTTATCATTCAGCAAACAAACGCCAATATTTTTGGAAACTTTGGTAAAATTTAATCATTTCTACGCTAATCACCCTCAATAATTTAAATTGTTACTGATTTCTTGCAAATGAGGGCATTGCAAGATCTTAAGTGTGGGAAGGGGTTAAATTCTTTCGGATTTTTAAATTTTTTTTACTTTAAACACTTGGTTACCATTAGAAATACTAGTAAAGTAGTAGTTGTATTAGAATCTAGTGCTCTCTGATAATAAAGAACAGCCCTAGTCTTATATACTGACTACCCAATTCTAGTAAAAATTTTTAAAATTTTCAATTAAATGAACTCAAAATCATGTTTATACATATTTATGAACGATAAAACTAGGTGTTAACACCGAAATTATTGTTACCTCGGAAAGGACATAAATTGTGAAACAAACCAAAATGTTAGAATTCATTTAAAATGGAATAGAGGACAATAAAATGGAAAATAAAAGCCAAGTGTGGGAAAAATTACCAAGTTATCTTAAACATATGTCACATATTTCTGTAACAAATAATTGAAGATACTTTTGCTTTGGACTAAACTAAACTGTTTTACCCGATGAAAGAAAAGAAGAGATGGATCTACACAATGAATCAATTCCATCGTTAAAAGGAAGTAAAGTCTTTCGAAAAAGACACGCGCTTCTTGATTTAGGTCATGGACCAGCTGTAGGTTGATGAAAAATCTAGAAAAGTCATCTCTAAAATCAGCAGGAAATCCACGGACCTCAGCATCAAACAGGGTCGCCAAGTGGTCCGACTTATCCTAACCATGAGAGGATCTGTCTTGTAAAATGGGGAGGACACCGTGCAAATTAGCTTGATAAGACTAATAAATCAGACCCCTAGAAAGGATAATCTCCTTACAGATTAAAAATCAGCTTTTAAGCCTGATATTACTCAATCCTTGAGATTGACCTTAAAGATTGAGAATTACAAACTCATGGAATTCAATGATATCTAAACTCGAGCTTGAACGAGAAAATATTTTGATCAAAATTACAAACCGATTTTTTTTCTGAAAACCCATTTTCAATGCGTTCATTACCATTGAACGTAAAATCCTAAGAATTCACCAGGAATCCATTAGGTCACCTGAACCAAATCGGGTGTCAACCGTAAGAACGATGGTTGCATAGCATGGTCAAAGACAGGACCTTGTGCCAGACCGAAAAATCATAAGGGTGAGATTTACTATTGCTCCTACCAAGAATAGTAATTGCGTCCGACACGTTATAGACCATAATTAAAAGCATGTCAGGGGACATTGCCTTAACAGTTGCTTGTTCAACGCTTTCCTTTACAACCGGATGGTAGTTTACCGAAAGGTAATATACGGAGCAAGTATACTGGACGTGTTGCCTTCCTAATACAAGGTTAGCAAGTGGGTGACACAAAACCATAAGTTTTGAGCTAAAATTTTCAAATCTAAAACCCACCAAACCCACAAAAAGAATTTGCAAACACCGGTGAAGGGTTATTCCGGAAAACTTATCTAGGGTAAAAGCTAGATTTAATTTTCAAAAAAATCAAATGTTTTCATAAAGATCCAATTTCCTAAAGGATCTAAATTTTCATAAGTCATGTGGGACTGTAAACCATATCGTTACTACCATTGTTTATACCGCCGTATTGAAATAACTGATGTACAAAGTGTGAAGAATAAAGAAGTGATTCTAGTATTTCAAGACTATATTGCTTGAGGACAAGCAAAGCTCAAGTGTGGGAATATTTGATAATGCTAAAAACGAACATATATTTCATAGCATTATCTCTCAAGAAAGACAAGCTTTTAGTTGCAACTGTTCTATTTATAAGTGATATTCGTTTAAATAATAAAAGGTGAATACAAAAGACAGATTCGACGAATTGAAGACGCAAACGACCAAAAAGCTCAAAAGTACAAAATACAATCAATGAGGTTCCAATTATTGATAAGAAACGTCTCAAAATTACAAGAGTACAAGATTCAAAACGCAAAGTACAAGATATTAAATTGTACGCAAGGACGTTCGAAAATCCGGAACCGGGACCAGAGTCAACTCTCAACGCTCGACACAACGGACTAAAAATTACAAGTCAACTATGCACATGAATATAATATAATATATAATTAATTCTTAAAATTAATATATATATTATAATTATATTATATTTAAAAACCGTCGGCATAAAAAAACAAAGACTTTTGAGTCTCCCCAGCTGGCCATGCGATCGCATGGCCTGGAGGAAGAAACTCCATGCGATCGCATGGTGCACAGTTCCAGCCCACATGCCTAGAAAAATCGAGCTTTGGTGTAACACAAAACACATCTTTTTCTTCTCCTCATTCATACGTAGTATATATTTATATTTATATTTTAATTTTAATTTTAATTTTAATAATAAGGGTGTGTTAGCGAATGTTGTAAGGGTGTAAGTCGAAATTCTGTCCGTGTAACGCTACGCTATTTTTAATCATTGTAAGTTATGTTCAACCTTTTTACATTAATATTTTGTAGCTAAGTTATTATTATGCTTATTTAATCCGAAGTAATCATGATGTTGGGCTAAAAATATTAAAATTGGGTAATTGGGCTTTGTACCATAATTGGGATTTGAACAAAAGAACGACACTTGTGGAAATTAGACTATGGGCTATTAATGGGCTTTATATTTGTTTAACTAAATGATAGTTTGTTAATTTTAATATAAAGATTTACAATTGAACGTCCCTATAAATAACCATATACACTCGATCGGATACGATGGGCAGGGTATTTATATGTACGAATAATCGTTCATTTAACCGGACACGGGAATGGATTAATAGTCACTAGAATTATTAAAACAGGGGTGAAATTATGTACAAGGACACTTGGCATAATTGATAACAAAGTATTAAAACCTTGGGTTACACTCAGTCCACATCCTGGTGTAATTATTAAACAAAGTAATAAAACCTTGTTACAGTTTAAGTCCCCAATTAGTTGGAATATTTGACTTCGGGTATAAGGATAATTTGACGAGGACACTCGCACTTTATATTTATGACTGATGGACTGTTATGGACAAAAACTAGACGGACATATTAAATAATCCAGGACAAAGGACAATTAACCCATGGGCATAAAACTAAAATCAACACGTCAAACATCATGATTACGGAAGTTTAAATAAGCATAATTCTTTTATTTCATATTTAATTTCCTTTATTTTATATTTAATTGCACTTCTAATTATCGCATTTTTATTTATTGTTATTGTATTTAATTGCACTTTTAATTATCATACTTTTTAATTATCGCAAGTTTATTTTATCGCACTTTTATTATTCGCAATTTCATTATCGTTATTTACTTTACGCTTTAAATTAAGTCTTTTATTTATTTAATATTTTACATTTTGTTTTAACTGCAACTAAAGTTTTTAAAATCGACAAACCGGTCATTAAACGGTAAAAACCCCCCTTTATAATAATAATATTACTTATATATATATTTGTATTTTTATAAATTTAAACTAATATAGCGTTAAGCTTTGTGAAAAAGATTCCCTGTGGAACGAACCGGACTTACTAAAAACTACACTACTGTACGATTAGGTACACTGCCTATAAGTGTTGTAGCAAGATTTAAGTATATCCATTCAATAAATAAATAAACATCTTGTGTAAAATTGTATCGTATTTAATAGTATTTCTTGTAAAATTTAATAGTATTTTATACCCCTTAGCTTTAACATCAGGACCCGAGTTTACTTGGGAGAGACTAGATCAAGTGCAAAGGAAATACCCTCATCTATTAGTGAATTCAGAGACGCAAGATCTCGAGGAAGAAACAACGACTACTACGCCTACTTAAATTTCGGGACGAAATTTCTTTTAAGGAGTAGGTAATGTAACATCCCGTCTTTTTCTGTTTACTTTTCGTTATACTATTTTAAAGTTTGTTATATAATTATAACATCTCCCGTTAATACGCGTTTTAAAATATCTCATTTAGGTAATTCACGCACCCGCTTTTGAACTTGAGGGACTAAACTTGCCAAGAAGTAAAAGACTTGACTAAGTCAACTAGTCAACAAGTCTTCTCCTCCATTCACTCTCCTCTTTTCTCTCTTTTACTACTTCAACTTTTCTCTCAACCTTCAAATAAAGAATCATCATCTATTTCAAATCGAGCAAGCATCAATCCAAACAAATTACATATTCGGAATCCTTGCATCTTCCTCTTCGAATCCATACCAACTTTATTGCATTTGGGTAACTTTCTAAAAATACTAGATTTTGTGTTCTTGATAATTTTAACTTATAGAAGTGTTAATTAGTGTCTATGGCACAAGTCTAACATGATTATGTGATTTATATGCTCGATCTCGTTATTTTAGTGTAACTAGCATGAACTTGAAAAGTGTGTGTTTGATCTTGGGTTTCGGATGATTAAATGTTGTTGATATGCTAAAGTGCAAGTATTAATTGTGTTACTAGCATCACTAGCTTCATTTTGATGTGTAGGTTGATTGAGAAAACTTAAATAACATGATTTATTAGTTTATGATTTTTGGTTAGTGTTTGGTGGTCTTCATTGTGAATTTTGATGCAATAAATGCTTGACAATGTTGCTTGTAAGTGTTTAGTTGCAATGTGTGATTAATTACCTTCGAAACGGCATATCATTTATGTAAAATGGATCACCGAATCATGAAATGAGATTTATGAACTTGGATGCAATTAATGATGAGCATTAAATGCGGTTTTGGTTGTTGTAAGTGGTAGATTGATTGATGAAATGTGTTTAGTTGTTTTCCTCGTCAAATTACCTTCCCAACGGTATAAGATACATGTTTTGATTGGTTGCGGATCATAAATTGTGTTTGTTTGGGTTTTGGTTCGTGCACTTGTACAAAATCAGAAATCAGACCTGAACACTGATCTGGACGCCGTCCAGGCCTTCACATCTGGACACCGTCCAGATGAACTGTTAGGTTCTGATTTGGTTGGTCATTTTTCGTTTAATTCTAAGTATGCTACGCAGCTCCGATTCACATGTATCTTGTTATAACATGCTTATATATGATTAAAAACCTCAGAAAATAGTTCGGGACCCGACCCAAATGTGTTGACTTTTTCGTTGACTTTGACCCGACCAAAGTTGACTTTTGATCAAACTTAACCAAATACTTATGCAATTGTTCTAACGTGCTTTCATACTTGTATTTTGCATGAAACTTGACAACGTGACACACATGCTATATCGTCGAGTCGTAACGAGCCATATGACTAATTGAACATTTTGACCGACCGTGTTTACCGATATTGAAACGAACCTATTTGTTTAGGTCAAGACTAGCATTCGTTCTTGCACACGTTACTTTGTGAAATACATTATATTATTCGTGCAACCAAGGTGAGATCATTGTCCCACCTTTTCAAAAACTTTTACTCTTTAAACTATGGGATGAGAAACATATACGTATTATACTTTTATGCTTTGAACACAAGTACGAAAACAAACATTCCACGTGAGAGTTAGAACAAAAAGGCCTCAATTCAATTATCATTAGTTACACTTGCAGAGTGTAAACGTGAACTTATGTTGTGTGATCACATGGGCTTGACAAGCCCTCATTCGGACGGTTCGCTACCGTTAGCGGATGAAATATATTTTCGAGTATATAGTGTAGGTTCTAACACTATGATAACGGGGTTCGTGAACAGTTAAGTCTTGATAATTGGGTGCTCCACAAACGTATAATAACTTTGGAATGAAAACAATTTTGATAATCAACGTTTTGGCAATACAAAATCCTGTGGTTCAAAAACAACGTTTACTACTACACCTATGATTTCACCAACATTTTTCGTTGACAGTTTTCTATATGTTTTCTCAGGTCCTTGAATGCTAAATGATACATGCTTCCGCACTCTACTTTTTGATACTTGCTTGGATGTCGAGTATACATGCATACGGAGCATCTTTTTACTTTACTTAAATTTGTGTCGCATAGGTTTCATTCGTACTTAAAACGTTGTAACGTAACTAGCCTTTGAACTACTTTGTAACAATTGAAACATCTTTACTTATGAAATGAATGCGACATACTTTTGGTCAAACGTTGTTTAAAGACTTATGACCACGTAACAGGACCTAAGTAGACGGCGCCGTCAATGACGATTTTGTCGGGTCGCTAAATTTGGTTCCATTCACTGAAAAATATTATGTCATCAGTGTATTGTAAATGGGTTACACATATGTTGTCTGTAGTGACCCGAACTTTTCCATGTTTATATATATTAAATGAAATTGTTATTTACATGATTAAGTGTTTCCAACATGTTAAGCAATCAAACTTGTTAAGACTTGATTAATTGAAATAGGTTTCATATAGACAATTGACCACCCAAGTTGACCGGTGATTCACGAACATTAAAACTTGTAAAAACTATATGATGTCATATATATATATATATATATATATATATATATATATATATATATATATATATATATATATATATATATATATATATATATAGTTAACATGATATTATGATAAGTAAACATATCATTAAGTATATTAACAATGAACTACTTAATGAAAAACAAGACTACTAACTTAAGGATTTAGAAACGAGACATATATGTAACGATTATCGTTGTTACAAAATTTAAATGTATATATATCATATTAAGATATATTAATATATCATAATATCATGATAATATAAAAATTTAACATCTCATTAGATATAATAAACATTGGGTAAACAACATTTAACAAGATCGTTAACTTAAAGGTTTCAAATCAACATTTACATGTAACGACTAACGTTGACTTAACGACTCAGTTAAAATGTATATACATGTAGTGTTTTAATATGTATTAATACACTTTTGAAAGTCTTCAAGACACTTATCAAAATACTTCTACTTAACAAAAATGCTTACAATTACATCCTCGTTCATTTTCATCAACAATTCTACTCGTATGCACTCGTATTTGTACTCGTACAATACACAGCTTCTAAATGTATTTACTATTGGTATATACACTCCAATGATCAGCTCTTAGCAGACCATGTGAATCACCTAACCATGTGGGAACCATCATTTAACATCTAGCATGAAATATCTCACAAAATTACTAACTAATGGAGCCTATATGGAAGCACCATATTCACGTGAACTTGCATACTCACAAACACATTCACTTTGCAATTTTCTTGAATCAAATTACTCTCTCTCAAGTGTTCTTCCATTTTTCTAAGTGTTATTCATCATCTTCATCATAATCTAGCTCAATCTAGTTCATAAATCCATACATAAACCAAGTTATAAAACAACTACTCAAGAACACACCAACAACACTTCCAAGTTTGCTAGCTTACTTCCAATCTTGCAAATCCACTTTGAGTGATCATCCAACCTCAAGAAATCTTTCTTATTTACAGTGAGACATCTTTATAATATAAGGTAATACTCATATTCAAACTTTGATTCAATTTCTATAACTTTAACAATATTATTTAGAGTGGAAATCTTACTTGAACTTGTTTTCGTATCATGATTTTGCTTCAAGAACTTTCAAGCCATCCAAGGATCCTTTGAAGCTAGATCTATTTTTCTCATTTTCAGTAGGTTTATCCACAAAACCTGAGGTAGTAATGATGTTCATAACATCATTCGATTCATATATATAAAACTACCTTATTTGAAGGTTTAAACTTGAAATCACTAGAACATAGTTTAGTTAATTCTAAACTTGTTCGCAAACAAAAGTTAATCCTTCTAACTTGACTTTTAAAATCAACTAAACACATGTTCTATATCTATATGATATGCTAACTTAATGATTTAAAACATGAAAATACGAAAAACACCGTAAAACCGGATATACGCCGTCGTAGTAACACCGCGGGCTGTTTTGGGTTAGTTAATTAAAAACTATGATAAACTTTGATTTAAAAGTTGTTCTTCTGGGAAAATAATTTTTCTTATGAACATGAAACTATATCCAAAAATCATGGTTAAACTCAAAGTGGAAGTATGTTTTCCAAAATGGTCATCTAGACGTCGTTCTTTCGACTGAAATGACTACCTTTACAAAAACGACTTGTAACCTGTATTTCTGAATATAAACTTATACTTTTTCTGTTTAAATTCATAAACTTAAGTTCAATATGAAACCATAGCAACTTGAATCACTCAAAACGGATTTAAAACGAAGAAGTTATGGGTAAAACAAGATTGGATAATTTTGCTTGTTGTAGCTACGTGAAATTTGTAACAAATCTATACAAATCATATCCTAGCTAACTTATATTGTATTATACATGTATTCTAATATATTATGTAATCTTGGGATACCATAGACACGTATGCAAATGTTTTGACATATCATATCGACCCATGTATATATATTATTTGGAACAACCATAGACACTCTATATGCAGTAATGTTTGAGTTAGCTATACAGGGTTGAGGTTGATTCCAAAATTATATATACTTTGAGTTGTGATCTAGCCTGAGACGTGTATACACTGGGTCGTGGATTGATTCAAGATAATATATATCGATTTATTTCTGTAAATCTAACTGTAGACAACTAGTTGTAGGTTACTAACGAGGACAGCTGACTTAATAAACTTAAAACATTAAAACGTATTAAAAATGTTGCAAATATATTTTAAACATACTTTGATATATATGTACATATTTGTTATAGGTTCGTGAATCGACCCGTGGCCAAGTCTTATTTTCCGACGAAGTGAAAATCTGTGAAAGTGAGTTATAGTCCCATTTTTACTATCTAATATTTTTGGGATGAGAATACATGCAGTTTTTAAAATGATTTACAAAACAGACACAAGTATTGAAACTACATTCTATGTTGAATCGTTATACCGGATATCGCCCTTGTTGAACTTGGTAGCCTAAGAATTGGTGTTTATTATAATTGCCACCAATTGATGCGCATCCTAAAGATAGATCTATGGGCTTTGACACGCCCCAGTCAGAGAATTTGAACTGCTTTAGTACTTCGATTTTATATATGGGGATATTCTAGATGATTTGTTAATGTCGGTTACCAGGTGTTCAAGCATATGAATGATTTTTATGCAGATTGCATGTTATTGAAAGATGAAATCTTATGGTCTATTATTACAATTTGATATATAGGTTAAACCTATAACTCACCAACATTTTTGTTGACGTTTAAAGCATGTTTATTCTCAGGTGATTATTAAGAGCTTCCGCTGTTGCATGCTAATTTATGGACAAGATTTGGTGTCAGCATGCTTGTATAATATTGTTTAAAACTGCATTCGAGATTTACTTTGTTGTAACATATTAATATTGTAAACCAATATGTATTGGTAGTGTGTAAGTGTGATATTTTTAGATTATCATTTCTGGATAATCTAGGTGGTGTCCTTTTTAACCTTGTCGATAAAATAAAGGTTATGGTTTGTTTTAAAAACAAATGCAGTCTTTGAAAAACGTCTCATATAGAGGTCAAAACCTAGCAACGAAATCAATTAATATGGAACGTTTATAATCAATATGAACGGGACATTTCAGTTGGTATCAGAGCGTTGGTCTTAGAGAACCAGAAAATTGCATTAGTGTGTCTTACCAAGTTTGTTAGGATGCATTAATGAGTCTTGAATTCGATCGTGTTTTCTTTAAAAACGATTGCTTAACACTTTTTTGTTGGAAACTATATATTATTAACATGTAAATATTATGTGATACATTAATCTCTTAACGTGTTTGATATTGTGTGATAGATGTCTACCTCTAGTACAAATCCCATCGACTCACCTAATAATAATGAAGAGTCGAATATATTTTGGGAAGATTCACAAATTCCCGAGGAAGAACCTGAAGAGGAAGAACCGGAAGAGGAGGAACCGGAAGAGGAGGAACCGGGAGAAGAGGAACCGGAAGAAGAAGAGGTTTCGGAGAATGAAATATTAATACCTACAGTAAAACGATTGAATAAAAGAAGATCCTTAACCAATGGTCCAAAATTAAAAATGGTCAATGGTGTTTCCGCCGAGGAAGCAAAATATTGGGAAGATTACCAATTTTCCGATGAATCGGATCCCGATGAGGATTCCGTTTTAATTAGATCCTAATGTTTATCAAAGAATTTCATTTTAAAGCGATCGGGGCCAGGGGCTTTAGGGTTTTCACATCCATTTAGTGTGTCCCAGATTTCTTTTTCAGTAAATTGGGATTCGAGAAGAAGGTTGTCGGATTGTGAAATGTATTCGAGATGGGAAGCGTTATCAAAGGAGCATTGATTTTTGAATTTTTTAGATTTAAAAATGGAATTAAAATATGTGAATGCTTCTTGTTTTATTGTGTTTGGATCTTCGGTCCTATTCCATTTTTTGTGACACCACAGATATTATTTTTGTTGATTCTACGTTTAATATAGTTATGGAAATATTTGGAGTTTTCGTCGCCTTCAAGGGCCCATTTTATGCGCGATTTTTGTTTAAGCATTTTTGATTTCATTTTTTCTTTTTCGTTATGTAACATTTTCTCTTCGATCCATTTACGTTGTTTAGTTTCATTTGGTGTTCTGTTATTGGCTGTTTCTTCCCATTTACTTGCGGCCCTAAGGTGATTAGCAATTTGAGAGTCGATATTGTCCAGTTGGAAGCTATATCTTTTTAGTTCCATTTTTACGTTTTTTAATTTGTTACGGAAGATACAATCAGGGTGGTTGCCATTAACAGGGATTTTCCATGCCGTTTTAGTTACGTTGTCGATGTCTTTTAGTTCTAGCCACGTGTTAAAACCCGTATGGGTTTGGGACCAAAATCGGTGAAGGAGTTTTTTAAGATTATAGGACAGTGGTCAGAGAGTTCACGATCTAGTGTTTTTATGTTATATTGGGCCATATTTTTTAGGATACCTTCCGAGACCAAAAACCGATCAATTTTGCTAAATTGCATTCTTTTTTTGCATATTCGAGTGTAGTTTTTGCCACCTAAAGGTATGTCAAGTAGACCATTGTTATTTATGAAGTTGTTGAAGATATCTGCCCAAACTTGATTAAAATCACAATTCATTCTTTCGTTTTTATTTCTGACTTCGTTAAAGTCACCGAAAATGAAGAACGGAATGTCAAGTGAGTTAGTAAGTGAGGAAAGTTCGTTCCACATTTTTAACTTGTTTGGGTTGGAATGTGGTCCGTAAACATTGATGATAGCAATATCTGAATTATATCCCGCCCAAGTGCCTTTTATTGCTAAAAAGAATTCACCCGCAATGGCTATGTCGAAATTGAACGAGTTGGTATCCCAAATTATCATGATTCCACCCGATGCTCCTATCGAGTCTTTTTGTATAAACTTGAATACGGAGTTTCCCCAAAATGATTCGATTACATTATCTTGAGTTTGGCCGCATTTAGTTTCTTGTAGGCCAAGGATGGTAGGTTTTTCCTTGTTACAAATTCGTTTTAACCATTTTATTTTACTTTCTTGCCCAATACCACGAACGTTTAATGAGATCGTACACATTGAGAGGTCTTATTGAACGAGTGATTTATTGAGGGTAGTTAGTTTTTGTTCCACCGGATGCCAAGACTTAGGCCGAGTTCATTTGTTCTAAGGCTAGTTTCTAGAGTTGTTTCTGAGTTTTTTTTATTGGTTTACACGGAGTCGGATGTTTTCTTTGTATTGATAGAACCCGAAGATGAGGTCATTTTACCTCTTTTTGATAATTGAGATAATCGCATCTTTTGTACGCATCGTGCTATTAGTTTAGGTTGAGGGAATTTTAGCTTGGAATTTTTATGTGTATCGTTTTTAGGATTGATGGTGTGAGTAGATGATTTGGGTTTTAGGAGGCCCTCTTTAATAGTTCTTTTAAATGATAGATCGTGTGTTCTAGGTTTAGGTATTTGTTCTTGGTTGGACTTAGGTTTAGTGTTTTGTAGAGTTTTGGCTATTCCTATTATCGGATTAGTTTCGTTTATTTCATTTTCGAGAGGTGGTTGTTCTATAGGTTGTGATTAGTGGATATTTGCTTTAGGTAAGAAATTGATGGGTGAGTTTGATTGGGGTGTATTTTCGTGACAATTATTGTTCTTCTTTTTGTTGTTATCAGGAAAATTAATGGGCTCGAGGAGGTTTTTTGAAGGGCTCGGGCTTGGGTAATTGGGCTCGGGTGTAATGATGGGCTCGGGACTGATATTAATAAAGGGCTCGCATGTATTAATGGGCTCAGACTGTGTATTGATGTTATTGGGCTCGTAGTTAGAGAACAGTGTATTGGGCTTGGAAAATGGGCAAGTCATAGTGTTTTATTTGGATATATTATCCTCAGATTTAGGAAGCTGCCAGAAGATACTATCTTGTACGTTAGGAGTTGAATAGTTTTCATCATTTTTGGCATTAGTTTCTAGTGTACCGTTTGTGTTATTAATGGAATGTTCATTGGGTGTAATGTTGTAATTAATATTATCTTTATAGCTTGTAGTTTCAACACATTTAGATGATCGAGACGTTGACTATCTATCGCGACTGTTGTTATCATAATTATGTTCAGAAGTGTTGGCCGGGTTATGGGTGTTATGATTAGAATTAACAACAGGGGTGTGGAACGGGTATGGTTTGAGTCCCAAACCCTCGACTGATTGATCACCATCTAAATGGGATTCATCATCAGAGTATAACATCTCCGGGTCAGAAGCATCCTCCCAATCCGATTCAGTTCCATCGTTTATATTAAACAATGTCACGTTATCACTTTCATTAACATTTGCAATGAAATTTTTCGAATCATACGAGATACAAACCTGACCATTGATTGTTTTGAAGGAGTTGGCGTTGATAAGAACAATTCCGAATGATAAGTCTTGGTTCTCCGTCTCGTCAATCGAACAGTTATATAGCTTGATAACTTCACCCCAATTTGCAGCGATGTCCTTAAATGTTTTTTCAAACCAGCAAGTTATAGGGACCACTGTAATGCTGATTATTGCTAAACAACACGAAGAATTATACTCCACTGGATCTCAAGGCGTAATATCTACTAACCAATTCCAAAGTGGATGTTTCTTATCGTTTAACATTTCCAACACTGCCCTCTTATCTTCGTATATGAGCATGATGTCCAAGCCACCAAGATATTTAATTGAAAAACCAGTGATGTTTTCGTTTAAATAGATTTCACAAAAATATTCTAAGTATTCAATTTCTTTGACTTTACCAATGACAGCGTGGCCGAGAAGGTCTATGTGGTTTTCTTTCATCTGAGTTGTGATAACAGGAAGGTGCGGGTTGTCAGTGTTTTTGTTATTGACTACATCGGAATAACGGCGTTCGTCTACAAGCTTGCTGCTAATTGGTTTGGGGCATTGACAAAAAATTAGGATCAAGTGGGTTGCTTATTAGGTTGGATTTGGGTTCATTTCTTTCCCATGCCTTGTAGACCTTTAGGAAGAAGTCACCTACTACAATTAAGCTTAATCTTCTTGCCATCATGTCCTTTTGATAATCAGAGACGTTATAGAACCGAGCGAACCCGAATCGTTTTTCGTTTTTAGAGTTTTTTGTGGGATGAAGACCTCCTTAATATCACTATACTCTTTGAAAACACCCCAGAAATCAATCGAGCCCCAATCATCAGGAAAGTAGTTGAACATGTATGAAGTGATGCTTTTGTGCTCATCTGCCGTTTTTGGGTGTGGGGGGTTAGGATTGCTATATTGTTTGATTAGGCCCTTAGTTTGTTCTTTTTTCTTGAATTGATCGTATATGATGCTTGAGGAGTGGTGGAGATTAGATTTTCCGTGATCGTATTTGACGTTAGGGTTAGGGTTAGGAATTTTTGTACTCGATTTTGTGTGGTTCTGTGATTGGGATTGTTGAAGTTTGCCGCTATTCATTTTCCTGTTTTATTGATAGTAACCCAGTTCCCTTCGTTGACCGGTTGATAATTGATATGAGAAGTGGTTGTTGGTGACGGCGTTTGAGTGGTGGTTTAGGGATGAATGGTGTTGGTCTATGTGATGATTCGTCCAAATCCCTTTAGACGAATACATCATTCATCGATTTCACAGTGAGGTACTGACCTCTACATGATACATTTTGTAAACATTGCATTCTTTTGAAAAGGCACACCATAATTGAATATCAAATTCCAAGGTTTTTGACGTTTGATGATTTCTACATATAGACAATCACCGTAATTAATAGTTTACAATACTACATCCGTTGATAATGTAGTCAAAATAAGATACATGGTGATGATTTTGTGAATGCAACGTTTTCTCGAATAAAGCATGTATGACTCCATGCACATAGCTTATATCACATATAAGCAAATAGCGGAAGACTTCTAGGAACATGAGAATAAACATGCTTAAAAGTGTCAACACAATGGTTGGTGAGTTCATAGTTTTAATGTTGCGCATAATCTGTATATAAAGGTAGATCACAAGATTTCAGTTGTTTCATCCAGAAACGTTTATCAAAATATTCTACAAAATTGAGCACCCTGGTAACTAAACTTAACGTATATATAATAAGTACCCCTGTTTTAACATACATGTAACCCACATGTACAATACACGCAAACTAACGTGTACTAAACTCAAATAGCATACATCCGCTTTATAGTTCAGGCTAGGGTCTCTATACCTGGAACGGACGGGAAAATTTATTTTTCCTTGTTCAGATGTCGGATATTCCACCTGCTATCATTTTGGGCAGCAACACAGACACTTCAGCCACTTCACCTGCCACTGTTGCCGTTCTCTCGATCCCGTCGGCGACACACTCTAGTGACCCAGGCGCTTCGCCCTCCGGAGCTAGTAGTCATGCGCCTGCCCCAGTGGGTACTGTAGACGGAGCCCAGGACCTCCCGGATATTCCAACTCCACTTGCCCCGGTACCTCAGGAGCCACAGCATCATCCCGGTGGTGTTGTGATTCCTGCGGAATTTGAGGAAGGTACATTCCATAATCAGTATCGTCATTGGTGCCGAAGCGCTCCTGATGGACGTTTGGTGCTGATCCTGCCTTTCAGATACCGACAGATGATGGCCGCTCGAGGAGAGCCAGTACAGCCACCCGTGCCGCCACCTCCGCATGATTCA
Source organism: Rutidosis leptorrhynchoides (assembly GCF_046630445.1). Lineage (NCBI taxonomy): Eukaryota > Viridiplantae > Streptophyta > Magnoliopsida > Asterales > Asteraceae > Rutidosis > Rutidosis leptorrhynchoides. Next base: position 636,175,765 of record NC_092336.1, read on the forward strand.
GATGACCCGTCATCCGATGACTCATCCACAGATGACTCTAGTGATGATGACTCCGATGAGGAGGACCCCGATGATGCACCTGTTCAGCCACCCTCCACCCCGCCGAAGAAGCGGTACCGTTTCGATGGTACCGTCATTCCAGGGATCAACGGAGGTCAAGCATTTACTGACGCATATGGTCAGCGTCGTAGGGTTACCGCCCGTAAGCGGCTTGTGCCGTATCCTGCTGACCCCTTCATCCGTAAGCCTTACCGCTTCGCAGCCTCTACTTTTGGAGCCGGACCGTCTGCACCACTAGCTCCACCAGCACCACCCGTGCCGACTGCACCGCCTGCCCCACCATCCCCCTCTGTCGAGGAACTGATGAGGGTGGTGGAGATCCTCCATGCTCAGGTAACTGAGCTCGAGGACCAGATGTCCCACGTATTGGACATCCTACACCCACCATCACCGTAGGGCTTTTGTAGTAGATTTCATTATGTAATCTAGTTGTAGTTTTATGTATTACTTATGTATTGTACGAACCTATACAGATGTATGCAACTTATTATTAATGAATGGAACTTTGCGTTATTTAATTCTTGTACGGTGTTCTATTTACGTTACTGTATGATGATTCTGTGGTATTTGTACCAAGATGCGTTTCTTAATAAACATGTGATGTGTTGATTCCATGTTGGTTACCATATACTGTATTATTACTATTTGAATACTGGATTTTGACCTGAGTCAAAATTTTTGTTTAGAACACCATGGCCAACGGACGATCAACACCTATCGCAGCCCAAATCGAGGAGATGATCAATAAGCGAGTCACCGCAACCTTAGCAGAAAGGAACCTCCAAGCTCCACCGCCACCGCCACCGGTTATTCAGCCCATTCGTAATGGGTGCACGTACAAAGAGTTCCAAAGCTGCAAACCCCACAACTTCAGTGGAACAGAGGGGCCGGTTGGTCTCACTAGATGGTTCGAGAAATTAGAATCTGTGTTTCGAGTTAGTAACTGCTCAGAAGCAAATAAAACCAAGTTTGCTTCATGCACTCTGTCTGACGGCGCACTAACGTGGTGGAACACGTTGGCTCAAGCAAAAGGTATTGATGAGGCATTTGCTACCCCATGGGAGGAATTCAAAGGGGCCCTGATTGAAGAATATTGCCCTAGGACCGAGATCCAGAAGATGGAGATTGAGTTTATGCAGTTGAAGGTCGTGGGAAACGATCTCGATGGGTACAATCGTAGATATTTGGAACTAGCTCTGATGTGTCCTACCATGGTCACCCCGGAATTCAAGCATATGGAAAGGTATTTGTGGGGACTTCCTAAGTCTATTAAGGGACACGTCACCTCGTTCAAGCCACCCAATGTCCCGGAAGCGATGCGCATGGCGCATACTTTAATGAACCAAATTATCATCGATGAACCGGAGAAGGCTAAGTCTGAAGCGGGTAGTAGTGAGAAGCGCAAATGGGATAACAACAGGGGAAGGACCTATGATCAAAACCTGGTGAAACGACTTGAGGGTTTCAGAGGAAACAACAATGGTGGAAACCCCAATCCGAACACCAACTCAAACCCGAACTACAAGGGAACCCTACCACAATGCAAGAGGTGCTACAAGCACCATACTAGGTATTGTAATGTTGTTTGTGAGAAGTGCCAACGGACTGGACATATCGGTAAGGACTGCAAGGTCACCACCCTGAATGTGAAGGCGAACCCCAATGAACCGAAAAAGTGCTACGAATGCGGACAGACGGGCCATTTCAGAAATGCGTGCCCCAACAAAAGAAAAGATGGCGGACCACCGCGTGGTAGAGCTTTCAACGTTAATGCAAGGGATGCACGTGAGAATCCCGACTTGGTGACAGGTATATTCACTATCAACAATCTTTTAGCTTCTGTCCTATTTGATACTGGTGCCGATAGAAGTTATGTATGTAGACATTTTTGCGATAAGATTAATTGGTCGTTAGTCCCGTTAAAAGAGAGTATGCTTGTCGAGGTCGCCATTGGAAAACTTGCGAAAGTTGACCATATTAGTCGAGGAGCTATTATCAACATAGCTGGTGTAGATTTCGAAATTGATTTGATACCCATCAAATTGGGAAGTTTTGACGTTATTGTCGGTATGGATTAGTTGACCAAGATAAAGGCTGACATTATCTGTGGAGATAAAGCTCTTCGTATACCACAAGGAGATGGTGAGCCACTGACCATTTACGAAGAGAGATGTACCTCGAAGCTGAACCTCATTAGTTGCGTGAAAGTGGAAAAGATCATGAAGAAGGGACGTCTTGCTGTCCTAGCACATGTGAAAACGGTAGAAACCGAGGTGAAGAGTGTGAACGACGTTCAAATTGTGAACGAATTTTCCGATGTCTTCCCTGAAGAATTGCCTGGATTACCACCGCCGAGAGCAGTAGAGTTTCAGATCGATTTAGTACCAGGAGCTGCACCTGTAGCTCGCGCACCTTATAGACTCGCACCTTCCGAGATGTAAGAATTACAGAGTCAACTACAAGAACTACTTGACCGTGGATTTATCCAACCAAGTTTCTCGCCTTGGGGCGCACCTGTGTTGTTTGTGAAGAAGAAGGATGGATCCTTCCTTATGTGTATCAACTACCGTGAACTCAACAAATTGACAATCAAGAATCGGTATCCTCTTCTCCGAATTGACGATCTTTTTGACCAACTACAAGGATCGAGCATTTACTCGAAGATCGATTTGCGATCCAGTTATCATCAGTTGAGGGTAAAAGAAAGCGATGTAATGAAGACTGCATTTCGAACTCGTTATGGTCATTATGAGTTTCTCGTGATGCCATTTTGTTTGACTAACGCACTTGCTGTATTTATGGACCTCATGAATCGTGTCTGCAAGCCGTACTTGGATAAGTTTGTTATCATCTTCATAGATGATATCCTCATCTACTATAAGAGCGAAGAAGAACATGAGCAACACCTCCGACTAGTACTTGAACTCTTGAGACAAGAGCAACTTTATGCGAAATTCTCCAAGTGTGAATTTTGGCTGAAGGAAGTCCAATTTCTGGGTCATGTTACGAGCGACCAGTGTATTAAAGTTGATCCTGCCAAGATTGAAGCTATCAGCAAGTGGGAGACCCCCACTACTCCAACTCACATCCGCCAATTTTTAGGTCTCGCCGGTTACTACCGAAGATTTATTGAAGGTTTCTCTCTGATTGCGCGTCCTTTGACCGCGCTGACTCACAAAGGGAAGAAGTTCATTTGGGAACCCACACACGAATCAGCATTTCAAACCTTGAAGAAGAAGTTGACCACCTCACCTATCTTATCTCTTCCTGAAGGCAGTGACTATTTCGTTGTTTATTGCGATGCTTCGAAAAGTGGTTTTGGCTGTGTACTAATGCAAAGATCAAAGGTTATTGCCTATGCTTCTTGTCAACTGAAGATTCACGAATGGAACTACACTACTCATAATCTTGAACTTGGAGCCGTTGTCTTTGCGCTCAAATTATGGAGACACTATTTGTATGGAACGAAAAGTACTATCTTCACCGATCACAAGAGTCTCCAGCATATATTCGATCAGAAGCAACTGAATATGAGACAGCGTCGATGGATCGAGACGCTAAACGACTATGATTGTGAACTTCGCTATCACCCTGGCAAGGCCAATGTTGTAGCTGACGCTTTAAGCCGAAAGGAGAGGACGACACCTCTTCGTGTTCGGGCTCTGAACATCACCATCCATTCAAACCTCAACAGCCAGATCAGAATAGCCCAAGATGAGGCTCTCAAGGAGGAGAATATATCTCATGAACATTTGAACATTCTTGTCTCTCGATTCGAGGTTAGGGAGTCTGGACTCCGATGTTATGCCGGAAGAATTTGGGTACCTCTTTATGGAGATCTACAGAACCTTATACTTGATGAAGCCCGCAAATCGAGATATTTGATCCATCCCGGAGCGGGCAAAATGTACCACGACCTTAAAGAACAGTATTGGTGGCCGAATCTTAAGAAGAACGTTGCAACTTATGTTGGTAAGTGTTTGACTTGCTCGAAAGTTAAGGCCGAGCATCAGAGGCCCTCTGGATTACTTCAGCAACTGGATATCCCGCAATGGAAGTGGAAAAGGATAACGATGGATTTCATCACCAAGCTACCAAAGACGGTGGGCGGATACGATACCATCTGGGTTATCGTTGACCGTCTTACCAAATCTGAACACTTCTTGGCTATGAAGGAAACGGATACGATGGAGAAACTTGCTCAATTATACATCAAAGAGGTTGTATCTCGTCATGGTGTACCTTTATCGATCATCTCAGATCGCGATCCTCGTTTTGCTTCTTGATTTTGGCGCTCTTTGCAAGAAGCCATGGGAACTCGTCTCGACATGAGTACTGTATATCACCCACAGACCAACGGGAAAAGTGAATGAACAATTCAAACCTTGGAATACATGTTGCGTGCATATGTCATTGATTTCGGAAAGGCCTGGGAAAGGCATTTGCCACTCGCCGAATTTTCTTACAACAACAATTATCACTCGAGCATTAATGGCGCACCTTTTGAAGCGTTGTATGGTCACAAGTGCCGATCTCCTATTTGTTGGGCCGACGTAGGCGAAAAGCAAATCACCGGACCCGAGGTAGTCCATGAAACAACGGAGAAGATTGCTCAGTTTCAAGCTAGACTTAAGTAGGCCCATGATCGTCAGAAGAGCTATGCAGATCGTAAACGTAAGGACTTTGAATTCAACGTTGGTGACCGTGTTATGTTGAAGGTTGCACCTTGGAAAGGCGTAATTCGATTTGGAAAGCGCGGAAAGTTAAACCCGCGATACATTGGTCCTTTTGAAATTTTGGAGCGTGTTGGACCCGTTGCTTACCGTTTGGATCTTCCAACACAATTGAGCTCAGTTCATCCTACCTTCCACGTGTCAAACCTGAAGAAGTGTCTTGCTGCACCCGAACTCATCATACCACTGGAAGAACTTACCATTGACGACAAACTCCACTTCGTGGAAGAGCCTGTTGAAATTATGGATCGTGAGATCAAAACTTTGAAACGGAAAAAGATTCCGATTGTACGAGTACGATGGAATGCTAAACGAGGACCTGAGTTTACTTGAGAGCGAGAGGATCAAATGATGCAGAAGTATCCTCACCTTTTCCAGACTCCTCCATCTACCTCAACTTAAAATTTCGGGACGAAAGTTTCTTTAACAGGTGGGTAATGTAACGACCCTGGATTTTCCAACGTTTATTTATTAATAATTATTATTAATACTTGTGATTTAATGAATGTATTGTTTATATACATTTACTTGTTACCGCGATTGACTTTTATATGCCCGACACGTCTTTGTGACACACGTACATTACACGAATAGTATTTTTGAATATTATTTACATTCATGATTAAGTTTTATTAATCATTTTAATTAACTAAAGTTACTAGTTAATTACTTGGGCTTTTATTGGATTATTATTTTATTTGGACTTGGGCTTATTTATTTAACTTGTTACTTACTTACATACTTAGGCTTTATAATTATACATGGGCTTAGAAGCCCACCCTACACCCTTAAATGGATTAGTTGGCCCATCTTTCATGTAAGTATCACATTAAGACTTAACTAGATGGTTTAGTGCACATGGAATCTAGTTACATGTTACTTCCCATGCAAATACACCTTATCACCAACTTTTGAACCTTTACATGCAAGGATTTAGTGGATAATTTCCTCCTCCCTCCCCCCTTTGAGAACCGTCGGCCTAATAGGCCTTGAGGAGTGGTTTTTGGCTTTCAAAGTTTGATAACTTATTACTTGTATTCACTTATACTTCATTCTTTCCAAACACACACTTACTTGCTTTCATTTTTCTCTCGTCTTTTCTCTCTAATATTGTAAGTAACTTGAACAAATATTTCTCTTCTTTCTTCCTTTTCTTGACCAAAACCGAATCCCAAACTCATCATCATCATTCTTTGATTGTTGTTTTGTTACTTGTTCTTGTTTGTAGATTACTTACTTGTTGTTGTAGTTGTTACTTACATGTTACTAAGAATCAAACTCTTTAGTTTGTTCTTCATTTATCTTATTCATACAAGAACATACAAGAACAAAACTTTCTAGTTTATGTTCTACATTTATTGTTTTAAAAGATTGTAAGTTCATATGTTGTAAAATCATACTTGTGATTCATGAATGTAAACTTAAAGTTTACTTTTCTTTTAAGGATCAAGACTTTGGCTTGAATCTTTAAAGTATGAACAACCATGACTAGTTACTTGTTTATTTAGTTTATTCCTTCATTTTGTTCATGTTTGATTTGTGATTTTAGTCTTATTGGTCAAGTGTTACTAGTTAACTTTGATCTCATACTTTCTTGAACTAAAGTTAACTTTAAAAGTTCAAGAACATAGAAGTATAACTTACTAGTTAGAACTTCATATACTTGTGATGGATCTAAGTTCTATAGCTTATGGTCTACTTATTTTGTCATAAACAAAAGCTTGAAAGCTTACATATACTTTACAAGATAAAAATCTAAGTTTTATAGCTTATGGTTTCATTAAAGTAAATATTCAAGTGTTATTACTTAGGATTTAACTTAATAACTTTAGATCTAGACCTTTGGGTCTTGGATCTTCAAGATCTAACTAAGAACTATGTTCTACATCTTAATATCTTGATTAGTTAGTTTACTTTCAAGTTTGTAGTTCAATATTACTTTTATAGTTCATGTATGTGTCGGATCTAAGATCTTGATGTAACTTTGGTTCATCAAACTACTTGCAACACTTAATTTAGTTGTGCTACTTATCTTAGACTTATACTTGTGTTATGATGGTCAAAACTTGGTAAAGATGATGTAAACACATCAACGAGTTGTACACTTGAAGCTATATGCATCAAGGATGAGAACCGTGATGAACATCAAGCACCAAGAAACCACTGGAACCTAGTGTTTACTGTTTTCTGGAACAAACCCGAATACCTAGACTACTGTAAAGTTGATTTTCAGTTAGCTCTATTCGAGTATATAATTTTTCGTTTAAGACTCGTCTTAATCCGAGTTACGGTTTAGGATTTATGGCCTTCCGAGTGTCACTATGTCCTTTTAACGTTGTTCTGAAAATTCTGACCTACTCGCACTTAAACCGTCGCCACGGTCAAACGAAGACGAGTTTGCTTCTGGAATTTTTACCACAATTAGAGGACTCATATACGGAGCCATGGCCACTGGTCTCACCTTATTTCAGTAGGTATAGAGGCCGTGGTGACTGACCGAAGTCAGCCTTTGTTTTAAACTCTTTTCTAGAATGAAACTTACTTTACACCTTTTGTTTGATGATGAATGATGATGACCTTTAAGACCTAATTTACATACATTTAAACCTATTGGGATGATTTACTGACTTAGTACTATTTGACTTAGGTTGAGGACTTTCCGGACCTACGTACTTGCTTACTTCCCGACTCGACTTTACCACTACTTTACCACTGTGAGTTATAGCATCCCTTTTTACTTTAACTATTTTGGGAACTGAGAATACATGCGCATTTTACGTTTTACATACTAGGCACGAGTACTTAAACTTATATATGTGTGGGTTATACAATGGCATAAACATTCCCTTTAGCTCAGTAACGTTTAGTCATTGGTTTTTGAACCGGTGAACGCGAATCTTAGATAGGGATCCATAGGGTTTGACATCCCCACTCGGGCTAGTCGCGCTAGCATTTAACGAGTGTTTAATACTTCGTAAACATACGCACTCGCCAAGTGTACTTTCAGGGGGTTATAAACGTTAAGTTAGTTACCAAGTGCCCACGGTTAAACATATACTTTATCATACTGTTTTGAAACGCTCTTTGTAGCACTGAAATCTCGTGGCCTACCTTACATACTGTTATACTTAAACTATAGCTCACCAACCTTTGTGTTGACATTTTTAAGCATGTTTTTCTCAGGTGCTTAAGGTTGCTTCCGCTGTGTACTAGTCATGCCTCATAGACTCCCGATGTGCTTTACTTGAGATGTCACCGCATGAACTACTTTATCTTGCATTCAAACTTTAATACATTTGAACTATGATTTGTAACGACCAGAGGGTCACGTACTATTTCTAATTGCTTCTGTTCATTGAGGCATACTTTTGATGTAAAACATTTGACGTTGTTTATGATGTCACCTTTTATCATGAATGCAACTTGTTTTGAAAACGCATATAGTGTTTGACCTTGTAATGAACCTGTTGTTGATGATTCGTACACGATGGTTTTGTACGGGCATCACATGCACCATATTCTCCAAAGCCAATACTCGAGCGCTAAGCTCGTTGACTTCTGCTACTACACCGGGGTGATTGTCGGTTCGGACAAGCGGATGAATAAGGTCTAGAATTTGAGATAATATATAGTCGTGACGAGACACTCTGGAAATGAGAGAGAAAATGGTGTTTCAGACAGGTTCGCCGGTAAGTGCTTCAGGTTCTTAGCCAAGAGGGCAATGTGGTGGATGGAAGGGATCGCCTTCTTCTTGTCTCCAATGATTAAGTAAGCTATGAACCCATCCCCAATTCATCCAGAATAGATTATGTCTAATTGGTTGATCCATTCCGGTCACACTGCTTTCGGAGCTTGAGTGAATCTCCATATCGGAATCCGATAAACTTGAACTAGTTGAAGGATCCATCTCGTACAGAGTAGGGAAAATATTTTTGAAATGAAATAGATTATTGGACTAATTTGGTATTCCTCAATACATAGTTTACATATGTATTTATAATACCAGAATCCCATAAGTTACGGAGGATTTTACGGAAGATGTCAGGCAAAGTTTACTGTAATAGATATGCCAAGATATGAATTTTCTCTATACACTATCTATGCAATCAATGCAGTAAGACGCGTTTAGACTTAAGATGATAGACAGGTAATTTCCGACAAGAAATGATAAGCAAAAATCGGTAAAAACAAATACGGTCATAGTCCAGACTCACTAATGCATCCTAACAATTACCAGTTAAACACACTAATGCAAATTCTGGTTCTGTATGACCTCAAGCTCTGATACCAACTGTGATGATTCGTCCAAATCCCTTTAGACGAATACATCATTCATCAATTTCACAGTGAGGTACTGACCTCTACATGATACATTTTGTAAACATTGCATTCTTTTGAAAAGGCACACCATAATTGAATATCAAATTCCAAGGTTTTTGACGTTTGATGATTTCTACATATAGACAATCACCGTAATTAATAGTTTACAATACTACATCCGTTAATAATGCAGTCAAAATAAGATACATGGTGATGATTTTGTGAATGCAACGTTTTCTCGAATAAAGCATGTATGATTCCATGCACATAGCTTGTATCACATATAAGCAAACAGCGGAAGACTTCTAGAAACCTGAGAATAAACATGCTTAAAAGTGTCAACACAATGGTTGGTGAGTTCATAGTTTTAATGTTGCGCATAATCTGTATATAAAGGTGGATCACAAGATTTCAGTTGTTTCATCCAGAAATGTTTATCAAAATATTCTACAAAATTGAGCACCCTGGTAACTAAACTTAACGTATATATAATAAGTACCCCTGTTTTAACATACATGCAACCAACATGTACAATACACGCAAACTAACGTGTACTAAACTCAAATAGAATACATCTGCTTTATAGTTCAGGCTAGGGTCTCTATACCTGGAACGGACGGGGATGTCAAGCCCTATGGATCCATATACAACTACTCGCGCCCACCAGTTCTTATTACCGGTAGTTACTAGTTACCAAAGCTAAGGGATTTTCGGTTCAAACTCAGTGTTGAGTTTAGTATATACTTGTGTCCATTGCGTTTAAAATAAAGTGCATGTATTCTCAGCCCAAAAATATATATTGTAAAAGCAAATTAAAAAGGGAGACTATAAACTCACCTTAGCAGCACATGAGGTCATTCACCGAAATGTGACCAAAACTCGGAATGCAAAATAGCCGTAGATCTCAACCTAGAGAACATATGTTAGTCAATACATGTCTAACAAGCTAGGTCTGGTCATAGTGTATCACAATCCTAATGCTCGAGACCGTCATACAAAAGTTAACAAAAGTCATCTCAAAAAGTCAACCTGGCCCAATATGATCTTTAAATCTATACATGTTTATTATATTAACATAGTATAAGTCTTGATAGTTGAACGAATTATAGTTGATAATGCTAAAAACGAACATATATTTCATAGCATTATTCCTCAAGAAAGACAAGCTTTTAGTTGCAATTGTTCTATTTACAAGTGATATTCGTTTAAATAATAAAGGGTGAAGACAAAAGACAGATTCGACGAATTGAAGACGCAAACGACCAAAAAGCTCAAAAGTACAAAATACAATCAAAGAGGTTCCAATTATTGATAAGAAACGTCTCGAAATTACAAGAGTACAAGATTCAAAACGCAAAGTACAAGATATTAAATTGTACGCAAGGACGTTCGAAAATCCGGAACCGGGACCAGAGTCAACTCTCAACGCTCGACGCAACGGACTAAAAATTACAAGTCAACTATGCACATAAATATAATATAATATTTAAATAATTCTTATAATTATTTATATATTATATAAATAAATAAAAACCGTCGGCAAGAAAGACTCCAAATTGTGTGAGCTGTATTTACAAACTCCGCGACTCGCGGAGTTTGAAGGCAAAATGGGCCGCGAGTCGCGGAGACCCAAAGTTTGAAACTCCCTATAAAGCCAACCGAATTCTAATCATTTTTCATATCAACATATATCCATCTCTCTATCTATATACGTAAAATATATATATATATATATATATATATATATATATATATATATATATATATATATATATATATATATAATTTTAATTTTAATTTTAATTTTAATTTTAATCCTAATAATAAGGGTATGTTAGCGAATATTGTAAGGGTGTAAGTCGAAATTCTGTCCGTGTAACGCTACGCTATTTTTAATCATTGTAAGTTATGTTCAACCTTTTTAATTTAATGTCTCGTAGCTAAGTTATTATTATGCTTATTTAATCCGAAGTAATCATGATGTTGGGCTAATTACTAAAATTTGGGTAATTGGGCTTTGTACCATAATTGGGGTTTGGACAAAAGAACGACACTTGTGGAAATTAGACTATGGGCTATTAATGGGCTTTATATTTGTTTAACTAAATGATAGTTTGTTAATGTTAATATAAAGATTTACAATTGGGCATCCCTATAAATTACCATATACACTCGATCGGACACGATGGGCGGGGTATTTATATGTACGAATAATCGTTCATTTAACCGGACACGGGAATGGATTAATAGCCACTAGAATAATTAAAACAGGGGTGGAATTATGTACAAAGACACTTGGTATAATTGATAACAAAATATTAAAACCTTGGGTTACACTCAGTCGACATCCTGGTGTAATTATTAAACAAAGTATTAAAATCTTGTTACAGTTTAAGTCCCCAATTAGTTGGAATATTTAACTTCGGGTATAAGGATAATTTGACGAGGATACTCGCACTTTATATTTATGACTGATGGACTGTTATGGACAAAAACCAGACGGACATATTAAATAATCCAGGACAAAGGACAATTAACCCATGGGCATAAAACTAAAATCAACACGTCAAACATCATGATTACGGAAGTTTAAATAAGCATAATTCTTTTATTTCATATTTAATTTCCTTTATTTTATACTTAATTGCACTTCTAATTATCGCATTTTTATTGTTATTGTATTTAATTGCACTTTTAATTATTGTACTTTTTAATTATCGCAAGTTTATTTTATCGCACTTTTATTATTCGCAATTTCATTATCGTTATTTACTTTACGCTTTAATTTAAGTCTTGTATTTATTTTTAATATTTTACATTTAGTTTTAACTGCGACTAAAGTTTTAAAATCGACAAACCGGTCATTAAACGGTAAAAAACCCCCCTTTATAATAATAATATTACTTATATATATATATTTGTTTTTTTTATAAAAGTAAACTAATATAGCGTTAAGCTTTGTTTAAAAAGATTCTCTGTGGAACGAATGGGACTTACTAAAAACTACACTACTGTACGATTAGGTACACTGCCTATAAGTGTTGTAGCAAGGTTTAAGTATATCCATTCTCTAAATAAATAAATATCTTGTGTAAAATTGTATCGTATTTAATAGTATTTCTTGTAAAATTTAATAGCTATTTTATATACACCTCGCAACACATCAGAGTATTTTTGGCGCCGCTGCCGGGGAATCGCTTAAAAGCCGAAAGCGCAACGCTAATATAAAAAAAAAAGATTTTTAGTTTACTTTTATTAAAATTCGTTTTTATAAAAATACGTTTTAAATATTCAAAAATATAAAAAGAAAAACAAAAATATAAGTATTTTTAAGATTTTGTTAAATATTTAAGTTTTATAAAGTTTCTTTATTTTTATATAAGTTTTTTTAAGTATTTTGCTTAAAACATATAAAAAAAAAATTTAATATATATAAATCTATTTTTAAGATATTTATAAAATTATAAAGTAATTCTATTTTTATTTTAGTTTTTAAATATAAGTTTTTATTATACAAATATATTATATTATAAAACAGAAAAATATAAAACAAAAAAAAAAAAAAACTTCGAATTAAAACTGCACCAGAGTTGAATTTTGGAACCCCGCGACTCGCGGGGTTTGCTGCTTGGAATACCGCAACTCGCGGAGCTACTCTGACACCGACAGAACCCTAATTCAGCATTAATTACGGGTAATTATTAATTATTATTATTATTAACCCTAACTAATTATTATTATTATAATTACTTTTACTTTTTATTTAATTTATATATTTTAGTTAAATTAGTTTAATTAAATTGTAAAATTAATAGTTTTAATAAATAAATAATATAAAAATAATATTTTTATAAAAATTGTATTTTTTTTACAACTTTTTGTATATTTTTAATATTTTGTCCCTTTTTAATTGTTTTAGCGTAATATTTGTATTTTTAGCTAGTTTTTAGTTCTAAACTCAGTTTTTGCCATAGTTATTTTTACTTCTAGATTTTTAGGCTTTACCGTAAAATCCCTTAAGTGCTTTTTCTTTAGACTAAGATTTAGGTGCTTTAGAATTTTGCGACGCCTTTTTAAGTTTTAGTTTCTTTTTAAGTTATTTCCATTTGGGATTTAGTTTTTCCTGTAAGCTTTAATATTTTTAGACGACTTTTACCTATGTATCAATTATCATTCCAATTAGTAATCTCAATTTGCGATTATAATTTTAAGTTAGTTGTAGTAATAAGGTTAGGTTAGTCAAGTATTTTTAAGTGTTATAAGTTTCTTTTATTTTTCCGTCACCTTTTATTTTTCAACCATTTTTCTTTTTCGACCTTTTTCCGACGAACTCTTTTTCTTTCTTATTTCTCGCTATTCTAGTTTTAGGACATAGATTTTTATTCTACTTCTTATCTAAATTTCTTAAAATTACGAAAATTTATTTTAAGTGGTTAAATTGATAGACATCAAAATTTTCTGGTTCGTAGTAATAGTTGGATTTGTACGTGGATCGGGTTATTGGAGCCAAACAGTCCTCAATTATATTGAGACCAAACGAATCCTGCCCCTCTGCTGCATCTTTTGGCTATTCGAAACGTGGGCAAAATCAGAAAAGTCTATTGATTGGATAACTTATTATAATTTTTCTTTCCTTTTAAAAACTAATAGGATATTCAGTGAATGCATCGAGCAAGACGTTCACCACCTTTTGTACGTTCACCACCTGTAACTAGATCAAGACATTTAGCAAATATTACTGCCGTTGATTTTTCTTTAGAATCGTCATCCAATCGACCAAGTACTCCAGTTCAAATTTCCGATAATCCATTTTTTGAACCCGACCTCACAATTGAGAATCCGGAGAATATTCAGGAACGATTCATAGATCCTGAACCACTAAACTTTCCTCCGGAACCACCAATCATTCAAACAGAGATTGTTGAGGAACGAACCATTAAATCAGAATCCTCTAGTGATTCCGATTCAACAAATTCAATTATGGAGAATCTGGAACCTTTAAGTATGGAAGACCGAATGAGAGCTAAACGCACTGGCCAAGGTCACGCAATTACTCATCCAGACATTAATGCGCCAGATTATGAAATCAAAGGACAAATTCTACACATGGTGACTAATCAATGCCAATTTAGTGGTGCGCCGAAGGAAGATCCAAATGAACATCTACGTACCTTTAATAGGATCTGCACACTATTTAAAATCCGAGAAGTGGAGGATGAACAGATATATCTCATGTTATTTCCCTGGACTTTAAAGGGAGAAGCCAAAGATTGGTTGGAATCGTTACCTGAAGGGGCGATTGATACATGGGATGTTTTAGTTGAAAAATTTCTTAAACAATTCTTTCCTGCATCTAAAGCCGTAAGACTTCAAGGAGAAATTGTTACCTTCACACAGAAACCGAATGAAACTCTATATGAGGCATGGACAAGATTTGGAAAGTTGTTGAGAGGATGTCCGCAACATGGTTTAGACACCTGTCAAATAGTACAAATATTCTACCAAGGATGCTACATCACTACAAGGAAAGACATAGATATAGCAGCTGGTGGTTCTATTATGAAGAAAACCGAAACTGATGCTTACAAAATTATTGATAACACTGCTTCCCATTCACATGAGTGGCACAAAGAAAAAGATATCGTTAGATTATCTAAAGCAGCTAGAGCCGATTCTAGCCATGACTTAGATTCCATTTCCGCAAAGATAGATGCTGTCGAGAGACGAATGGAAAAGATGACTAAAGATATTCATTCGATACGAATTAGTTGTGAGCAGTGTGGAGGACCACATTTGACAAAAGATTGTCTCAGTATTGAATTAACAATGGAACAAAGAGAGAATATTTCATACATAAACCAAAGGCCTGGAAATAATTATCAGAATAATTATCAACCGCCAAGACCAATTTACAATCAAAACCAGAATTATAACAGAAATATTCCATACAACAACCAACAAGGTCCTAGCAATCAACAAGTATCCAATAATACTTACAATCAGCAAAGACCTAATTTTCAAAACAAACCACCACAACAAACCGATGATAAAAAGCCGAATTTAGAAGATATGATGACGAAGCTAGTTGAAACTCAAACGCAGTTTTTCACATCTCAGAAACAAACTAATGAACAAAATGCTCAAGCATTTAGAAATCAACAAGCTTCTATTCAAAATCTGGAACAAGAAGTAAGTAACCTAGCAAGGTTAATAGGTGAAAGAAAACCGGGAAGTCTACCTAGTGATACAATTGCTAACCCCCGGAATGAAACAGCTAAAGCCATTACCACAAGAAGTGGTACAACACTTAAACCACCTGAAATACCTGTAACTTCTGATGAAGCTATTCCTACTCCACAAGAACCACAACCTGATCAAGATAAGGAAAAAGAACCGGTAGTTGAAAAGGTTAATGAAGATAACACAGTTAAGGCTAAACCTTATGTTAAACCATACCAACCACCACTTCCTTACCCGAGTAAAATGAAAAAAGAGAAACTTGAAGCCGAGCAATCCAAATTCTTGGATATGTTTAAACAGATAAATGTAAATCTTCCTTTCATTGATGTGATTTCAGGAATGCCTAGATATGCTAAATTCTTAAAAGATCTAATCTCAAATAGAAAGAAAATGGAAGAACTCTCGGCTGTTACTATGAATGCTAATTGTTCAGCAGTGCTGTTGAATAAGATACCAGAAAAACTATCTGATCCAGGAAGTTTCACAATTCCATGTTTTTTGGGTAGTCTTAGTTCAATAGAAGCATTGGCAGACTTAGGTGCTAGTATAAATCTAATGCCGTATTCACTATACGCTAAACTAGACCTTGGAGAATTGAAACCAACCAGAATAAGCATACAACTAGCCGATAGATCAATAAAATATCCTAGAGGGATAATGGAGAACATGCTAGTTAAAGTTGGTACTTTAGTATTTCCAGTAGATTTTGTTGTTCTGGACATGGAAGAAGATTCTCAAGTTCCTCTCATATTAGGAAGAACATTCTTAAACACGGCTAAAGCAATGATAGACGTGTTCGGTAAGAAACTGACCCTAAGTATAGAGGATGAGAGTGTTACCTTTTCAGTTGATAGAGCAATGCAACAACCACAATCTGCAGATGATACATGTTATTATATTCAAACTATAGATGCACATGCAGAATTATTAGAAGAATTTCCAGAATTACAAGGAACAGGAGAATGTTCTTTAGGAGAAGGTAATGAACCAATTGATGAAGCTGAAATATTAGCTACACTTATAGCTAATGGATATGAACCAACAACAGAAGAAATCCAAATGCTAAAAGAAGAAGACAGATATCGATACAAATCATCGATAGAAGAACCTCCGAAATTAGAGTTAAAGCCACTTCCAAACCATTTGGAATACGCTTTTTTACATGGTGAATCTGAATTACCTGTAATAATATCGTCTTCTCTTACTGAAAATGAGAAATCACAACTCATTTCTGTGTTGAAAGCTCATAAACCAGCCATTGCATGGAAGATTCATGATATTAAAGGAATAAGTCCTTCGTATTGCACACATAAAATCCTTATGGAAGAAGGTCATAAAACGTATGTGCAACGCCAACGAAGACTAAATCCTAATATGCAAGGTGTAGTTAAGAAAGAGATTATTAAACTGCTAGATGCAGGTTTAATTTATCCAATTTCTGATAGTCCATGGGTAAGCCCAGTTCAATGCGTGCCTAAGAAGGGTGGCATGACTGTCATTACAAATGAGAAAAATGATCTTATTCCTACTAGGACTGTAACAGGATGGCGTGTATGTATTGATTATAGAAAATTAAATGACGCCACCAGAAAAGATCACTTTCCCTTACCTTTCATTGATCAAATGTTGGAAAGATTAGCCGGAAATAGTTACTATTGTTTTCTAGATGGATTTTTCGGATATTTTCAAATTCCAATAGCACCCGAAGATCAAGAGAAAACCACATTCACGTGCCCTTATGGTACTTTTGCTTACAAACGCATGCCATTTGGACTTTGCAACGCCCTTGCAACCTTTCAAAGGTGTATGATGGCGATTTTTCACGACATGATAGAAGAATGCATGGAAGTATTCATGGATGACTTTTCAGTCTTCGGTGATACATTTGAATCATGTCTAGTTAATCTGGAACGAATGCTTATTAGATGCGAACAATCAAATCTAGTACTTAATTGGGAGAAATGCCATTTCATGGTTAAAGAAGGCATCGTTCTTGGACATAAAATTTCAAAAGAAGGAATTGAAGTGGATAGAGCTAAAGTAGATGTAATTGCTAAACTTCCACATCCCACCAATGTTAGAGGAGTTAGGAGTTTTCTAGGGCATGCCAGTTTTTACCGACGTTTCATAAAAGATTTTTCTAAAATTGCCACTCCTATGAACAAACTCCTAGAAAAGGATGCTCCATTCATCTTTTCAGATGAGTGTATCAAATCTTTTAATATTCTTAAAGAGAAACTCACTAATGCGCCAATCATGATAACACCAAATTGGAATCTACCATTTGAACTAATGTGCGATGCAAGTGATTTTGCAATGGGAGCCGTTTTAGGACAAAGGATTGAAAAATGATTTCAACCTATATATTATGCTAGTAAGACGTTTCAAGGAGCACAAACGAACTATACAACTACTGAAAAAGAACTCCTTGCTATTGTCTTTGCTTTTGACAAATTTTGATCATATCTCGTTCTAGCAAAAACGGTGGTCTATACCGACCATTCTGCTCTTAGATACCTATTTTCGAAACAAGATGCTAAACCAAGATTAATTCGTTGGATCTTACTCTTACAAGAGTTTGATATTGAAATCCGAGATAAAAGAGGAGCAGAAAATCTCGCCGCTGATCATCTTTCTCGTCTTGAAAATCCCGAATTAGAAGTTCTAAATGAATCGGCCATACAAGACAACTTTCCTGATGAATATCTATTGAAGATAGATTATAAAGAAATTCCATGGTTTGCAGACTATGCAAACTATTTAGTATGTGGATTCCTTGAAAAAGGATTATCGTACCAAAGACGAAAGAAATTCTTCAGTGATATAAAACACTATTTTGGGAAGATCCACATCTGTTTAAAAGTTGTCCCGATGGAATAATACGCCGATGTGTATTTGGAGATGAAGCTAGTAAAATATTAAACCATTGTCACACAGGACCAACAGGAGGGCATTATGGGCCTCAACTAACAGCAAGAAAAGTTTATGATGCTGGATTCTATTGGCCTACAATTTACAAAGACGCACACCTTCTTTGCAAATCCTGTGATGCTTATCAAAGGGCCGGAAAAATAAGTCAACGTGATGAAATGCCACAAAATGTCATCCAAGTATGTGAAGTATTTGACATTTGGGGTATTGACTTTATGGGTCCATTTCCAAAATCTCATAATAATCTCTATATTCTCGTAGTCATTGATTATGTATCTAAATGGGCCGAAGCACAAGCTCTCCCAACTAACGATGCACGAGTTGTAGTCAACTTTTTAAAACGTCTTTTTGCAAGGTTTGGAACACCGAAAGCTTTAATAAGTGATCGGGGTACTCATTTTTGTAATAATCAACTTGAGAAAGTTCTTAAAAGATATGGAGTAACTCATAAAATCTCCACCGCATATCATCCACAAACAAGTGGACAAGTTGAAAATACCAACCGAGCTTTAAAACGTATTCTAGAGAAAACCGTAGGATCAAATCCGAAGGAATGGTCCAATAAATTGGAGGATGCACTCTGGGCTTTTAGAACAGCCTACAAAACTCCAATTGGAACCACACCTTTTAGACTTGATTATGGAAAAGCATGTCATCTTCCAGTAGAAATTGAACACAAAGCATTTTGGGCTTTGAAGACATGTAATCTTGATTTACATGAAGCCGGACGTGTACGATTAAGTCAACTAAACGAATTAGAAGAATTAAGACATGAAGCATACGAAAATTCGTTAATCTATAAAGAGAGAACGAAGAAATGGCATGATAAAAGAATCAGAAGTTCAAAAGAATTTAAAGAAGGAGACAGAGTTCTTCTTTTCAATTCACGATTCAAGCTATTTCCTGGAAAATTGAAATCAAGATGGTCTGGACCATTCATAGTCAAAAGAGTTTTCCCATACGGAACAGTAGAATTGATAAATTCAAATGGGATTGAATTTAAAGTTAATGGTCACAGAGTTAAACACTACATAGATAGTCCGATGGAAGTCGACAACGAAGTTAATCACAATTTCGACACCACAGCTAACTAAGTGTGGGGAGAATCAAGTCTTTAAAGGATAATATGTATTTCTGTTAGAGTTAGATTGTCTGTTTTCGTGTAGTTCTCGAAAATGGAACCCGAATGGTCTTTCCCTAGCAGACCCTAAAGAACTAGTCTTCTCCCCCCATTCTGAATTTTTATTTTTTTTAGGTTTTTACAAAATGAAGACTGCCTGTGAACTAAACCATGGTCTAATGCTACACGCACGCTTTGATCACTAAACGTAATAATGACACACTTCCGAGTGAAATAGTATCAGTAATCAGAGAAAGAATGGACTGAGTTAGAAAAGAATCCAGATGCGAAGATAATAAGTTACAATTTGGTAAAGGAAAATCAAAATCCGCAGCGAAAAGAAGAGCACGACACCTAGAAAGATGTCACAAATGCGGAAAATGGTCACATGGAGGTAAATGTTCAAATAATCAAACCTATTCAAATACCGAATTTGTTACTTTATGCAGAGACGGACCGTTCATATGTTTAGAAGAAAAGACACTGAATGCTCGAGGTTACGCCTATGTAGCCATGGAAAACCAATTAAACCGACTATCTTATGAATGGGATAGATCATATAACTAAGAATACTATCTCACAGGTAAGTCTGTACAGTCTTTATTTTTATTTTTATTTTTATTTTTAACCTTTTGATAATAAACGCTAATTTGTTCGCTATAAAGTATTAAATTGGTATTGAATAAAATTAGGTTTGGCGACCGAAATTGTTGATATCATTCAAAAATTTATTACATCACTGCGAAATTTAACGTTTATTCTTAAGGTATAAATATCTTTAATCAATCAACCCAAAATATTTCAAAAATTCGTCATGAGTTAAATTAGGTCTTGGAACCGAAATTACTTTACCGAAAAGAGGGGCGTATATTTTTGATAATATTTGATTGATTAAAGTGAGATAAAAAGCCAAAAAGATTTTTAATTTTATTTTTACCATGTTTTTAAAATTAATATATAAATCTTAAATTAATATTGTAAACTTTGTAAAAACAATATATTTAAAATTGTAAATATTTGAAAAATTAATATAAGTTTGGTGTGAATTTATAATATGAATTTTTAAATTAAGTTTGGTGTGAATTTTTTTTTTTTAAAATATAAATTTTATTTTTATGCATTTAAAATTTTAAGTTTGGTGTGAATTTTTAATATTAATTTTGAATTTTATATTTAAATTGTGTGAATTTAAAAATAAAAATTTACTTTATCTCATTAAGTTAAAAATATGATTTTTAAAATTCGTCGTAAGTTGAAGACTAGGTTTTTAAACCGAAATTGCTTTACCCAAGGGAGGGACGAGAACTTTTATTATCATTATTTTTAATCTTATTGAATTAAAGTATGCCAAAAACATTTAAAAAACTCAAAAATCTTAGCTTTTAAAACAATCGCTACAAAAAGACAAATTTTAAAATTTTGTCGAAGGACGGACTAGGACATCGATCCGAAACGACCTCGTCCTAAATAACAAGGGAAACAAAATTTTAAAATTAATTACTTAATTGTTTTAATTAGTATAAGATATATAAAAAAAATATATAATACAAACTCCGCGATTCGCGGAGTTTGAAGAGTAAAAACCCCGCGACTCGCGGAGCTTGCAAAATCCAGAAAAAAAAATAAAGGCTGGACGAACTGATCAGTATCTTCAGTCCACACACCACAAAAAAAAAACACTGCGAAAATACTGCCGAAAATGCACGAGAAAACACCCCCAAAATCACAATTTTTAACCGTTAATCATCAAATCTTTTACTAAAATCATGTTGAGAAGGATGCTATCAAGGAATTACTCAAGAAAAATGACTGAAAGGGGTGAATCTTCATCCCAAGCTCGCAATGCTCCTGCTGAGAATGCGGAACAACAGGAGGTGGATAGCTACTACAAGCAAGATATACCTCATCCAGTCATGACATTTTCTGATATGCACTTGGAAGATTTGCACCCGAACCTGAGATTTGACAGACTTTGGATAGATTATCCAAAATACCAAAGGGGTTTGCATACTCTTCATTCTAAAGTTGTTGAGGTACCTAGGGTCATAGAATGGGGACCATTAGAAGCTGTAGAATTGGCCGGGCCAATTAGGGAATTACTTGCACAGAGGTATGGTAATTCTACTTTTAACGACTGGGTACGTTTATTCACCATGTGTAGACCTGTATATAAAGTATGGTGTGAAGAATTGTTGTGTAGTATAGAATTAAACGATCGGGTAGCTAGTTTAACCGATCGATCTTTTATTAGATTTTTGTTAGGAGGTTCGATGCGCCACATGTTTTTACTAGACATGGCTCAGGCTTTACGTATATATACGCCTGAGGAGTTAGCATCTGCCGATTGTAGAGGGTTGATACTAAATGGTAGAAAAATAGATGAAAATTTTGATACACATGGTGTATGGAGTCAAATGACAAGCCATCACCGATTCAAAGGGGGAAATTACTCTTATTTGGATATAGATAGACCTGAATTAAGAGTAATTCATAGGTTTTTAGCTAATTCGATTACACAAAGAGGTAAGAACAAGGAAAAGGTAAATGAACAGGATTTGTTTTACCATATGTGTATTCGAGACCCACAAAGCGCTGTAAGTATACCTTATTGTGTGGGTTATTATTTATCAGCTATGGTTAGGGGGATGAGACCGCATAGCATAATAGGAGGTGGTATTTTTATTACTTTGATTGCTGAATATCTCGGTGTGGATATAAGTCGGGGGGGATTATTAGTCGAAGAACCAGAACCCCGCGATACTATAGGTTTAAATGTATACCATGGTGCGAAAGTTTTGAAGAGGCGAAATAACGCCGCAGTACAATACCATGGTAGACATCCACAGGTTGAGAGAAACCAACAGCAAGGTAATGTAGGAGGGGGAAATGAAATGCAAGAAATGCAAAGGTTTATAGCTTCACAGGAGTACGAAAATGCTAGACAGAGAGCATTTGAAGATTGGCAAGTTCATCAAAACCAAATCATAGCCCATTGCCAACATATAGGTAGAAACTATATTCCTACTACAAAACCCATATTCCCTCCCTGGTCTATAGAGATGCAACCACCGTATCCTACGTATAACCCTGCCGAAGCATTTTATAGCACCTATGGTTATGCATGGAACCCCTATTGGTACCAGTATCATCCCTAGTCTACTTAGTTTTATTTATTTTGTAATTTGTAATATTGATACGTTTAATACTTATGTTAATATTGTAATAGTTTTTATAATTTTCTAACTTTTATTCTTAGATTTTAATAATTTTTGAATGTGGGGTAATATACCAAACTTCAAAAATATGTATATATGTTTGCAGTTTATCTTATGTACACAATAGGGTAAAACAACGCATTTTCAAAGACTGGCATTAAGTTCAGCAAAAGTAACTAATTTTGACGACAAGATGCAAAATATATGTGAAATAACAACAAGAAGGAATGAACAAATGACGTGCACCATTTATCATTCAGCAAACAAACGCCAATATATTTGGAAACTTTGGTAAAATTTAATCATTTTCACACAAATCACCCTCAATAATTTAAATTGTTACTGATTTCTTGCAAATGAGGGCATTGCAAGATCTTAAGTGTGGGAAGGGGTTAAATTCTTTCGGATTTTAAAATTTTTACTTTATACACTTGGTTACCATTAAAAATACTAGTAAAGCAGTAGTTGTATTAGAATCTAGTGCTCTCTGATAATAAAGAACAGCCCTAGTCTTATATACTGACTACCCAATTCTAGTAAAATTTTACAAAATTTTCAATTAAATGAACTCAAAATCATGTTTATACATATTTATGAACGATAAAACTAGGTTTTAACACCGAAATTATTGTAACCTCGGAAAGGACATAAATTGAGAAACAAACAAAAATGTTAAAATTCATTTAAAATGGAATAGAGGACGATAAAAAGGAAAATAAAAGCCAAGTGTGGGAAAATTTACCAAGTTATCTTAAACATATGTCACATATATCTGTAACAAATAACTGAAAATGCTTTTGCTTTGGACTAAACTAAACTGTTTTACCCGATGAAAAAAAAGAAGAGATGGATCTACACGATGAATCAATTCCATCATTAAAAGGAAGTAAAGTCTTCCGAAAAAGACACGCACTTCTTGATTTAAGTCAGGAAGTTGTCGTCCAGACCAGCTGTAGGTTGACGAAAAATCCAGAAAAGTCATCACTAAAATCAGCAGGAAATCCACGGACCACAGCATTAAACAGGGTCGCCAAGTGGTCAGATTTATCCTAACCATGAGAAGGATTTATCTCGTAAAATGGGGGGGCACCATGCAAATTAGCTGGATAAGACTAATAAATCAGATCCCCAGAAAGGATAATCTCCTTAAAAGATTGAGAATTACAAACTCATGGAATTCAATGATATCTAAACTCGAGCTTGAACGAGAAAATATTTTGATCAAAATTACAAACCGATTTGTTTTCTGAAAACCCTATTTTCAATGCGTTCATTACCATTGAACGTAAAATCCTAGGAATTCACCTGGAATTCATTAGGTCACCTGAACTAAATCGGGTGTCAACCGTAAGAACGGTGGTTGCATAGTTGTCAAAGACAGGACCTTGTGCCAGACCGAAAAATCATAAGGGTGAGCTTTACTATTGCTCCTACCAAGGATAGTAATTGCGTCCGACACTTTATAGACCATAATTAAAAGCATGTCAGGGGACATTGCCTTAACAGTTGCTTGTTCAACGCTTTCCTTTACAACCGGACGGTAGTTTACCGAAAGGTAATATACGGGACAAGTAAACTGGACGTGTTGCTTTCCAAATACAAGGTTAGCAAGTGGGTGACACAAAACCGCAAGTTTTGAGCTAAAATTTTCAAATCTGAAACCCACCAAACCCACAAAAATATTTTGCAAACACCGGTGAAGGGTTATTCCGGAAAACTTATCTAGGGTAAAAACTAGATTTAATTTTCAAAAGATCAAATGTTTTCATAAAGATCCAATTTCCTTAATGGATCTAAATTTTTATAGTCATGTGGGACTGTAAACCATATCGTTATTACCATTGTTTATACCGCCGTATAGAAATCACTGATGTACAAAGTGTGAAGAATAAAGAAGTGATTCTAGTATTTCAAGACGATATTGCTTGAGGACAAGCAACGCTCAAGTGTGGGAATATTTGATAATGCTAAAAACGAACATATATTTCATAGCATTATTCCTCAAGAAAGACAAGCTTTTAGTTGCAATTGTTCTATTTACAAGTGATATTCGTTTAAATAATAAAAGGTGAAGACAAAAGACAGATTCGACGAATTGAAGACGCAAACGACCAAAAAGCTCAAAAGTACAAAATACAATCAACGAGGTTCCAATTATTGATAAGAAACGTCTCGAAATTACAAGAGTACAAGATTCAAAACGTAAAGTACAAGATATTAAATTGTACGCAAGGACGTTCGAAAATCCAGAACCGGGACCAGGGTCAACTCTCAATGCTCGACGCAACGGACTAAAAATTACAAGTCAACTATGCACATAAATATAATATAATATTTAAATAATTCTTATAATTATTTATATATTATATAAATAAATAAAAACCGTCGGCAAGAAAGACTCCAAATTGTGTGAGCTGTATTTACAAACTCCTCGACTCGCGGAGTTTGAAGGCAAAATGGGCCGCGAGTCGCGGAGACCCAAAGTTTGAAACTCCCTATAAAGCCAATCGAATTCTGATCATTTTTCATATCAACATATATCCATCTCTCTATCTATATACGTAAAATATATATATATATAATTTATATTTTAATTTTAATTTTAATTTTAATCCTAATAATAAGGGTATGTTAGCGAATATTGTAAGGGTGTAAGTCGAAATTCTGTCCGTGTAACGCTACGCTATTTTTAATCATTGTAAGTTATGTTCAACCTTTTTAATTTAATGTCTCGTAGCTAAGTTATTATTATGCTTATTTAATCCGAAGTAATCATGATGTTGGGCTAATTACTAAAATTTGGGTAATTGGGCTTTGTACCATAATTGGGGTTTGGACAAAAGAACGACACTTGTGGAAATTAGACTATGGGCTATTAATGGGCTTTATATTTGTTTAACTAAATGATAGTTTGTTAATGTTAATATAAAGATTTACAATTGGGCGTCCCTATAAATTACCATATACACTCGATCGGACACGATGGGCGGGGTATTTATATGTACGAATAATCGTTCATTTAACCGGACACGGGAATGGATTAATAGCCACTAGAATAATTAAAACAGGGGTGAAATTATGTACAAGGACACTTGGTATAATTGATAATAAAATATTAAAACCTTGGGTTACACTCAGTCGACATCCTGGTGTAATTATTAAACAAAGTATTAAAATCTTGTTACAGTTTAAGTCCCTAATTAGTTGGAATATTTTACTTCGGGTATAAGGATAATTTGACGAGGATACTCGCACTTTATATTTATGACTGATGGACTGTTATGGACAAAAACCAGACGGACATATTAAATAATCCAGGACAAAGGACAATTAACCCATGGGCATAAAACTAAAATCAACACGTCAAACATCATGATTACGGAAGTTTAAATAAGCATAATTCTTTTATTTCATATTTAATTTCCTTTATTTTATATTTAATTGCACTTCTAATTATCGCATTTTTATTGTTATTGTATTTAATTGCACTTTTAATTATCGTACTTTTTAATTATCGCAAGTTTATTTTATCGCACTTTTATTATTCGCAATTTCATTATCGTTATTTACTTTACGCTTTAATTTAAGTCTTGTATTTATTTTTAATATTTTACATTTGGTTTTAACTGCGACTAAAGTTTTAAAATCGACAAACCGGTCATTAAACGGTAAAAAACCCCCCTTTATAATAATAATATTACTTATATATATATATTTGTTTTTTTTATAAAAGTAAACTAATATAGCGTTAAGCTTTGTTTAAAAAGATTCCCTGTGGAACGAATCGGACTTACTAAAAACTACACTACTGTACGATTAGGTACACTGCCTATAAGTGTTGTAGCAAGGTTTAAGTATATCCATTCTCTAAATAAATAAATATCTTGTGTAAAATTGTATCGTATTTAATAGTATTTCTTGTAAAATTTAATAGCTATTTTATATACACCTCGCAACACATCAATAGTTTATCAAACTCAAAACATTATTTATTTCAGGAGTTATATTATATTTGAATGATCATGGTAATCGAAAATATTTTATTATTTCACATAGTTTTTTAATACTTGTAAAATTGGATTATAGTGTTTATAAAGCTTTAAAACATGATAAGACGGGGTATTTATACACTCGATTAGTAATATCTAGAAATCCAATTTATCAATCTCGTAGACAAATTGTTTAAATATTAATTTACAGTTTCAAACACAATTTCAATTAACGTTAACCATAATTCAATTGACCATATCTTTTAATCCGTTCATCGAAATCACGCAATTTCTAAATGAAAAGTTATTAATTTTTCGATAGATTTCCAACGACATGCATATCATATACTTTATATCAGTAGCATATGTATCAAATTCGTGATTCATCATAAACTATCTAACGAAAAATTAAAGCATACAAGCATGCATAAACGTATATACTCGAGCACTAGACATGAATACACTATTAATATATAAAAGATAAGATATGAGTGCTCACGTATCAATATTGTGATTCAATATTGCAGGAAAGTACGTAGACGCAACTGAAATGATAAACGCTAGATTGACCTCATGAACAATACCCCCGAAGAATAACCATATCTTCCATAGCTCTAACCCATATTCTCCTTAGCTCTATCCCGCTCATAAAACTCGTTTTGAAATAACTCGCTCAAGACCTCGTCGTAATATTTTATGTGAAATACTTAATAATAATAATACTACTAATAATAATAAGATTAATAATAATAATAATAATCTTAATAATAATATTAGTAGTAGTAGTAGTAGTAGTAGTAGTAATAATAATAATAATAATAATAATAATAATAATAATAATAATAATAATAATAATAATAATATAATACAGAGGGAGTAGATGAATAATTTGTGTGTGTGCAACTGAAATCGTTTGATATTTATAGAGAATTCCAGCTCCAGACTGCCATGCGATCGCATGGGATTCTAGGCTTATGGTCATGCGATCGCATGGCCTTAAATTCCAGCTCATGATCGTTTTGTATTCTAGTTTGTCGACATAATAAAAAAATATATAATATATATAATTTATATTAATTATATATATATATATATATTATATTATATTCTCGTGTATAGTTGACTTGTAAATTCAGTTTTGATGACTTGTACGTTTATGCCCGACTTATGTTCCGGTTCCGGTTTTTCGAACGTTACTTCATATGTTTTAATAACTTGTACTTTACGTTTCGCGACGTGTACCTTTTTCAAAATATAGACTTACATTACCAATAACTATATTACCCGAAGTGTATCTTGTACGTTCGAGTGTTTTGGTCATTTGTGTCTATAAATTAACGTCTTAATATATAATAATATGATTTTAAATTAAAACATTTTATATCTAAGTTAATATTATATTTTATAACATTTGTAAAATATACATACATTTTCATTTTGAAATAGTGTTTTACTGTAGCAAAATGATTTTTATTGTAGCAAATAATGGTTTTCAAAAACACTGTAGCTTTTCGGGTACTGTAGCAATTCGAAAATACTGTAGCAAATTAGTGTTTTACTTGTTCATCTTAAACGTTTTAGTTAACTTATCTAAATATAAATCGAATCAATAAACGAATGTTACTATCGTTTACTAGATAACTTGAAATTATATATAGATGTATATATCTTTATTTAATATACATAAATCAGTTTTTAAATACACATTGCAAGTTATTTATAATTAATTTTAATAACTAGTATTCCAACTTATTGTATATATATATATATATATATATATATATATATATATATATATATATATATATATATATATATATATATATATATATATATATATATATATATATATATATATATATATATATATCTATATCTATTTACAAATAGATGTTCGTGAATCGTCGGTCAATAGTCAAAGGTTAACTGAATATATAACATTAGTTCAAATATTTTGAGAATCAATATTACACACTTTGATTATCTTGTCGAAATCATATAAAGATTAAGTTTTAAATTTGGTCGGAAATTTCCGGGTCGTCACAGTTCATGATGAGGGTATGATCTGTGAACCTTTATCACATTTCATTAGAAACTCAGCATGACTTACTGTAATATAATCACGTTGATCAAGTGTCATTATATTATACTAACCCATGCTTCAATTCCCAACACTACTTCAAAAACATTCATACTTTAAACTCGAAGGTTTCAAAATTTAGAAACTAAAACAGTTTTCTTTATGATATGATACAGATAACGTGAGGAGATAAATGATTTCAGATAAGAATGGTTATGAAAATATCTTCAGAAATATCGAGGATCTTTATAATGAAAGATACGATGATATCTTAGAATTTCTAATATCGAAAGATGATACAGAAGATTTGTCCGTAAAGATTTAGAGTCAGGAGCAAGGTATTCGTTAATGACTTCAGCAGATACTGAATCATTTGGATTCTTTAAAGGCAGGTTTAGTCTTTGTGATTTGTCCACAGTCTCTTTCATGGTTTGCTCAATCCGTTTTCCAGCTCCAAACCTTCTATTTTTTCGAGCTTTGCCAACACATTATTCTTTATCATCAAACTTTTGACTGTTAAGGTCGTTTACAGTTTTTGCTGCTTCATCAGTATTTTTCCAAAATTCGGAGAACTAGTTCGCAGTTTAGGATGTTTTTCAGAAACTTCACATTCGAAGTGTGTAAGTCTAGGAGATAGACGTTATATGTACATATATAACTGTTGGCGTAGAATTGCTGGGAAATTCGAGAATAATGATTGAAGCTTTTTGGTATGACAATTACCGTTACAAGATGCAGATGAGTACATGATAGGGTTTCAATGAATATAATGATTTTTTGGGAAAGTTAAAGATCAATGATGTTGCTGGTAAGTTTACTGCTAATGTGGTGGAATATAAACGGTTCTCCGGTAACGATGACGAAGGGAAAACTTATATATCAAGGTTATAATGAGGCTTATTCGAATGAAAAATCGAAGTTGATTTGCTGGAGGTGTGATAAAACTGGCTACTTTGAAAAGAAATTGCAAAGTTATTTTCGGTAATAATAATGTCAAAGGATCTAGCACAGTTTTGAATTCAAAGTATGGTTTTGTAAGATGTGAAAATCTAATAGTGATATCTTCTGTTAAATCTTGACTCGGATTTTGATCTGTCAAAAATCAGAATGTGTAATCGAATTTGTATGAAAATGGTTGTTATGATTCTTATGGAAGAATATATATCGCTGTGAATGTAGTGAGTATATTTAATGATTCTTGAATCAAAATTGAAGAATGTACAGTGTAACATATTAATTGTGAACTTATATATTTCCTGGGTATTACCTACCCGTTAAAAATTTCACAAATAATATTTTGTACAGGAGAATTTTACTACAGTCTTTATGAAAATATATATGTATATTTTCTTCGGATGTAATACGGATTTAATGAGTTAATATCATATTAAGCTCATTTGATTTTCAGCTGGATTAGAAATGAATAATCTCTAAAACATTAAAGATTTCATAATCTTCGCGGAGTATTTCACTAATGTAATCAATACTTCATTATTCAGTTTTATCGATATTTCCTCAGTGAATCATGTTGGTGTTCATGGAACTCTTGCTAACTTCACAAGGTACGAATGATGTTTTCTAGAAAGTTTCAAGTACATCAAAAATGAAAGTGTAAAATTAAACGTGTAATTGAATAATACACTTAGTTTATTATGAAAAGGAATTCATTGAATTTGAAATAGAGATGGTAGTTAACGATGGTTATGTCGTTAATGAAGGATGTACATCATTGCATATTAGTAATATGAACTAACCGATTAGTACGTACCAGTTAAGATTCACACGTAATAGCTTAGTACGAAAAGATTTATTTTGATTTCAAAATTCATATATATTAACTATACATATAATTTCTTCAGGGAAAATGAGTTAATACTTCATAACTCGTTGATACAATATATGCGTTGTTGATTTGTGATGATGTTGGTGATTATGGAATTGACGGAACTTGCAGTGCTACAGGTTTTGTCGATGTTGGTGATACTGATGGTGATATTGGTGGTACTACCGGTGGCGCTTGTATAACAAGTCTAGCTTGTAAATCACGCATCATTCTTGTCAGGGTTTCTACCCTTCCTTCTATTATTTCGGTCCGTTTATCGACTTTATGGTTAAGGCTAGAATAGATAATCTCTAAGACTTTAGAGATTACATAATCGTCGCAGAATGTTTCTTTAATGAAGTTATGAATCAATACTTCATCGGTTATATGATGACCCTCATTTTCCCATTCATGTTTCTACTGTTCTACTATTAGGACTTTTTGTACTCATAAACTTTATTTAACAAAGCGTCGATTAAATACATTAGTAATTGTTTTTATCAACACTTCCTGTCGAATAAAGGTTTATGCATTTTGTGATTTTTTTTTTATATAAACTATATGAAATATTAAAATGATAACAATTTATATAAATTAAAAACTAATAAGAACTAAGTAAAAATTAATAAAAGACAAGGACTAAAATGTACATGATTAAAATTAATTTAAAAAAATAAAATAAATATATATATACTTATATGAGTGGTCATGAGTATACAGTGGCGGATCTAGGATTGGTAGTCAGTGGTGTCCCGTGCAACCACTGGGTATAATATAGGTCTGCCCCTGTGAGTATAGATTGAAAGTTATACAACACACCAAAAGAATATGTACTCCATGTTACCATTTATAAATGTGGATACATGTTTAATTGGCCAACCTAAATAATAAATAAATAATATATAAACCAAAAATTATAAATAAAATAAATATTATAACTAATTAAATAAAACATAAAATAATATATAGAATTTCCATTGTGATCAGTAGGTGTGAACATGAATCTACGAAGATGTACATGATGTACATGTATTAATTAATATTAACAATATAACTAACTATTCTTATATAATTAACAAAAAAAATTTACCTTAAGAATAGGCTATAATATTTGATTGTTATCAAAATTTAATCGTGATCTTTCCTCCATAATAATCACTAACAAACATCCTAAACAACCATGAATTATCCCAAAATTTGTGGAATCCAAGTCCCACTCTAACCCAAACTCTTAGCCTATAAATAAAGCCTCAACATCACCAATTCATTCACCACAATTAAATCTCTGTTGCTGTTTTCTGTTGACTCCCAAACCCACAAACAAGTCAACTTCAGTCGACTACAAACCCAAACCGAAACACATTCGGTTCTTGTTCTTCCCGAGCACGAACCGTCAAACCCACATCATCTCACACGATCAAACCAAGCTATTTCGGCCGATCACTTTCTGTTGCTACTGCTCGCGACTTGCTGTCGAACCCGGAACCCACAAATCCCACTCGATCGTCTCTTACGTTCAACCCGAAGGTACTAACCGAAACTTAATTTTTTTTACTTTAATATTTATACTCCACTAATTGTGTATAAAAGATGGTTATGAATATAAATAGCATGTTACGTAGTAGTGTGAGCAGGCTAAATAAATAAAAGAATTAAAAAAAGAAATTTTGAGTACTCTGTTTCTTCAAACACGTTCAGATACAAGAATGGGGAAGAAGAAAGAATTAATTGCAGTTACCATTTAACCCCCTGATTTATGTTTATAGTTTCAAAATAGATAAATATATTTCTATAGTTACAGTTTACCCCCACCCCCATGACTACATATGAATTTATTTATAAATTTTAATCAAAGAAAAAAAAAGAAATACTTTCTGTACGTCCAAATTCATGAAGTGAATTTTTGATTTTACAACATTAACCCTCAAAGTATGTACAATTTTACAACAATAAATTAAAAGAATATTATTTTTACAATTTACCCCCTGAAATCTATATCATTTTATAACGTTATGAATTAGGATACGAGAACATTGAGATTAGGAGTAAAATTTATTAAATATTATGAACGGATAAAAGTGGTGCAGTTTACTCTTTAAGGAGTACGAAATCTAAAACGATAACCTTAAAACCTTAATAACAATATCTCTAAATACATGAAAAAAAAATATAATAAATAATTAATATTTATTTATTATAAAACTTAATAACATTATATATATATATATATATATATATATATATATATATATATATATATATATATATATATATATATATATATATATATATATATATATATATATATATATATATAGCAAGATAAAAGGCGTAAACTTTATTTAGTACATATTATGTATAACAACTTTACTAATTATTATATAATAACAACGTTAAAAAAAATACAAACTTTATTATAAAACGATAAGTATAAAGAATATGTGGATAAACACGATTACTTATATTAAAATCATATGGCATATATACGATAATCATAATTATATTACGATAAACATACAACTTTAATAAGATGATAAAATAATAATTATGATTAGTATGATGATTATGATATATGTAAGATATGAATTAGTAACATAAAATTATGATTAAAGAGTATATGTATATGTATCATGTAGGTGTATATATATATAACACATGTCATGATAAGATTACATAATGAAGGTTGATTAATTGAAAGTAATTAGAGTAATAATAATAATATGACTTGTAAACTTATCTATATGGTAACACCTCAATTACACTAAGTTATATTATCACCTATATATGTAATTATTAAGTACATTAATAATTCGTTGTATTATACACCTATAACGTGAAAAGTTATAATCAAAAGATAACGTACGATTTATACGAACCTCACCGCTACTTGTGGCCTAGGGTGATCCTTGTTGCCATTATGGGACGCTTGTGGATCTCGAATGCCAAGACTTAGATTCTGGTTAAGAGATCCTGGGCCGCTCGGTAACAATAGATCATTCGAGTGACTTGCGTGTTAGAAACAAAATTTGGGCGAGATTGTACAACATCTTTGTTAAGGATTATAACCCGAACATTCTTAAACTAGAAACTTACTATAAGTGGAAGCTTTCCATAAATAGTAGGTTTCCAAATATAGAAACTTTTGAGAAATAATAACTTTTCTCGAAAACCGTCACTGTTAATATAGTTTGCTATATTAATAAACAAACTTTATGTCTATTAGACATTAACTAATTAAACATTATATCTCTAGGTTGAGATCTCCGTGTTCAACATTCCGATCATATAACTTGCGTGGAATATCTATCTGCTATTAAGGTGAACTTCATAGCCCCTCTTTTTACTATTTCTTAACTGTTTTATAACTTTGGGGTGAGACACATGGTTGATTTCAAACTGTTTTACGCTTAGACGCAAGTACTCAAACTTTACTTTGATTAGTTCAAACTGTTGCTAACATGCTTTGATTCATGATTAATCCCTACCATGATATCGTTAATTGCTACATATAAAGGCAAGCTTAGTTATTGTGATAGCGCTATTGAGGGTGACGTCTCTATCTGGATGACCGCTGGTCAATGGATACATAATAACGATGAACGACACGAACGTGATGTGTTTAGGGTAACTAATGGTTAGTATCGATATCATATACACCAGCACTACTACCGAACTGATTAAACTGCTTATTTAAATCTTGTGGTCTAAAAACTTGTTATAATTATTAAACCTATGTTGTTCACTCAACCATTTTTGGTTGACACTTTTAAGCATGTTTTGTCTCAGGTACTTAGATACTTTGCTTCCGTTGTAGAACTCTGCTGTTACATAGAAGTCAAGCCGAGCACTGGGACCAGAGTTAACATTCGCGTCAATGGCGATTTTGGCGGGGTGTTTCAGGTTATTGTTGCTGGTACTCCTTGGTACCTATGGTGCGTATGACGTTGATGTTCGAGGTACATATTGTGATGTTGAGGTGTGGGATGCAGATGTTGTTGTTGGTGGTGGTAATGATACTGTTGGTATTGATGATGGTGGTACTGTTGATGCCGGTGATGCTGCTGGTGCTTGTAACCTTTGCACCATATTCTCTAAAGTCACTACCCCAGCGCGAAGCTCGTTGACTTCTTCTATTACACCGGAATGATTGTCGGTTTGGACGAGCAGACGAATAAGATCTAGAATTTGAGATATTATATAATCGTGACGAGATACTCGGGAAATAAGAGAGAAAATGGTATTACGAACAGGTTCACCGGTAAGTGCTTCAGGTTCTTCGCCAATAGGGCAATGTGGTGGATGGAAGGGATCACCTTCTTCTTGTCTCCAATGATTAAGTAAGCTACGAACCCATCCCTAATTCATCCAGAATAGATGATGACTAATTGGATGATCCATTCTGGTTACGCTGCTTTCGGAGCTCATGTCGAATTCCATATCGGAATAGCTGTCAGAATCTGAGGAATTCGAACTAGATGCGGGATCCATCTTGTATAATCAGGGAATTAATTTTTGATATGAAATAGATTATAGGACTTAGATTGGTATTTTTCAACACATAATTTACATATGTATATATAATACCAAAATCCCATAAATTACGGAGAAATTTTCGAAAGATGTCAGAAAAAGTTTACAGTAGCAGATATGCTAAGATATGAATTAGTCTGTACACTATCTATGCAATAAATGCAGGAAAATGTGTCTAGACTTAAGAATGATAAGCAAGTAATTTCTGATAAGAAATGATAAGCAAAACTCGGTAAAAACAGATACGGTCATAGTCCAGACTCACTAATGCATCCTAACAATTAATAGTTAAACACACTAATGCAAATTCTGATTCCCTATGACCTCAAGCTCTGATGCCAACTATGATGACCCATCCAAATCCATTTGGACGAATACATCATTCATCGATTTCACAGTGAGGTACTGACCTCTACATGATACGTTTTGTAAACATTGCATTCTTTTGAAAAGGCACACCATAAATGAATATCAAATTCTAAGGTTCTTGACATTTGATGATTTCTACATATAGACAATCACCGTAAATAATAGTTTACAATACTACATCCGTTGACAATGCAGTCAAAATAAGATACATGGTGATGATTTTGTGAATGCAACGTTTTCTCGAATAAAGCATGTATGACTCCATGCACATAGCTTGTATAACATATAAGCAAACGGTGGAAGACTTCTAGGAACCTGAG
Source organism: Rutidosis leptorrhynchoides (assembly GCF_046630445.1). Classification (NCBI taxonomy): domain Eukaryota; kingdom Viridiplantae; phylum Streptophyta; class Magnoliopsida; order Asterales; family Asteraceae; genus Rutidosis; species Rutidosis leptorrhynchoides. Next base: position 636,211,494 of record NC_092336.1, read on the forward strand.
AATAAACATGCTTAAAAGTGTCAACACAAATGTTGGTGAGTTCATAGTTTTAATGTTGCGGATAATCTTTATATAAAGGTGGATCACAAGATTTCAGTTGTTTCATCCAGAAACGTTTATCAAAATATTCTACAAGATTGAGCACCCTGGTAACTAAGCTTTAATGTTATAATAAGTACCCCTGTTTTAACATACATGCAACCAACATGTACAATACACGCAATCCAACATGTACTAACCTCAAATAGCATTCGTCTGTTTTATAGTTCAGGCTAGGGTTTCTATACCTGGAACAGACGGGGATGTCAAGCCCTATGGATCCATATACAACTACTCGCGCCCACCAGTTCTTATAACCGGCAGTTACTAGTTACCAAAGCTAAGGGATTTTCGGTTCAAACTCAGTGTAGAATTTAGTATGTACTTGTATCCATTGCGTTTAAAGTAAAGTGCATGTATTCTCAGCCCAAAAATATAGATTGCAAAAGCATTTAAAAAGGGAGCAAATGAAAATCACGATACTGTATTTCGTAGCAATTATTCATATGACGGCACTGAACAAGTGCACGGTTGGCCTCGGATTCACGAACCTATATTATATATATATATATATATATATATATATATATATATATATATATATATATATATATATATATATATATATATATATATATATATATATATATATTAAAACATATAACAAGCTAGGTCAGGTCATAGTGTATCACAAATCCTAATGCTCGAGACCAATATGCAAAAGTTAACAAAATTCATCAAAAAGTCAACATTGACAATTGTTTAACAACACAAGACGTGTTGATATTGCTCTAAACATACATATTATTCGACGCAATATCAGTCATATTTCATCAGCTTTTATCATTTAAAAAGACATTCAACGTATAATATTCAAGAAAAACGACAAAAGTGGACAATAGCTTGAAGTTTGAAGAAACGATGATAAACGATAGTTTTAACCAAATTTATATCAAGAAACGTTTATCCGAATGAAAGTACAAGATAGATGAAGAAAAGAGTTCAAATGGAAAGTGCCAAGTCAGTACACGTCAATACGGGATCAACAAAGAACAAACGAAAAAGAAAAATAAAGGAAACTGTCATTAACACTTACGCGAATCGTGTAGCCATACACGAAACGCGTAGTATTAGGCAGAACATAATCATTGATTCAGATAAGGGCGGCTGGCTTTTGAGTTTTAAAACAATTCTTTTGTTGAATTGTGATACAGCAAGGAACCAATTAAGCTCAACTACTCCCTTCTATTCATGTTAAATACGGAGTATGTACAGAGAGGGAGAACACACAGGACACATATCAATTACTATACAAAAATTGTTACTTTAGTTACTTTATATTTTTCAAGTACTCCGTATAATTTAGTTCCATATTATAGTTGAAGAATTAAGATAGTTTCAAATATTAAGGGTGTATTGTTCGTGATTACGGGTGTTATTATTGTAATTTTCTACCGTTTGAAGTTAATGAAAGTGAAGATATTTTAGTAAGTTTACTCTGTTAAAATTATCGTTGTTATTTTGTTTGCATATCCATATTTTTATGTTTACCCTAGCGTAATGAATAGCTAAATTTTCATAGTGTTAGCTTAGATGTAGAGCCCCTAGTGAAATGGATTGTTACCATTTGTAAAAGTTAAAATGTAACTTTAGTATTTTTAATATTGAGCCTAGTTAAAAGAACCATTATTGTATAATTAGGTATTTAACTCTTGCCACTTAATTTATTAAATTTAAATAACGAAAGTTGTTTTTATATACATAAATTAAGCTTCAACATTAAAAATGATCTAGACGAATTTATGGATAAGTTATTAACACCAATTTAGAAATAAACTTCGGTGGTTTGGGTAATATCAATAATTATATGATAGTGAAATTATAAAAAGGGAAACCGTTATAATTTGGGTATTGGCGAAAGTCAAAACTAGGCTAGGTCTCAATTTAAATACTTAAGGAATAGTAGCTATCTAAAAAGAATCCGATGAAAATTAGATTTATTTTAGTTAGTTGTAACCTTATATTTATTCGAAAGAAAAATATAAAGTTTATTACTAAAACATTTTAAATAGGGCGTAAACTCAAAACAATCCATGGACCTAGGGGTGACACATTTAAGTAAACACTCCCATTTATCCCATTTATATTTATTATAAAAGTATTATTATTATTATTTACGAATTATTATTATAAAATATAAAAGATTACATAAAAATACTTAAAATTCGTACCAGACTGTTTGTCACATCGTATAAGTCATACGCGAATCATGTATGGTCTACACGAAACGCGTACGCCTGTTTATCAAACTGTACGATCAGATCTACACAATTCGTGTAAGGTTTAAGATATACGCGATACGCGTATAAATACGCGAAACGCGTAGACAGTAATCCGGCTACAGTACCAGCTGGGTTAAAAATTAGGGTTTTAGTTATTTAATTATTTATATTTAGGTTATTACTATATAATTAGTATTAGTTATTATAAAATAACTTAAATACATGTTTTAATCCTAATAATTAGTATTAATTATTATAAGTTTATAATTTATAATTAGTTTACAATTAGTTAATCATTTTAATTCCTTTTAATTTGTATTAATCTTTTTAAACATGTCATTTAGTTAATTTAAATAAGTTTATATTATAATTGCTCGAAACAAAATTTTAAACATACAGTTTTATTAAAAGTTACTATTTTACTAATTACCATTTAGTAATATAATTAATACATCATAATTAGTATAATTTCATTTAGTTCCTTTTTAAGTTAATTATTGTAATCTTGTAATTTTATTTAGTAAATTAGTTTAAGTTATTTTCTTTTACTATTATTTTATAAATTCCTAATCCAAAACCCCCTTTAATTAAGTTTGACATCAAAGACTATTAAAAACCATTAAACACTCCATCTCCCTGTGGAACGAATCGGATTTACCGACAAACTAAACTACACGGATAGGACTAGTTGCCTATATATGTGTGAAATCAACCTGAATTCAATAAAATACCACATATACAATAAATCAATTCGTGTAACAAAACAACTCAAATTCGTTCATAAATAAAGGTTACGTTTCACCCTCATCAACTTTTTGGCGCCGCTGCCGGGGAATTGGCAGTTAAATAAATAGATAATTTTTCTGGTTCGTAGTAATAGTTGGATTTGTACGTGGACCGGGTTGTTGGATCACCAATTTTATTGGTCTTTGAAGGATCCTGCCCCTCTGCTGCATCTTTTGGCTATTCGAAACGTGGGCAAAATCAGAAGGAAAATCTGTTTGTTTAAAGGTTTTTATCATTGTTTTTATGTTATTCGATCCTCTCGAGGAAATTCATTTCCAAGAAAGTTCAAAGTTTTTGAATAAATCCTTTAGTTCTTTGTACAATTTCCCAAATTGTATGATCCGTTCAATCCTAAACTCGTTAAACTTAATCCGGAACCTCAAAGAATTAATAAAGGACAAAAACAACAAAAAGAAATAGGAAGTACTAGTAATTTTAAAACACCGAAAAACACTAAAAAAGAAACAAGTAAGTAACACTAGAAAAGCTTTTGGTGTTATGATCTCATAATAGAAATTAATGCATGAACTTACGTTCCTCCAACGCTGAATTAACTCCTTCACATCCTGAACCCGAAAGAAAATTCCACGAACGCTTAAGAGCTCAAGAAGTAGAATCTCTTGCTAAAAATTTAGAGTCACTTTCCTTAGAATCCGACTCTGAACCAATAATTCAACCAATCATAGAGCCGATTATTAAAGAAGAAGAAGAAATGGCTGATACAAATCAAACGATGGAAGCATTAATAAAGGCCACAAGAAAAGGTCAAGGCCACGCAATCATCCAACCCACGATGAGTGATGGCTTTGAAATAAAAGGTCAATTTTTACACATGGTGACTAATACATGTCAATTCGGTGGAGCCCCAAATGAGGATGCTAACGAGCATCTTCGTAAGTTTGTAAGCATTTGCAAGCTTTTCAAAATCAAAGATGTCACCGATGAAGTTGCATGTTTAAAAATCTTTCCATGGTCCTTAAAAGATGATGCAAGAGATTGGCTAGACTCATTACCAGAAGGTTATATTGAAAACTGGAATGATATGATGGATAAGTTTTTGTCAGAATTCTTTCCTGCTTCAAAAGCAGCAAAATTGCAAAGTGATATAAATCACTTTATGCAAAAGCCTAATGAAACTCTTTATGAAGCTTGGACCCGATTCAACAAAATGCTTAGGGTATGTCCTCAACACGGGTTGAATACATTCCAAAAGGTCCAAATATTCTATAAAGGAGTCAATGTGGCAACTAGAAAAGATATAGATGTTGCAGCCGAAGGTTCGATCATGAAGAAAACACCTGAAGACGCCCACACAATCATTGCTGATTTAGCTTCCCATTCCCATAATTGGCATCAAGAAATAGAATTCTCTAGATCATCAAATGTTGCTAGTATTGAAAGCAATGATGAAATTGCTTCTTTAAAAGTTCAAATAGCAAATCAAGCAAGGCAAATCGAGAAAGTAACCAAGGAAATGCATGCTATCAGAGTAGGATGTGAACTATGCCAAGGTCCCCATCTTACTAGAGATTGTGATCAAAGTACAATGGAAGAGCAAGCAAATTTCTTAGGTTACTTACGAAAAGGTGAAATGAACTTCAGTGATTTTCCAGCTATAGAAGCAAACAACCGAAAATATCCTCCTATAAACAGCTATCAAGTAGGAGGACCTTCAGGATCAAATAATAATAACTATCAAAATAATAATAACTATCAAGGAGGAAATCCAGGTTACCAAAATAACCGGAATTTCCCAAATCAAAATCAAAGAAATCCGCCACCAGGTTATAATAACCGAAATCAACCTCAACGAAATTATCAAAATAATTTCCAACACAATCAACCACAACCACTAGCACTTATGCAACCACAACCATTAGCAATTATGCAACCTCAACCTGAGAGGAAATCTGGTTTAGAAGATCTCTTAAGAGATTTTATGGTTAAGCACGAGCAAAATGCAGAGCTCCAAACTCAGCAAATCCGAAATCAACAAGCCACAATACAAAACTTAGAAAGGGATGTTGGAAGGATATCACAGTTACTATCAGAGAGACCACCAGGTACTCTCCCCTCAAATACTCAAGTGAATCCCAACAACCCCCAAACAAGGAACGAGCATGTAAATGCTATAACTACTAGAAGTGGTTTAACTACTAAACCGGAGACTCTTAAGTCCCCGGAAGTTCCTTTATGTCCTTCTGTTTTACAAATACTGATTGATGAAAATGAGCAAGTTGACAAAGAACAAGAGAAAGATGATCCACCTGAGGTCATACCAAAGAAAAGTGAAGAACCAACAGTAAAGGTGCATAAGGAACCTATTCCATACCCAAAAGCATTAAAGAAAGACAGACTCGCGAGGCGATATGAGAAATTTGCGGACATGATTAAGCAAATTAGCATTAACATGCCACTCGCGGAGGTTCTTAGGGATATGCCCAATTATGGGAAGTTTTTAAAGGATCTCATATCCTCGAAGGGTAAATACCACGATGTTTCTGCCACATTCCTTCATGAGGAATGTTCGGCCATCTTAAAAAAACAAAATGTACCTCCAAAATTAGGAGACCCTGGTAGTTTTATCATACCATGTATGATGGGTGATTCGGTGGTGTACGATGCACTAGCTGACCTAGGTGCAAGTGTTAACTTAATGCCTTAATCGTTATATTTAAAACTTGACTTAGGAGACTTAAAACCAACTCGGATGGGTATTCGATTAGCAAACCAATCATTTGATACTCCCATAGGTATAGCCGAGGATATACTTGTAAAAGTTGGCTCACTTATCTTTCCCGTCGACTTTGTTATTCTAGAAATGCAAGAGGACACAAAAGTTCCTATCATTTTAGGACGTCCTTTCCTAAACACTGCAGATGCTATCATTAATGTCCAAAAAGAACAATTGAGTCTAGGTGTGGGAAACGAGAGAATAATTTGTCACATTGACAAAGCCATGAAAAGACCCACTTCTACCGATGACTCTTGTTTTCAAATTGATGTTATAGATCTTTGTGTCTAGAATGAATTGAAGGAGCTACTTGAAATTGATATCCCGGGGTTAGCCCCGGTAAGTGAGAATGAATACTTCAATATTGATAAAGATTTTGATGAGTTGATGAAGGTGGTCACAGATGACGAGACCATAATAGAAGAAATTCCCATGGAAGAGGAATCGTTTGAGGAAATCAAAAATGAAGATAGATTTTGTATAAAAAATTCCTTAGAAGAACCACCCGTACTAGAGCTTAAAGAGCTACCCAAACACTTGGAGTATGCTTATCTCGAAGGTGCATCTCAATTACCAGTAATTATTGCTTCACATCTTTCAGATAATGAGAAGGATAAGCTAATTTCTGTATTAAAAATCCATAAAAAGGCTATAGCCTGGAAAACAACCGACATTCCGGGAATAAACCCGTCTTATTGTACACATAAAATTCTCCTTGAGAATGACTACAAACCCATAGTACAAAGACAATGCAGGCTAAATCCCAACATGAAAGAGGTTGTTAAAAAGGAGGTCGTCAAGCTTCTTGACGCCGGGTTAATCTACCCCATCTCCGATAGTCCATGGGTTAGTCCAGTACAAGTAGTACCCAAAAAGGGGGGTACAACCATTATATTAAATGAAAAGGACGAGCTCGTCCCAACTAGAACAGTTACCGGTTGGAGAGTCTGTATTGATTACAGACGTCTAAATGATGCCACTAGAAAGGATCATTTCCCGTTACCTTTTATTGATCAAATGCTTGAACGATTAGCGGGAAAAGAATATTATTGCTTTCTAGACGGTTTCTCCGGTTACTTCCAAATTCCAATTGATCCCAACGACCAAGAAAAGACCACATTCACTTATCCTTTCGGCACCTTTGCCTATCGCCGCATGCCGTTTGGTTTATGCAATGCACCCGGAACCTTTCAAAGGTGCATGATGGCAATCTTTGATGATATGGTAGAGGATTGTATGGAAGTCTTCATGGATGACTTTTTCGTATTTGGAGACTCCTTTGAATCGTGTCTTTTCAACCTTGAACGTATGCTTATCCGATGTGAGAAAGCAAACTTGGTCCTAAATTGGGAAAAATGCCACTTCATGGTGAAAGAGGGCATTGTACTTGGTCACAAAATATCTCGTGCGGGAATAGAGGTAGATAAAGCTAAAATTGAAGTTATCTCTAAGCTACCTAAACCATCAAATGTTAAAGCCATTAGAAGCTTTCTTGGTCACGCAGGATTCTATAGGCGATTTATCAAAGATTTTTCTAAAATCGCCCGCCCATTGACCAAGCTTCTTGAAAAGGATGCTCCATTTGACTTTGACACTAATTGCGAGAATGCGTTCTCGATTCTTAAGTCAAAACTCACACAAGCTCCCATTATGGTATCTCCAGATTGGAGTATGCCATTTGAGCTAATGTGTGACGCAAGCGATTATGCCTTAGGTGCTGTTTTAGGACAACGTCAAGATAATCATTTTCTACCGATTTATTATGCAAGTAAAACTCTAACAGGAGCCCAAATTAATTATACCACCACGGAAAAAGAACTCCTAGCGGTTGTTTATGCATTCGATAAATTTCGGTCATATTTGGTGTTGTCCAAGACCATTGTTTACACGGACCATTCGGCACTTAGATACCTATTCTCGAAACTAGATGCAAAACATCGTCTCATACGTTAGGTTCTTTTACTTCAAGAATTTGACATTGAGATACGTGACAAGAAAGGAGCTGAGAATCTAGCTGCCGATCATTTATCCCGACTTGAAAACCCCGAATTAGATAAACTTGATGATACAATCATTAAAGATACATTTCCTGACGAATCTCTAATGAGGGTTGAAAAAGAATCTGAAATCCCATGGTTTGCCCATTTTGCAAACTATCTTGCTTCAGACGTTCTACAAAAAGGACTTACTTATCAGCAAAAGAAGAAATTCTTTGCAGATTTGAAGTCATATTTCTGGGAATACCCAGACCTATTTCGTGTTGGTGCGGATCAAATAATTCGCCGTTGTGTGTACGGACAAGAAGCTCAACAAATTCTTGAGCATTGCCATCAAGGGCCAACCGGCGGTCATTTCGGACCAAACCACACTGCAAGAAAAATCCTTGATTCGGGCTTTTATTGGCCCACGATCTTTAAAGATGCCCATAATTTCGTTCGGACTTGTAATGCATGTCAACGAACGGGCAACATCACCAAAAAGGATGAGATGACTCAAACCGGCATCCAAGTTTGTGAAATCTTTGACATTTGGGGAATAGATTTCATGGGACCATTTCCAAGTTCACATAAGTGCAAGTACATACTAGTAGCCGTTGATTATGTATCCAAGTGGGCTGAAGCAAAAGCTTTGCCTACAAATGATGCTAGGGTGGTGGTAAACTTCTTGAAAAATCTCTTCTCACGCTTTGGAATCCCAAAAGCACTCATATCCGACCGAGGAACACATTTTACCAACAACCTTCTTGCAAAGGTGTTAAAGAAGTATGGCGTAACTCATCGTTTCTCTACTCCGTACCACCCGCAAACAAGTGGTCAAGTGGAAAATACGAATCGTGCCTTAAAACGCATACTTGAGAAGACGGTTAATAACAACCCTAAAATCTAGCAACGCAAGTTAGATGATGCGTTGTGGGCTTTTAGGACTCCGTATAAAACACCAATAGGTACCACACCATTTAGACTTGTATACGGTAAAGCGTGTCATCTACCTGTTGAAGTTGAACACAAGGCATACTGGGCTATGAGAGAATGTAATACTGACCTTGTACAAGCCGGAGAAAATAGGTTATTACAACTTAACGAACTAGATGAATTAAGATTACAAGCCTACGAAAATTCTAAAACATATAAAGTAAAAACTAAAGTATGGCACGATGCACGATTAAAAAAGAAATAATTTGAACAAGGGGATAAAGTATTGGTATTCCAATCACGTTTCAAGTTTTCACCTGGTAAACTTAGATCCCGATGGACTGGGCCATATATAATAAAACAGGTTTTTCCATCTGGATATGCAGAGTTGTATGGTAAAGACGGTGGAACTTTCAAAGTGAACGGACACAGAATCAAGTTATACTTTGAAGAAATCAATACTACGAAAAGAGACGAAATCACCTTCTACCCTAAGGACAAATAAATTCAGGGTAACTCTAAGGTTTTAAACTCCATTCTCGATTTTTATTCTTATCTTTAAGAGTGGGGTTAGATTGGTCTTTCCCTAGCAGACCCTAAAGAACTAGTCTTCTCCCTCCATTCTACCTTTTTAATTTCTTTTTGTTTTTATTGTGTAATTTCAAGATGCGCAGTCAGTATATCTACAACCATTTCATTTTAAAGTGCGATAAGATTTTACCGAGGGATGTGGTGTTAGATATTAAGAAAAGATGCGATAAGGCGAGGAAAGAAGAAAGACAGAAACTAAATGAGACAAACTATGCAAGAGAAAAATCTAAATCAGCTAAAAGGCGTCGAGCACGTCATTTGGGTAAATGTGTGAAATGTGGAAAACCGACTCACTCCGGAGATTGCCCAAAGAACCAAACGAACTCTAATTACGAGTACGTAACCTTATGCCGAGAAGGGCCTTTAAAATGTGCAGAAGAAAACCTCTTAAACCGGTGAGGTTACGCCTACGAAGCAATGGGGAGCGAAATAATGCGACTCCACTACGAGGCGAGCCAACGAGGCTTCACTCTTTAAATCTTTTTCTCGCCAATTATGTGTTTGTGCATTTTTGTGTGTAATGTTTTGTTGTGTTTGGTTTGTTTTTGTTTGTTGTATGTTCTATTAAAATGGTCTACCATTTAAAAGTGATGAACCTTGAGTTCAATATGTTTTCATTGAAAACGATAAATGTTAAGTGTTACAACTGAATTATCGTTTTTCAAATTGCACGAAATTTCTTGTTGGATTCATAAGATATCTGTTAAATAGTAAACCACGAAAACAAAATAAAAATTTAAAAAAAAAATCCTTTCTACAAAATTGAAGGTGAAACGCCTTGAGTTTAACTTGTTTCTTTGAAAATGAAAATGTTTAGGTGTCACAACTGAATTTTCATTCTTCAAATTGCACAAAATTTTTTGTTAAATTCTAAAAGTCTACAGTAGATTGCAAAATATACCTTTTTATCAATAACCGTAAAAATATATAACTTGTAAATCTTTGTCGTGGATAATGATAGGTTTGACGACCGAATTTATCTCTACCTAATCGATAGGAAACAAAGTTTTAAGTTTGAAAATTAGTTGATTTAGGGGTGTACAAAAAAATAGAGTGTATTTTAATTTGTGTAATTTTTATTTTTCATGTACTTGTTCTAAAAATTAAAAATGTTAATATTTTTAACACAAAAAATAGAGTGTTTTTATTTTATTTTAAATTTGTTTTCGAAAAAGATTAAAAACTTTAACTTTTAATGGATTGAATTTTATAAATATAAATTACAAATTTATAAACGGATTAAGATCAGGTGTAACAACCGAATTTCCGTTACAAATATAAATATATAAAAGAAATTTTAAAAATTCAATTGATTTTAAGTTATATATATATATAAAAAAAAATAAAAAATTAGCCTTACGCGAATCGTGTAGACCTACACGAAACGCGTAAGGTCAAAAATAGCTGAACATAACAGACGGGCAGCAGTCTGTTCTTTACACACTCTTTTCATTATTTAGGCTGCTGTAAACGAGAGGAAACCCCAAAAATCGCCAAAATCACACCCAAAACTTAAATTAACACTTCCAATCTTCTCCAATTCTTCAATCTTTCAACATGCCTAGATTGGTAAGGGTCCTAAACCCATTTTACCTAGTGTTCTTCCAATTTTTCATTATATTTCTTTATAGCTTTAATCCGAAGTATATACATGTTCTTGTTGATTTTTGCTTGATTATTGCTATATTATTGTTGTTAGTATGATATTAAACCCGATTAGCATGAAAAATTGATGTTTAATTGGTTATTAAAAAATTAGGGTTTATACAAATTGGGGATAATTGTGAAATTGCTACTGAGGTGTGTTATTTTGGTTGTAATTAAATGTTTTTAAGTGTTTTGTCAGTAGTTATAACTCTTGAACATGATTTTGTTTGTTTGATTTTGTAATTTTTAATTTTAGTATGATTTTGATAGTTTTTGTCATTTTAATGAATCAAGTATGAACTTTAATGCTATTAAGGATTGTTTAGAAGCTGAAATACACGCAATGTGATTGAATTAAATTAGATACACTTAGATAAATTGCGTGTTTTCACTTGTGAATTAAACTTTGCATATGAAACTTGATTTATGATTTATGATTTTTGGTTTGTTTCTGTTTTGTTTTGAATCATAGAACTAAAACTTCCAAAGTTGTTGAAATAAATTGATTCATGTGGTGTTGAAAACAAGTTTGTAGGTTGAATTTAGACTCTTTGCTAACATTAACACATCCTATTGGGATGATTTTCTTGTTTTAAAATGTTATGCAGGGACCATTTAGAATGAGGGCATTTAACCAACAACAAGCACAAGATCAAGTTACCCCCGAAATGGAACAACAACTCTTGAACCTACACCCGATCCTGCAATTTCCTAACGAATTACATCAAAGGGTGCAAAAAGTTAAGGATTTACTCATTCTGGTAAATCGAACCATCTCTCCAGTTTACGTTGTTGATTGGGATCCCCTAGGAGACCCAGTCAACTTAGATACACCGATAAGGGAAATTTTAACCCAAAGTTTCACGAATGAATTTGGGGAAATTAGGTATTATAATGACTTTGAGAAATTGTTTAGATTGAATTCTCCTGTATTTAGAGAATTGTGTTTGGAATTTTACTCTACCGTTAGGATGAATATAAACCCGGAAAATATCGAAGATACTAGATTTCTACAATTTCGACTGGGTGGGGTAGATAGAGTAATTTCCCTAGGCGACATGACTTTGGCTTTAGGGATTTACGACGGTAATGAGATAAATGCTCCAGGTTTTTGGGAATATATTTTTACAGGAGCTAGGTATACAGGAGATTATGATTCTTTGAGCGTCTGGCGTTCTTTTTCCCAAAAGAATACATATGTAGCAGGCCAAGAATCATACCTTAAGATCACTGATGTTCGCTATCGAATAATTCATAAATTTATAGCGAACACAATTAACCAAAGGGCATTCCTTAATACAGATAAGATTAATTATGTTGACCTTTGGTATTTAGATGCAATCAGAGATAGGGATACATTTATTAGTATACCCTATGGAGTGGCCTACTTTTTGGCCCATATAGGTAAGGGTGCTCGAGGATCCAGTGACATGTCGGGGGGTCACTATGTCACGTGTTTGGCAGCCTGGTTCGGTCTCAACCCGAACGAATTAGATCCTCCAATCCAGCCGATAGATCAACGGGTTCGTACTTTAGGATTGGAGGTGTATAAGACAGCTAAGCCTATACGTGTGAGGGGTGGGGTACGTAGTTTAAGGCAACAGGAAGTTGCTGCTCACGCACCTATGGAAGAGGATGATGAACCCGCGAGGGAAGATAGGAGGAGACGCAGAGAGACAGATCAGGCTAGCTCGTCTCATACAGGTACTTCTGATTTTGATATGCTCCAAAATTCTTTTAACGCATTGAGTTTAGATGTACGTAACTCATATCAAAACTGGGGAATGAGATCAGAAGACCAGTATACTGCTTTGTCTCGGCAATTGGGGGATATTAGGCATACCCAACTAGATCAGTATAATATTCTGTCTAACATCCGATACGATCAGAGGGGTCAGGGAGCACAATTAGAGTGGGCGCATCATCAGGCATATTTATACACGTCTAACCCGCAGAATTACGCACCCTCAGCCTATCCTTCATATCCCCAATGGCAAACACCCAATGATCCTCTACCTCCACCATATGACCACAACGCCGCCATAGCCGCGAGTCAGGATGCATATAGGCGTTTTTACGAGGAACAACGCCTAAACGAGCAACGGCAGCGACAGCAACAGGAAGAAGGCGAACAGGGAGGCCCGTTTTGGAATCCATTTAACTAGTTCTATTCTTTAAAGCATTTTTATTTATATGGTTTGTAATAACATAATTGTATGGTGTGTATTGATACTTTTTATGTTTCTTATGTTTTATTATATATTAGCCAGAAAGTAGTGTGGGGTAAAAATTGTTTTGTACGATTGAAGTACAACCCCATGTTTTGTATGTTTTTAACATGGTTTTGACAGGTACAGAAGAAAATGCAATTAGACGAAACGAAACATCGAATTACATTGTGATACAAACGTTGGATAAAATCATAGGTAAAACAATTTGAAAATCCAAAACGGTTAACAAAGGATGTTCCAAATACTTTACACTTTTTGTCCTCTCAAATTTATACATTATTATCTGATTTTATGTAATGAGGGCATTACATAATCTCAAGTGTGGGGTGGGAATATATAAATTCTCGAGAACTTATAATTTGGTGATTTTTATCAAGATTTATAAAATTTTTAAACAAATATATCAAATGAATTTTTAAGGTAACTACGAGCGATTAAAGCATAGGTGTCAAAAACCGAAATTATCGTCTCAATACATTAAAAACGCATAAGTTAATTTGTTTAAAACCTATAAAAGAAAACCAATTATAACAAGAATTTATAAAACCTTATGTTCAGAACCATATATCACATGTTTCTATGAAGTTATTGCAGATATCATTGCTTTGGAACGTATAAACCTGAATATTCCACTATTACGAGTAATAAAGGATGAATCAAGTCCATCCCGTAAGGAAGTAAAGTCTTCCAAATTGACACACTTGCTAACTTATGTTAGAAGATGTAGTCCAGAACAGCTGTAGGTTGACAAAAAATCTTGAAAAGTCATCCCTAAAATCGGCTGGAAATCCACCTAACCTCAGCAGCAAACAGGGTTTTTGGTGGTCAGACTTATCCTAACCATGAGATGGATCTGTCTCGTACAATGGGGGGGCACAATGCAAATTAGCTTTTAAGACTAATGAATCTAATCCCCAGATGGATGATCTCCGTAAAGATCAACCGCATCTATGTTTGACCGCGGTCAACATACATATGCCATAACAAATTGAGGTGTGCAAACTCATGGTTCACCGATGATATTTGGACACGATATAATTTTGTTCTAAAACTTATGCTATTTTATGAATTATATTGTGTAAAACTATTTTTGGACATTCGGTTTCAAGTTCCATGATACTACAATCATGGGGGCGAATAGCTTGCTAATCGCCGACTGAGACTTCGGTTTTCAGTTACCCTCAACCGGAATTTGAGGTTAAAACCGGAAAACGTGTCTAGTGTAAAAGCTAGCATGACATTTTATAAAATCATAAAACGTTTTCGCAAGGTCCAATTTTCCCTAAGGATCCAAATTTTTAAACCCTAATCACGAGTTTCATGTTTGTTTCTGTTGTCAGAATTTCGTTTCGTGTGGTGTGCGTGTGATTCAATAAAAATTGTGTAGTGTTTCCAAACTATTCCATATAGCGTGTGTTCATTTCGTGTAGTGTGTGTTGTGTGATCTAAATGTTCAATAAGGAAAAATATATAATGTTCTAATTCTGTTAAAAGATGTAATTGCTTGAGGACAAGCAACGTTCAAGTGTGGGGTATTTTGATATTGCTCTAAACATACATATTATTCGACGCAATATCAGTCATATTTCATCAGCTTTTATCATTTAAAAAGACATTCAACGTATAATATTCAAGAAAAACGACAAAAGTGGACAAGAGCTTGAAGTTTGAAGAAACGATGATAAAACGATAGTTTTAACCAAATTTATATCAAGAAACATTTATCCGAATGAAAGTACAAGATAGATGAAGAAAAGAGTTCAAATGGAAAGTGCCAAGTCAGTACACGTCAATACGGGATCAACAAAGAACAAACGAAAAAGAAAAATAAAGGAAACTGTCATTAACACTTACGCGAATCGTGTAGCCATACACGAAACGCGTAGTATTAGGCAGAACATAATCATTGATTCAGATAAGGGCGGCTGGCTTTTGAGTTTTAAAACAATTCTTTTGTTGAATTGTGATACAGCAAGGAACCAATTAAGCTCAACTACTCCCTTCTATTCATGTTAAATACGGAGTATGTACAGAGAGAGAGAGAACACACAGGACACATATCAATTACTATACAAAAATTGTTACTTTAGTTACTTTATATTTTTCAAGTACTCCGTATAATTTAGTTCCATATTATAGTTGAAGAATTAAGATAGTTTCAAATATTAAGGGTGTATTGTTCGTGATTACGGGTGTTATTATTGTAATTTTCTACCGTTTGAAGTTAATGAAAGTGAAGATATTTTAGTAAGTTTACTCTGTTAAAATTATCGTTGTTATTATGTTTGCATATCCATATTTTTATGTTTACCCTAGCGTAATGAATAGCTAAATTTTCATAGTGTTAGCTTAGATGTAGAGCCCCTAGTGAAATGGATTGTTACCATTTGTAAAAGTTAAAATGTAACTTTAGTATTTTTAATATTGAGCCTAGTTAAAAGAACCATTATTGTATAATTAGGTATTTAACTCTTGCCACTTAATTTATTAAATTTAAATAACGAAAGTTGTTTTTATTTACATAAATTAAGCTTCAACATTAAAAATGATCTAGACGAATTTATGGATAAGTTATTAACACCAATTTAGAAATAAACTTCGGTGGTTTGGGTAATATCAATAATTATATGATAGTGAAATTATAAAAAGGGAAACCGTTATAATTTGGGTATTGGCGAAAGTCAAAACTAGGCTAGGTCTTAATTTAAATACTTAAGGAATAGTAGCTATCTAAAAAGAATCCGATGAAAATTAGATTTATTTTAGTTAGTTGTAACCTTATATTTATTCGAAATAAAAATATAAAGTTTATTACTAAAACATTTTAAATAGGGCGTAAACTCAAAACAATCCATGGACCTAGGCGTGACACATTTAAGTAAACACTCCCATTTATCCCATTTATATTTATTATAAAAGTATTATTATTATTATTTACGAATTATTATTATAAAATATAAAAGATTACATAAAAATACTTAAAATTCGTACCAGACTGTTTGTCACATCGTATAAGTCATACGCGAATCGTGTATGGTCTACACGAAACGCGTACGCCTGTTTATCAAACTGTACGATCAGATCTACACAATTCGTGTAAGGTTTAAGATATACGCGATACGCGTATAAATACGCGAAATGCGTAGACAGTAATCCGGCTACAGTACCAGCTGGGTTAAAAATTAGGGTTTTAGTTATTTAATTATTTATATTTAGGTTATTACTATATAATTAGTATTAGTTATTATAAAATAACTTAAATACATGTTTTAATCCTAATAATTAGTATTAATTATTATAAGTTTATAATTTATAATTAGTTTACAATTAGTTAATCATTTTAATTCCTTTTAATTTGTATTAATCTTTTTAAACATGTCATTTAGTTAATTTAAATAAGTTTATATTATAATTGCTCGAAACAAAATTTTAAACATACAGTTTTATTAAAAGTTACTATTTTACTAATTACCATTTAGTAATATAATTAATACATCATAATTAGTATAATTTCATTTAGTTCCTTTTTAAGTTAATTATTGTAATCTTGTAATTTTATTTAGTAAATTAGTTTAAGTTATTTTCTTTTACTATTATTTTATAAATTCCTAATCCAAAACCCCCTTTAATTAAGTTTGACATCAAAGACTATTAAAAACCATTAAACACTCCATCTCCCTGTGGAACGAATCGGATTTACCGACAAACTAAACTACACGGATAGGACTAGTTGCCTATATATGTGTGAAATCAACCTGAATTCAATAAAATACCACATATACAATAAATCAATTCGTGTAACAAAACAACTCAAATCCGTTCATAAATAAAGGTTACGTTTCACCCTCATCAACTTTTTGGCGCCGCTGCCGGGGAATTGGCAGTTAAATAAATAGATAATTTTTCTGGTTCGTAGTAATAGTTGGATTTGTACGTGGACCGGGTTGTTGGATCACCAATTTTATTGGTCTTTGAAGGATCCTGCCCCTCTGCTGCATCTTTTGGCTATTCGAAACGTGGGCAAAATCAGAAGGAAAATCTGTTTGTTTAAAGGTTTTTATCATTGTTTTTATGTTATTCGATCCTCTCGAGGAAATTCATTTCCAAGAAAGTTCAAAGTTTTTGAATAAATCCTTTAGTTCTTTGTACAATTTCCCAAATTGTATGATCCGTTCAATCCTAAACTCGTTAAACTTAATCCGGAACCTCAAAGAATTAATAAAGGACAAAAACAACAAAAAGAAATAGGAAGTACTAGTAATTTTAAAACACCGAAAAACACTAAAAAAGAAACAAGTAAGTAACACTAGAAAAGCTTTTGGTGTTATGATCTCATAATAGAAATTAATGCATGAACTTACGTTCCTCCAACGCTGAATTAACTCCTTCACATCCTGAACCCGAAAGAAAATTCCACGAACGCTTAAGAGCTCAAGAAGTAGAATCTCTTGCTAAAAATTTAGAGTCACTTTCCTTAGAATCCGACTCTGAACCAATAATTCAACCAATCATAGAGCCGATTATTAAAGAAGAAGAAGAAATGGCTGATACAAATCAAACGATGGAAGCATTAATAAAGGCCACAAGAAAAGGTCAAGGCCACGCAATCATCCAACCCACGATGAGTGATGGCTTTGAAATAAAAGGTCAATTTTTACACATGGTGACTAATACATGTCAATTCGGTGGAGCCCCAAATGAGGATGCTAACGAGCATCTTCGTAAGTTTGTAAGCATTTGCAAGCTTTTCAAAATCAAAGATGTCACCGATGAAGTTGCATGTTTAAAAATCTTTCCATGGTCCTTAAAAGATGATGCAAGAGATTGGCTAGACTCATTACCAGAAGGTTATATTGAAAACTGGAATGATATGATGGATAAGTTTTTGTCAGAATTCTTTCCTGCTTCAAAAGCAGCAAAATTGCAAAGTGATATAAATCACTTTATGCAAAAGCCTAATGAAACTCTTTATGAAGCTTGGACCCGATTCAACAAAATGCTTAGGGTATGTCCTCAACACGGGTTGAATACATTCCAAAAGGTCCAAATATTCTATAAAGGAGTCAATGTGGCAACTAGAAAAGATATAGATGTTGCAGCCGGAGGTTCGATCATGAAGAAAACACCTGAAGACGCCCACACAATCATTGCTGATTTAGCTTCCCATTCCCATAATTGGCATCAAGAAATAGAATTCTCTAGATCATCAAATGTTGCTAGTATTGAAAGCAATGATGAAATTGCTTCTTTAAAAGTTCAAATAGCAAATCAAGCAAGGCAAATCGAGAAAGTAACCAAGGAAATGCATGCTATCAGAGTAGGATGTGAACTATGCCAAGGTCCCCATCTTACTAGAGATTGTGATCAAAGTACAATGGAAGAGCAAGCAAATTTCTTAGGTTACTTACGAAAAGGTGAAATGAACTTCAGTGATTTTCCAGCTATAGAAGCAAACAACCGAAAATATCCTCCTATAAACAGCTATCAAGTAGGAGGACCTTCAGGATCAAATAATAATAACTATCAAAATAATAATAACTATCAAGGAGGAAATCCAGGTTACCAAAATAACCGGAATTTCCCAAATCAAAATCAAAGAAATCCGCCACCAGGTTATAATAACCGAAATCAACCTCAACGAAATTATCAAAATAATTTCCAACACAATCAACCACAACCACTAGCACTTATGCAACCACAACCATTAGCAATTATGCAACCTCAACCTGAGAGGAAATCTGGTTTAGAAGATCTCTTAAGAGATTTTATGGTTAAGCACGAGCAAAATGCAGAGCTCCAAACTCAGCAAATCCGAAATCAACAAGCCACAATACAAAACTTAGAAAGGGATGTTGAAAGGATATCACAGTTACTATCAGAGAGACCACCAGGTACTCTCCCCTCAAATACTCAAGTGAATCCCAACAACCCCCAAACAAGGAACGAGCATGTAAATGCTATAACTACTAGAAGTGGTTTAACAACTAAACCGGAGACTCTTAAGTCCCCGGAAGTTCCTTTATGTCCTTCTGTTTTACAAATACCGGTTGATGAAAATGAGCAAGTTGACAAAGAACAAGAGAAAGATGATCCACCTGAGGTCATACCAAAGAAAAGTGAAGAACCAACAGTAAAGGTGCATAAGGAACCTATTCCATACCCAAAAGCATTAAAGAAAGACAGACTCGCGAGGCGATATGAGAAATTTGCGGACATGATTAAGCAAATTAGCATTAACATGCCACTCACGGAGGTTCTTAGGGATATGCCCAATTATGGGAAGTTTTTAAAGGATCTCATATCCTCGAAGGGTAAATACCACGATGTTTCTGCCACATTCCTTCATGAGGAATGTTCGGCCATCTTAAAAAAACAAAATGTACCTCCAAAATTAGGAGACCCTGGTAGTTTTATCATACCATGTATGATGGGTGATTCGGTGGTATACGATGCACTAGCCGACCTAGGTGCAAGTGTTAACTTAATGCCTTACTCGTTATATTTAAAACTTGACTTAGGAGACTTAAAACCAACCCGGATGGGTATTCGATTAGCAAACCAATCATTTGATACTCCCATAGGTATAGCCGAGGATATACTTGTAAAAGTTGGCTCACTTATCTTTCTCGTCGACTTTGTTATTCTAGAAATGCAAGAGGACACAAAAGTTCCTATCATTTTAGGACGTCCTTTCCTAAACACTGCAGATGCTATCATTAATGTCCAAAAAGAACAATTGAGTCTAGGTGTGGGAAACGAGAGAATAATTTGTCACATTGACAAAGCCATGAAAAGACCCACTTCTACCGATGACTCTTATTTTCAAATTGATGTTATAGATCTTTGTGTCGAGAATGAATTGAAGGAGCTACTTGAAATTGATATCCCGGGGTTAGCCCCGGTAAGTGAGAATGAATACTTCAATATTGATAAAGATTTTGATGAGTTGATGAAGGTGGTCACGGATGACGAGACCATAATAGAAGAAATTCCCATGAAAGAGGAATCGTTTGAGGAAATCAAAAATGAAGATAGATTTCGTATAAAAAATTCCTTAGAAGAACCACCCGTACTAGAGCTTAAAGAGCTACCCAAACACTTGGAGTATGCTTATCTCGAAGGTGCATCTCAATTACCAGTAATTATTGCTTCACATCTTTCAGATAATGAGAAGGATAAGCTAATTTCTGTATTAAAAACCCATAAAAAGGCTATAGCCTGGAAAACAACCGACATTCCGGGAATAAACCCGTCTTATTGTACACATAAAATTCTCCTTGAGAATGACTACAAACCCGTAGTACAAAGACAACGCAGGCTAAATCCCAACATGAAAGAGGTTGTTAAAAAGGAGGTCGTCAAGCTTCTTGACGCCGGGTTAATCTACCCCATCTCCGATAGTCCATGGGTTAGTCCAGTACAAGTAGTACCCAAAAAGGGGGGTACAACCGTTATATTAAATGAAAAGGACGAGCTCGTCCCAACTAGAACAGTTACCGGCTGGAGAGTCTGTATTGATTACAGACGTCTAAATGATGCCACTAGAAAGGATCATTTCCCGTTACCTTTTATTGATCAAATGCTTGAACGATTAGCGGGAAAAGAATATTATTGCTTTCTAGACGGTTTCTCCGGTTACTTCCAAATTCCAATTGATCCCAACGACCAAGAAAATACCACATTCACTTGTCCTTTCGGTACCTTTGCCTATCGCCGCATGCCGTTTGGTTTATGCAATGCACCCGGAACCTTTCAAAGGTGCATGATGGCAATCTTTGATGATATGGTAGAGGATTGTATGGAAGTCTTCATGGATGACTTTTCCGTATTTGGAGACTCCTTTGAATCGTGTCTTTTCAACCTTGAACGTATGCTTATCCGATGTGAGAAAGCAAACTTGGTCCTAAATTGGGAAAAATGCCACTTCATGGTGAAAGAGGGCATTGTACTTGGTCACAAAATATCTCGTGCGGGAATAGAGGTAGATAAAGCTAAAATTGAAGTTATCTCTAAGCTACCTAAACCATCAAATGTTAAAGCCATTAGAAGCTTTCTTGGTCACGCAGGATTCTATAGGCGATTTATTAAAGATTTTTCTAAAATCGCCCGCCCATTGACCAAGCTTCTTGAAAAGGATGCTCCATTTGACTTTGACACTAATTGCGAGAATGCGTTCTCAATTCTTAAGTCAAAACTCACACAAGCTCCCATTATGGTATCTCCAGATTGGAGTATGCCATTTGAGCTAATGTGTGACGCAAGCGATTATGCCTTAGGTGCTGTTTTAGGACAACGTCAAGATAATCATTTTCTACCGATTTATTATGCAAGTAAAACTCTAACAGGAGCCCAAATTAATTATACCACCACGGAAAAAGAACTCCTAGTGGTTGTTTATGCATTCGATAAATTTCGGTCATATTTGGTGTTGTCCAAGACCATTGTTTACACGGACCATTCGGCACTTAGATACCTATTCTCGAAACTAGATGCAAAACATCGTCTCATACGTTGGGTTCTTTTACTTCAAGAATTTGACATTGAGATACGTGACAAGAAAGGAGCTGAGAATCTAGCTGCCGATCATTTATCCCGACTTGAAAACCCCGAATTAGATAAACTTGATGATACAATCATCAAAGATACATTTCCTGACGAATCTCTAATGAGGGTTGAAAAAGAATCTGAAATCCCATGGTTTGCCCATTTTGCAAACTATCTTGCTTCAGACATTCTACAAAAAGGACTTACTTATCAGCAAAAGAAGAAATTCTTTGCAGATTTGAAGTCATATTTCTGGGAATACCCAGACCTATTTCGTGTTGGTGCGGATCAAATAATTCGCCGTCGTGTGTACGGACAAGAATCTCAACAAATTCTTGAGCATTGCCATCAAGGGCCAACCGGCGGTCATTTCGGACCAAACCACACTGCAAGAAAAATCCTTGATTCGGGCTTTTATTGGCCCACGATCTTTAAAGATGCCCATAATTTCGTTCGGACTTGTAATGCATGTCAACGAACGGGCAACATCACGAAAAAGGATGAGATGACTCAAACCGGCATCCAAGTTTGTGAAATCTTTGACATTTGGGGAATAGATTTCATGGGACCATTTCCAAGTTCACATAAGTGCAAGTACATACTAGTAGCCGTTGATTATGTATCCAAGTGGGCTGAAGCAAAAGCTTTGCCTACAAATGATGCTAGGGTGGTGGTAAACTTCTTGAAAAATCTCTTCTCACGCTTTGGAATCCCAAAAGCACTCATATCCGACCGAGGAAAGTACGTAGACGCAACGGAAATGATAAATGCTAGGTTGACCTTTGACTCATGATCATAACCCCCAAGTAATACCCATAACCTCCATAGCTATAACCCATAATTTCCTTAGCTCTATCCCGCTCGAAAAACTTGTTTTGAAATCGTTTGGGCATAACCTCGTCGTAATATTTTATGTATAATAATACTTAATAATAATATTAATACTACTAATAATAATTTTAAGATTAATAATAATAATAATAATAATAATAATAATATAAATATATATATATGTAGATACCGAGAGATTGAGAGAGATGAATTATGAAATGAATCAAACGCGTTCGAGGCTTTATAGGCCACTTCTGGACCCAACACCTCCGCGATCGTGGAGGTTGAGTGGGCATATAGCCCGCGATCGCAGCCTGACCACTTCCAGCTCATTCTTGATTTTGTAATCTAGCTCGTCGACGTTTTATTTTAATTATATATAACTTATATTAATTAATTATATATTATATTATATTCTCGTGCCTAGTTGACTTGTAATTTTTGCTCCGTCGACTTGTACGTTGACACTCGACTTATGTCCCGGTTCCGATTTTTCGAACGACGTTTCGTATGCTTAGAAAACTAGCATTTTACATAACGCGACGCGTACCATTATCAATAATTAGACTTAATCAATGAAAAACAATCCCACTCAAAGTGTAACTTATTCATTTGAGTGTTTTGGTCATTTGCTTCTTTAAATCATTTTCTCGTTATTTATCAAAGTATATTTAATAATATTGTTTTAAATCTAAACAATTTATGACCAAGTTAATATTATATTTTATCACTTTGTAAAATATATATTCAAATTACGTTAAAAACATTTTAACAATCAATTCCTATTATATCTAAAAACGTTTTCGCACGTTTGAAATTAAATCAATAAAATATTATGAAATTTAGTTCTCCTCTAACTTTTGTCTAAATCTCGTTATTTGACACTTTGTTCTCACTCGTAGATTACTTT